>NC_044044.1:8845666-9445666 GCF_901765095.1 Microcaecilia unicolor
CATAGGCAGCATTTCTCTTCCTCCAAAGAAAATGTTTTACTCGCTGTGGAAACTTAAACGGATAAAACCTTTCTTCCCTCTAAATGTTTTTTGCAATTTAATGCAACCAATGGTATTAAGTCATCTGGACTATTGTAACGGAATCTATGCAGGTTGTAAAGAACATCTAGTGAAGAAACTTCAGACTGCCCAGAACACAGCGGCGAGACTGATTTTTGGTAAATCTAAAGTTGAATCTGCAAAGCCCCTTCATGAAAGATTACACTGGCTTCCCATCAAAGAACGTATTGCCTTTAAGGTCTGTACCTTTATTCACAGGATCATTTATGGAGAAGTTCCCGAATACATGTTAGATCTTGTGGATTTACCACCCAGAAACTGTACCAGTTCCTCCCAATCCTACCTTAATTTACACTATCCAGACTGCATTGGCCTTAAATACAAATCTACCTACGCCTCCAACTTCTCCTTCATAGGTACACAACTATGGAATGCTGTACCCAAATCCTTAAAATCAACTCAGAACTATTTAAATTTCAGAAAATTATTGAAGACCATCCTGTTCAAGAAGGCTTATTTCCCAGACTCAACCTAATCTTTCTTCTTCCTGGATTCAGCAATATTCATGGACCCTTGTTATTCTTTGTTGTTTATATGGTACACATATGCCTATTATCCTATTATTACTTTGTTTAGTTATGCTTTTTTGAACTGTAGCCTACCCTACGGTTCTGTGTAAGCCACGTTGAGCCTAGAACTAGTGGGAGAATGGGGGGTATAAATGTATTAAATAAAAATAAATAAAATAAGCAAATAGAGGCAAGAGAATTGCTAAGTAAGGATAAAGCTTATAAAATACCACCACACCTGGTACTATTTAGCTTACATTTAGAGGTTATTTTTGGTCTCCTAAGACTCATGTAGAAAATTTCACCACACATGACTCGTCATGTGACTAGCGCCCGCATTTACCTTCGCACCTGTGATCATCGGGCGAACAGCACCCGCACCCCTCAATATCGCATTTAGATTAGATTTAAATCCTGGGATGCGCTGGGCGGGGCCTCCCTACCATATAAGGGATGCATGGGCAGGGCAGAGCACCGCCATTTTGAAGGCAGTGCCTGAAGAGGAGGGAGTGTGCTACTCCCTCCTCCATCTCAACGGTATGGGGGTGGGGGGTTGGCCTCTAGACCACCAGGGCAAGTGGGGTGTTGTGTTGGCAGCCCACTTGGGCCACCAGGGATGTCTTTTGGGTGTGAGAAGGGGTTGGGGGGGCGGGGGGGCTGGAGATTCACCTTGTGTCAGGAGAGGGTCAGAGGGTCACAAGACAGCACATAGCTATTCAGTCTGTTTATCCATGGAGAAAACAGAAGTGCTATCTCGGAACAGCAGTATTAACAGATCTACATTCCCTCCCACCTCCCCATAGACAATCATATTCTTTACTCTCTATGCCATTTACATTTCACGTACATTGACAGCAGTGTGCTAAGGGCTGCTTGCTGCAGTCCCTACTGTATATATATATGCAAGGCCTCGCAGGCTGTTCTAGCCAATGAAATGACACTTTTGAGATGCTGCCTGCAATGTTACCCATATGTGGGACTGTTAATCCTGCTGTCCATAGAAAAACCAGTTACAGAATATCAACTTTACTTTCTGTCAACCTACTTTCTTAACTCAGGCATTTTTTGTACCTCTGTAGCTTACATCTGCTCCAATCAGATCATGGGCTGGGGTGAGAAAGCAATTGAAATCCGCTCCGTGGAAACAGGACATTTGGATGGGGTCTTCATGCACAAACGAGCCCAGCGCCTCAAGTTCTTGTGTGAGCGGAACGATAAGGTAGACCAAATAATGTCTTCACTTTTACGTTTTACTGAGTGAGGTAGTATTCTATGTACTGGTACAAGTGAAAGTAGACAAGATGATGGATTTGATAGGGTGTATCCTAGAATATTTATCAGTTGAAATAGAAGAAATTCAAGAGACTGGAGAGGCGTAGATGTATTAGTGCTCTAAAAGGGTGGGAACAAGAAAGGTTTAGCATCAATGATGGGCAAAATAGTGGAAGCACTGCTGAAAGATACAATAGTGCAATCTTAGGTCATAAGGAAATTCTGTTTACATTTGAATGTTTCCCAGTTCCAATTAACTTAATTGCACCTTGTTTTGTGTATCTCAAGTGAAATCACAGGAATATATGTTTGCTTAGTCACTAATACCCAGACAGCTTTAGGTTGATAATCAGCCATTGTGAAATAGAGTTGAGACTGAGAAACATTAAAAATTAAACAGAGTTTTTTATGACCCCTGATTTGTTAAAGAATGTTCATCATTTACTGTATGGTGATAGTACTAGGCAACAGCCACCGTCACACAAAACAGAGATTCCTCTCATATCTTGAGTATCTCCCTTCTGTAGGAGTAAGACTGCCTTCCTCTTAATTTAATGTTTTGATTGAACATGGTAATTCTTGGTAAATACTACACTGTGTAGTTACATGTGAACTATTGATCATGATAATATATCAGGCAAGACCTCTCCTCCATCTTGAAGCCAAAAAGGAGCTCATTGGCCAGAATGTTCTCCACACCCCCTACAAACAAACATCCCCTTCCTAAGAGCCACTCCCAAGCAGAAAACTGCCCATTACAATCTCATGTGTGAGGCAAACGAGAGTCTCAGATCAGTGAACACCACTTTAAATATCTGCAACAGCAGGTAAGAAGCAAGCAGGGGTTGCTCCTGCCTAGGAGACCCTGTGGATAAGGGGAGTGATCCTAGAAAAGTGAATCAGGGGATTGCTTATTGGAGGGATGTTCTTTGGTCTAAAGGTGAGGTGTCAGGCATGCTAGGAGATTGTCTTTGGGGAGAGTATTGCCATGGGAATTAGTGGTCCATTGTTAGGTAGGCAGGCCCACCCAATATGAATTTCTCATCTTGGGTGGGCCTGCCAGTGCTCTGTTTGGAGATACAAGTAGATTTCTTTGGCTTAATGCAGTTAAAAACGTTTAATGCAATTTGTTGTAAGCCATTTTAATATTAATGAGTTGCTTTGCCTGCATCCCAGCTCATTAATATTTTCTGTGCTTCAAGCAAGATCTTATTGCATTGTCAGTACCACTTAAACTGACATTATCAATAATGCATGTTTAGACACTTTTAACATGCTTTAGTTCATATTAAGCATTGAATTTGGATGATATCTCTTGCTTTAGCAGTACCAATGAAGCACAAAGGGTTAGCTTAATATACAGGAAATATTAATGAGCACCTTTTAGTGTAAATTAAGGATTTCTACAGTCTCTGATGCTCAGAGCGTTGCACTTCTCTCCCTCCCTGCTCCCCCAGGTTTTCTTTGCATCTGTCCGTTCTGGTGGTAGTAGCCAAGTCTACTTCATGACCTTGAATCGGAACTGCATCATGAACTGGTGAGACATCTACACATTGAGGAGGACTGACAGAACACACTGGATGACAGTTAATTATTTTCTAAGTACGATATGTGTCTGGAGAAGACGGCAACAACAAAAAAAAAACTATTTAAAGTAAAATCCAACTTGCTTGGTATATACAGATTTCTTTTCCTTAAGCCTGCTTTCCTGATTGTGATCACCAGAGCCTGCTGGGATGTGATGTCATGCCTACAGCATTTGTGGTCATGTGACTGTTTCCCATCATGCTTTTTATATCATCTTGAAGCTGTGCTTGCTTTTGATGAAATATTTTTTCTGTTTCTCGTTCTCCTTTTGATTGCTCAAGGACAATCAGTGAAGCAAATAATAATATTGTAAAAAAGAAAAAAAACCTGAAATTTTTAGCAGGTGAACTGTGTAAAAAAAAAAATGGATGGCCTTCCTGACCCACCTTTTACTTGTGATGGGAATGGGCAGAGGAGGCTGGATGTAAGGATCATTCCCAGAAACATCTGAAACAAATCAGCATCTCTGATGGGTGCAGTGTGCAAGTGGAGACTATAGATGTGACACATTTGCTCCGTTTTTCAGGGAGGAGATAAATATCAGAGCCACAATCCCTGACAGGCGTGCAGGAGATAGGGTGGGAAGTACTTTATCCTGCTACAACCTGGCATTGTTGTTTGTACTCATCACCACAACCCTCTAGCCCTTTACACATGCTTATGCTGAAATGAGCAGGTCACACTAACATATGCACCTTTGAGTACGTTTCTAAAAGGATTGTTGATAATTCTGGAGTTACCAGTATGAGGTCTGGCACTACAGAGGGAAAGCTGGTAGTAGGAAATCTAGGAGTGTAGAGGTAGACCCATTAATTTTCAAAGTCTGGGATATTGTAACCCTAGAATAAGCTTGAGAATTTCAGGATGGGGGAAAGCTGGTAACTAGATTAATAGTAAAGCTCAGGACCACAGGAAAGGAGCAGATAACTCTGAAATAATGGTAAAAAGCCCAGAAGAGCTGTTAACTTTGGAATAAAGGCAAAAAGCCGAGAGAACATATTAACTGGAGTAAGGTGATCTGATTTTAACTCAGGAGTCAAGGTGGGAAAGCACTTTTGTGGGTATAAGGGTCAGGTAGCTGGTAACGTGGATATTATGCTGAGAAGTCAGGATCGCAGAGGCAGAGATGGTAACACCAGAGCCATGATGCAAAGCCCAGGACTGCAGAGAGGGAGCTAAACGTTCCAGAGTCAGGATAAGAAGCCTGGAGGAAACAGCTGGTATTTCTGAGTAATAGTGGAAAGCTTGGGAACACATAAGGGAAGGCTAATAATTCTGGAATAAATGTCTTTCTCTTCACCACTGCTCCTGCACAGTGGTGTTCTGTATATCCACCTAAGAGAAGGAGCTTCTTTTGTACCCTATCACTAGAATGCAGGGAGTATCTAGCTAGGAACAGATGATATATAATAACAAGTAAATGATTTCTGCCTCTTCCTAAGAATGGCAGTCAGGAGAACCTTACCCTCTCTGGCAGTGAAGCCACAAATGCAAAGAAAGCACTCTCTTTCCCACAAACACGCACAATCAAAGGCTTAGAGGGAAATTAGATTCTGTATAGAAAGATGTGATGTAACGCCATACCCCCACATTCCCTTCAAAGCTCTATGCACTACGTCACCTGAAACAACCCAGTCTAAAACTCAGCTCTTCTATGGACACAGGCAATAGATATAGGCCTGCTGTAAGATTAGAAATTTAAAAACAGAGCCTAATACTTATTTTTGTAACTGACAGATGCCTGACTAGTTTAAAAATTTAAGGAAAAAAAACAGGATGATCACAGTTAGAGATATTTTATGTAGCAAATTATAAAAAGTAAAAAAAAAAAAAAAAAAATGAACAAACTCTAAACAACAACAACCACAAAACTAAACAGGGCTTAAAATATTCTGGATGGTAAAGCTTGGAGACCCCTTGAACATGTAATAAAGTGTCTGCTCTTGAGTCTATCTGCTTCTGCTCTTTTGTTCATTTTACTTTAATTATCTGTTACCATGGTCCTAAGGTGTCTCCTCATTTTGAGAACTTTCAAAGCAGAAGTACAACTTCTTCACAATGTAATAGGGAAAGAAAACCAAGTCTAGCTCACTTGGCTTTCCCCTCCTCAAATTGACTTTCCTGGATGGATTACTACCTGACTTCAGTTTTTCACGGTAGGTTGATCAAAGTCCTGGACTTTACCCATGTTTCCGTCTCCCTTTCCACTCCGTTGCTTGTCTTAGGAAGTGAAAACTGAGAGTCTCAATGTGCAATGAATTAAAAAAAAAACCCCAGAAGTGAACTATTTTGTCCTAAAAAAAAAAAAAAAAACAACAGCTGATGACCTTATAAGACATGTTTCTGTACCATCAAAGGTTTGTCAGATCTGGTTATTAAGTCAACATTTTATTCTGAGATTTCCATTACTATCAAAGACTTCCAGTCTTAAATTGAAGAGTTTGAAAGATAAGATGCAGCAAACTGAGATGAGCTGATATACTGCATCTTTGGGAAAAAAGAGAAGATTGGCATCAAATAGAGAAAACATCAGCTGGAGAAGAGATTGTTGGAATCACCAGAAGAAAAAGGTGAGAAAGTCTTTGTTTTGAGAAATTGCTAGCACTTCATTATATGATAATTTGTTAGAAGTAAAAAAGAACATTGATTATATTGATACTAGTAAAAAAGCCCCGTTTCTGATGCAAATGAAACAGGGGCTAGCAAGGTTTCCTTCTGTGTGCATGTGGGAGTGTGTGTGTCCCTGCCCTCTGCCCTCTCTCCCTTCCCCTGTGCTGTCTGTCCTCTCTGTCCCCTCCCCCCTCGGAGTCGAGTCCTTCAGTGTTAAGTTTCCTGCTGTGCTGTGTTTGTGTTACAGAGATAGTGAGGGCTTCTGCCCTCTCTCCCCTCCCCCCTCTGAGTCCTTCACTGTTACAGAGAGAGCGATTTGATTTCGTGCTTTGCTGTGTTTTCCTTCACTGTTTGTGTTACAGAGAGAGCGAGGGCGGAGCAGACAGTCATGGGGAAACCGGATATCTCTCCCCCTTCACACTTCCGGCTGGAGGCTTCATTTAGAAAGTTGGTGGTGCCTTTTATATATAGAGATAAGCTGAACAGGAAAAGTGATGGTCTGGTGTCCTAGGCTGATTACATCAGGTACACAGAAAAAAAAAATAATAGATAAATATAAAAAGTTTAGGCTACAGAGATTGCCAGTTTTTCAGTGGGCAAATCTGGGACACTTGAAAATTTCCCCAACAGAAGATGGAGGAAGGGTATAGAGGATGCAGGCCCCTTGAAGTTCTGGAACTGAAGAGGGGGGAGGGGGAATCCCTGGAGTTGCAGGGGATCAACCCCATCAAGTCCGTTAGTGGTAATATCACTTCCATATGTACAGTCGGAAATGCAGATCTCTCTACCACAAAATGGATGGAAACATCCTTGTGGCATCCACAGTTTTGTGAGCCATACATGCAGAATATAATACTTTAGGGTTGGATCTCAAAATAATTTTTATTTATACTGGTTAATATTCTCTTTCAGAAAAAAAAATATTTTCTAATCTTTGATATGTCTGATTTTAGTTGCTGTTCAACTCTTCCTCTATTCCAGAGCTGCCAAGGGAGCCCAATTTTTAAGATGGAGATTTTAGTATATGCTCCAACCCTGCTCCACTCTGTCAAAACCCCACCCACTCTACCTGTTTGCTCCACCCCCTGGCACACCTCAATCCCACGGCCATTCCAGAAATACCTTATTTACACCAGTGACAGCATGGATGGGTACCCGTCCTTCTGTCTAGCATGCCCTCTTTTTAGCCTTCCAGCATCTCCCCTTTCTCTCCTACCTTCCATCCAGTGTCTCCCCTCCTTCACTCTCCATCCTTTCATCAAGTCTTCCCTCTCTCCCCATCCTTCCATCTAGTATCTCCCTCTTTCTAACATTCCAGCCATCTCCCCTCTTTCTCTCCCCATCCTTCTGTATAGTGTCTCCATCTAGCATCTCCTCTCTTTGTCACCATCCTTCTAGCATCTCCCTTCTTTCTCTCTCCATACTTGATGTTTCCCATCTTCCTCTTCCCATCTTCTCTCTCGCCCCTCTTCCATTCAGCATCTTCTATCCATAGTTTCTCATCCTCCCCCTTCCATTCAGCATTTCCCACCTCTCTCTTTTTTCCTCTTCCATCTGGTATTTTTTTTCTCCACCGCTGCTTCTCCCAATGAGCAGCAGCTGCGCAAACCAAGAAGAAGCCAGCATGGAGCCGCAGTGTTCAAATGCAAGCTGTTGACTCTGCCGACCATCTGTCCTGGAACAGGAACGGACATCAGAGGGCAGAGGACCGGCAAAGCCCAACAGCACATGCCTGAACACTGCGGCCCGGCACCTGCTTCTTGGTTTGCTGCTGCTTATTGGGAGACGCAGTGGTGGTGGTGGCAGTAGCTCAGTAAGAGTGCAGGAGATGACTGGCCTAAGTGGAAGCCTCCCGCTGTCTACTATTCATCCCCTGCCTGTTTTGGGTTTTTTTCTAGTTTCTTTAGAGTTGCCTGCTTTTTGAAAGAAAAAAACTCCTACCACATACCATGTCCATGCACCTCCCCTGCTGTGCCTCTGTCCTGCCCCCAACAAATAACTACTGCAAGGACAGCAGTGTAGACTTCAGTGCTTGCAGGCTGCCTTTGAGGGCTGGGTGTGGGGGAAGAACAAGAGATTGTTCTCTTCAGCCTTCTTTGAGGTATTGTCCCTATACAGTATTAAAGTTTTTTTGTTTTTTTTTAAAATCTGTATCCATAAAATGCCCCAGCTCTCTCCCCCCCCCCCCCCCCCCAAACTGGGTGAAGATCAAAGCTTGGACGTTCACCCATAAAATTCACCACACAAAGAAGTTGTAGAAAATTCATGATAACAGAATACCTGGCTTCATTTGCACACAGAACGAATACAGATTAAGTGACCACAAACTAGAAACAGAAATATGTCGAAGAAATTAAACTGAAACTGCAAGAAACCATTAAAAGTGAAGCTCTGTAGTAAAACAGAGAAATAGAAAGAGATGCTTTTCCCCCTGTGCTGTTCAAAATATTATGGCAGATGTCAGGAATGGTGTTAGAAGGCTATAACCAGGGCAATTGCCCTTGTTTTCTTAGCCAGAGAAGTCCCAAGCATAAATCTGAAGAAGGCACAGCCACTCCCTAATTTCTGCCCTGGGCCCCATTAGGCATATAAATAGCTGGGTGGCTGGTGGACGTGAGGATCACTTGGTCACTTGCCTGCCTGGTGCGAAGGTGGCGGACCTCACGCATCACCTAGATAGGATTTTAGATAGTGCTGGGGAGGAGCCGGCCGTCTTGGTACATGTGGGTACCAATGACATAGGAAAATGTGGGAGAGAGGTTCTGAAAGCCAAATTTAGGCAAATGCTACCTGTTCCACGCGTAGAGCCCAAGAGACAGGCAGAACTCCGGAGTCTCAATGCGTGGATGAGACGATGGTGCAGGGAGGAGGGTTTTAGATTTGTTAGGAACTGGGCAACATTCTGGGGAAGGGGGAGCCTATTCCGAAAGGATGGGCGCCACCTTAACCAGAGTGGGACCAGGCTGCTGGCATCGGCATTTAAAAAGGAGATAGAGCAGCTTTTAAACGGGGGGAAGGCCGACAGTCACTCAAAAGCGCATGGTTCGGGAAAAGGTATCTTTCAAAGATATCACTAAAACAGGGAAGATACGGTATCCTGATAGTGAGGTTGCAAATGAGACCGTAGTAGATCAGGTGTCCTTAAATAAAAATCAGACAAAAGATTGCAAATTAATACTGTCAAGTACTAAGCATGATGTAAATAGGAACAACAAACATACTTTGAAATGTCTATATGTGAATGCCAGGAGCTTAAGAAATAAGATGGGAGAGTTAGAATATATTAACACTAAATGAAAAATTAGATATAATAGGCATCTCTGAGACCTGGTGGAAGGAGGATAACCAGTGGGACACTGTCATATCGGGGTACAAATTATATCTTAGTGATAGGGTGGATTGAATTGGTGGAGGGGTAGCATTGTATGTTAACGAGAGCCTTGAATCAAATAGATTGAAAATTTTGCAGGAAACAAAACACTTTTTGGAAACACTATGGATTGAAATTCCATGTGTAAAGGGGAAAAGGATAATGATAGGAGTGTACTACCGTCCACCTGGCCAGGATGAACAGACAGATGCAGAAATGTTAAAGGAAATTAGGAACGCAAACAAACTGGGCAACACAATAATAATGGGTGATTTCAATTACCCCGATATTGACTGGGTAAATGTAACATCGGGGTACGCTAGGGAGGTAAAATTCCTTGATGAAATCAAGAACAGCTTTATGGAGCAGCTGATAACGGAGCCGACGAGAGAAGGAAACATTCTAGAGCTAGTCCTTAGTGGAGCGCATGATCTGGTGTGGGAGGTAATGGTGCTGGGGCCACTTGATAACAGTGATCATAATATGATTGGATTTGATATTAGCTTTGAAGAAAGTATATATAGGAAATCAAATATGTCAGCGTTAAACTTTAAAAAAGGAGACTATGATAAAATAAGAAGAACGGTGAAAAAAAAAACTTAGAGGAGCAACTGCGAGGGTCAAAAATTTACATCAGGTGTGGATGCTGTTCAAAAACACCATCCTGGAAGCCCAGGCCAAATATATTCCGCGTATTAAAAAAGGAGGAAGAGCAAACGACAGCCAGTGTGGTTAAAAGTGAGGTGAAGGAAGCTATTAGAGCTAAAAGAAAATCCTTCAGAAAATGGAAGACAGAACCAACTGAAAATAATAACAAACAGCATAAGGAATGTCAAGTCAAATGCAAAGTGCTGATAAAGAATGCTAAGAGGGACTTTGAAAAAAAAGATTGCGTTGGAGGCAAAAGCACATAGTAAAAAAATTTTTTAGGTATATTAAAAGCAGGAAGCTGGTGAAAGAATTGGGTGGACCGCTAGATGACCAAGAAGTAAAAGGGACATAAGTACATAAGTACATAAGTAGTGCCATACTGGGAAAGACCAAAGGTCCATCTAGCCCAGCATCCTGTCACCGACAGTGGCCAATCCAGGTCAAGGGCACCTGGCACGCTCCCCAAACATAAAAACATTCCAGACAAGTTATACCTAAAAATGCGGAATTTTTCCAAGTCCATTTAATAGCGGTCTATGGACTTGTCCTTTAGGAATCTATCTAACCCCTTTTTAAACTCCGTCAAGCTAACCGCCCGTACCACGTTCTCCGGCAACGAATTCCAGAGTCTAATTACACGTTGGGTGAAGAAAAATTTTCTCCGATTCGTTTTAAATTTACCACACTGTAGCTTCAACTCATGCCCTCTAGTCCTAGTATTTTTGGATAGCGTGAACAGTCGCTTCACATCCACCCGATCCATTCCACTCATTATTTTATACACTTCTATCATATCTCCCCTCAGCCGTCTCTTCTCCAAGCTGAAAAGCTGTAGCGGAGAGATTAAATGAATTCTTTGCTTTGGTCTTCACCGAGGGAGATTTGGGTGGGATACCGGTGCTGGAAGTGGTATTCGAAGCTGACGAGTTGGAGAAACTTAATGAATTCTCTGTAAACCTGGAGGATGTAATGGGGCTGTTCTACAAACTGAAGAGTAGCAAATCTCCTGGACCGGGTGGTATTCATCCCAGAGTACTGATAGAACTGAAAAATGAGCTTGCGGAGTTATTATTAGTAATATGTCATTTATCCTTAAAATCAAGCGTGGTACCGAAAGATTGGAGGGTGGCCAATGTAACGCCGATTTTTAAAAAAGGTTCCAGAGGAGATCCGGGAAATTATAGACCGGTGAGTCTGACGTCGGTGCTGGGCAAAATGGCAGAGACTATTATTAAGAACAAAATTACAGAGCATTTTCAAAAGCATGGATTAATGAGACAAAGTCAACATGGATTTAGTGAAGGGAAATCTTGCCTCACCAATCTACTACATTTCTTTTGAAGGGGTGAACAAACATGTGGATAAAGGTGAGCCGGTTCATATTGTGTATCTGGATTTTCAGAAGGCATTTGACAAAGTACCTCATTAAAGACTCCAGAGCAAATTGGAGAGTCATGGGATAGGAGGTGATGTTCTATTGTGGATTAAAAACTGGTTAAAAGATAGAAAACAGAGAGCAGGGTTAAATGGTCGGAATTCTCAATGGAGAAGGGTAGTTAGTGGGGTTCCCCAGGGCTCTGTGCTGGGACCGCTGCTTTTTAACATATTTATAAATGACCTAGAGATGGGAGTAACTTGTGAGGTAGTTACATTTGCTGATGACACAAAGTTATTCAAAGTCGTTAAATCGCGGGAGGATTGTGAAAAATTACAAGAGGACCTTACGAGACTGGGAGACTGGGCATCTAAATAGCAGATGACGTTTAATGTGAGCAAGTGCAAAGAGATGCATGTGGGAAAGAGTAACCTGAATTATAGCTACATCATGCAAGGTTCCACATTAGGAGTCACGGACCAAGAAAGGGATCTAGGTGTTGTCGTTGATGATACGTTGAAACCTTCTGCTCAGTGTGCTGCTGCAGCTAAGAAAGCAAATAGAATGTTAGGTATTATTAGGAAAGGAATGGAAAACAAAAATGATAATGTTATAATGCTTTTGTATCGCTCCATGGTGCGACCGCACCTCGAATATTGTGTTCAATTCTGGGCGCCACATCTCAAAAAAGATATAGTGGAATTAGAAAAGGTGCAGAGAAGGGCGACAAAAATGATAAAGGGATTGGGATGACTTCCCTATGAGGAAAGGCTAAAGCAGCTAGGGCTCTTCAGCTTGGAGAAAAGGCGGCTGAGGGGAGATATGATATAGGTCTATAAAATAATGTGAACGGGTAGGTGTGAAGCATCTGTTCACGCTTTCCAAAAATACTAGGACTAGGGGGCATGCGATGAAGCTACAATGTAGGAAATTTAAAACGAATCAGAGAAAATTTTTCTTTACTCAACATGTAATTAAACTCTGGAATTCGTTGCCAGAGAATGTAGTAAAGGTGGTTAGCTTAGCGGAGTTTAAAAAAGGTTTGGTCGGCTTCCTAAAGGAAAAGTCCATAGACCATTATTAAATGGACTTGGGGAAAATCCACTATTTCTGGGATAAGCAGTATAAAATGTTTTGTACTTTTTTTTTTTTTTTACCTTGCCAGGTATTTGTGACCTGGATTGGCCACTGTTGGAAACAGGATGCAGGGCTTGATGAACCTTTGGTCTTTCCCAGTATGGCAATATTTATGTACTTATCTAACACCAGCTGTGGCTTATGCATAGTCCAATAACAAATATTATTCTCTATTTATTTATTTTATTTATTACATTTGTATCTGTAAGTAGGGGCCTGGAGCCCCCATATTAACATATCCCACATTTTCCCACCTATTTGCAGGCTCAATGTGGCTTACATAGTTCCGTAAATGGTAAATATACCAGTTCCGGAGAAGAGAAGTACATAGTTTAGGTAGAGGAGACAGAGTGGATTAGGTTACAGGAAGGAAAGTTTGTCTTATAATAAGAACCGAAAGGTATTAGGTTAAACTTCATTCGTGAAAGATTAACTTGATCAATTAGGAATAGTAAAACTACAAATCAAGATAATTTAGCAAAAAAAACAATTAAGGCATAAAGAATACATTTGTATAGGTACAATTAGTTAATTGGCATTTAGGATGAGTTATTGTATGCTTTTTTAAATAAATAGGTTTTCAATAATTTACGGAAATTCACTATGTCATGGGTTATTTTTATGGATTTTGGTAATTCATTTGCTTATTTCTGATCTGACGAAGGGCAACCTTCGAAAGCTAATCAAGAAATGTATTAAGTTATGTCCAAGAAAAAAGGAATCATCTTATTTTCTTTTCCATGTTTTATTTTGTTTGATTTCTATAGATTCTACATGGAATGTTGCTATTCCACTAGCAACATTCCATGTAGAAGTCGGCCCTGGCAGATCACCAATGTGGCCGCGCAGGCTTCTGCTTCTGTGAGTCTGACCAGGACGTCAGACTCACAGAAACAGAAGCCTGCGCAGCCTTGTACATGGAATGTTGCTAGTGGAATAGCAACATTCCATGTAGAATCTCCAATAGCAGCAACATTCCATGTAGAATCTCCAATGGTATCTATTTTACTGTCATAGTTATGCTTGAATGTTTTCACTTATATACACTGTCAGCTACCACATTTGCTTATTTCCGATCTGAGGAAGAAGGGCAACCTTCGAAAGCTAATCAAGAAATGTATTAAGTTATGTCCAATAAAAAAGGTATCATCTTATTTTCTTTTCCATGTTTTATTTTGTTTGATTTCTATTGGTAATTCATTCCAAATTTGCATGCATATGCAGGAGAAGCTAGATGCGTATGTTAATTTATAGTTCAGTCCCTTACAGTTGGGATAATGGAGATTCAGGAACGTACGAGATGAGCTACTAGAGTTCCTGGTTGGTAGGTCAATGAGGTCTGACATATACCCTAGAGATTCACCATGTATGATCTTATGAACCATAGTGCAAACCTTGAATGCAATGCGTTCTCTTAATGGAAGCCAGTGTAGTTTAGTGACTAGAATAATATTAGTTATTGGACTATACATATTAGTTATTATATTTATGGTTATGTTATTAGTTATTGGACTATGCATCAGCCATACCTTTATTGGTTTATTTTTCTTATTTGTGTTGGTCCCAGACTCTAAATTTTGTTTTATTTACTTATTTTGTAGCATTTGTATCCCACATTTTCCCCACCATTTTGCAGGCTCAATGTGGCTCTCATGCTGAGGTCTCCTGTCCGTTTGGCACTTCTTTCTATAAGTTCACCGTCCATATTCTCCCCTGTGGGTCTCTCCTCTGTGTCCCTATCCTTATCCTCTCCCTGTGTTTTTTTTATTTTTGTTACATTTCTACCCCGCGCTTTCCCACTCATGGCAGGCTCAATACGGCTTACACGGGGCAATGGAGGGTTAAGTGACTTTCCCAGAGTCACCATCCTCCTTTGTGTTCCTGTCTCCCTCCCCCCTCCCACCCGAGCCAGCCCGACCACTAGATGGACTAAGCAGTTGCCCATGATGGCAGCATGGCTCTGACATCACAAGAGCCTTTTTCCACTTCCTTCTTACTGCCAGGCCTGCTGCTGCTACCCCACCTCCCCCCGGGCCAGCCCGAAGATTGAAGAAGCATCACGGCTGCATGAGACATTTAAGCACAGACCCACACTGAAGTGCTGCTGGTCTCTTTCCCCCCCCCCCCCCCCCCCCCCCGAGGCAGACTTCCTGACAGCCAGTTTGGAAGGCGGTAGAGGGGTGGCAGCAGATGCCAAAAGGGAAGAGATGATGAGAAATTGGCCACTGGCTGGAGTAGATGGGAAGGGGGTTGTGGGCCATTGAGGAGAGTTTAAAGGAGCAGGGCAGTGCTTGACTGTTGGGGGGGGGGGGGGGGGTCAGCATGGTTGAAGGTTCACCTAGGGCGGCTGATATCCTTGGGCTGGCTCTACTTTCCACCATGTCCAACATCTCCCCTGTGTCTCCCTTCTGTCCAGCATCTCCCCCCAATGTCCATATTCTTGCCCTTCTGTCTAGCATTGCCCTTCTGCGGCCCTATCCCTCCCCATGTCTAGCATTGCCTCTCTGTGTCCCTTCCCTTGTTCAGCATTATCCTTCTTTGTCCATATGCCCCCTTCCCACCCTTTTGATTTACTTTTCCTTTTCTCCTTGTTCTTTCATTCTCCTCCCATTTCTCTTTCTTCCTCCAATCCTCTCTTCATCCTCTGGGAGAAAGAAAGCAGCACCAGGGGAACTAGGAGGAACTGGAAGGATGGAGGGAGATGGACAGCAGAAGTATAATTGAGGAAAGGTGACAAGCAGCATCAGGAAGAGGAAGAGGAGGAGGAAAGGGGGTTGCAGCGGGAGTGTGAAAGCAAGATAGCACTTGGCAGAGCAGGAGGAAGGGATCAGAATGAAAAGGGACAGAATGACAGCTGAGGGAAACATCAGGTAGGAGATGGGGAAGAATAGGGAATTACTGGAAGAAAAAGGGGGAAAGAGGGTGAAATAGTATTGGGTGACAGGGCAGAAGGGAAGGAGGCAGCTTCAAAAACTATGGGGAGCAGCACTGAGAAGGTATCTACCATATTGGAATGGGCCGATAATTTGGCAACTAAGGTTTAATCCCAAAAAATGCAGGGGTATGCATTTGGGTCGCAAAAATCCAAGGGAACGGTATAGTATAGGGGGTGAAGTACGAAGGAAGAGCGGGACTTGGGGGTGATTGTGTCTGATGACCTTAAAGCTTCCAAACAGGTAGAAAAAGCGACGGTCAAAGCCACAAGGATGCTTGGGTGCATAAAGAGAGGCATGACCAGCAGGAAAAAGGAGGTGATAGTGCCGTTGTATAAGTCTCTAGTGAGGCCCCATTTGGAGTACTGCGTGCAGTGCTGGAGACCGCACCTACAGAAAGATATAAACAGGATGGAGTCGGTCCAGAGGGCGGCTACAAAATTAGTAAGCGGTCAACATGTATACGCTGGAAGAGAGGAGACATGATAGAAATGTTTAAATATCTCAAGGGCATTTATGTACAGGAACAGAGCCTTTTTCAAATGAAGGAGAGCTCTGGAAGGAGGGGGCATATGACAAAGTTAAAAGGGAATAGGCTTTGGAGTAACCTAAGGAAGTACTTTTTCACAGAAAGGGTGGTGGAGGCGTGGAATGGCCTCCCGGTGGAGGATTCTAGGACTGTTCCAGGATTTTAAAAGGCATGGGATAAGCATGTGGGATTGCTTAGGAACAGGAAGAATTAGGTGTTACAGAGGGTGGGCAGACTGGATGGGTCATATTGCCTTTATGTAGCCTAGTGGTTACATTCCAAGAGTAACATAGTAGATGACAGCAGAAAAAGACCTGCACGGTCCATCCAGTCTGCCCAACAGGATAACTCATATGTGCTACTTTTTGTGTAAACCCTACTTTGATTTGTACCTGTGCTCTTCAGGGCACAGACCGTATAAGTCTGCCCAGCACTATCCCCGCCTCCCAACCACTGGCTCTGGCACAGACCGTATAAGTCTGCCTAGCACTATCCCCACCTCCCACCCACCAGTCCCATCTCCCACCACCGGCTCTGGCACAGACCGTATAAGTCGGCCTAGCACTATCCCTACCTCCCAACCACCAGTCCCATCTCCCAGCACCGGCTCTGCCACCTGTTCTTGACTAAGCTCCTGAGGATCCATTCCTTCTGCACAGGATTACTTTATGCTTATCCCACGCATGTTTGAATTCCATTACCGTTTTCATTTCCACCGCCTCCAGCGGGAGGGCAGTCCAAGCATCCACTACTCTCTCCATGAAAAAATACTTCCTGACATTTTTCTTGAGTCTGCCCCCCCCCCCCCCCTTCAATCTCATTTCATGTCTTCTCGTTCCACAGTGGACATGAAATGAGTGGACTTTGCTCCTGGAGAACTGGGTTTGATTCCCACTGCAGCTCCTTGTGACTGGGCAAGTCACTTAACCCTCCATTGCCCCTGGTACAAAATAAGTACCTGAATATATGTAAACAGCTTTGAATGTAGGTGCAAAATACCACAGAACAGCAGTAAATCAAGTCCCATATCCCTATCCCTGCCGTCATGTTTCTATACTGCAGATTCTTGGTGTCATCTGCAACAAGGCAACTGTTCCACAATATTCATTACAAAAATGTTATAAAGAAATTGACCAAGCACTGGTACCACTCTTATTGTAAGAGTGAATGTCGTTTACACCACTACCTTCTGTTACCTCTCACTAAACCAGTTTCTGACCCAATTGGATATAATAAGTATTCTGCTTCTGGATGGTGCCAAGAGATCCTGGGTCTACTTCCACAGAGGTAGTGGGTGTAGTAAGCTTATTACAAATGTACAGCACTTGCTGCAGATTATTACAGGCTTTGGTGCTGTTGCAAAATGTGGTATATCAAACACACTTTCCTCATAGCACCTGTTCATGCCAAACTCCTCTGTCCCAAACCTCCTTTTTGCTGTCTCGTATCTCGCTACCTCCCATTATCCATCCTTTTCTGTCACTACTTCCTCGTCCCTTGCCCCTCTTTCTTCACCTGTCTTCCACGTAGGTGTGGGACAGAAGGGAGTATAGATTAAATGTATGGGCATTGGGGGGGGGGGGGGGGTGCAAAATCACAGCTATCAATATTCCACCTCAAGCTAATACTCCCCCTAAGCAAATGTGCTTTTAAATATAACATTTTGGGGTGTATGTTTTTTAAATCAATAATAATAATTAACCCGTGGTTTTGTTTATTGGCAGGGACAACTGTTCGAGGTGTTATTCTTTTCTCTTAAGTACTTTACTAACTAACATTTCTAAAGCGCTACTAGGGTTACGCAGCGCTGTACAATTTAAACAGAGAAGGACAGTCCCTGCTCAAGCTCAAAGAGCTTACAAACTAAAGACAAGTGTACAATCTAGAGGACGAGTGAACAGTTAATCTGATAGGGTGGATAGATTGGGGCATTCTATATTTCTCGAGCGGTTAGGCTCATATTTATGGTATTTTCATTTGAAGTGGGGGGGGGGGGGGGGATTTATTATAGTGACCAAATGCTAAAGGAAAGGTAAGAAAAGTGGAGGAACAAGGGCAGTGGCAGTGGATGCAGAGAACATGGGAAAACAGCATGGAGAATGTGGAAAAGGGGGACAAAAGCACAGAGGAAAGAGAGCGTGCAGGGCAGAGCAGAACAAAACGTCCGCAACTCTACAACGGAGAGCAAACAAAAAGTGCTCTGAAAAAACGCTCCAGAAAGGAGTAGGAAGACTTTGAACGTTCGAGCCAGAAGATCGCGAGAGCCGAGAGGAAGTTCACGATGACTTGGTTTAAAAAAAAAAAAATGTGAGAAGACGGCGCGCTGAGGGCGGGCCACCCGGACGTCAGCGTCCAAGGGGATGGCTGGGGAGGGAAGTTGAAGGTGGGTGGTATGAAATCCAGAGCCAAGTAAGACGTTTACGGAAAAGGAAAAAGGTAGAAACTACAGGCGGGCAGGAAGAGTGAGGCGAAGGTGAGAAAAACCAGCAGAGAAAGTAAGTGAACTTGAGCGAAAGTGAAGAGGCATCCCGGAAGCAAACCGGAAGTCCTTGGCGGCTACGTGAAAAACTATGAGCCAACCCGGAGATCCTCCGTGAGTAAACGTTAAAGGCGAGGGATTCTAGTTCCGGGTGGGGGCAGGTCTGTCTTTAATCCTCGTGCATGCTGGGATTGTAGTTCCCACGTTAAAGTATGCTTTACAAGTACAAATGTCTCACTCACAGACTGTGCACGTGGGTTGTGGGGTTCGGGTGTCAGCTGGAAAAGAATTCAGCAATAGAGTTGGGGTTACGTACTAGGAAGAAGGGTACCAGCCAAAAGCTTCTGGTCATTAGGGGTCAGACAGCCATGCCTGCTTTTTTCCACAGTATATCTATGGATTTATACTGACGATTTATGTTCCATAGCCGCCTTTACCTATTCCTCTGCCCTAAAATAGGGAAATCAGATTCCAGGTCATGCTACTTGTTTATACACAGTATTGGTCATTGGTAGTAATTATTCAGGTCCAATATGCTTCCCAAAAGAGCAGGCACTAGGTTGCAAGGAGTGGTATTGGCAGAATTGGGATTTGAACCCTGACCTCCCAGGTTCTCAGCCCCCACTGCTCCAACACTCAAGCCAAGCTTGGGTTTATGCCCATTGCATTTAGAAGAGGTAAAACCAGAATGGTTTGGCTACCCGTGGTGACCTAGAACTGTCTGGTAACTCTAAAGGAAGGGAGATCTAGTCCAGTTGTAGGCAAATCCTCCATTATTATTTTTTTATTAGTAATAAATTGTATTGAATTGTTATGAAATGTTTTTAAAAAACACTGATGAAATCAGAATGAACTGAATATCCAATGACAAGTAATTATATAAGGACAATTGTACAATTGTGTATACCTTCATGTTGGTGTTCTTGGCCTAATAGGGTCTTCATGTAACAGTGTTTTAGCTGGTACAGCTCTTTTTTTTTTTTTTTTTTTTGTTACATTTGTACCCCGCGCTTTCCCACTCACGGCAGGCTCAATGCGGCTTACATGGGGCAATGGAGGGTTAAGTGACTTGCCAGAGCTCTTAATGTAACCAGCCTTTTCAGAGAAGCTAAGGGGATGGGTGGGGGACCGTGGACCATACCAAAAAGCAGGATTCTTCAGACTGTGTCTAGATTATAAATTGAGAAAGCACTGAATGACAACAAACAAATTATAGTGTTAACTTTTTGTGGGGTGAGATTAATTGCAGTATGCTTATGTTTTGTCAACAAGTAGTATTAAAATCAGGTACACACAGCTCTTGACAGGTGGCATGGCCTAACCCACTCGTTTGACAAGGTAGCTGTCAACAAAATGATCTTTCTACCTAAATTTTTATACCTATGCCAACTCTGCCAGTCCTTGTCCCACAACAAACATTAGATACTTTGCAACATAAACCTTTTCAATATATCTGGAGGAAACGCCCACCACAAGTTTCCAAGATGGTGCTCATGAGAAAAAAATCAGAGGGTGGACTGGGGGGTACCCAATCTAAAGAGATACTTTTGGGCAACACAGATTCCTTCTGCCTTGGGGAGCCAGTCACCCCTTGCCCTGTGAGGGGGCTGTTTATGGATTCTACCTTTTGCCGACAAGCTGTGAGCAAAATCTAAATAAATAAGCTCTGTGTGCATCCCACCAAACAACCAGGCGAAGGAAAATTCAGAATCCTATCCTTGGATATATGGTGATTCGCTGGATGAGATGGCTGCATAGGCTGTGGGATAGTGTAATCTCTAGATTGGCTCCATTATCTGTCCTTACATCATTCGTGCCTGGTTGGACTTGTCATTGGTTTACAAATTATGACCACAGAGGTGTAATTTATATACATCAGTTATATTCGGAGGAAAGTTTTTGCTCCTTTCATGATCCACAGGGGCAGTATTAGATTCCAACTAAAGAATTTTATATCTATCTACAACTTAGACATTTACTCCGAGATGATCTGCTAAGAGGAGGGCTCTCAAGGGCTATGAATCCTCTCAATATATTATTGTCTCATAGGCTTTGACAGAGAGACATGATATCCCAAATATACAATTTACTACGGCAAAGAGCCTCCTCAAACGTTCTCCCTTTTTTGTACATTGGGAGAGAGATCTGGGGTGTACATTTCCAGATCAGGAGTAGACCACAGCTTATTTGAACACTTTTCACCTCTCTGTTTCTACCAATCTGGTTATAAATGGAGAAAACTTACTTTACAAGTGGTACCGCTCTCCCTCCCACATAGCTTGTTTTGTTCCCTCTTTGGATAATAAATGCTGGTGGTGATGTGGGATGGAGGATACGTACTTGCATATGTGGTGGGCATGTACCCAAATTAAACAGTTATGGGAGGAGTGTGCCAAGTTGTTTTGGATATATTCTCTCTTCCTATTATAGCTGACTTTTGTTCAAACCAATAACTTAGCAAAACTTCAGCAAAAAATCAATGTATTAAACAGTTCTTGAAGCTGAAGGCTCATATACGTTATATATATATATACTAGCCGTTAAGCCCGTTAAAACGGGCGAGATTTCCAGCTACCCTCCTCGCCGCCGCTCCCTCCCCCCTCCATGCCGGGCCCCCTGCACTGACCTGACAGCGCCTCTCACCTCCGTGTGAAAGCGCTGCAGGCAGCAACAGATCGCTCTGCTGCTGCTTTCCACACAGAGGTGAGAGGCGATGTCAGGTCAGTGCAGGGGGCCCGATATGGAGGGGGGCTGGAGCGGCGGCGGGGGGGAGGGTGGAGGTTGGTGCGCACGATGTTCGTTTCCAGGCTCCAGTGGCAGCGTCCGACAGTCCGACTCCGTTTCCCTCTCTGTTCCGCCCTCTGACGTCATCACGTCTTGACGCGAGGGCGGGACAGAGAGGGAAGTCTCTACTACGCATTTGCAGGTGAGTCGGTCACTTGCCATTTATATATATATATAATATATATAAAATAACACATTCAATATATCACTCAACAATTTTAAAAAGGAGGAAAAAGACCTCAGATGTCCCAGCATGTTAGCAAGCAAGAATATCTTAATACCAGCTTTTACCGGACTCCAGTCTTCTCATTGGTGTACAAGAACTATAAGCTAAGTGCTTTAAATACTCTAAAATGCAAGATTTTATGCATAAGTAAATCACAATGTTTGAAGAAGTTTGAGTGCACAATATATACATATAAATTAAAATTAAAAATTTATGTAAGCAGTTTTTTTAGACCATTGAGAAGACTAGGGTCTGGTAAAAGCTGGTATTAAGATATTCTAGCTTGTTGCCATGCGGGAACATTTGAGGCCTCTTTCCTCCTTTTTAAGATGTTTTAAGATTGTTGAGTGATATATTGAACCTATTATAGCTGATCCATCTTTTTTTCTGCTTCATATAACCTGTAATACCATTCCATAGGATGTAGTTAGGGTGATGTTGCCTTGTCTGGCATCCATATGACCTGAAGTGTTTTGCAGTTCTACCTTAAATGACCCGTCTGAGGAGTGTCCTGTGGGATGCGTATTATCTGAGCAAAATAAGGCAGAGTGGAAGCTTTTGACAAGCAACGGGCTCCCTTTTTGGATTGGTATCAGCATTCACAGACTTAGGACTGTATGTGAATTTGAGTAATGCTTTTGCATTTTCTTTTTCTGACGCCTCTCAATGTTCCACCCTAGACCAGGATAATTGTTTGCTGATATATAATTTCCAGGGGGGGAGGGAGACTGCGTTTTTCAATTAGTACCCTGTTTGCTTTGATAAATTTTCTCTTTTTCAAAAGAGGAGGTCGCAGAAGCGGAAGACTGTGATCCACTACGTGAGAGGAGTCCAAACAAGGGAGTAGTGTGACCAGCAAGGCACCTCCAATAACAACAGGAAGGCGAAAATAATGGTGGAAAACGTTCTTTGTAATGCCCGACACGGCACCGTGTTTTGGCCAAGTGCCTGCCTCAGGGGCCTTAGTGTTGAAAAAAGCACCTTAATGTGAATAAATAACCTTGGGAGTGTAGAACACTTGCTGTCTTGAAAAAGACGCGCAGTGCGGTGTGGAAGAAAGAGCGCTGGAACAGCTCTCCCAGACCTCAGAACTCTATGTAAAGTACTGAGCATGTGTGGCCCTCACTGTGCACTGCAGTCTCCTTCGTCCTTTCAGTTTTATTTTTTCCACTCTGATGAGCAGATGCAAAAACACATTTCTCCTCACCTTTGCTTGCTTGTTTGTTTGCATTGTTTTCTCCTTCTTAAAAAAAAAAAGTTTATTTAGTTTATTTTGATAGTTTTTTGTTTTTCTCGTGTGAAGATGTCTCAGACAAATTCCAGCCCTGTTCACAGTGTAGGAGAAAGATTTAGAACTTTCATTTGATATACTCCCTTTCTGTGGTACAACCAAAGCGGTTTATATTTAGTATATGCAGGTACTTTCCCTAGCCCTAGTGGGCTCACAGTCTGTTTATTTTTGGAACCTGGGGCAGTAGAGGATTAAATGACTTGCTCGGGGTCACAAGGAGCCACAGGTTCTCAGCCCACTGCACTAATCATTAGACTACTCCTCCATTTGGTAGACCCTGGGAAAACCAAATTTCTCTGAGGACAAGCAGGCTATTATTCTTGCATGTGCGTAACGCAGTCCACATTGCCCGGTCCACAGCTTGTATCAAGCTTTTACCGAGCTCTTTGGAGCGCAAGCTCCACTATGTATGCGCAAATGTGGGACCAACAGTCTCTTTTTGTTTCCCCACAGTGAGGAGAGGACATGTTTTTCCGTCTCTCCTCACAGCTAGTGGTTCGGTTCTTTAACAGAGCTTATTTTTGTGCCTTCTTTTTTGTTTTCTTTTAAAATTTTCTTTAGTTCTGTGCCTCATTCGGGTTCAATTTCTCCCCGATTGATTTTATTTTTTCCTTTATTTACCGTGATCAATAGGCTGCGCTTAGGCCTGAGCCCCGGTCGGATCTTTCCCTTATATTTTCTCTGGTGCTGCGTCCTTTTTGAGGCACCATCAAGTTTTTTCCAGTCGCTACAGCCCTGTTTACGGTGCACTCGGACCATTTCTGGCACGGCTACTCTTCCTTCCTCTTTTCCGTGTTTGGGGTCTGAACATATCCCTTCTAACTGTGTTCTGTGTCTTCAGAACCAAGCCAGAACCCAGTTAGCCAGAATGGCTCAAAGGGAGTTCTGTTTTGGAGCCAAGTCCGAAGCCTTGATGTTGGCGTCTGTGGTTGCATCGGGCTAGACACCGACTGCTATGTGGGCCCCCAACATTGCCGACTTTATTTTCGGTGCTAACCCGACATTTTCAACAATGATAACCGGTTAAATGCTGCCGAAAATGCCGGCAAGTTAACCGTTTGGCGGCCATTCCCAACTGGTTAACTCATGCTGAATATCGGCCGGACTGATTTTTGAGCTGGTCCAGTGGCTTCTGCTTCCTGAGCTGGCAGGAGTTCGTGATACTGCATAAACTGAGTTTCAGCCACTGCTCAACAGTGATACTCAGGATTTACTGGATTCCAAAATCAGGCCTTACTTTGTGACCCCTGATCCAGAACAGTTGCTGCAGTGGCTAAGTTGAATTGGGAGAGAGAGATACAAATTCAGGAGGAGCAAACAGCCACCTTTATGGGCACATGCTGAAGTGTTTCATGAGATGCTTTCTTTCACCACAGAAAGGGAGTATATCAAATGAAAGTTCTAGATCTTTCTCCTACACAGTGAACAGGGTTGGAATTTGTCTGAGACATCTTCACAGAAGAAAAACAAAAAACTATCTAAATAAACTAAATAAACTTTTTTTTTAAGAAGGAGAAAACAATGCAAACAAACAAGCAAAGGTGAGGAAAAATGTGTTTTTGCATCTGCTAATCAGAGCGGAAAAAATAAAACTGAGAGGACTAAGGAGACTGCAGTGCACAGTGAGGGCCACACATGCTCGGTGTGTGATATAGTGGTGGACCTAGAGATGTTAGGGTGCTTAGGGAAAAGTATAACCAGCAAGAAAAAAATAAGTGATGGTGTCTCTGAGACCACACCTTGAATATTGTTTCTAATTTTGGAGCCAAGAATACAACAGTCTGGCAATCAAAAATAGAAACCACCAACCCCCAAAAAGGCTCTAATTATTTTCCAGTGAGGTGATATTCTTATTTTACCTCAAAATTCCAAAAAAAACTTTTTAGAAGAATATAAACAGTACTTTATTAATCCACTAATATATCCATATCTCAGGGTTCTTTGAAGACAACTGAAAGACTCCAGCATGAAAAGTCCTCACAAACTCTTCCAAAAAGGAGAGGTAGAGAGGAGAAGCCTCACACAGACATGTAAAAGTGGATATTCCACGTCATTCAAACTGCCATATCAGCTTCAACCAGTTTCATCCTCCACGGGCTTCTTCAGGGAGCATCATAGATATCACAAGGCAGAACCACTCATCCCACGTACTGGGGCAATATGGCAAAGATCCAAAATGGCCACCGCAACCTCTAACGATAGTTTTGCAGTACTATTGCTAGAGGCTGACTCCTAGTGGTAGTACCACCAGACTATTGCTAGAAGTCGTGAAGCCATTATCAACAGGCGCTGCAAGAGTGAGTGAGGTTTGCTCCTGCCCCAACCACTACTAGATCACCGGGCCTATTAAGGTAGGCCGGGAAGGGAAGGAGGGAGGAACTGTGGACTCCACTTATGTGGGTCCTGGACGATATTCAGTGTGGACCTACATAAGGTATTTGGGGGTTATTCTGGATTTAGGTTTGCAATTCAACCAGCAAATATCTCAGGTGATTCGTTTAGGGTTCTGTGTTCTGCAGCTCCTTGGGGCTATTTGGCCATATTTTGAGGAAGCAGTTTTGCATGTCCTGTTGCATGTGATTTCCAGATTGGATCACAGCAGTGTTGCCTATGTTGGCATAAGCGTTTATCTGATAACGCTTTTGTGGATATTACAGAATGCAGGAATTAGATTATTGGGGGAAGAAGGAGGGATCATGTTACTCTCCTTTATGTTAATTACCATTGGCTTCCAGTAGAATATAGGGTTTTGTTTAAAATCTTCACTATAAACCATAAAGTGATCCATGAGGGGACTCCTTATCCAGCACCAATGATCTTCCCCTGTACTCCAGGTAAAGCTTTAAGGTCTGCTAATGCTTCCTTGCTGGCACTCCTAAAACTACAGTGTAGTAAATTTAAAACAAATCGGAGAACATTTTTCTTCACCCAACGCATAATTAAACTCTGGAATTCGTTGCCAGAGAACGTGGTGAAGGCGGTTAGCTTGGCAGAGTTTAAAAAGGGGTTAGACAGTTTCCTAAAGGACAAGTCCATAAACCACTACTAAATGGACTTGAGAAAAATCCACAATTCCAGGAATAACATGTATATAATGTCTGTACGTTTGGGAAGCTTGCCAGGTGCCCTTGGCCTGCATTGGCCGCTGTCGTGGACAGGATGCTAGGCTCGATGGACCCTTGGTCTTTTCCTAGTGTGGCATTACTTATGTACTTATGTACTTCTTCTAAGGTTCGCTTAGTTACAACATGAGAAAATGTTTTCTACTGGTGTACCCCTGTTTTACAGAATCAGCTCCCACTGTATATTTGGGGCGGGGAGGCATCTTTTGCAAAATTTAAAGTTCAGTTGAAAGCTTTTTTTTTTTTTTCAGAATACTTTTGGTGCGATCAGTCTGACTGGCAGTAGTACATGAAGGTAACCTGAGAAAATGCAAATGAAAGACCTTGATAGTTTATTTGTGTATGTGTGTGTTCCTTTTTCTGCCCTATAATTTATGACGTTCTTTTCAGGTTCATATATTTTATTGTAAACCAATGTGACCTTTGTTGAATAGAGTGCTGTATCAAATCTATTAAACGATTAAGTTCTGGTGGTCAGGAGAAGTCCAGTGAGACCTGGATATTCAATGTTGATTCATAGACATGACCCACATTGAATAGTGGAGGAGTGGCCTAGTGGTTAGGGTGGTGGACTTTGGTCCTGGGGAACTGAGGAACTGAGTTCGATTCCCACTTCAGGCACAGGCAGCTCCTTGTGACTCTGGGCAAGTCACTTAACCCTCCATTGCCCCGTGTAAGCCGCATTGAGCCTGCCATGAGTGGGAAAGCGCGGGGTACAAATGTAACAAAAAAAAAATTTAGCCGGCGACAGTGTTTAAAAAAATGCTGACTGCCGCCAGCTAAATATTGACTGAATAATTTTCTGACCAACCACCAAAGGGGGCTGTGTATATCATATTCTATCTCTGTGTGCTGTATTTGCACTGCGTACTTCTAGTAGCGCTATAGAAATGATATGTAGTAGTAGTAATATTTCTTTTTCAACTCTTCCCTTCAAAATGGGAGGTTGGGTTTGATATGTGGGTTACTTCCCTCACTTGTGCATGTCTTGTATGTGCTGATTTATTCTTGAATTAGCAAAACAAAAATGGTGTAATTTTGTGATTCTGGAAGCCTGTAGAAAAGAATGGGACAGTTTAGTCCTCCCACTTCTTTCATATAGGTTCTGCATTCCTTTCCAAGGTTTTGAAAGATGCCTGGCCATTTTGAAAGTGAACCTGGGCGTGCTGCCCAGTGCTTATTCGAGGGAAGACTGTTTTTCAGCATCTCCCTCAGCTGAAACACATTTGAAAAATGTGGCATTTTTGTCTTCCGGAAATTGTAGGCTGACAGATCAGGAGGACAATGGTCATGGTAACTGGAATTTACAGCAGGAGAAGGAACTGTCTGGATCTGGAAATGGAGAAAATGCATCTAAATACAAGGTACAGATTCACAGTGTACACACAGAGGCCCCTGTTTCTATAAATGGCACCTAAAGATAAGCACGCAATTGGGCATTCAAGTAGAGAATACGGTCCCTTGCTGTACTGCTGTGGATTTACAGCCTGTCTCACTAACACAGACTGCTCGTGGATTCTTTTAGATTTGTAATAAGTAAATGAAACCTTTATTAGGGAAGCTAAAAGAATCCATGGTAATTATTGAGCAGTCTGTGTTAGTGAGACAGGCTGTAAATCCATAGCAGTACATCTTGGCGACGAGTGTAGGGATTCGTACAAGGAATGATACCTTTGTAAGAGGAATGCAGGGGAGAGTTGAATTCCAAAGCTGGAATGAGGTACTATATGTTATTATAGCCACTGAGTGGTCCTAATGGGGGGTTCATCTGTGGGCAGACATGTCGTGCAGAAGGTCTATACCTGGTCTGAAGCTCCTAGCTCTCGCTGTGAACCGGGCCCCCCCCAGCTGTTGATAAGAGCCTGGATGATGGAGACCAGTGTTGTGTATGTGTATATATATATATATATTATATATATATATATATATATATATATATATATATATATATATATATATATATATATATGTTTTATAGCTTTCTTTTAGTTAGATGTAGAGACCAGTGATGTAATGATTGTTTAGCTAAAATAAGTGTGTATAGAGCTAACCATTGTATGTATGTATGTATGTATATGTGTGTGTGTGTGTATATATATATATATATATTATATATATATATATATATATATATATCTTGATCATTGTAGAATTTAGCTTCCCTAATAAAGGTTTCATTTACTTATTACGAATCTAAAAGAATCCACGGTAATTATTGAGCAGTCTGTGTTAGTGAGACAGGCTGTAAATCCATAGCAGTACACTTGCATATATAAACTAATTGGCTTAATTGGAGATAACTGTCAGTTGGCAATAACGAGTGCAAATTGGCACTAATTAGGAGTTAACGCACATAACTTGTCTATGCCCGTTCTGTAAACAGTGCGACTAATTTCTATAGCACAGGTCTCCTAAGGGGTCATGGCCATGGGAGGGGCATGGTTTTATAGGCTGTGCGCTTTCACGCCTAAATGCCAGTAGGTAGGCCCAAGAATGCAGCTAGTATTTTAAAACGAGATTGGGTGGCAGAGCCGGTAGTGGGAGGCGTCGATAGTGCTGGGCAGACTTATATGGTCTGTGCCAGAACCGGTGGTGGGAGGCGGGGCTGGTGGTTGGGAGGCGGGGATAATGCTGGGCAGACTTATACTGTCTGTGCCCTGAAAAAGACAGGTACAAATCAAGGTAAGGTATACACAAAAAGTGGCACATATGAGTTTATCTTGTTGGGCAGACTGGATGGACCGTGCAGGTCTTTTTCTGCCGTCATCTACTATGTTACTATGTTAAAACAGCAGTTCCACGTGGAACTGCTGTTATAGAATTCACAATTAGCCCTCTCAATCCAGGCGCCTATCTGTAGGCACCGTCTACTGAATCTACTCCAGACTGTTTACGCTACCCACCTGGTTTTCATCAAGGCAGCTCCCAGGTGGGGCAGGGGGCAAGGTATAACAAATGGGTTGGTTTTGTATGTGGCTTGAAAGGAGTGAACCTCATTCTTATGCCATTGGTGTGTGAGTATGATCACAAGATCTCAAATTAACTGCTTGTACTTATTGTAGTATAGTACTTGTATTATGCCAAGAAAGCTCCTTTCTAGCTCTAGCATTCAGAAGGTGTAATCTGTAGAAGTAACATAGCAAAGTGTGCTCGGAAATTCTTATCAGTCAGGTCAGTGGCACCCAGTATAGTTAAGAATGCTACCTACTGTACTTGGTGTTATCTCTCATGATTCCTTCTTCTTCAGCTGTCTTTAGTGATTCACCCTGTTAGAATTTCATCATCTCTGTTCATTCTGGCCAGGTAGATGGTAAAATACTCCCACCACTGTTGTCTTCTCCTTCACACATTCTACGCATAAATATTACATTTCCTGTAGGACTTTTAACCTATTTGACTTAAAACCAAGGCTTTTTTTTTGTGCCGGTGCAGTATCTTTTTTCCTTGCCCGCTCTTCCCCTCATTTCCCACCTGTCTGCATCACACTCCCTATCTTCACATCCAGAAGCTATTAACTGTTGAAGGAAGGACCACGGATATCTGCCACGGGTATATATATATATATGGTAATGGAGTGGATATTGCACCGTTCACCAAAGAAAGTGTTTATGAGCAGTTTGGAAAACTGAAAGTGGACAAAGTCATACAGTGGTGGAAATAAGTATTTGATCCCTTGCTGATTTTGTAAGTTTGCCCACTGACAAAGACATGAGCAGCCCATAATTGAAGGGTAGGTTATTGGTAACAGTGAGAGATAGCACATCACAAATTAAATCCGGAAAATCACATTGTGGAAAGTATATGAATTTATTTGCATTCTGCAGAGGGAAATAAGTATTTGATCCCCCACCAACCAGTAAGAGATCTGGCCCCTACAGACCAGGTAGATGCTCCAAATCAACTCGTTACCTGCATGACAGACAGCTGTCGGCAATGGTCACCTGTATGAAAGACACCTGTCCACAGACTCAGTGAATCAGTCAGACTCTAACCTCTACAAAATGGCCAAGAGCAAGGAGCTGTCTAAGGATGTCAGGGACAAGATCATACACCTGCACAAGGCTGGAATGGGCTACAAAACCATCAGTAAGACGCTGGGCGAGAAGGAGACAACTGTTGGTGCCATAGTAAGAAAATGGAAGAAGTACAAAATGACTGTCAATCGACAAAGATCTGGGGCTCCACGCAAAATCTCACCTCGTGGGGTATCCTTGATCATGAGGAAGGTTAGAAATCAGCCTACAACTACAAGGGGGGAACTTGTCAATGATCTCAAGGCAGCTGGGACCACTGTCACCACGAAAACCATTGGTAACACATTACGACATAACGGATTGCAATCCTGCAGTGCCCGCAAGGTCCCCCTGCTCTGGAAGGCACATGTGACGGCCCGTCTGAAGTTTGCCAGTGAACACCTGGATGATGCCGAGAGTGATTGGGAGAAGTTGCTGTGGTCAGATGAGACAAAAATTGAGCTCTTTGGCATGAACTCAACTCGCCGTGTTTGGAGGAAGAGAAATGCTGCCTATGACCCAAAGAACACCGTCCCCACTGTCAAGCATGGAGGTGGAAATGTTATGTTTTGGGGGTGTTTCTCTGCTAAGGGCACAGGACTACTTCACCGCATCAATGGGAGAATGGATGGGGCCATGTACCGTACAATTCTGAGTGACAACCTCCTTCCCTCCGCCAGGGCCTTAAAAATGGGTCGTGGCTGGGTCTTCCAGCACGACAATGACCCAAAACATACAGCCAAGGCAACAAAGGAGTGGCTCAGGAAGAAGCACATTAGGGTCATGGAGTGGCCTAGCCAGTCACCAGACCTTAATCCCATTGAAAACTTATGGAGGGAGCTGAAGCTGCGAGTTGCCAAGCGACAGCCCAGAACTCTTAATGATTTAGAGATGATCTGCAAAGAGGAGTGGACCAAAATTCCTCCTGACATGTGTGCAAACCTCATCATCAACTACAGAAGACGTCTGACCGCTGTGCTTGCCAACAAGGGTTTTGCCACCAAGTATTAGGTCTTGTTTACCAGAGGGATTAAATACTTATTTCCCTCTGCAGAATGCAAATAAATTCATATACTTTCCACAATGTGATTTTCCGGATTTAATTTGTGATGTGCTATCTCTCACTGTTACCAATAACCTACCCTTCAATTATGGGCTGCTCATGTCTTTGTCAGTGGGCAAACTTACAAAATCAGCAAGGGATCAAATACTTATTTCCACAACTGTAGATCCCAGAATATTGAAGGAACTCAGAGAAATCCTGTCAGAACCCCTTAAGGATTTATTGAATAGATCTTTGGAGACAGGAGAGGTCCCAAGGGATTGACGATGAACAGATGTGGTCCCTCTTCACAAAAGTGGGGGACAGGGAAGAAGTGGGAAACTACAGGCCAATAAGCCTCACTTCTGTGGTTGGAAAACTAATGGAGAGTCTGCTGAAGAAAAGGATGGTGAACTTCCTAGCCTCCAACGGGTTGCAAGATCTGAGTAATCAGGAAAATCATGCCAAATGAATCTGATTGATTTCTTTAACGGGGTGACCAGAGAACTTGATAAAGGACATGCACTAGGTGTAATCTACCTGGATTTCAGCAAAGCCTTTGATAAGCTCCTCATAGGAGGCTGCTGAATAAATTTGAGTGGGCTGAAGTTAGGACCCAAAGTGGTGAACTGGATTGGAAAATGGTTGACTGACAGACGACAGAGGGTGGTGGTGAATGGAGTTTATTTGGAGGAAAGGAAGGTGAATAGTGGAGTGGCTCAAGGATCGGTACTGGAACCAGTTCTATTTAATATATTTGTGAGCGACATTTCCAAAGGATTAGAAGAAAAGGTTTGTCTTTTTGCAGATGACACGAAAATATCCAACAGAGTGGATACTACAGAGGGAGTCGAACGTATGATGAGGAATCTACAAAAATTAGAAGAACGGTCTAAGGTTTGGCAGTTAAGATTTAATGCAAAGAAGTGCAGAGTGATGACCTTGGAGGGTAGAAATCCGAACGAGAAGTACGAGATAGAGGATGAGAGCCTGATAAGCACGGTTCAGAAGAGAGACCTTGGGATGATAGTATCTGAGGATCTCAAGGCGGTAAAACAATGTGACAAGGTGGTGGCTGTAGCCAGGAGAATGCTGGGCTGCATAGAGAGAGGTATAACCAGTAGAAGAGAAGATGTATTAATGCCCTTATACCTGTCATTGATGAGACCCCACTTGGAGTACTATGTTCAGTTTTGGAAGCCCTGTCTAGCTAAGGATGTAAAAAGACTTGAAGCGGTCCTGAGAAAAACAACAAAAATGGTATGGGGTTTGCGTCAAAAAACATAGAAGAAGATTTGAATACGTACACCCTAGAGCAGGGGTGGACAACCTCGGTCCTTGAGGGCCACACCTGGTCTGGGTTTCAGGATTTCCCCAATGAATATGCATGAGATCTACTACTACTATTACTACTATTTAGCATTTCTATAGCGCTACAAGGCATACGCAGCGCTGCACAAACATAGAAGAAAGACAGTCCCTGCTGAAAGAGCTTACAATCTAGTAGACAAAAAAGTAAATAAAGTAAGCAAATCAAATCAATTAATGTGAACGGGAAGGAAGAGAGGAGGGTAGGTGGAGGCGAGTGGTTACAAGTGGTTATGAGTCAAAAGTAATGTTCAAGAGGTGGGCTTTCAGTCTAGAGTTAAAGGTGGCCAAGGATGGAGCAAGACGTAGGGGCTCAGGAAGTTTATTCCAGGTGTAGGGTGCAGCGAGACAGAAGGCGCGAAGTCTGGAGTTGGCAGTAGTGGAGAAGGGAACAAGATAAGGATTTATCCATGGAGCGGAGATCTATTTGTCTGCACTGCCTCCATTGTATGCAAATAGATCTTATGCATATTAATTAGGAAAATCCTGGAAACCCAACCAGGTTGCGGCCCTCAAGGACTGAGGTTGCCCACTCCTGTCCTCTAAGACAGGAGGAAAGGGGGGATAGGAGAGATGTGATACAGATGTTTTACAAACTTGAAGGTATCAACGTACATACAAATCTTTTCCAGAGACAGAGAAGTGGTAGAACTAGAGGACATAAATTGAAATTACAGGGTGGTAGACTTAGGAGCAGTGGTGTGCTGGAGCCGGCTCGCACCAGCTCGCCAGGGCCATTTGTTATTTTTTAAAGAATTTTGGGAGGCAGTTGTTAGACTTTAACAACCGGCTCCCAAAGTTTGGGCTGGGGTTGCTCAGGTCCCTTCCTGGCAGCGTCAGCTCCAGCTGCCCTGTGGCTTGGACATCTCACTCCGACCCTCACAGCGGCAAAACAAAAAACAGCATGAAACCATGCAAGGGGCCGTCGCCCTGCGCATGCTGCCGCCGGCTCCCTTCCTTCTCTCTCTCCAAAACAGGAAGTTACATCCTGAGGGGTGGGAGGAGGAAGGAAGCCAGCAGTGGCGCACATAGGGCTACGGCCCCATGCACGGTTTCATTCTGGTTTTTGTTTTGCCCTCCGCAAGCGTGAGGATCACAGCTCGTGGTTCCTGCTTCCGAAGGCGGGACTGGGGCGTGATTTAGAGATGGGCGTCCTCAGCCGATAATGGAAAAAAGAAGGGTGTCCCTGACGAGCATTTGGCCGACTTTACTTGGTCCATTTTTTTTCACGACCAAGTCTCAAAAAGGTGCCCGAACTGACCAGATGACCACCAGAGGGAATCAGGGATGACCTCCCCTTACTCCCCCAGTGATCACCAACCCCCTCCCACCCAAAAAAAAAATGTTTTTAAACATTTTTTTCCAGCCTCAAATGTCATACCCAGCTCCAGCACAGCACTATGCAGGTCCCTGGAGCAGTTTTTAGTGGGTGCAGTGCACTTCAGGCAGGCGGACCCAGGCCCATCCCACCCTTACCTGTTACACTTGTGGTGGTAAATGTTGAGCACTCCAAACCCCCCCCCCCCAAACCCACTGTACCCACACGTAGGTGCCCCCCTTCACCCATAAGGGCTATGGTAGTGTTGGCCTTTCTCAGCACTCCTCCTTCCTTCTGTTCTTTCATGTATATTGCGTGTTCACCTTGCCCTCTCTCCTCTTCCAGGTTGTTGTGCCAGGGACAGGCGAGCACCCCCTACAATACAATTATACCTTCTGGTACTCCCGCCGGATTCCCAGCCGCCCAGCCAGCAGCCAGAATTACGAGCAGAACATTAAACAGTTTGGCACGGTAGCCTCGGTAAGTGACTGGTGATGAGACACGGGTCAAATTGTACCACTGGCCTCAAGAAGAGCAAATATTGGTACTTCTCATGTTGCATCATGTGAAGATCTATAGCTTAGCTCTCCAGTAACATTGGCATTTCTCACTATGCCTACGGGCTGGAAGGTGGACTATCTCTGACTTGCAGTCCCCCTCCTTCACAATCCACTGCAGTGCTAACCAGCCCCTCATGTTCCTTCATCCAGGTGGAGCAGTTCTGGCGGGTGTACAGCCATCTGGTGAGGCCAGGAGATCTGTCAGGCTATAGCGACTTCCATCTCTTCAAGGAGGGCATTAAACCTATGTGGGAGGTGCGTGGAGCAATTTTGTATCATCTTCTGTTCAGGCTGTTTTGCAAAATGTCTCTCTCACTTTTTATCATCTCACTGTTATTTAGGGATCCCTGAGATTTTCTTTTCTTGCTCATGACTCTCCAGCTGTCATTAAGAATCCTTCCCTTACAAGCCCTGAGTCCTTCCTACTTGGCTGTCAGAGATGATCTACTTTCCGGGTCTCTCTTCTGTTCCACCTCGCTCTCCTTTTATTAGGGATCCTCCCTTGAAAATCCTACCTTGTTCTCATCATTGCCTACAGTCCCGTTTCTAGTATTGGTCAATCCAGAATATCACTTATATCTGCATATACCTTTGTCAATTCATTGCGGTTTACAAAAAGAAAACTAAGAATACCTAGGAAGTGTAGCACATGTACAAATTAATAGGATCACAGGATCCCAAAAAGTAGATTAAAATACCACAGTGCCTAGCCCCAGAATTAGCAGTGTTTTCCACTAGACTGCCTTGTTAATAATGATTTATGGGCCCTTCCTCTGGGAACTTGTCCAACCCTTTTTTAAATCCAGCTACATTAACTGCTTTTACCTCATTCTGTAGCAATAAATCCAAGACCTTTATTATATGTAAAGTGAAAAATATTTTCTTCAATTTGTTTAAAATGTGCAACTTAAAAACTTCATGGTGTGTCCCCTAGTCTTTGTACTTGTGGTAATGTGGACTAAGGAGGCTAGGGCTTTTCAGTTTGGAGAAGAAACGGCTGAGGGGAGACATGGTGGAGGTATATAAAATAATGAGTGGAGTGGAACAGGTGGATGTGAAGCATCTGTTCACGCTTTCCAAAAATACTAGGACTGGGGGGCATGCGATGAAACTACAGTGTAGTAAATTTAAAACAAATCGGAGAAAGTTTTTCTTCACCCAACGCATAATTAAACTCTGGAATTTGTTGCCGGAGAATGTGGTGAAGGCGGTTAGCTTAGCAGAGTTTAAAAAGGGGTTAGACGGTTTCCTAAAGGACAAGTCAATAAACCACTACTAAATGGACTTGGGAAAAATCCACAATTCCAGGAATAACATGTATAAAATGTTTGTACGTTTGGGAAGCTCGCCAGGTGCCCTTGGCCTAGATTGGCTGCTGTCGTGGACAGGATGCTGGGCTCGATGGACCCTTGGTCTTTTCCCAGTGTGGCATTACTTACAGTGGGGGAAATAAGTATTTGATCCCTTGCTGATTTTGTAAGTTTGCCCACTGACAAAGACATGAGCAGCCCATAATTGAAGGGTAGGTTATTGGTAACAGTGAGAGATAGCACATCACAAATTAAATCCGGAAAATCACATTGTGGAAAGTATATGAATTTATTTGCATTCTGCAGAGGGAAATAAGTATTTGATCCCTCTGGCAAACAAGACCTAATACTTGGTGGCAAAACCCTTGTTGGCAAGCACAGCGGTCAGACGTCTTCTGTAGTTGATGATGAGGTTTGCACACATGTCAGGAGGAATTTTGGTCCACTCCTCTTTGCAGATCATCTCTAAATCATTAAGAGTTCTGGGCTGTCGCTTGGCAACTCGCAGCTTCAGCTCCCTCCATAAGTTTTCAATGGGATTAAGGTCTGGTGACTGGCTAGGCCACTCCATGACCCTAATGTACTTCTTCCTGAGCCACTCCTTTGTTGCCTTGGCTGTATGTTTTGGGTCATTGTCGTGCTGGAAGACCCAGCCACGACCCATTTTTAAGGCCCTGGCGGAGGGAAGGAGGTTGTCACTCAGAATTGTACGGTACATGGCCCCATCCATTCTTCCATTGATGCGGTGAAGTAGTCCTGTGCCCTTAGCAGAGAAACACCCCCAAAACATAACATTTCCACCTCCATGCTTGACAGTGGGGACGGTGTTCTTTGGGTCATAGGCAGCATTTCTCTTCCTCCAAACACGGCGAGTTGAGTTCATGCCAAAGAGCTCAATTTTTGTCTCATCTGACCACAGCACCTTCTCCCAATCACTCTCGGCATCATCCAGGTGTTCACTGGCAAACTTCAGACGGGCCGTCACATGTGCCTTCCGGAGCAGGGGGACCTTGCGGGCACTGCAGGATTGCAATCCGTTATGTCGTAATGTGTTACCAATGGTTTTCGTGGTGACAGTGGTCCCAGCTGCCTTGAGATCATTGACAAGTTCCCCCCTTGTAGTTGTAGGCTGATTTCTAACCTTCCTCATGATCAAGGATACCCCACGAGGTGAGATTTTGCGTGGAGCCCCAGATCTTTGTCGATTGACAGTCATTTTGTACTTCTTCCATTTTCTTACTATGGCACCAACAGTTGTCTCCTTCTCGCCCAGCGTCTTACTGATGGTTTTGTAGCCCATTCCAGCCTTGTGCAGGTGTATGATCTTGTCCCTGACATCCTTAGACAGCTCCTTGCTCTTGGCCATTTTGTAGAGGTTAGAGTCTGACTGATTCACTGAGTCTGTGGACAGGTGTCTTTCATACAGGTGACCATTGCCGACAGCTGTCTGTCATGCAGGTAACGAGTTGATTTGGAGCATCTACCTGGTCTGTAGGGGCCAGATCTCTTACTGGTTGGTGGGGGATCAAATACTTATTTCCCTCTGCAGAATGCAAATAAATTCATATACTTTCCACAATGTGATTTTCCGGATTTAATTTGTGATGTGCTATCTCTCACTGTTACCAATAACCTACCCTTCAATTATGGGCTGCTCATGTCTTTGTCAGTGGGCACACTTACAAAATCAGCAAGGGATCAAATACTTATTTCCCCCACTGTATGTGCTTATGTAGGTAGGTCCTCTTTGGCCAGTGAGGTGAGGCCTCATGGTCATCTTTAATTTACTTTAATTAAACCCATAAATAGGTAATCTTACAGGCTTTCTGCATGAGTCGCGCTCTTTCATATAATGATAAAAAAGTCCTTTGTTTCCAGAACTATTGTGATAAGGTCACTGCATTTCACAAAGCACGTGCTCCTGCTTGTTGTAAACTTAATGCCAAAAAGATTCATTTTGTTTTATTATATCCAACACAACTGTGATTGTCACATGAAGGAACAAACTGTATTTGTGTTTGACACAGGATATGCAGCTGAGGGCGGGCTTTTTTAAACATTACTCCATTGGCCTCTTTATCAAAAGTCAGTGTTTCCAAAGATTGAACTATCAGTTTTGATTACAAAAGTCTTTGATGTTAGCTGCGATTCAAAATGGAAAAGTTTGCCAACACATGGAATATTATTATTATTTATTTGTATTTTGCTCACACCTTTTTCAGTAGTAGCTCAAGGTGAGTCACATTCAGGTACTCTGGATATTTCTCTTTCCCAGGAGGGCTCACAATCTACGTTTGTACCTGAGGCAATGGAGGGTTAGATGACTTGCCCAAGATCACAAGGAGCAGCAGTGGGATTTGAACCGGCCACCTCTGGATTGCAAGACTGGTGCTCTAACCACTAGGCCACTCCTCCACTCCGGAATCTTGCTATTCTTTGGGGTTCTACATGGAATGTTGCTACTCTTTGAGATTCCAGAATCTTATTTAGATTTTGCTCACACCTTTGTCAGTAGTAGTTCAAGATGAGTTACATTCAGGTACTCTGGATATTTCTCTTTCCCAGGAGGGCTCACAATCTACGTTTGTACCTGAGGCAATGGAGGGTTAAGTGACTTGCCCAAGATCACAAGGAAAAGTTTGCCAACACATGGAATAGTGTTTTGAGACAGCATGACTTGTGAAAACCTAAAGCCCATGGAGTGTTATAAGACACTTGTTTGGAGGGTTTACTAAAGCTTTTACCATGAGTTAATCTGACTATTTAATTTTTTTTTGGACAACAACAAGGCAACTTGAACTGCTTACAGAACGGGACATTACCGAAGTCAGAGGAGCTGTATTTTCCTTTCCTCGCTACCTCAAAACTTTGCCTAGAAGGGGCATTTTTTGTTCTCTTCTGGCCTTTGATTTCCAGAGATATGAATGAATGAAGGCAGGATTGGACTAGTTTTCAACAATATTTATTTAACTTGGAGCCTCTGTTGATGATTGACCAGCTTCTGCAAGGTAGCAGTCAGTTTATCCTGCCCAGTAACAGAGCAGTTTATTAGAGCCTTGAGAATGCCAGCTATGATAATGCCAGTGAGCAAGTGGGTAACTTTTTCTGTTAGACATGACACTGGACTATATGACAAGGCATAGTATTTTTTTTCTTTTTTGTCTCTGAAGTATCGGGCATTGCAAGGACCCTAAGCTGAGTTCGCTTAAACTCTGTGCTACTTGATCGGAGAGAGAACTCAATGGAGATTATCAGACTGAGAACTTTACTTAAAATTGGGTTTGTTTGGCTGCTGAAGTATCTATCAAGGAGGGATTTGGCAGGGGTGAGGCATAAAGGGAGCATTTAAAAGGGACGGTTGGAAGGGGAATGTGTCTAGCGTGCTGTATTCCCGATAGGTGTGCACACGGGGTAATTTAAGGGGATAGAGAGGAATAAGGTGTGGCAGAAAGGGGGAGTGGGGAGGGTTAGGAAATATTTCATAGGAAGAATGAACTGTGGAGAGGATATGTCTGAATTTTTGAAATTATACGCTGGATGCACAGCGGATGAATCCTCACCCTCTCGTTTTCATTGTAGCATTGAAGATTGTTGTCATAGTTTTTCATCCGGTGTGCTTCCATAACATAATTTTCATTATCCATAGCATTTTCATTCTCGGCCTTAGCCTGTGTGTCCATTCTAAGGTGTTTAAACCCCACAGTGAGCAAATCGTTGTGCAAATTTCTGCCAAACATATGAAGACTTCAGAAAATGAGGAAACTGAAGAGGATGACACAACTGAGCATGAACAAGTGACAATCCAGGATGCCAGGAGAATTATTTCTGGATTAAAACTTTTTTCCATGCAGAAAGGCAATGAAGGCAGTCCGGTTACTGCTCTAGGGACCTGTGCCGATTTTTGTCTAGCTGCAATCAGTGAAGAGAGCTCGTCAAGGTACGCTTGATCGATACCTCCAACGTTAATGCTGTTTTGAATGAGAAACTTTTCTTTTAAATTATGCAAATTTTTTAAAAATTTCTTTTCCTTTATTTCAACTTTTATGTTACGGAACGAATGTAAAATTTGAAATTAAACTCTATTGTACTGGGTTTTTTTCTTCCACTTTTGTGTTTGGACAATAAATAATTGTTTTGACTTTTATCTGTCACTTATACTGACTCTTTTTTTTTTAACAGTAACATGTTAACTTCATTTTTTCTGGCCAGCTGCTTAATTGCAGCAATGTGCTATAGTCCCGATGTGTCCCAATTAACCGGAATCCACTGTATATATGTTGAATGGCGCTTAGACACCCTTCTAACCCTTACATGGGTATGTGTGCATAAGAGCTAGTATTCCGAACAATTATAATGTGCGAGTAGATGTAGGTGCCTAGATTATAGAATTGCCCTTAACTGTAGCAGAGGAGCAGTTAGTATGCATTAGGGAGTCTTGTGCATGCTCAGGAGAATCTTTCCATACTGTTCCCAAGTACCAGTCATACGCAGCGCTTCACCATTGAACATGAAAAAAAGACAGTCCCTGCTCGAAAGAGCTTACAATCTAAATCAGGACAGACAGACAGGACCGATAAGGGTAGGACAGACAGAAGGACACATAGGGAAAGGGACTATTGAAGAGAGGAAGACAAGATAAAGGTTACGAGCAAGTGACAAGTTAGGAGTCAAAAGCAGCATCAAACAGGTAGGCCTTTAGCCTGGATTTGAAGGCGGCCAGGGATGGGGCTAGACGTAACATCAGGATGATGTCACCAGCAGTGAGACTGATATCTACAAAGTACCTCCATCACAAGTATGCTTTCCTGAAGAGCACCTAACAGTGCTGTTCTTTAGGGGGACTTTTTACCAAGCCACGCTAAAAATTGACCGGCGCTGGTGGCAGCGTGTGGGTTTTCCACACGCCAAGGCCACTTTTAGCATGGCAGTAAAATGGCTGCCTTGGCATATTTTGCTGTAATGGCCACATGCTAAATTCACAAAACAAGTGGAGGAGTGGCCTAGTGGTTAGGGTGGTGGACTTTGGTCCTGGAGAACTGAGGAACTGAGTTCAATTCCCACTTCAGGCACAGGCAGCTCCTTGTGACTCTGGGCAAGTCACTTAACCCTCCATTGCCCCATGTAAGCCACATTGAGCCTGCCATGAGTGGGAAAGCACAGGGTACAAATGTAACAAAAATAAAATAGATACTATTGGAGATTCTACATGGAATGTTGCTATTCCACTAGCAACATTCCATGTAGAAGGCTGCGCAGGCTTCTGTTTCTGTGAGTCTGACGTCCTGCACGTACATGCAGGACGTCAGACTCACAGAAACAGAAGCCTGTGCAGCCTTCTACGTGTGGAATAGCAACATTCCATGTAGAATCTCAAATAGTAGCAACAGTGAAGGAGTGGCCTAGTGGTTAGGGTGGTGGACTTTGGTCCTGGGGAACTGAGGAACTGAGTTCGATTCCCACTTCAGGCACAGGCAGCTCCTTGTGACTCTGGGCAAGTCACTTAACCCTCCATTGCCCCATGTAAGCCGCATTGAGCCTGCCATGAGTGGGAAAGCGTGGGGTACAAATGTAACAAATAAAAAAAGGCCAGACTGAAACCACAGATGGTAAGAGCACCAAAAAGGTTTTATTGGGGCCCTATACGGTCCGTGTTTCGGCCGAAAAGGCCTTCTTCAGGGGTCTTCAAATTGACGTATACAGATGTTCCTCCAAAATACTCATGGAATGAAAAGATATGAACTGCTTCTCCTCCGCTCTCCTCTGGCTGCTCGCAGTCACTCCGTCCACTTCTCTTTTTGTTGTTCTTTCGCATGCTAAATTCCCCATTAGTGCATGACTATTACTTTGGGAGCCTTTACTGCCACCTATTTAGGAGGCGGTAAGGACTCCTACACAGTAATATGCCTACTCTCCGCCCATAGGTACACCTTCGCTAGAAAATAAAAATATATATTTTTCAGTGTGGAATTAACGCATGTTGAGCGGGAAATTACCACAGGACATCTCAGAACATCCTGTGGTAGTGTTTTTTAGCACGTGATAGGTCCGTGTTAGGCCTACCACACCTTAGTAAAAGGGCCCCTCAGTGACCACTAGAAGTCACTGAAAGAGCAGCACTCCGTTCACACTCTCAGTCTCTTCAAATTCGTTGACCCCCCCCCCCCCCCCCCCCCACCTCAGGAAGAGCTAGCGATCAGACCTAATCCTGGGTTGTCTATTTAGCAGTGCAAGAAACCAATCCCTTGAATGTGACAAGGCAGTGACCATAGCTAGAAGGTTGTTAGGCTGTATAGAGAGAGGTGTGACCAGCAGAAGAAAGGGGGTGTTGATGCCCCTGTATAAGTCGTTGGTGAGGCCCCACCTAGAGTATTGTGTTCAGTTTTGGAGGCCGTATCTTGCTAAGGATGTAAAAAGAATTGAAGCAGTGCAAAGAAAAGCTACGAGAATGGTATGGGATTTGCGATACAAGACGTATGAGGAGAGACTTGCTGACCTGAATATGTATACTCTGGAGGAAAGGAGAAACAGGGGTGATATGATACAGACGTTCAAATATTTGAAAGGTATTAATCCGCAAACGAACCTTTTCCGGAGATGGGAAGGTGGTAGAACGAGAGGACATGAAATGAGATTGAAGGGGGGCAGACTCAAGAAAAATGTCAGGAAGTATTTTTTCACGGAGAGAGTAGTGGATGCTTGGAATGCCCTCCTGCGGGACGTGGTGGAGATGAAAGCGGTAATGGAATTCAAACGTGTGGGATAAACATAAAGGAATCCTGTTCAGAAGGAGTGGATCCTCAGGAGCTTAGCCGAGATTGGGTGGCAGAGCCGGTAGTGGGAGGCAGGGATAGTGCTGGGCAGACTTATACGGTCTGTGCCAGAACCGGTGGTGGGGGGCGGGGATAGTGCTGGGCAGACTTATACGGTCTGTGCCCTGAAAAAGACAGGTACAAATCAAGGTAAGGTATACACAAAAAGTGGCACATATAAGTTTATCTTGTTGGGCAGACTGGATGGACCGTGCAGGTCTTTTTCTGCCGTCATCTACTATGTTACTATGTTATGTTACTATGATTGGATTAGGCCCATGATTTTCCCTATATGGAAGATATTTAAAAAAAAAAAAAAAAAACAACAGTTCTTCCGTTGCTCTGGATCAGAGCTCCCAGTTCTTGAGTTGCTAAAGGCTCATGACTTTCTGACTACAACCCTATCCGGTGGGTGGGGCATTTTTTTCTATTCCCCAGGATGAGGCGAATAAGAACGGTGGGAAGTGGATCATCCGGCTGAGGAAGGGACTGGCCTCGCGCTTCTGGGAGAACATTATCTTGGCCATGATGGGGGAGCAGTTCATGGTGGGAGAGGAGATCTGTGGAGTCGTGGTGTCCATTCGCTTCCAGGTGACTATGGCTGCCTGCCCTTTGACATCTCACATACTTCTCATCACCCTCATCTCATTCCTCCAGTATCTTCCCCTCTCAACCCTCAGACGTCCACAATTCCTTGCTCTGATTTATACCCATTCTTTCCCTCACTCCTCTGATGTCTTACTTCCTCCCACCCTTGCCTTACTGTTCGGACATCGCACACACCCTTCACGTCATACCTCTCTACTGTCTTATCCCTTTACTTTTCGGATGTTTCACTGCACCCTATACATTTCATCTCCTGGTATCTCACATATTGCAGACAATTACCTCTTTTGTAATATTTTGTCAATATCACGCTATTGGAAGTCTGAATTGAAATGTTTCACTTGATGCTGAGAAAGCTTTTGACTTATAGAGTAGTATTATCAGGTTTTATGTTGGCTCATGTTTGGACTGTCTTTTATTTGAATGACATAAAGCTAGAATATATTTATTTATTAGAATTTATTTACTGCCCTTTTGAAGGAATTCACTCAAGGTGGTGTACAGTATGAATTAATCAAACATGAGCAATGGGCAATTACAGCAGTAAAAATATTCAAATAACAGTATAAAGTATGGCATAGTATACTACTTACAATGTCAACACAATATGTAATAGAACATTTTAATTGACAGTAAAGGGTATAAGCAAAGCTGGAAAATATAGATAAGAGAGTAAAAGGAGTTAGAAAATAAGGTGACTAATTTAAAGAAAGTTGCACATGAGGTCGGAGAGATGGTGAAATATTATCTCAGCTAGGGTAGGAGTGGATAAACATGTCCCGCTGCAGTATGTGCAGCCCGAGTCACTCCTTGTGTGTGTGAGTGAGACTAACAAGTTAGTTACTTCTTCCATTAAAGGCTTGGTTGAAGAGCCAAGCTTTCACCTGCTTCCTGAAGCGGAGCCTTTCAGGCAATGCATTCCAGAGTGTGGGGGCTACTTCGGAGAAGGTTCGCTCACGGGTATCACATCGTGTAATGTCTTTTGGAGATAGTGTGGTTAGTGATAGTCCTTGAGAGGACCTTAGTATTTAACGGTTACTCTCAGCACCAGTTTACCTACATAGAGGCACAAGGCAAGCAGGGTCCACAGTTGCTGTTATTAATTAACAGGGTTCTGGCACCTTTAGCAATAGCTATTAGGGAGGAACCAGAGATTATTGGTCTGAAGATTCCTGGGGCTCACTATAAATTCTAGGGATTGGCAGCCAGAAAAGTTTCTTACATATTGTTTCTGGGAATATTTGTTTTTGTTTGGCCATTTTTCGTGATGGGAGCAAAGTCATTGAGTGTGGCAGAATGTGAGTGTCCATGATAATCTCTTAAGAAAAATATTTGAACCACCAAACAAGTAAATATGAATCTCCTGTTGTCACCTTGTTGGCCTGCCTGAGATCAGTAGCCAAATAAGTTTAGAAAGTGAGGTCTATTTCAAACTGCCAATATTGCTCTCTCCTTTTTTTCCTTTCCTCCTTTTGCAGGAAGATATCTTATCTATTTGGAACAAGACTGCCAGCGACCAGGTGACCACTGCACGCATCCGTGACACCTTGCGACGGGTGTTGAATTTACCACCAAACACGATCATGGAGTACAAGACCCACACGGACAGCCTGAAGTAAGCACAAGAACTGCTGCATTTTTTTGTACCCCGCGCTTTCCCACTCATGGCAGGCTCAGTGCGGCGGGCAATGGAGGGTTAAGTGACTTGCCCAGAGTCACAAGGAGCTGCCTGTGCCGGGAATCGAACTCAGTTCCTCAGTTCCCCAGGACCAAAGTCCACCACCCTAACCACTAAGCCACTCCTCCACTCCAGAACAATGATCTGTCCAGGACATTGTCCACAGCAGGTGGTGAGAGAGAGCATGCAAGAGACCGGGAATGTGTAGGGTTGTCCATCCCCAATCAGACCTTGCCAGATTCTAATATAGTGTAGTAATGCTCTGTCTCCAGCATAATCTGTGGTGTGAAATAGCCTATCTGCCATAAACCTTGTCTGATCCCTTCTATAGCTCTGGTTAATCTAATGATTTGTCAGGGTTTGTGATATCAGTACAAACACTTTAATGTACATTAATGAAACTTAAAAGTTGAATTATGTTTATGGCAAAGAGAGGGAGCTTGATACAGAGATCCTGGGATTGACCATAATGTGGTTTATTGTATTTTGATATACCACAGATAAAAATATCTGGGCAGTTTATAAATGATAAAACACAACACAACAGTTAATATTAAGTCAAATAACTAGTTATTCAACCAATAATATAAAATATAAATTAACCTAAGGCATATTAAAATATAAAATACCGTATTCTCTCTAATAATCGCCTGGGCTATTATTAGAAATACTGGGTTTTCTGAAGTCTAGGGTGGGCTATCATGGGAGGCACTTCAGGTTTTTTTAGCAAGCCTGAAATTTGCAACACAAGACAAAGACAGCCAACAGATTGCTGAAGTGTTCAACCATTTTTAATTATTGAAATAAATGAGCGCCATGTACTACAACTACTACTACTAAACATTTCTAGAGCGCTACTAGGGTTACGCAGCGCTGTACAAGTTAACAAAGAGAGACAGTCCCTGCTCAAAGAGCTTACAATCTAATAGACAAGTGAACGGTCGGTCCGATAGGGGCAGTCAAATTGGGGCAGTCTGGATTCACTGAACGGTAAGGGTTAGGTGCCGAACGCAGCATGTAGGAAGGGGATTCCCTCCTGAAGGAGGAGGAGGAGTTTTGTGTTTCAGGGAACTTTAGAGGCTGACTTCATAGTAGTAGTATTGACCGCAGGGTCACCATGGGTTGTGTTTTCTTACAGCTGGCCGAGCAGGTTTTGAAGAACAGGGTTTCTTATTCCTGTTTACCTGCATTGTGTTTGCTTACTGAATCACAGCTATCCCACTGTTGTGCTGATGGGAAATCAAGCAGGATCAGAAGAAGGGGGGGGGGGGAGCAGGGAAGCTGGAACAACAGTCTTGATTCTGCAGGCCTTGTGCTTCAGTCTCCCCCCCCCCCCCCTAAGGGAAATATTGTGGCTTACTAAATGGCAATATTGTTTGTTGTAAGCTTTCCTGCAGTCTCCTATGCTTAGGATTGAGGGGAGGAGTGAGGGACTGAAGAGGAAGCAGTAGGGCACAGGGAAAAAACAAACAAACCTGATGTGCTGTTAAGTAGAGCTACTTGACATGGCTACAGACGTGTGTGGACATTTACCTCTTCTTGAGGTTATGGCTGGGCTGGTGATGGGCCTTGAGTGTCTGCACATGCTCAAGGCCTCAATCTGGCCCAGCGCCATGATCTTGGGAGGGGTGGAGGAGAGAAATTCCAGGTTACCACAGATTTGGGGGAATAGGCCTTTATTGTAGGAATTCAAATTTGGATGTTAAATTAAAGAGTTTTCCGGCTCTGAGGTAAGGGCGAGGGGGGGCAATTATTAGAGAGAATACGGTATTAAAATTGTGTTATTCCTGGGTCTCGTGAATAAGAGATATTCATAATAGAATTTGGCAATACAACAAAGTGCTAAGTGACCAAATCATATTTGTTTTGGGTTTTTTTTTTTAATTTTTTATTTATAAGGAGTTTTAACATACAATTCCAAGAGACACCAAATCGTATTTGTAGTATAATTTGTTGATACTGTTCCGAACAAAGATCAACATTTTATTTATGTGGCAGGTGTAATCCTCTAGGGACAAGTATATATCAGTACAATTGAAATCAGAAAATAACGCAAGATTGATCAACTCATGAGTTCTTCCTGTCACTGAGGTTTTCAACTAAGTGAGATATTTGACATGAGTAAGGCAGACATCTATTTTTAATTTGTTTTTGTGGAGAATGATAAATCAATCCTTTTTATCTCTTATACTGTACATGATTTTCATTTCTTTTTTTTAATAATTTCAGAGATAACTCAAGTTTTCGGAACACCAAGATTGCCCTCTAGGAAAAGTCCTTACAATTCGCTGCTGAAGAGCAAATTGGGGGAAAAAAACAAACAAATAAATAAATAAAAGAAATTAGTGGGGGGGGAATAAATAAATTTATTATAGAGCACAGGACCCTCAAAGTATTGAACTCCTTTTATGAGACATACAGATACTTATTTTTTTATATTGTTTGCCTATGGAAGAACTTGGAAATGTACCCTCCTCCTGCATCTCAAACGTCTGATGAGCTGAGACATGCAAGGGCCAAGTAGTCACATCCAGCAAGTCATGTGGAGGAGGATCTTGTGCTGTAGTGACCTCCAGATCAGGTCACACAAAGCAGGAGTCTTGCTTTCACAGGTTTCTAGCACCAGGTAGATTGAAACAGAGCAGGTGGCCTGATAAATAAGAAAGTGGGCTCTTCCTCATTACTCCGGAGCAGTGTTTTCTCTTCGAGAGATGCACTTGGGAAAGGAAAATTTGCCAACCAGATTCACTCACTCATTTGTCTTCGAACTTCCACTACTCCTCAATTTTTGTTCTTGGAAGAAACTGCGAGGTGACGTTGCTACAATTATGGACATTCTAACTAAGGATGCAGACCTGGACAGTACTTGCAGAGTCAGCTCGAACTGTGCCAATATCAGACAAGCAAGGAAGACTTTCTTGTTTGCAGAAAAGTAACATCTGTCCAGGTATCTGGAGTCCAGAGCCCTGGGGTAGCTCTGGGCACATGGAAGGCAGTTCTTTAAAGGGGGGGGGGGGGGACTGTATTTAAGGACTTGTTGGAAACCCTTATTTTGCATAATACTTTTTATTGAGGAACTTTCACAGTGTAAGAATATAACAGCATCAAAACTGTCCACACATTCAAGTATGAACAGTTAGATAATCTCAAAGAACATATTGACAAAAGCAGGGAAAAAATGCAGGGGCAATAACATGACATCATTACTCTGATTAGAATAATTATCACAATGGCTACACCTAGGGAATGATTTGCTCCTGATTTTGGCCCTAGAAACTCTGATATCTTGGCTGTACAAATGAAAGGAAGTGCCCAGGTGGAAATATATATTGGATCTGGGGGCCAGCCTTGTAACAACTAGAATTTGTATTCATTTATGCACATTTATAAATTGCAGATTGATAATTTGCTCAAGGTGATGCACAGCAAGTTGTTTAACACAGTAGCAGGGAAGGAGCTGTTAGGAGGCAACTGCTCTCCCCTTCACCCACCCACCTACAGCCTGACAATGGAGAGAGGTTTTAGGCTGTGGTTGGTGGGGCAATGGGAGAGAAGCCAAAGCTGCAGCTACTAAGGGTGAGTGGGACAGTGCATCCACCCACCCACCCTCAAAAGCAGCAGCCTTAGCCTTTCTCCATTGCCCACCTGCCCCAGCAGCTGCAGTTTTAACCCCTTCCCACTACTAGTCCCATCCACTCCCGGCAAACACAGCTACTCTTCTTCACTTACCAGCCACCCCAGCAGCTGCCTTAGCTGACATCCCCGTTCACAGCAGTAGCCTCTGAATCTCTCCTCTACCCCCCCCCCCCCCCAAAACAGTAGCTTCTCTCAATCAGCACTACCCCCCCCCCCCCAAAAAAAAAAAAAAACAGATCAATACAAATTTAAAATTTATCCTACCAAGAGGGCTGCTGGAGAATCGCCTTCTCAGTAACAATGCTCCTTGAGGTCTGATTCTGCGGTTGTTAGTGCTCCAAGTATCCTCCTGATCAAGGTGGCTCCGTGTGGACTGCCTCTCCAGGGGGGATACCCCCAGTTTTTTCTCTCTTTGCCTGCCCCACCTCCCCACTGCGCAGACACATACACTTGTAGCTCTCTCTCTACCTTCCCCCAGCACACATATGCGTGCGCACATCCACACCCACACCCCTCTCACTGCCTCTCTGTCAGTCACCATCCCATACACCCCTCCCCTGGTAGATGTCTCCTAATAATGACTCCCCCTCCAAACTCTCCAGCTTTTTATCTTCTCCACCTGCACATACCTCCCTAGCTTCTGCACCCCAGCACACTAACACCAGATTTTGTTCCCCGTAACCTCCAGTAGTACAGACACTCATTTCGCGCTCCTCCCACCTCCAGCAATACTAGAGAAACGGAAATGCAAGATATTGTAGATGCACATTTCCCAAAGCTAACATGGTCCAATTGATAAATAAAATAAAATGTTTTCTACCTTTTGTAGTCTGAGCCTTTTATTTTTCCATTCAGTTTGGTCTCTGTCTGTTTTTTCCTGCCTTTCCAGGGTCTCCTGTATAATTCAACATTTCTTCTCTCTCCATGTCTGCCATCCATCTTCTTTCTATGTCCCTATCTGTCCTCTCCAGCATCTCTCCTCGTTGTCCCTGTTCCTATCTTTCCTTCCACGTGTTCAGCATCTGCTCTCTTAGTGTCCCTATCCTCCCCTTATATTCAGCATTGCCGCTCTGTATCCCTATCCCACCCCTTTTCCATCATTGTTCTGTGTCCCTGTCTCTGTTCTTACTCCATACCCAGCATCTCTTGTCTGTGCCCTGTCCCTCCCCTCTCTTCCCTTCCTCCAACACCCCAGTGTCTGTCTCCAGCCCCCCACCCCAGGGTCCAGCACATCTCCATCTTCCTCCAGCCCCAACACATCTCAGTGTTCTCCCCCCTCCATAGGTCCAACATATCTTTTTTCCCTCTCCCCATTACTCCCAAATTCAGCATCTGCCCCCCCCCCCCCCCCCCCCGAAACTTCTGATCCTCAGTGTCAGCATCAGCCATCAAGACACTCTACTCTGGCTGGTTTCGGGGCTTTTCCTCTGCCAGATCCTGCCTTCTGTGAGGTAACTTCCTGCTTCCATGAAGGTGGAACCCAGCATACAGAAGGCCCTGATGCCGGCCAGAGCAGCATGTCTCAATGGTGGCAACACTGAGGCTCAGAAACAAGTTGGGGGGTGGGGAGGAAGGGTGACAGATGCTGAATTCAACTATCACGCAAAGATCAAGTGGTACTGTCTGGCACATTATATACATATATAGGCTTGGATGTAAGCATAGTTTCAGCTTTTGTCCTTCCTATAAGGTTAACTCTCCTAATTCCATAACTGATTAAGTGTTTTTCTTTTTGTTTGATTAATCAGGAGAAAGGGGTTTGATATAGTGCATTTCTGTGGTTACTATCAAAGCAGTTTACATACTATATACAGGTACTTATTTTTGTACCTGGCGCATGGAGGGTTAAAGACTCCTCGTACTAAGCTGTGGCAGTGCCGTAGCCGCATGTGGCCCACCTTGGGCTCGCACTCAACCAAAATTCTAACTCCCTCGTTATGGCTGCTTGGGGATCCCCAAGCCCCCCTGCTTCAGAGGTCCTCCAGAGGCAAAAACAGTTCCCTTTCCTACTTGCTGCAGCCGGCGGCACTGTGTATACCGCTTTTTCTACAGTTTTTGCAACCACATCCAAAGCGGTTTTTCTGGGGCAATGGAGGGTTACGTGACTTTACCCAGAGTCACAAGGAGCTGCAGTGGGAATCGATCCCAGTTCCCCAGGACCGAAGTCTGCTACACCTCCACTGCTGTGCTGCTGTCACACTGGCCTGCCCCTGCCACAAACGCTCCGCTTTCATGCATGCGTGAAAACTGAGTATGCACCAGGGCCAGGACAGTGGCAGTGCATGCACAGTGCCAACGGCTGGAGGGAGCTGTTCTTTCCTCCGGATAACCTCTGCAGCTGATGGGGCTTGGGTATCCCTGCCTGCTCAGGTATTTAATGTTTTTTGTTGGCAGTGGGTGGGGGGATGAAGAGACTACATGTGCCCACCTGGTTTGCCCAGTGGCCCATTCAAAATTTGAGATCTAGCTACGCCTCTGATCTGTGGCACTAGCGCGTGCTTACCGCAGCTTAAGAGGGCTTACTGTGGGATGCACTGAGGTGCCCTGCAGTAAGTTCCAAATGTGAGTGCAAACCATATGCTAAAAATGTTTTAATTTTTCTGGGAGGGGGAATTTCTGGAGGGTAGAGAGTGGGTGTATCGGCATTAATTGGCACATCTACATCACTGTGCCCTGATTATTGCATGGTCCCTTACCATCTACAAAATAAGCACCAGTAAGGGCTCACATGCTAATTTTTAGTAATGGCCATTCGCTAATGACAATGTTAGCTTATGACAAATCAAACCAAATACCGGGTAAGAACTCCCCAAAACAGTTTCATATATACACAAAATGGTGGGAGCTCATCCACTGTCTGATGGCCAGGGATCACTGTCTGTGCAGGAGGAAAAAGCCTCAAGAAGCTCACTCGCGTTAAAAACACTGGGAGCAGGGCTGCTTCACCATTGGCAAGATAAAACCTCTTATAGTACAGTTTAACGGCATCCAAACAACGTAAATGCCTATGCTAGAATGAATTGAAAACATTTAACTTAGCTTAGGCGTGTCTTCCTTGGTTCCTCTCTTCCAGAAAGGCCACAACCGTCGGTGGCCAGACGTTTCGATGTCTGCTTCAGGGTCCAGCGGTCAAAAGCTCTAGTAGAAGGAAACACAGAAATCAGCACTTCAAGGAATTATACAGCACCGCAACCGCGCACTCCTGTACAATCCCACATACACGGAGAGAACCAATCTGTCTCTTCTCACGGAAGACAGCTTTAGAAATATGGCGCCCCTTATTAAATAGGAGAAACGTCAGGCGCGCTCAGATTTTGGCAGCCAATCGGATGACAGACTTAAAGGGATTCCAATTCCCCGATAAAGAATCACCGCGGATCCCCCTTTTTTACACATTACCGAAGGTTCACAAAACTCTTGTGAACCCCCTTAGGGCGCCCGATTGTGTTGGGACATGGGTCTCTGCTTGAACCTCTGTCCATATACGTTGACACCTTTCTGAGGCCCCTGGTCTCCTCTGGACATTCCTACATCAAAGATTCCACCCACTTTGAGATGTCTTTTGATGAATGGAACGGACCTTTGCCTATTAGTGACATTGGATGTACACGGTCATTCCCCAAGATGAAGCATTGAGAGTTATTGAACTGGCTCTAGGACAACATATGATGAATAGCAATTTGATTGCTTTTGTAGTGAGGATTGCATCCCTTGCAATGAAGAAGAACTTTTTTCAGTTTGATGGAAGAATCTTCCACAATCTTCCAACAGATCTTTGGGAGTTGCGATGTGGTCAACTTATTTATGACCCATTTTGAAGACAGATTTGTGTATTCATGTGGTTTTAAGGATCACATTAGAATTTGGGTACGCTTTATAGATGACATCTTCCTACTCTGGCAAGGTGATACACAGATTCTGCAACAATTTGTGGAATACTCAAAACTTATGCCACCCAAAGATTAAATTTACGGTGCAGAGTAGCGACATATCCATTACCTATCTGGATGTTCAGGTCCTGAAGAATGACACTTCATTTAATACCACTGTGTACCGCAAACAAATGAATGTTAATACACTTCTGGACTATTCAAGCTGTCACCCCAGGGCCCTGAAAGAGAGTTTACCCTTCTCGCAATTACTTAGGTACCGGCGGCGGTGCTCACAGGAAGGTGATTTTCGGTGTCAGGCTGAAGACCTGTGTCAGAGGCTAATGTCTCGAAGGTATCCTAGTAAAGTAGTTTGCTTAGCATACCATCACGCTAAGTATAATCATAGGGATCTGCTGCTACAAACAAAGTCAGGTGGGACAGATGAAGAAGATGTTGTGACGTGTGTTGAAGTTTACTGCACAGGCGGCTGTAGTTTCAGGAATTATGAGGAAACATTGGAACATTCTTAAAACGCTCCCAGTTTTCTCAAAGACTAGAATAAGGTTCGCTTATAGCCGTGGTCAAAACTTAAAACAACTGCTATGTCCGTCTCTATTTACCATCAAGAGAGCCTGGGCCGATGAGGTACAGTGGACATAAGAAATGCAACAATCGTAGAAAGTGTTCGATGATGATGGAAACAGACAGGTTTGTGCACCCAATCTCTGCACAGACTTGTGAATAGTATGTGAACACAGACTGCAAATCTGACTATGTGGTCTACTGTATTTGCTGTCCCAGCAACAAGCTTTATGTAGGGCAGACATCACGCCAGCTTACAATTCGCCTTACTGAACATAAGAGCGCTATAAAAACGTTGCAGCACTCTTTCATGTCCCTGAAATGTTTTGTACTACAACAGATTAATGAATCCATAGGAAGGAGAGGCACGACCAATAGGAAACGTGTTTTACTCCAGAAGGAGCAACAGTGGATTTTCAGACTAAACTCTCAGGCTCCAGAGGGCTTAAACATAAGAGTGGAATGGTGTCATTTTTTTTTCTGAGGGCACCTGTTCTGTCAGAATTCTCTCTGTCTCCTTTATGATGAAATATGTTTATTTCACACTATCCCTTTAAGTCTGTCATCCGATCGGCTGCCATGAGGGGCGCCATTTTTCTAAAGCTGTCTTCCGTGAGAAGAGACAGATTGGTTCTCTCCGTGTATGTGGGATTGTACAGGAGTGCGCGGTTGCAGTGCTGTATAATTCCTTGAAGTGCTGATTTCTGTGTTTCCTTCTAGAGCTTTTGACCACTGGACCCTGAAGCAGACATCGAAACGTCTGGGCATTGACGGTTGCGGTCTTTCTGGAAGAGAGGAACCAAGGAAGACACGCCTAAGCTAAGTTAAATGTTTTCAATTCATTCTAGCATAGGCATTTTCTGCAAGTGGCGATTACGTTGTTTGGATGCTGTTAAACTGTACTATAGGACGTTTTTTTCTTGCCAATGGTGAAGCAGCCCTGCTCCCAGTGTTTTTAACGTGAGTGAGCTTCTTGAGGCTTTTTCCTCCTGCACAGACAGTGATCCCTGGCCATCAGATAGTAGATAAGCTCCCACCATTTTGTGTATATTTGAAACATTAGCGTATGGCCATGAATATGGAAAATCAGCCATTTTCTGGCAGCGGTAGAAAATGGCCTTAGTAAGTAAGATCCCATAGGAGTACACCAAGGCCTCTTTCTATCACAGCTTTGTGTAAAAGGACCTCTAATTGACTTGCCCAAAGTCACAAGCAGCTGCAGTTGAAATTGAACTCCGTTCCCCCGATTCTCAGGCCACTGCACTAACCATTAGCCTATTCCTCCAATCCAAGAATACCAGGTTAGGGTGAGGAATGATTTTTCTGACTGGAGGGTGATTCAATCATCTGTTCTACAAAGTTTCATGTTGTTGGCCTTGCTTTTTAACATTTATTTGCTTCTCCACTTCTACATCATGGTTACAATTTCGTATATATGCAAATGATGTTCAGATCGATAGTGCCAGTGATAGACCAAATGAAAATGTCAGCAAGTTTAAATGTTTACATGTCTGTACTTGAATCATGGATGGATCAGAATAAACTTGTATTAAATATTTTAAAAAGACAGAGATTCTGTGGGTGAGTTACTCCAACTTATCTTAGAGGGGTAGTTATTGAGATATGGTAAAAGTTATTTTTTTTACCACCCCATAATTTTCCTTGGAATGCCCTTGTATGTCAACTGGTGGGATGTACCGAAGCAGTACTCACCCAGGGCGGGACATAGAAATCCCTGACCGCAACACTGAAGCTCCAAACCGGGCCTCCGCCCGAGCAGCCACAGTCAACCGGTAATGCATGGAGAAGGTATGAGCCGAAGCCCAAGTTGCCGCCTTGCATATCTCTTCCAAGGAGACGGACCCGGCCTCTGCCATCGAGGCCGCCTGAGCTCTCGTGGAGTGAGCCTTCAGCTGAATAGGCGGCACCTTCCCCGCGGCCACATAAGCCGCTGCAATGGCTTCCTTGACCCATCTTGCCACTGTAGGCTTAGCAGCCTGCAGACCCTTACGAGGACCTGCAAACAGGACAAACAGATGATCCGATTTCCGGAAATCATTGGTCACTTCCAAGTATCTGATGATGACTCGTCTCACATCTAGATATTTGAGAGCAGAGTCCTAGCAATAGTACTGCAAGGCTATTACTAGGGTTTATTGGTGCTATTCCGAACCCAGCTCTGGCAGGGGCAGGAGTGACTGGGGATTGCTCCTGCCCCATATCTACTAGACTCCAGGGATTTTTCAAAGTAGCACCGGGGAAAGGGGGTATGGCCTACAGGAGAGAGAGCTTTTGTGGAAAGGGGGGATCATCGAGGCCATCATGAGGGGAGCTGTTTAAATGGGGGGGGGGGGGTATTAGGAGGGGTGACTGTGATGTACAAGTATCAGCAGGAAGTAGGACCTTAAAATTAGACTGACCAGCCCCCTTTAAGAAGCGGCCCTGGAACATCGGCCTAGGAATAACACAGCTTGTGGTGTCACCATAATCCATGTTATTCAATTTACATAGTAATGAGGTATTTTGCATAGATTTACACATTTTTATCTTGTTACTGTCTGTCCCATTGTGCCTTAAATTAACATGTGTAATGGTAATAGAACTCATGTTATTGTATTTATCATGCAAAAAGGGACAAAAATACACATGCATTATGACCATAATGCACTTTAATAACTATCCCCTTGATCTCTTAGTGTGATATGCATGAACAGAGCAGCTATTCCTATACCAACAGAAGCTAGCGTTTTTAGCGTGCTCTAAATGCTAGAGATCCCCATATATTAAGGAGGAGGTGAAAAGCTGTTTTTTAAAAACTATGATTGCTTAAGAGCTGCATTTTCTATATGATGTTCAAATCTGATTTTGGTCCAAAAACAGCTGGAAATACAGAAAATGCTGGACACAATTTTCAGCAAAAATAACAAAAGTGCTGGTAATGAGCTGAAAAAAAAAGCTAAACTAACCCAAGAGTTACATGAGTGGTGGATGCCATTTTGTAAGATATTGTGATTTGCCACTAGTTACTTGGCCCCCTGAGGAAGCTTACATTGCATAGTAAAACAGTGAGCCCCGTTGGGCATTATTGATTAAGCTAAGTAACAGCATTTTTTTGGTTAAGAAACAGTTTAACATCACGATTTTGATTTTTTGCATACAGGGTAAAGTAACCCCCCCATTAGTAGCCTTTACATACATACAAGTGGAGTTTTTTTGTCCAGTGATAAAAACGGAGTCAAAACTACGTTGGCATTTGAGTGCATTTTGCACATTGTTGCCTAACGGTGACTACTGAGGTCTTTTTCTCCACTATAAACCGAAAAAAAGTTACGCTATGCTTTGTTACCACATATTCTCTAACTCTTGGGTTAGTTTAGCTTTTTTTCAGCTCATTACCAGCAAATCTGATTTTGGACATTTTGCAAAAAACATCTAAAAATCCAGTGCCAAACATGGTCATTTTCAAACCAGATAAACATCTATCTTTTTGGTTTGAAAATTGCCCTATTTTAGATAACTTTGCAGTTGGTGCATCTTTTTTTTTTTTAACCCTAGAACGCATATTGGGGGCCTTTTAGGCCCCCATGCTTACATTTTTGCTATTATCTGCAAAATTACTTTAGTTAGAATTTTGAAACTCAAGGTATTACTCAAGTATGTCATTGTTGATAATATCCAGTTGTTCATATAATTTTTTTTCATAGGCATTATGGTGTAACAATGCTTGTTTGGTGAAAACTACATCTGTACGAATTGGGGGCCTTTTAGGCCCCCGCTGTTTTTATCATGTTCTCAGAAGTGTTTGTGTCTCAAGTTACTTTATTTGTACTCAGTAATACTGGTGGAGGGGCCAGGGTGTGGATAATAACATGTGAGGATGTCATGTGATTTTTGGAGGGAGTGATAAGGCCATGACATCACCTCAGGTCCTCTGAACACTGAGGACAGTATACACTGTGAGCTAATTGCTGAAGGACCTGTGATAAGATAAGCTGTTGAGAGGAAATCTGTTTCATTTTCTAACATCTAGTCAGCAATGGCACAGTCTTCCTCCAAGTGTCTGACTGACCAAGAGATTGAAGCGATTATGTTTCAAAGCGATGATGAAAGTGAACTATCTTTGTCTGATGAAGAATATCTGCCACCAGCTAATCAAACATCCTCATCCAGTGATTCTTCTGATGATGAAGAAGTGAATCTAGTGGATCCTCAAGAAGTGATAAGTAGAACATCCAAAACGAATGTTTTTTGGGACAGTAATCCTACATTAGTCGGACGTACTCCAATACACAATATTATGAGACAGGCTCAAGGAGCTGTGGGAAGTCCCAGTTACTTTACCCCTAAAGATGTATTCTGTACTTATTTTTCTGACAATATTGCAGAAGAGGTCCTATTATGTTCAAACCTAGAAGGAAGACGTATCGCTTCAGCAAAAAATAAGTCCTGGAAAAATATCTCAAAAGAGGAACTTTATGCATATATTGGACTTTTCCTGCTGGCAGGGAGTCAAAAATCGTATGATGTCCCAATACGAGAATTATTTCTGGACCCACTTTCTGATCCACACTATAAGGCGACAATGTCAGTGGGCAGATATGAGGAAATTAGAAGGATCATTCGCTTTGATGATAAGCGAACTCGTGCAGCGAGGTTTGAAACAGACAAATTAGCCCCTATCAGTTATATCTGGAACATATTTATCAAAATTGCACAAAACTTTACAATCCTAGTACTAATGTTACTGTAGATGAGCAACTTGTACCGTTCAGAGGACGCTGCAAATTCATACAATACATGCCCAGCAAGCCAGCCAAGTACGGTATAAAAATCTTCTGGATGTGTGATTCTGCAAATTATTATGGCATAAATGGCGTAATCTACTGTGGCAAAGAGGTTGGTGCACCAGTACAGAAGGATCTGGGGTCTGAAATAGTCAAAACTCTTGCTGTTCCAATATTCAATTCAGGTAGAAACATCACCATGGACAATTATTTCACCAATGTTGAACTAGGCAATTTTCTGCTTGCAAAATCTATTACACTTGTTGGTACTATAAAGCAAAACAGACGAGAAATTCCAGCAGCACTCAAACACAATCGTCAGCGAGCACTTTATGAGTGTCTTTGGATTCAATAACAAAGCGACTTTGGTATCTTACAAGGCAAAGAAGGAGAAATCTGTAATTTTACTCAGTACCATGCATCACGATTGCAGTGTTGACAGCAATAACCAAAAATTGAAACCAGAAATCATCCTGCATTACAATGCAACAAAAGGAGGTGTAGATAAAATGGATGAGATGGTGGGAGAATATTCGTGTAAGAGGCAAACAAAACGATGGCCTGTAGTACTATTTTCAAATATGCTTGATGTAGCAGCCCTAAATTCATTCATTATTTATACAGAAACTCATCCTGAATTTCATGCACAGAGGAAGGACAGGAGACGCTTATTCTTGAAGGACCTTTGTCATGAACTTGTAATACCTCACATGATAGAGCGAAGCGACTTGAAATGCTTGCCAAAGAAAACTAAAGAAGCAATGAAACGGTGTGGCGTACAGTTTCAGATTACTCCAGAGCCAGGAGAAAGAAAACGAAAGCGTTGTTTCATGTGTCCAAGAAACATAGAGAGGAAAACTGAGCGATATTGTTCCACTTGTAAGGAAACTGTTTGCAAAGAACACTCTTCTGAAAAAATAACATGTCAGAATTGTTTGGAAGACTAATATAATAGAAAAGAAAGTTAGAATAAAAATGTAGCTGCAGCTAGTTTGCTATAGATTTCTATGCATTTTTGTGTGTTTTCATGTCTTTGCGTGAAATTTGGGAAAAAAAAGATTTTTTGGTGTTTTCTGTGAAAAATTATAATTAAAATGTTGTCCACTATTCATATTTTATTGAGCAATTTTGAAATAAACTTGTGAAAGTTATTTAAGTGTGTTTTTCTACATTATGTGCATGGGGGCCTAAAAGGCCCCCATGACGTTAATATGTATATTTTTAACGTCATGCGTTCTAGGGTTAAGGGTGATTATCAAATAAAAAACGTTGAAGGGTAAATGCACGAAAAGAAGCCATTGGGGTGTCCAGGGGCCAGCAGTCTTACTAAACTGGCCACACAGACTTTCCAGCCAAGCACTGGGACAGCCTAGGGGACACTGCAGTGAACTTCACAGAAAAGGTCCCAGGTACACATTATTATTATTATTATTTGTTGCATTTGTATCCCACATTTTCCCACCAATTTGCAGGCTCAATGTGGCTTACATTATACCGTAATGGCGATCGCCATTTCCGGATAGAAATTGCAAGTATTATTGCAGTAAGGAAGGTGACATACATAGTGGTGTTACACATCACATCATGACCCTTCCAGAGATAGCAAAAAATGTACTGTACCCAACTGTACTATGCTATAATAACTCTTATGCCTGCAGATGTCATCTATATGTGGGTTCAGTAGGTATTTTGTGGGTTTTGGGGTGCTCACACTTTCCACCACAAACGTACCAGTTAGAGTGGGATACGGGCCTGGGTCCCTTTCTCTACAGTCCACTGCACCGAGCACTAGACTACTCCAGGGACCTGCTTGCAATTATGAGAAGTGACCTATAAAAATTAGAACAGCCTAACGTGAAGAAGTGAAGAGCGATGTGGAGTACAAATCCAAAGGCATTGTCCCCTGGATTCTACATAGCGCGACTTAAGTTGCGTTCACAAATCCAGTCATATTCTGGATTTGCATGCACAACTTAATTAGTTAACAAGCCAATCCGTGCCGATAATTGCCAGTTAACAAGCAATTTGAATAATTGGCATTAATCGCAGAACTGTCTAAACATATTCTCTAAATTGATGCGCATAAATTCTAATGCACAAAGCTAAAAAGGGGACATGGCTATGGGCGGGTCATGGGCATTTCTAAAATCCAGGGGCATAGCCAGACTTTGATGGGAGGGGGGTCCAGATCCCGAAGGGGGCACATTTTAGGCCCCCCCCCCCGCCACCGCCACTACCAACAACTTTGACGACCCCCCTCCCGTCGACGACCCTCTCGACCCCCCCTCCCACCGACAACCCTCCCCCGCCGCTGCCGTCGTTGCCTACCTTTGCTGGCGGGGGACCCCAATCCCCACCAGCCAAGGTCCTCTTCTTCCCGCGCTTCGTTCTGTTTCTGACATCCTGCATGTTGTACGTGCAGGACGTCAGACTCACAGAACAGAACGAAGCCTTGCAGGCTTCGTTCTGTTTCTATGAGTCTGATGTCCTGCACGTACAACATGCAGGACGTCAAAAACAGAAGGAAGCCTTTCCGGGAAGAAGAGGACCTCGGCTGGTGGGGTTGGGGTCCCCCGCCAGCAAAGGTAGCCCACGGCGATGGCGGGGGAGGGTTGGCAGTGGGAGGGAGGTTGAGAGGGTCGTCGGCAGGGGGGTCCAGGGCCAAATCTATGGGGGTCCAGGCCCCCCCCTGGCCCCATGTAGCTACGCCGCAGCTAAAATCTATGCCCATAGTTATCTAATTTAATCGCGGGCATTTACACTAAGTAGAATACGCATCAGTGTATTTTTTTTCCGCTCAGATTGTTTAGGCATGTTATATAGAATCTAGCCCTGTATATGCTAGGAGATGAGAGGCTGATATCCACAGACCCAAGAGAAGGACCTTGGAGTGATCATGTCTGACAATCTCAAGGTGGTGAACTATGGTGAGAAGGCTGTGGCCATAGCCAGAAGGTACTGTAGCTGATTTTAATGATAACTGGCAGTCGCTCTGCAGTTTAATTTCTGACTTATTTCGGAATGTTTGAGTGAATATTATCCAAGTCGTCATAATCACTTTAACACTTTAATTTCTCAATTTAAAACACTTTCCAGTTTCACTGTGATTTGCTTCAGTTCCTCTGAATCGTCACTTTCACAGAAGGTTTCTGGCTTCATAAGTACATAACTATTGCCACAATGGGACAGACCAAAGGTCTATCAAGCCCAGCATCCTGCTATGACTTTATCTTCGTCCTCCCTTCAGTGCCCCTTTACCCCTTGATCATCTAGTGGTTCAACTGACCATGTCAAAGGCACCTTGCTTTGAATGTACTTGGAAAAAGATTTTATTTGCCTCTGTGGCAAGATTTTGTATTTTTCTTTTTTCCAAAGTCTTTTTGGCTGTGCTTTACAATTGCTTATGTTCTTTCCTGTTTTATTTCTTTGGATCTGCTATCCAGCTTTTGGCTTTAGTCCATCCCTTTCTCAGAAGCTTCAAGGCAATTTACATTTCCTGTCCCCACAAGGTTTACAATCTAGGTTTGTACCTGAAGCAATGGAGGGTTAAGTGACATGCCCAAGATCACAAGAAGTAGTAGTGGGATTTGAAAGCAAATGCGTTTAATAGCATTCTCAACAGACTCCAGGTGATGAATCATCGTTACATTAATCCAGGTGGCTAAAACCACCTGCATTTTTTAAACCTGGGACTGGATCTCAGAAATTGTTCCCTCCATCTGCACTCTTAAATCATGATCCTGAAGTTTATTAATGATTTCTTATGACTGATTAGATCAGCACACCCTGAAGAAGTAAATTGGTCCTTTTTCAGCAAAGTCCAAATGTCTTTCTCTGCTGAAGAACCCTCCAACTGCAAGGCTCCTACTCAAACATCAGAAGATAATACAATAGGTTTTAGTAAAATCACAGATTAAAAGACCTGCGAGGAAAAACCCGGGGCTTCTTTTATTAGGACTCTTACTGTTCTGCCCTTTCACTGGGTGTGATTGGCACGCAGTTTAAACCAGAGTATAGAATATTACTATGAGAAAACTCATAAATCTTGAACCAAAACTTCTTTAATGCAGTAATCAAACAAGGAAAAATAATTTACAGTTCAGATGTACTGGACAAGAGTTTTTTGCCTTGTAAAATGGGAGTCTGTTCTCCACCAGCTCTCTCTCCATGCAAGAGAGAAGCTGGGAGTAATTGAACAACATGTTGAGAGTAATGCTGTTTATATTTTTACACTGGTAAAATCTTGGTAGCGTCACAGCTTGAAGGGGGTCATACAGCGTAGGCAGTGTCAATTCACAGAGGAGATATGCTGCAGACTAACTCTTATAGACCCGATGGAGAGAAAGAGTCCCAAAAGACACAGAGAGCTGGTCATGTGCTCTGCAAGAACCTATCACAGGGACCCAAAGGATTACAGGGATTTGTAGTCCAAGGGCATGACCCAATTCCCTGCCTCCATGCAAATGGGGCAGAACACATACTACAGGTGCATTTGAACAAGACATTCCTAGGAGGAGGAAGAGGAATCCTGAATATGGGGTCTTTTTTTAATGTGTGGAATACATTTGGTTTGAGATTCCAAGAAATTATTTGTTTAAACTGTGTCCATCCCTTATGTGAATGTTTAACCGTTGCCAACTGCTCCTCATAAAATTTCCTCATTTTATCATCATCCCTCTTTTAAAGTGAAATTCTAGTGCAGTCATTTCCCCTGTATTCTATATGTGGTGCTAAAAAAAATATGTCAACACTGTGCACACAAAACTCATGGTGCTCAACCCAAAAGAGGGTATCGCCATGGGCGGGTCATGGGCATTCTCACAAGATGCACATAGTGTTACAGAATTTGGGAGATCTGCGCCCAACGAACACGCCAGGATTTACACCGGATTTTAAGTTGGCGTAAATCCTTGTGACCAAAGTTTGGCGTGGGAATTGGCTGTAAGCGCTATTCTCTAAATAACGCATAACTCTGAGCACTGTTCATAGAATAGTGATCTCTGCCAATTTTTTGGCACCATTTACTGAATCTAGTACTTTGTGTTATTTTCCCTCTCCAATGATTGCGTTAAGTTTGCCTATATTGTGATCACTGTTGCCAATGAACCACACCCTTTATACCTGGCTGTGCTTTCCAGTAAGGACTAAATTACAAGGTATTAAGTACAAATCCTTCTACGCATCCAATTTTTCTTTTTCAGGTAGCCAGCTTTGGAATGCTCTACCAAGACCTATCCATACCATTAACGGCCTTTTGCCCTTCAGAAAAGCACTGAAGACCTATCTCTTCAAGATAGCCTACCCTAACGATTCAACCTAACCAAAGCTTGCCCACATGATTCTTATTGACGATTGTTATACATTGACCATGTTTCCCATTATCCTTATTGCTACCCCATATCCTTTTATCCCCATCTTCCTACGCCTACCTCCCAACGCCCATTTCCTTCTGCACCCAATCCCTCCTATGTTCAATTCACTTATGTGTTAACCCCATCAATTTTGCGTTTACTACAAACTGTATATTTTTCTTATGACTTTGTAATTCTTTATATTGTTACTATGTAAGCCGCATTGAGCCTGCCATGTGTGGGAAAGCGCGGGGTACAAATGTAATAAATCTAAATCTGGGGGCCGTTTTTCCCTCCCACCAGGGCCTTTTTACTTCAACGGGTAAAAAAGCCAAGCCCCCAGCTCACATGGCCATGTGACAGGGAGCCCTTACCGCCACCCATTTGAGGTGGTGTTAAGGGCTTCTGCACTAACCCGCAGTAACCAGGCAGCGTGCAGCAATGCCCAATTACCGCCAGGTTACCACTGCCTAAGCCATTTTCAGGGGTTTTCTTTTCAGGGCAGGGTTTCTACTGGTGGTGCATTGGGATAGCGGCAGTCCCAAAAGAGCGAGTGGTAAGCCCGTGTTGGGCTTACCGCCACTCTGTAAAAGGGCCCCAGATCGCCTCCTTCCCCTTGTCAGTTCTAGGTTCAACGACTCCATTCATCTAGAAACTATACCTCTCTAGATTACTTACGTTTGTTCAGTCAAAACTAAGGTAATTAAAATCTCCCATTATTATTGTGTTGCCCATTTTCTGCCGGATTCTACATATCGCGCCTGATGTTTGGCACTGAAATCCAAACGTATTCTCTAATAATGTGCGTAACTTAATTGGCTTAACAAGCAATTATGAGCACTTACATAAGTACATAAGTAATGCCACACTGGGAAAGATCAAGGATCCATCGAGCCCAGCATCCTATCCATGACAGCGGCCAATCCAAGCCAAGGGCACCTGGCAAGCTTCCCAAATGTACAAACATTCTATACATGTTATTCCTGGAATTGTGGATTTTTCCCAAGTCCATTTAGTAGCGGTTTATGGACTTGTCCTTTAGGAAACCGTCTAACCCCTTTTTAAACTCTGCCAAGCTAACCGCCTTCACCACGTTCTCCGGCAACGAATTCCAGTTTAATTATGTGTTGGGTGAAGAAAATTTTTCTCTGATTTGTTTGAAATTTACTACACTGTAGTTTCATCGCATGCCCCCTAGTTCTAGTATTTTTGGAAAGCGTGAACAGACGCTTCACATCCAGGATACTGGGCTAGATGGACCATTGGTCTGACCCAGTATGGCTATTCTTATGACCTGCTTTCTGCAGTTGTGTGTTGCTGAGTTCTGGTGCTAAATTTCCCACAAAACTTGCCCATTTCAGTAGCTGGCAGATCCTCCCTCTGATCTAAAGAAAAATGCTAGATGCACCAATGGTAACAGCCCTCAATACGGGTTTGCACATTACTAATAATGATTTGTCTTATCCTTCATCAGATCTGCTTGTTTCTGTTGCCATCTTGAAGTTTGCTGATCGATTGCCCTGTTGTTTTCTTGGATCTCAATACAGGTTGTACAGCTGTTTTCCACACAAGGAACATAGTAACATAGTAGATGACGGCAGAGAAAAACCTGTACAGTTCATCCAGTCTGCCAAACAAGATAAACTCATATGTGCTACTTTATATGTATACCTGACCTTGATTTGTATTTGGTATTTTTATTTATTTATTTGTAACATTTGTATCCCACATTTTCCCACCTTTTTGCAGGCTCAATGTGGCTTACATAGTACCGTAAAGGCATTTGCCAATTCCGGTAGTGAAACAAATACATGATGATATTGTGATTGAATAAAGGTACATGTGTTTCTGGTACAATGGGGATAGAGGAGAGGAAAGGATATATAGTGTCCATTACTAGCTTTGGTTTTGCTGTGTTGAGGAGTGTAAGTGTTTATGTTGGGTCAGTGGGTTTTGAACAGGTTGGTTTTTAGTGCTTTCCTGAAGTTTAGGTGGTCGTAGGTTGTTTTCACAGCTTTTAGCAATGCGCTCCATAGTTGTGTGCTTATACAGGAGAAGGTGGATGCATAGGTTGCTTTGTATTTAAGTCCTTTGCAGTTTGGGTAGTGAAGGTTTAGGTACGTTCGAGATGATCTGGTTACGTTTCAGAGTGGTAGGTCTATGAGGTCTGTCATGTATCCTGGGACTTGGCCGTAGATAATTTCGTGGACCAGAGTGCAGATTTTGAAGGTAATGCATTCTTTGATTGGAAGCCAGTGCAGTTTTTCTCTGAGGGGTTTGGCACTATCGAATCGCGATTTACCAAATATCAGTCTGGCTGCTGTGTTTTGAGCAGATACAAATATCGTAATTTGAAGCTGATGCTTGAGTTGGCGAGGAGTCAGATTCTTACCCTTCCCAAGACTGAATGGGTCTCATTCTGGTAAGTAGCGCTTGCTATCCCCAGGGAAGGGGTACTCAGGCACTGTGTTGAAATGTCCATTGAGAAAGATGGCAAGAGTCCCAATGGTGAACAGCAAGAGGGCAGCCCAGAAACAGATCTTATCGATGACTTTCCCAATCAGTTTCCAGTTCAGCATTTCCTGAGGAAGGGAAGAACAGACTCTGTGACTGTTAGACCCCTACACAAGCTGTAGCAAATGGACTTCCTGCCCTGCAATATACTCTGCTAATCCACTATTAAGATCTCTCTGCCCCCAGCACTGAGACCCTCCTGCCTGCCCCTCCCTCCTCAATCTATTAGATTAAAACAGGTTTGGACAATTTTCTGGAGGAAATTCTAGTTTTATTTACATGTGATATACCACCTATAGGGGGTCCAGCCAAGCTGTTTACAAAGTTTGGTAAATACAGGTAGACTTGGGAAAACCACTGCATATATCCTTGGGAATTAGCAACAAGGAATGCATCTAGTCTTTGGGATTGGTTGGGTATATCCTGATGATTTGGAATGGCCACTGTTGAAGATAGGATGCTGGGCTTAATGGATATTTGCTGTCATCCATCATCGTACATTTTATGTTCTTAAATACACCTTATTTCTGTACTATCACATTCCATCATTCAGTTCCCAAAGACAACAATTTTAAGCCTCTTTCCTTTTCCCAGTATCAGATGGACGTTACATACTTTGTTCTCCTTCTCATTTATTTCTAATAATTTATATACTGCTTTCCTACTACTACTACTACTACTTCCTGGTGACCAATCATCCTAAGCAGTCTCCAACAGTTGAAACATACAATAATACATACAGCATCCACACTGTTCTGTTCTTTAGTGCTTTCAGCAATGAAGTTGCAAGCCTCCACGCATTCCTTGATGGCCGGTGCACATAGTGCCAGGTTCTTATAAAGGGTGGTGGTGATCTCCATATCGGTGCCATCCACATCGGTGCCATCCACTGGTCAGAAAATAGGAAGAACAAATGATTAGACCAAAGGATACGTCCCTGAGCTGCTGTGCTGGATAGGGGAAAGGAATCTATAAGGTAGACGTCTTAGCAGAAACAGAAGATGTTGGCAGAAAAGGACCCCCCCCCCCCCCCCACCTTTGTCTACTCAGTCTGCCCATTTGATCTGCCTACTCTGCTGTCTGGTTCGAATAACCTGTATTAGGAGTCTTCCATATGTCCACCCCCTTCTCAGCAGACCTGGGCAATGCTGGCCCTATACATGAGCAACTGTGTTGTTTCTACATGGACCCAGCTTTTGGACCTGTACTGACCTGAATACATATGCTAATGAGGTTCCACAAGGACTCTCTGCACATGGTCCTTTGACCTCACAGGCTGATCTATTCCTTGAAAGCCTCTACCCTGTGACATGGAGGGCAGAGTTTGCAACAATCAACCATTTGAGCCAGAAGAAAAGTGGAGACATTGTCCTGGGTGGTCTGGAAGGAGGGTAAAGACAAGCTCATACAGATTAAGAAGGGGAGGAGACAGTGGGAACTGAACTGACCCAAATAAGGCAGAGGAAGCAGCAGCAAGTGGTCTAGGGCAGTGTTTCCCAAGCCGGTCCTGGAGTACCCTCTTGCCAGTCAGGTTTTCATCATATCCACAATGCATATGCATGAGATTGATTTGGGTACATTGCCTCCATCTTATGCAAATCTCTTCCTGCATGTTCATTGAGGATATCCTGAAAACCTGACTGGCATGGGGATACACCAGGACCAACATGGTCTAGGGCAGGCATTACGTTAAATGTTTATTTGATATGTCATATATTTCAGCAAATCTGTGCTGTTTATGGTTAATAAAATTAATCAAAATTAGGGGGTAGACAAATCTGACAACATGACATTTAGATTATTGAGGAAAAAAAAAAAGAAAACCTAAGGGTGGGAGGGGTGAACAGAGTACTAAACCCGAGGTCATAAGCCAGAATGCCGACGAGCGGAGCAAAAAGAATCCCAAGCAAAACAAAAAAGGAAGGCCATTAGGTCATGTTAGTAGAGTATGCAAGTCTCAAATAGTATGTTTTCAGAGATGTTACATGGTAACACAGTAGATGATGGCAGAGAAAGACCTGTACGGTCCATCCAGTCTGCCCAGCAAGATAAACACATATGTGCTACTTTATGTGTATACCTGACCTTGATTTGTATCTGCCATTTTCAGGGCACAGAGTGTAGAAGTCTGCCCAGCACTAGCCCTGCCTCACATCGCTGGTGCTGCCACCCAATCTCCGCTAAGCTTCTGAGGATCAATTCCTTCTGAACAGGATTCCTTTATGTTTATCCCACACATTTTTGAATTCCATTACCATTTTCATCTCCACCACCTCCCGCGGGTGTTAAGATTAGAAAAATCATTTAAGATGTTTTTTGTCCAGAGGCGGACTGTAGAAACTGTTTTAAGCCTGTAAAATGTATTGGATATTTTCCTGCCTTAATTATGTCCTGAAGTGTATTTCTCCTATTTGGCCAGCAGGTGGTATTTCTTTGCTGTAAAGCTGTTACAGGGAACTGAATGTTCTTTTTCTTTAACACACGCAGGGAGCAAGCAGCAGGATACTTTTAAATCTTGTTGACTGGGCTCTGATTGGCCCAGGAGCTCTTTTCCTTTAGAGTGTACTGGTTTTGCCTTCAGTCTTAGCCAGGGAGAAAAGAGAGACAGATCTCTTTACTGAGGCTCTGTGCATAGTTATATATTCTGATCTTTCCAGGTACTGTTTAGACAGTATACCAATGTTTAGTTAGTGTTATAATTGATCCATATTTCCGTTACCTGTTATTGTTTGCTGATTGCACATTTTTTGTTCACTGTTCAATATATTTTTTAAGACAATAAACAATTGTTTATTGCCTCTGCCTGTCTGCACTGATAAAGAATCCTGGTGGTTTGTGTGTTGGATATGTGAGTGCTTTCTGGGAACTGTGGGACCACTGGGAGTGTGGCCCCCAGTAACCTAGGGGAAAATTTGAGAGCGGGAGGCTTGCCCAGACACAGTAGGAACCCAGTCTGTGGGAGGAGAGTGCTAGCATAGAGCACAAGTGGCAGGTACAGGCGGACCTGAGCTATGCTGGGGATAGACCCTCTAAGTGGCCGCAAGAGTAGCCCAGGAGGGTGGCTAGGTGTTTTGTGACAGTGATGATCCTTGAGAGGACCTTAGAGGTCTCAAATGTGTGTAAGGGGCTAGCTTTTTCTTTAAACACTCTGGCCCATTTTATCTTGGGACCTTGAAAATCAAACACAGAGTGTTAAATTTAGCCCTGTAAGATACTGGTAGCCAGTGTAGGTCTTGCAGGAAGGTGGTGATGTGGTCACACCACTTGCAGCCTTCTATCGGTCGTGCTGCAGCACTCTGAATTAGCTGGAGCTGGTACAAACTCTTTTTGGTTTGACCAGTGTACAGGGCATTACTGTATATACAATATATACTGCTTCAAATCTTAGTAAAGATTTCTGAGACCAGCACTGTTGTTTGATAAATTTCATTTGTCGCAATCATCACCAAAGGGTTTAAAGCCATTTCTTAAAAAGGCTGTTCTAGTAGGTAAGAAAGTCATCCTTCATTTGTGGATAACCACTGATTATCCAGTGCTTTCCAATTGGCGTTCCAGGATGATTTTTCTTTGTTCCTTGGAAAGCAGGGGTGTGGGTGATTTAGCCTCGTCTAAAGGTGATGATTTTTGTCGTATTTGGTCCCCGTTTTGGGATTCCCTGATGGCAATGGCGTGAAGCAGAGTCTTAAACTCTTAGTGTCTGGCATGGCATGGCACAGGAGCGGGGGGGGGGGGGGGGGGGGGGGGGAGGAAGGGAGTGGGAGGCATTAGGTTGTGTGTATAAGAAGGACCGTCCTTAGGGGTGATTTCCTTACTATTTGTAGGGGTAGGATTTCATAAAATGAGACATCTGGGAATGTATTTGTACATTTTTTAATTCGGCTAATTTACTTCAAGCTAGATGTGACTGGTTTTAATGATATTCACTGAGTCATTTTTACTGGTCCGAGAGAGGGTGAAAGTAAAAGAAAGGGAGGGGAGGATAGGGGGTGGGATTGTTTGGGGGATTAAAACAAAAATGTGTTGATGATGGTTGAAGTTCTTTGGCATTTGTCAAATGTATCACGATACTGACTATTTGGAGTACTAAGATGACGGATGTTGTTAAGGTATTTTGTTATTAATAAAAAGATTGAAACATAAATATGTCTACACTGACTTTCTGAGGAAATGCAAAACGCTGCCAGTCAGTTTCTTCGTCTGAGCTTGCTCAGTATAATTCAGATGTGATGTACATTTGCCTACTTTGTGACTTCTACATACTGTATTGAGTACTGTATATGTTAAGAGCTCCTAGCTATTGTTGTCCCTCTCTCACCCAAGACATAGACATCACATGAACAATACTGGTGCCAGTAGGGCTCCCACGCCTGTTGGTCAGCATTTTACAGGACCAGGACACTGTACTAGTGACTTCACAGTGAGAATCCTGAAAGGTAACTTTAGAACCATACTAGAACGTAAGACCTTTGAAGTCAGAATGATTGAATATTTTAACACCCAACAGAAAGGACTTAACAAGGATCTGGGGTTCCTAGCCCATTATAAACCATAAAGCTGTATTTCTCTCCACCCCTCACCTATCCACACCCATCCTGTTAGAATATCAATGATATGCTTTGATGTCCCCATGCATACCTCCTACCCACCCCCATCCTCCCACCCTGTCAGACTGTCATAGTAATGCTTGAAGGTTTTCACTTATATACACTGTCAGCTAGCACATTTGCTTATTTCCGATCTGACGAAGGGCAACCTTCGAAAGCTAATCAAGAAATGTATTAAGTTATGTCCAATAAAAAGGTATCATCTTATTTTCTTTTCCATGTTTTATTTTGTTTGATTTCTATTGATAACCTTAAGAGTGGACTAACATGGCTACCACACTCCTCACCCAAGTTGCAAATTAATATTTCCTTCTAAATTCCCTGGTCTATCCTGGGGAGTATTTGTATGGTATAGTTCTTAAATGGTTCTGGGGATTTTCATGGGCCCTTTATGTGAAAAATTCTTAATTGAGAGAAAAATTAATTTATATTTTGTGAGCTGATCTACTCACTCTAGAAGACGTGGAGGGGCATAATCGAACGAAAACGTCTATCTCCATGGACGTTTATCTCCGAGAACGGGTCCGTGAAGGGGCGGACCGAACCGTATTTTCGAAAAAAATAGACGTCCATGTTTTATTCGACAATTTGTGAGCTGGGCGTTTTTGTTTTTCAGTGATAATGGAAAATGAAAGCGCCCAGCTCAAAAACGAATAAATCCAAGGCATTTGTTCGTGGGAGGGGCCAGGATTCGTAGTGCACTGGTCCCCCTCACATGCCAGGACACCAACCGGGCACCCTAGGGGGCACTTTTACAAAAAAAAAAGGTAAAAGAGCTTCCCTTGGGTGTTGAGCCCCCCAAATCCCCCTCAAAACCCACCGCCCACAAGTCTACACCATTACTATAGCCCTAAGGGGTGAAGGGGGGCACCTACATGTGGGTACAGTGGGTTTGGGGGGCGGTGTGGAGGGCTCCCATTTACCAGCACAAGTGTAACAGGTGGGGGGGGGATGGGCCTGGGTCTACCTGCCTGACGTCCACTGCACCCCCTAATAACTGCTCCAGTGACCTGCATACTGCTGCCAGGGAGGAGGTGGGTATGACATTTGAGGGTGAACATAAAAAGTTGTGAAGCGGCATATTTTTGTGGTGGGAGGGGGTTTGTGACCACTGGGGGAGTCAGGGGAGGTCATCCCCGACTCCCTCCAGTGGTCATCTGGTCATTTAGGGCACTTTTTGGGGCCCTATTCGTGGAAAAACAGGGTCCAGGAAAAGTGCCCTAAATTCTCGCTAAAAACGCATATTTTTTTCCATTATCGGCGAAAGGCGCCTATCTCTGATCGGCCGATAACCACGCCCCAGTTCCGCCTTCATCATGCCTTTGACACGCCCCCATCAACTTTGTCCGCATCCGCGACGGAGTGCAGTTGAAAACGTCCAAATTCGGCTTTCGATTATACCGCTTTATTCGTTTTTGTGAGATAAACGTCTATCTCCCGATTTGGGTCGCAATATAGGCGTTTTCTTTTTCAATTATAAGCTGGATAGAGGCATATTTTTAAAGCACTTAGACTTACAAGTCTAAGTGCTTCGAAAATGAGCCCCATTGTCAACTGAATGAAATTCACAATATATGAAAGTGTCATACCATGAAAACTTTTGAATGGAAAAATCGAAAGCTTGAATAAAATCTGGGCTTTAATGAGCAGGCCAATGCAGGTGGATTAAAAAACGGGTAAGCCTTCTCCCAACATCATCCTCCTAATACCAATTGTCCAGAAACATTTTGTAAGATCTGCAGCTGCTTCAATAACCACATAGACAACTACAGATAACAAATATTACGGTAGTCAACTGCCTTAATGGTAAGATCATAGACTAAACTACCTGCTGCAGATTATTTGTGAGAAGTTGGGATCTAATTTGTCTGGTTTCTTTGGCCCAGGTTCCATCAGATGAAGTCACCTGTTTCTGAGAACTATATGTCCTCTGAGAAAGAACAGAGTGTTGGGGTCTAGCTTAGGGAGGGAGAAGAAATGGGAACATGCTGATGTCCAACTTGGATAGGGTTGACAACTTTTAAAACGAGAAAAGCAGTCTTAATCTTCATCTTTAATACATTTATAAACCACACCCCAATCTCTCTTCCCCCATGGAACTGTCCTTGTTGAAACAGGGGCCTGTCCAAGGCTTCACTGTGGCAGCAGCTGCCATAGCAAGCATACACTGTTGAGGAGCACAGGCTAGAGATTGAGCCCTACCCCTTCTTGACTTCCCAATAGGAAGCAAGGCCTGCAAACAAAGCATATGCTGACTCAGTTGTGACCCATGTGCCATTATAATGCACTGCTGCTGCTGCCAGCAGTAACCCTTCTTCTACAAAGAAGAGTTCACATGGCATGGGAAATGGTGGGGGTGAGGGAGAGCCTATTGATCTGAAGGCCGGCAGTTAGCAGAAAACTAGCACATGCATTAGAAGGTTCTGCTGAACACTGGGCCTCAATTCAAGAAAACTTGCCAGGGTGACCAAGAACTAGCCTGGTGGCAACCCTAAACTGGCAAGGGGAAGAGTGCTTTGAAGGGAAAAGTATGGATTCCGAAACACTCAGCAAGAAGTCATCCTGATGTTCCAAATAAGACAAAAAGAAACAGAAACCCAGAGCACACTGGAATGGAGGTGTGGAGGCTCATTTTCTATGTAACTTTGTAAGTCTATGTACTTTAAAAATTAGCACCTACGTGAACAGGAATGGGGCTATTGCTAGCATGGATGTTTCCTTTATAGAAGTGCAGATGGAATGGGGAACACTTGGCTATTCTTAGTGTGTAGTTCAAAGGGGAATAACTCACCATATCTGGGATCTAGGAAGTAGTACTAGAGCATCTCACCATACTTATCTGAAAAAGCACTGTTTAGCCCGTATCTGCATTTCAGCCACTCAAACATGAGCTCGCTTCTTGGTTTCTTCAGGATATATTCCTCAGCTTTCAGCATGATTCCAAAAGAGCTCCGTCTCCTCGGCTGTGAAATATCACAGGGGTCATCAGAGGGCTGCAGATGCATTCCCAAGTACACAGGGAGGACTTCAAGAAACACCTATGGCAGAAAGAAGGCCAGACAAGGGACTATTGCAAACTTCTGACACATTATAGGAGCTACAGCTTAGCACCAGGCTCTGGTGACCCTTCCTGTCTTCTCCCTCTTACATGTTTGATCTTTCGTGACATGCTGTGGGAGGTTGGTGTCCTCAGGGAGACGTTCAGGACCACAACGCAGTTCAGGACAACCAGGGTGGACATTGTCATGACAAAGATTAGATACCTGAAAACCAAAAGCAAAAAGGAGTTGGCACAGAAAGTAGGTGAGGCTTCCTCCAGCACAGTCTGTGATTACTGCTAAGGGGAGCTCTTTAACTTCTGAATTCAGCCTTGTGGCTTTAAGTCATAAGAGATGGACTGAACCAATCCCAATTTTACTCCTAGTGCATCTGTAATTCCAATAAATTCCACAGGCTGTTTATCTTGAATTGACCTCTTCCTACCTGAGGACGTTTTGTCTTTGATTCCCTCCATTGAGGATATGACAAAATCACACAAAGTATTCTGTTGTGGTTGTTTTTTAAAATTTTAAATAACAGCTTAATAAAACAATTTTACATATTGCAAATGTGTTTGACCAATCCAGGCAGCAGGTCTCCATCCTGCCTCCCATACCAGAACTGACCATGTGCAGGGGGCTGTCTCGGTGGGGGGGTGGGGGGGGGGTAGCGGGTGGAGAGGAAATGCGGCGGGCGGATGGAGAGGAAATGCAGCGGCGGCAGGCGGGGGGTGGTAGCGAGTGGGGAGGAAATGCGAGGCTTGTGCCCACCCAGTCCACCTCCAGGCCCATCTAAAAATTGAACTCTGGCTACGCTACTGGTGGACTCTCTCCTGGATTCTATAAAGGCCACCCAAAATTGGGCGCAGATCCCAGATCAGAGCCCAAAATAATTAGTTAATTAGTTAGTTGAGCTAACGAGCACTTAATTGGCACTAATTATGATTTGGGTGCCAATCTGGCTACACGCTATTCTGTAACAATGGACACCTAAACTGGATCATGATCAATGCAAAAGGGACATGGCCACGGCATGGGCAGGTCAGGGGTGTTCATAAAAGATGTGCGCAGTATTAACAGAATAGCGGGAATCTGCGCCCAACTTGTGTACCAGGATTTACACCGGATTTCAGCTAGCGTAAGTCCTCCCACCCAAAGTTGAGCGTCAAATGCAGTGCTCAATGCTATTCTATGAAAAGCGCTCATCTCGAAGCTCCCTTTATAGAACAGTGTTGAGTGCCAAATATTCGCTGCTATTTATAGATTCTGCCCCTCTGTGCAATCTCCAGTCATTTAGTTCTTTGCCTTGGTCATCATCCAAGTATGCTTGAATTGTGTCAGTGTTTTGGTTTCCTCCACCTCTGATGGGAAGGTGTTCCAGGCATCTATCATCTTCTCAATAAAGAAGGATTTCTTACTCTGAGCTTCCCATCCTTCAACTTCATATGATGACACCTTATCTTTGAGCTTTTAGTTCATTGAAATAGCATCTTTCCAGTACTTTACTGAATCCTGCTAGATATTTAAGTGTTTTTATTGTCCCCCTCCCAATTCTTTAGTCAGAATACTTCAAAATCCCAAGTTCAAGTAATAAAAACACTTCACTCCAGCGCAGCATTCCAGAACCCTGCCCCATACTCCAATCTGGCACACTACACTTTCCACCCTGTATCCCGATGACTGACATGATTCATTTTAGTCTTGTGTACAATGACCTAGACCCAGGGGTGGACTTTATGGGACAATAGGCCAGTGCCCAAAGGCCCACGGCAGTAGGGGCCCACTCTCCCCTAGCCTCCATTTAGTTTAATCACTTTTGTTAGGTAGTTAGGGGTCCTTGACCCTTATTGCCCAAGGATCCAGATCACTGTCAGTCCGCCCCTGCCTAGACCCTACACCCCAGTGACTAACACTGCAACATACCATGCACTAGACTGCAAACCCTGTATCCTATACTCTAGTTCAGTGTACCACAATCCCCATACTATATCCCAGTAATCAATAGAAACACATCCTAATCCAGCACATACAACCCGTTACTCATTCTGGTGCATCATAGAATCATTCCTGCAGGCCAATAGCAATAAACAGAGTAACACACTACAACCCCAGCTTAGAAGGCTGCTAAGAGACAGAACCAGGCCCGGAGCAGAGCAACTGCCGCCACTGCCGTACCCCTCCGGGCCACAGCCGCCACCACACCCCTCAGGCCGCCACCACACCCCTCAGGCCGCCACTGCCCCATGCCTCCTCCACTCAAGTCATCACCACCACCACCCTGCCCCTTACCTTCCTGTGTCTGCTCCACCCTCGCTCTGCCACTCTCCTGCTCCTGTGTGCCGGGATCAGGGGTTTTGTGTTAACGCAATCACCTGGGTCCCAACACACACGAGCAGCAAAGAGACAGACCCCAGCACCGGGGACCCCCTTGGAGGCTGGGCTCAGGGAATCCTGCTTCACCCCCCGCCCTCCCCGGAGGCCCTGCAACTTAGGGTTGCAAACTCATTAAAATATTTTTTCATTGACAATCCTCCAGATTTTACCATTGCCATTTTTTTTCAGAGCTGGACTTACTATACCAAGATTTTCTACTTTATGCACAGAGATACAGCTCTCAATTCCCAAGTAGTAGAGTCTCACAAAGTCTGAACCGACAGCACCAGAGGCACAGTCTTATTACTCACGGCATTTTTATTAATATTAAGGAGGGAATTCTATCCTATCCTATGTAGTTACCAGCATAGGAGCCAAAATTATTGGGGGTGCTAAGCCCAATGGAAATAACTCCTCCCTGGACACATACAAGGAATTCTCTCAATATTGGGGGTGCTCAAGCATTTTCTATCGAAAAAGGTGTTGGTACTCAAATGCCAGGCCACCCTTCAGGGATGGGGTGATCACTGAGGGACCCACCCCACAATAGCCAGGCCCCCTGCAACCAGTCACAGAATCTATGACAAGGCAGAATTGGTGTGTAGAGCCTGAGCTCTTTCATTACAACTTGGGGACCATGGGTCAATTTTAGCAGACAATGGAAAAGATGCTGGTACTCAGTACCCCCTCAAAAAAAGCCCTAGTTCTTACAGACCACTAAGTTCCAATTCAGATTCTAAGTGAGGTACAATAAGAATAACCCTGTAGTCCAGGGGAATTACACCAAATGTACACATACATGGAGGGGCATAATCAAACGGGGCCGGCCATCTCTAAGGCCGGCCTTGTAAAGCGGCATACCCGACCGCATTATCAAAACAAGATGGCTGGCCATCTTTCGTTTTGATAATACGGTCGGGGCCGGCGAAATCTCAACATTTGGGCCGGCCTTAGAGATCGCCGGCGTTAGAGATCACCGCCATTGGTTTTTGCTGATAATGGAAACTAATGGCGGCCATCTGAAACCTGGCCAAATCCAAGCCATTTGGTCGTGGGAGGAGCCAGCATTTGTAGTGCACTGGTCCCCCTCACATGCCAGGACACCAACCAGGCACCCTATGGGGCACTGCAGTGGACTTCACAAATTGCTCCCAGGTGCATAGCTCCCTTACCTTGGGTGCTGAGCCCTCCAAACTCCACTACCCACAACTGTACAACACTACCATAGCCCTTAAAGGGTAAAGGGGGGCACCTACATGTGGGTACTGTGGGTTTCGGGTGGGTTTTGGAGGGCTCCCATTTACCATCACAAGTGTAACAGGTAGGGGGGGATGGGCCTGGGTCTGCCTGCCTGAAGTGCACTGCAGTACCCACTAAAAACTGCTCCAGGGACCTGCATACTGCTGTGATGGAATAGATCCTAAGGAGCTTAGCCGAGATTGGGTGGCACAGCCGGTGGCGGGAGGCGGGAATGGTGCTGGGCAGACTTATACGGTCTGTGCCAGAGCCGGTGGTGGGAGGCGGGACTGGTGGTTGGGAGGCGGGGATAGTGCTGGGCAGACTTATACGGTCTGTGCCCTGAAAAGGACAGGTACAAATCAAGGTAAGGTATACACAAAAAGTAGCACATATGAGTTTATCTTGTTGGGCAGACTGGATGGACCGTGCAGGTCTTTTTCTGCCGTCATCTACTATGTTACTATGTTACTATGAGGCATATTTTCAAAGCACTTTGGGAGGCTAAGTTCCATAGGTTTCTATGGAACTTTGGGAGGCTAAGTGCTTTGAAAATGAGCCTGTATGTGATGGAGCTGGGTATGACATTTGAGGCTGGCATAGAGTCTGGCACAAAAATGTTTATTTTTGGGGGGGTGGGAGGGGGTTGGTGACCACTGGGGGAGTAAGGGGAGGTGATCCCCAATTTCCTCCGGTGGTGATCTGGTCAGTTGGGGCACTTTTTTGAGGCTTGGTCCTAAAAATAAATTGACCAAGCAGGGGCGTATCTGAACCAACGGTAGTGGGGGCCAGAGCCGAGGTGAGAAGGCACATTATCGTCCAAAGCCGGCCATCTTGTAGCCACGCCCCCATCCCGCCTTCGGTACCCTGCTGACACGGCCCCCTTTAACTTTGGCCGGCCCTGCGACGGAAAGCAGTTGAAGCCAGCCAAAATCGGCTTTCTATTATACAGATTTGGCCGGGTTCAGGAGAAGGCCGGCCATCTCCCGATTTGTGTCGGAAGATGGTCAGCCTTCTCCTTCGAAAATAAGCAGGATAGTAACCTAAGAGATAAATTGGTACACATGTATCACTACCCATCTGTGAAGAGATGAGTTTGTGACTCTGGGCAAGTCACTTAACCCTCCATTGCCCCTGGTACAAAATAAGTACCTGAATATATGTAAACCGCTTTGAATAAAGTTGCAAAAACCTCAGAAAGGCGGTATATCAAATCCCATTTCCCTTTGCTATGCCTCCGCTGACACACACATACCTCCCCCCCCACCCCAGGGACCTGCATACCACTGCGATGGACAGGGCCGTGCTAACCCGGTAAGCGAGGTAAGCATGGCAGGGGGGCGCTTCCCTCTGGGGGGCGCCGCCGCACCATGCTCACCTCGCTCGCCCTCCCCCAACATCCCTTTTCTTTTTTTTTCTTTTTAAATTTACCTCCGTGGTGGCGGTTCCGGCAGCGCAGCATCAGGGAAGGAGGCGGCGCTCCCGACGTCTCTAGCCTTCCCTTCACTGTGTTCCGCCTTCTTCTGACATCAAGGATGACGTCAGAAGAAGGCGGAACACAGCGAAGGGAAGGCTAGACGTCGGGAGCGCCGCCTCTTTCCCTGACGCTGCGCTGCCGGAACCGCCGCCACGGAGGTAAATTTAAAAAGAAAAAAAAAAGAAAAGGGATGTTGGGGGAAGAGAAGAGGGTGGGCAGTTGAACAATGGGAGCGGGAGGGCAGGGGAGAAACGACAGCAAAGATGCGAAGGGGGGGCATGGATGCGAAGGGGGGGGGGGAGAAGAGGGCGGGCCAGGCTGGGACATGGGAGAGAGAGGAGCATGGATGCGAGGTGGGGTCATGGAAGGGAGAGAGGGGAATTGCTGGAAAAGGATGAATGGAGGGGGAAGGGGACAGAGGAGCATGGATGGGCATGGATTGGGAGGGCAGGGCTCAGGGAGAGAGGGGAATTGCTGGAAAGGGATGAATGGAGGGGGCAGGGGACAGAGGAGCATGGATGGGCATGGGTTGGGAGGGCAGGGCTCAGGGAGAGAGGGGAATTGCTGGAAAGGGATGAATGGAGGGGGCAGGGGACAGAGGAGCATGGATGGGCATGGATTGGGAGGGCAGGGCTCAGGGAGAGAGGAGAAATTGCTGGACATAGAGGGGAGGGAAGAGAGATGAAGGAGATGAAATGAGGGAAAAGGAAGAGAGGAGAAAAACTGCACATGGATGAAGAAAATAGGCAGAAGCTGAGGACCAGAAATGAAGAAGAAAGGAGGAAAGGAAAGAAATAAATGGAAAGGAAGCCCTGGAAACGGAGTTAAGAGGACAGATAGCAGCAGAATCAGATACTGGGCCAGCATGATCAGAAAAAGAAAGTCACCAGACAACAAAGGTAGAAAAAAATCATTTTATTTTCATTTTAGTGTTTGGAATATGTCCACTTTGAGAATTTACATCTGCTATCTTATTTTGCAATGTATAGCAATTTGTTTCTAAGAATATTGCTGACAATTCCTGTCAGTGTGGCATTTTCACAGGGGGGGGGCGCCGCCGCCGCCAACTGATAGTCTGCAGGGGGAGCGCCAACTGATAGGCTGCAGGGGGGCGCCAGAGACCCTAGGCACGGCCCCGGCGATGGACCCGAGTATAACATTTCAGGCTGGCAAAAAAAGTGTTTTAAGTTGTTTTTTTCAGGGTGGGAGGGGATTAGTGACCACTGGGGGAGTCAGAGGAGGTCATCCCCGATTCCTTACGGTGGTCATCTGGTCAGTTCGGGCACCTTTTTGAGGCTTGGTCGTAAGAAAAAAATGGACCATTATCGCTCGAGGACACCCATTGGTTAGGCATGCCCCAGTCCCGCCTTCGCTACGCCTCCAGGAACTTTGGTCATCCCCATGAAAGGAAGCAGTTGGGGACGCCCAAATTCGGCTTTCGATTATGACGATTTGGGCGACCCTGAGAGAAGGACACCCATCTCCCGATTTGTGTCGAAAGATGGGCGCCCTTCTCTTTCGAAAATAAGCCTGATAGTATACTAGTACATATAATTTGCCTTCAGTTTAGCCTTCAGTTTAGCCGCTGAAACCTTCTGCTCAGTGTGCTGCTGCGGCTAGGAAAGCGAATAGAATGTTGGGTGTTATTAGGAAGGGTATGGAGTCCAGGTGTGCGGATGTTATAATGCCGTTGTATCGCTCCATGGTGCGACCGCACCTGGAGTATTGTGTTCAGTACTGGTCTCCGTATCTCAAAAAAGATATAGTAGAATTGGAAAAGGTACAGCGAAGGGCGACGAAAATGATAGTGGGGATGGGACGACTTTCCTATGAAGAGAGGCTGAGAAGGCTAGGGCTTTTCAGCTTGGAGAAGAGACGGCTGAGGGGAGATATGATAGAAGTGTATAAAATAATGAGTGGAATGGATCGGGTGGATGTGAAGCGACTGTTCACGCTATCCAAAAATACTAGGACTAGAGGGCATGAGTTGAAGCTACAGTGTGGTAAATTTAAAACGAATCGGAGAAAATTTTTCTTCTTACCAACGTGTAATTAGACTCTGGAATTTGTTGCCGGAGAACGTGGTACGGGCGGTTAGCTTGACGGAGTTTAAAAAGGGGTTAGATAGATTCCTAAAGGACAAGTCCATAGACCGCTATTAAATGGACTTGGAAAAATTCCGCATTTTTAGGTATAACTTGTCTGGAATGTTTTTACGTTTAGGGAGCGTGCCAGGTGCCCTTGACCTGGATTGGACACTGTCGGTGACAGGATGCTGGGCTAGATGGACCTTTGGTCTTTCCCAGTATGGCACTACTTATGTACTTATGTACTTATGTACTTATCACAATTGACTTTGTACTACCCATCTTGTTCCCATCTCTATATCTGCACATGGCCCTTTAGCTACATAGTAAGATGTTTCATGGTATTGGCGGAACAGAATTAGCATCACATATCTGTGTTAATCAAATGTTCAAATGACATCGTAGTATATCTGACATCGTAGTATATCTATGTCATTTGAATGTTCTTCTATGCTATTATGTATCATTTATATTGTACTGACACATCATATTTCTGTTATATTGTTCGACGGTGCTACAATGGTGAATAAAATAGACTCTTTAACTCAAGCTCTTGAGAATGTCAAACAAGAATCTTTGGTTCAAAATTCGCAGACGCAAACGGAAATTAAATCTCTTAAAAAGGTTACAGAAACACTGGTAGTTGATAAAATTAAAATGGCCTCAAAATTGGAACAGATAGAGAATTATAACAGACGTTTAAATCTGAGGATACTAAATTTTCCAATAGCTATTGGGATCTCACCATTGGATTTCTTTAAAAAATACTTGAGTGAAGTATTGGCTTATCCTCAATCGGTAATACCACTGATTAATAAAATTTATTACCTCCCTGAAACCAAGCAATCCAAGGTGAACCAAATAGAAAATAACCAAATTCCAGAGCTGAATCTTCAGGATATTTCCGCATTATTGGAGGACTCCCTATCAGAAGTTTCTACTCGAAGGACACTTTTGATATCTTTTGTTTTTGAGCAAGATTTAAACGCATTGATGAAACTTTATTTTAAAAATTCTCAAAAGTTATTTTGTGGACATAAGATATGGATTTTTCCTGATGTGACAAGATCTACACAAGATCGTAGAAAAATTTTTCTTGCATATAGAGAAGAGGTTAAATCTATGGGAGCAAATTTTCTGTTGGCATACCCCTGTAAATGCAGCATAAAATACCTGGGAATTAAATATATGTTTTATGAACCAGATCAGCTTAAAGCGTTTATAGAAAGTAAAAAACTGTCTAGATAGCATATGTAAAGGGAATAAGGAAAAAGAAGATTATGCTGGGTTTTTGGACCAGGCCATATAACTTTTAAAAATGCTTAATTTGATCTTCTCATCTATTTTCTCCACCCCCCATATCAGTTAGTGGTGGTCTAAGAAAGCAATATTTTTTTATTTACCTTTTTATTATTATAAAAGATCTTGTTTGTTTAAAAAAGACTAAATACCAATAATTAGAAATGTTTCATTCTAATCTTTGTAATTCCTGCTGTATTTCCAATTTATGAAGTATGTCTTATAAATTTAAAAATCAATAAAGAAATTAAAAAAAAAAAAAATATTGTTCGACGGTGCTGTTCAATGTGTACGTTTCTGATAGTGTCTCATGTTAGTCCTATTACTAGGTTTCAGGTTACCGTTTCCAAGTTTATTTCACTGATTATATTTATGCTTATATTTGGTAATTGTACTATTGTTATGCTGTTGACCAAATTGTAAGTTTTATGTTAAACCGCACCTGCTGTACGCTGCTTTCAGTGAATCTCTTCATAAAGTTAGTTAATAAATCCTAATAAATAAATACATAAGTAGGATTCTTGCTGTTTCAACGAGAGGATTAGTGCTAATGTTGTATGACATGTTGGTTATTTTATTTATTAGGATTTATTTACCTCCTTTTTGAAGGAATTCACTTAAGGAAGTGTACAGTATATATGGAACGGGTAGACGTGAATCGCTTGTTTACTCTTTCCAAAATACTAGGACTAGGGGGCACGCAATGAAGCTAGAAAATAGTAAATTTAAAATGAATTGGAGAAAATATTTCTTCACTCAACAAGTAATTAAACTCTGGATTTCTTTGCCGGAGAACGTAGTAAAAGCAGTTAGCTTAGCGGGGTTTAAAAAAAAGGTTTGGATAGCTTCCTAAAAGAAAAGTCCACAAGCCATTATTAAAATGGACTTGGGGAAAATCCACTGCTTATTTCTGGGATAAGCAGCATAAAATGTATTGCACTGTTTTGGGATCTTGCCAGGTACTTGTGACCTGGATTGGCCACTGTTGGAAACAGGATGCTGGGCTTAATGGACCTTCGGTCTGTCCTAGTATGGCAATATTTATGTACTTCTGTGTGTATATATATATATATACACCAGGGGCGTAGCTACGGGTGGGCCTGGGTGGGCCCAGGCCCACCCAATCTTGGCTCAGGCCCGCCCAAATGACAACGACTGGAACGGCGACTTTTACCCGAAGTCGCAACGACGAACGGGCAGGCAGCGCTGCGGTAGTAAAAGCAACAAGGAGACTGGTTCAACTCTCCGTCCTCCACTTCCCTCCCTCTGCGTCCTGCCCGAAAGGAAATGACGTCAGAGGAAGGCGGGACGCAGAGGGAGGGAAGTGAAGAACGGAGAGTTGAACCAGTCTCCTTGTTGCTTTTACTACCGCAGCGCTGCCTGCCCGTTCGTCGCTGCGACTTCGGGAGTGGAATGGAACGGAAGTGAGCCAGCGGCCAGCCTATTGCGTCCATTCACTGTAAGTAAAGATCACTGTTTGCACTCCCCCGCGCAGCCGTCGCCGTTCACTTACACAGCAAGGAAACCTGTGAGCTGCTGCATCCACGTTGTCATTCTTTACAGGTGGCTGGGAGATGCTGTGAAGGGGGAGGGGGGAGACGCTGGATAGAAGGGGGAAGGGGATGGACAGAAACAGGATGGGCAGGGGAGACAGGAGAATTGCTGGACAACAGGGATGGATGGAGGGGAAAGGGGAGAGAGGAAATCTGCTGGAGATGGATGGAGGAGAGGGCAGGGGAGAATGGAGAGTTGCTGGACGGAGCGGAGGGCAGGGGAAGGAGGAGAATTGCTGGACATGGATGGATGGAAGGCAAATGGGAGAGAGGAAATTTGCTGGAGATGGATGGCTGGAGGAGAGGGCAGGGGAGAATGGAGAGTTGCTGGACATGGAGCGGAGGGCAGGGGAAAGAAGAAAATTGCTGGACATGAATGGATGGAGCGGAAAGGGGAGAGAGGAAATTTGCTGGAGATGGATGGCTGGAGGAGAGGGCAGGGGAGAATGGAGAGTTGCTGGATATGGAGCGGAGGGCAGGGGAAAGAAGAAAATTGCTGGACATGAATGGATGGAGCGGAAAGGGGAGAGAGGAAATTTGCTGGAGATGGATGGATGGCAGAGAGGGCAGGGGAGAATGGAGAGTTGCTGGACATGGATGGATGAATGGAGGGGGCAGGGGAAAGAGGACATTTGCTAGATAGGGGAGAATGGAGAGTTGCTGGACGAATGGATGGAGGGAGGGGAGAGAAGTCAGGAAGGAGGTGCACATGGATAGAGGGGATAGAAGAGAGGAGAAATGCTGGACATGGATGGAGTGGAGGGCAGGGAAGAGAGGAGAAATGTTGGACTAGGATGGAGGTAAGGAAAGACAAAGGAAGTAGATGCACATGGATGGAGGGGAGTGAGGAGAAATGCTGGATATGGATGGAGCGGAAACTGCTGAGTTTAAGGGCTGGTTTGGAACACGTTGAGGGCAGATACTGATACTCGAGGAAGGATGGGGCAGGGCTACAGATGGTAGACAGGACGCATAAGGACACAGGAGGATGGTGGACATGGTGAGTGAAAAAATATCAAATGTTAAGAAGACACTGCGTAAAACAGAAGACACTGGGACCAAAGCGAATAGATCAGACAACAAAGGTAGAAAAAAGTATTTTATTCAGAATTTATTAACTGGAATATGTCAGCTTTTGGAAATGTGCATCTGTGATATTTTGCATGTAAGTTTAAAGTTTTCTGGTATTGCTGCATGCTGAGTCTGACTTCTTGAGGTAACTTTCCAGTTCAGTATTTTGCCTTCATATTTTTTGATTTCTAGTTCCTTGTGTCATGTCTGTTGTGTCATGTGTTTTTCATGTGTGATCAAGGTGCAGTATTCTGATAGCGTGTAGTATTTGCAGCCCTTTTGTTTTGCTTTTTTTTTCACGAGGTAGTGTATTGGTGTTTTAGAGCCTAGTGTAATTACAGTTCTGCCTTTTCAAGCATAAGGTTGTAGCTCGTCCTGTCCTTGGAATTAGTGCTGTTATGGTTTAGTAAGGATATGAGTGTGTTTTTGCACAAGTTTGTGTATAGCATTTTGCAGTGGAGAGATTGTGGGATAATGTAATTATATTTAAAAATATCAATTTTTCCATTAAGTATGTATGTGGTTATACTGATGCAGGGCAGCTGTTGGGCAGAGTACTTAGAAATCCATCATCAAGTGAATTGTTAGGCATTATTTTCTAGGATCCCAAGAGACACTACTCATACTTATATAGACAGTGCGTGCCCACCCATATTAGCTCTGGGCCCACCCAAAATCTCAGGTCTGGCTACGCCACTGATATACACACGCACACACACACACACAACTGTGCCATAATATCACAGGAAGCGCATAGACACATGATTGTGTCAAAATATCACAGCACTTACTTGCCAATGAGTGGCACACTAAGGGAGGTTTCAGGTACTTTCTGCGCAATGAGGAAGAGAAAGATAGTCTGTCCCAGGAGCACAGAGATGGAGAGGGTGCATTTCTGACCCCCCGCTGCAGGGAAGAGAGAAAAAGAACAGAAGTGATAGGGATGAGCTGGAATGCAGAAATACGCAAAGACCAACAACAATATGCCTCCAAATAATTATATACTACATCATGACTACCCACTGACAGGGTCATCAGAATGGATAGGAAAGAGAGGCGTCCAAAGTGCCAAGGGAAAGGAGTGCCAGTGTGCCTTCAAGCTGGCAGTGCAGCTTCCCTGCTGTAATGGTGGACAGCCACATCATCAGAGAGAAACCCTCCTGGACCGCCATATCATGCACCATGAATACTCACTGACCAAAGCACTAAAACCTTCATTGGCTATAACAAAGGTGACAATTTTTTTTTGTTACATTTGTACCCTGCGCTTTCCCACTCATGGCAGGCTCAATGCGGCTTACATGGGGCAATGGAGGGTTAAGTGACTTGCCCAGACTCACAAGGAACTGCCTGTGCCTGAAGTGGGAATCGAACTCAAGTTCCTCAGTTCCCCAGGACCAAAGTCCACCACCCTAACCACTAGGCCACTCCTCCACTGTTGCTACTATTTGAGATTCTACATGGAATGTTGCTATTCCACTAGAAGTCGGCCCTTGCAGATCACCAATGTGGCCGCGCAGGCTTCTGCTTCTGTGAGTCTGACGTCCTGCACGCAGACTCACAGAAACAGAAGCCTGCGCAGCCTTCTACATGGAATGTTGCTAGTGGAATAGCAACATTCCACGTAGAATCTCCAATAGTGGCAACATTCCATGTAGAATCTCCAATAGTAGCAACATTCCATGCAGAATCTCCAATAGTGGCAACATTCCATGTAGAATCTCCAATAGTAGCAACATTCCATGCAGAATCTCCAATAGTGGCAACATTCCATGTAGAATCTCCAATAGTATCTATTTTATTTTTGTTACATTTGTACCCCGCGCTTTCCCACTCATGGCAGGCTCAATGAGGCTTACATGGGGCAATGGAGGGTTAAGTGACTTGCCCAGACTCACAAGGAGCTGCCTGTGCCTGAAGTGGGAATTGAACTCGGTTCCTCAGTTCCCCAGGACCAAAGTCCACCACCCTAACCACTAAGGCCACTCCTCCACTCCATTCCTTGAGTGCCACAAACAGGGTAGTTGATAGGATAGCCAAAAGATGCATATTTACTTGATTCTTGGTTCAAATGTTTGCAAATATATCTCTCTGTCCCCCTCTTTTCTCAGTCTCTCCCTCCCTCCCTCTCCGTGTCTCTCTCACTGTGGAAATCTTGAAAACCAGCCCTGTTTGTGGTATTCAAGGACCTATGGACTATACCTTCAAATATTTATTGATCACTCCCAAAAATACTCGCAGATCCTTATTTTTAGATCCCTCAATAATTAAGCAATTATATTTATCACCTACCTTTCCTTAGTGGCTCAATGCATACAATGCAACCCAAAATTAAAAAGACAACATGGTAAAGTCATAGTATAAAATCTAACATCTCCAGATGTGAGATATATCAAAAATTGAAGAAGACATATTTAACCATAAAAATTACAACTAATAAAAACAATACCTCACATTATACACAACTAAAACACACACAATAAAATCAATTTAAAAAAAACAAGTTGAAAAGTACAGTGTGACACAATGCCATGTTTTTCCTTCCTCCATTTACAGACTCAGGCATGTCTGTATGGGAGACCCAGTGGGAAGATAATAAGAAATAGAATTGGGGTAGATTGGCAGAGATTGTGTGGGTGGGTGGATTATGGGGAATGGTGATGTATATGAGGTGTTTTTGTGTTGGGGATGTGCATTCAGTTTCAGACAAATGAGAACACCTGAACTGATTATTGTGTCCAAAAAAGTGTTGGTATGAGCAACCACTGGATCACCATTAACCTGGTAGAACAATTAACAGAAAAAAAAAAACCTTTCGAAAATCTTTCAGGCACTGCTCATATCCATTGTATGAAAAGGTTGAAAACACTTAGGAGCACTTTCACCACACTGTGGTAAAAAAGTGGCCTTATCCCGTGCTTATGCCATTTTTCCACATGGGTAAAATGGTTGAGGGGACCTTTTACAAAGGTGCGCTAACATTTTTAGCGCACGCTAAAAATAAGCACTAGCTAAACTTTAGAGAAGCCCATATATTTCTATGGGTGTCTAGCATTTAGTGCATGCTAATCATTAGTGGGCACTAAAACTGCTTGCGAGCCTTCTATCTGTCCAAAATTCTGCCGCACGTCTTATCTACCGCATGAACCGATACTCTCATATCACCCCTCTCCTCAAGTCACTTCACTGGCTCCCGATCCGCTACCGTATACAGTTCAAGCTTCTCCTTTTAACCTTCAAATGCACTTAATCTGCAGCCCCCCATTACCTCTCTACCCTCCTCTCCCCGTATGTTCCCACCCGTAACCTCCGCTCTCAGGACAAATCACTACTATCTGTACCCTTCTCCACCACCGCTAACTCCAGACTCCGCCCATTCTGCCTCGCATCACCATATGCCTGGAACAGCCTTCCGGAGCCCATACGTCATGCGCCCTCCCTGCCCATCTTCAAGTCCTTACTCAAAGCCCATCTCTTCTCCCTTGCTTTTGGCGCATAACCACCTTCCCCACTCTTGATACCTACACTGACTACATAGTTTGTAACCTTTAGATTGTAAGTTCTTTTGAGCAGGGACGGTCCTTCCCCGTGTTAGACTTGTACAGCGCTGCGTAACCCTGGCAGCGCTATAGAAATGCTAAGTAGTAGTAGTAGTTTGTAAAAGACACCCCCTATTTTTTGAATTAATGGCCATGTGTTAAATTTCCCATGAGCCCCTATACTACCACCTATTTTGTAGGCGTTAAGGGCTCACATACTAATTGGTTAGTGTGTGGTGCAGGGGCGTAGCCAGACTTCGGCGGGAAGGGGGTACATTTTAGCCCCCCCCCCCCCGGCACCGCCGACCCCCCCCGCCATTGCTGAACCCCCTCCCGCCACCAACTTTGACCCCCCCCTGCCGACCCTCTCGACCCCCCCTCACGCCACCAACCCACCGTTGCCTACCTTTGCTGGTGGGGGACCCCAACCCCCGCCAGCCGAGCCGAAGTCCTCTTCTTCCCAATCCCGCACAAGGCTTCGTTCTAGTCTGATGTCCTGACGTCAGACTCACAGAAACAGAACGAAGCCTTGCAAGATGGCTTCATTCTGTTTCTGTGAGTCTGAGGGTCCTGCATGTACAACGTGCAGGACGTCAGACTAGAACGAAGCCTTGCGCGGGATTGGGAAGAAGAGGACCTCGGCTCGGCTGGCGGGGGTTGGGGTCCCCCGCCAGCAAAGGTAGGCGACAGCGGGTTGGCGGTGGCGGGTTGGCGGCGGGAGGGGGGATCGAGAGGGTCGTCGGCAGGGGGGTTCAGGGGCAAATCTATGGTGGCCCAGGCCCCCGTAGCCCCATACTGGCTATGCCACTGTTGTGGTGATGTAGATGCGCTAACCGATTAGCACAGTACATGCCTACTCTTCGCCCCCTGACCTACCCCAACTTGCCCTAGCACTGAAAAATAAAGTCACTAAAAATCTATTTTTTAGCACTTGGGAAGCACACACAGATGCCAAAATTAGCATGGGAAACCTGAGCGCACCCCGTAAGGAACCGTTAATGCACAATGAGGGGCATAATCGAACGCGAATGCCCATCTCCATGGGCGTCTATGTCCGAAAACGGGTACGTGAAGAGGTAGGACACCGTATTTTCGAAAAAAATGGACATCCATCTTTTTGTTCGATAATACGGTTTGTGCCGGCCAAATGCATCGGATTTGTGCGGATTTGAGCTGGCCAGTATCGTTTTTCAGCAATAATGGAAACCGAAGGCGCCCAGCTCAAAAATGACCAAATCCAAGGCATTGGGTCGTGGGAGGGGCCAGGATTCGTAGTGCACTGGTCCCCCTCACATGCCAGGACACCAACTGGGCACCCTAGGGGGCACTTGTAAAATGTAAAAAAACAAAGTAAAATACCATAGCTCCCTTCCTTTGGGTGCTGAGCCCCTCAAATCCCCCCCAAAACCCACAACTCTACACCATTACCATAGCCCTAAGGGGTGAAGGGGGGCACCTACATGTGGGTACAGTGGGTTTTGGGGGTGGTCTGGAGGGCTCCCATTTACCACCACAAGTGTAACAGGTAGGGAGGGGTGGGCCTGGGCCCACCTGGGTGTGAAGTCCACTGCACCCACTAACAACTGCTCCAGGGACCTGCATACTGCTGTCATGGAGCTGGGTGTGACATCTGAGGCTACCATACAGGCTGGAAAAAAAGGTTTTTCAAGTTCTTTTTTTTTTGGTGGGAGGGGGTTAGTGACCACTGGGGGAGTCCGGGGAGGTCATCCCCGATTCCCTCTGGTGGTCATCTGGGCAGTTGGGGCACTTTTTGGGGACTTGTTCATGAAAAAAAGGGTCCAAAAATCGCGGCTCTTTTTTCGATTATCGGCCGAAGGCGGCCATCTCTCCTCGGCCGATAACCACGCCCCAGTCCCGCCTTTACCATGCCTCCGACACGCCCCCGTCAACTTTGGTCATTCCTGTGACGGAGTGCAGTTGAAGATGCCCAAAATCGGCTTTCGATTGTACCGATTTGGTCGCCCACGGGAGAAAGACTCCCATCTCCCGATTTGGGTCGAAATATGGGCGTCTTTCTCTTTCGAAAATAAGCTGGAATGTGACACACTAGATGCTGCAACTACAGTCTTACAAATGCAAGCCCAAAACAGATATGAAATATCCAACATCATATTTCAAAGGGTAAAGCGGGTTTACCATTGTATCAGAGTGCCTTCTGCTCAGGGACCATCTGCCCTTTTGGAAATCACTAAAAACCCATCTGTTCAGGCAAGCCTACCCAAACGATCCAGATTAGTTCCCACAAACCCATCTATTCATCACATATCCAGGAGACAATGACAACAACCTAGACTACATCTCCTGCCTCAATTTCCCCTGCTTATCCCCTGATCTATCCCCTTTCGCCTCATCGACCCCTCCCCCAATGCTCACCTACCCTTACTCACACCTCTCCTACTCATAGGCAGCCCCGTATAAGAGGCTTGGGGAGGCTAAGCCTCCCCAGCCAAATCGTGGACTTCCTTGGCTGCTGATATGCCATTCGTGTTTCATTTTTAAATAAGATGGACCTGATCAGTATAGAATTTTAAAAGCTAGTATTAAAATCTTGAAATGTAGATGAAACTCAGTAGGTAACCAGTGTAATTATTTTAGGATCTAAGTGATATGTTCACAGTATTTGGCACAGTCAAGAGATAAAGAGTCGTTGGTTTGATGTACTGCCTTTCTGTGGTACAACCAAAGCAGTCTCTATCCCTAGCATAAAAATCTTGAAATGTAGATGAACGTTAAAAGGTAACCAGTATAATTCTTTTAGGATCCAGGTGATGTGATCACAGTATAGGGTTAAAGAGTCATCAATTTGATGTACTGCCTATCTGTGGTACAGCCAAGGCTGTTTGCATTTATTAAATAAAGGTACTTTCTCTGTCCCTAATGGGCTCACAATCTGAGTTTTTGTACTAGTGGCAAACAGGAGTTTAGTGACTTGTCCAGAGTTACAAGGAGCTGCAGTGGGAACTGAATCCAGTTCCCCAGGTTCTCAGCCCACTGCAAAAACCATTAGACTACTCCTCTCCCCTGAAGGTTCCAGATGCTGTTCCATGGAAGACCAGCATACCTATCGCTTTTTACCTCCACACACCTTTGGATATTGCTGCTGATAAACATGAACTATACCCCCAAATACTCACAGCTCCTTGTCCTCAAATAGCAACAAACACCTACATAACCATGAATCACCATTTTCAAACAGGGTCATAGGGAGATATCTTGGAATCCAGGGTAAACAAAATATTTGCCCCTCCCCCCCCCTTAAATGTTAATTATTCTGGACTCTCCACTTCTTCCATTATAGCCGGAGCCTAGAAATCTGTTCCAGTTATTCTCCCTCAGATATTTGTGCTCCCAAATGCTCAATACCCACCCACTTCACCTCCTTCTCGCTGGAAGCTGCCATGTGGTCAAGCTGCTTTTATACATCCTACTTTAGCCATAGAGCTGACTTGTATATGTAGTTTTCTAAAGAATCGAATCTCAGGAACCTTTTGGTAAGCTCATACAATTGAGGAAGCAACATGGAAAAACACCAACTGGCTGCAAGGATGAATGCAGTATTTACCTTGCGCCGGCAGGAAGAAGACTAGCACCAGCAGGGATGACATCAGGACGCAGGGCGCAATGATGTTAATGATATAGAAGAGAGGTTTTCTCTGAATCACGAGGTTGAAGAGGATTTCCTGATACTCCAGGTCCCCTGGAGAGAACTTCTTATTGATGACCTTCTTGGCTGGCCGGTGCTTGATTGCCCACTCTCCATTTTCTGAGAGGAGGAAGAAGCCAAACAAAAAAAGACAGAGTTCTTCTATGATGACACCACCACTCTAAGGAGGAATCTTCCATTTACGGGGACTCAGAATCAGCTCTAAGTACAACTGACTCTAAGGAGGAACTGATCAACACCAACCTGTGAAGGCTGGAGGGTCAATGTCCACCCACTCGACTGTTTCATTGGTGCTAAAGTTCAGTGCAAGTTGCAGGTCAATTTCATTGGCACTGTATGTCTGAGACCTGGAAAGGAAAAGAAGGGAAGGTACTTTTCTAAAGAAATCATCAAACGCAAGACAGCAAGATTTCAAAGCTCACCTGCTGTGTACTGGGGAGTATCTCTCAGTTTATGTGTAGCTGGTCCCCACTTCCCCCTGTGAACCCCATTTTTGTTAGTGGTAGATTTGTGGGTATAAAGAACCATTTTGATTGTCTTAGGGTCCTGAGGGGGTGGGGGGAAGATTCTGTCTCTAGGGCCCTAATATGGACAAAGCAACTAGAAGGTCTTTATGCCACTGCACACCTTCCTTCCTTCCTTCCTTCCTTCTTCCTTCCTTTCTTCCTTCCTTCCTTTCTTCCTTCCTTCCTTCCTTCCTTTCTTCCTTCCTTCCTTCCTTCTTCTTCTTCTTTCTTTCTTCCTTCCTTCCTTCCTTCCTTCCTTTCTTCCTTCCTTCCTTCCTTCCTTCCTTTCTTCCTTCCTTCTTTCTTCCTTCCTTTCTTCCTTTCTTCCTTCCTTTCTTCCTTCCTTCCTTCCTTCCTTTCTTCCTTCCTTCCTTCTTCCTTCCTTCCTTCCTTCCTTCTTCCTTCCTTCTTCCTTCCTTCCTTCCTTCTTCCTTCCTTTCTTCCTTCCTTCCTTCTTCCTTCCTTCCTTCCTTTCTTCCTTCCTTCCTTCTTCCTTCCTTTCTTCCTTCCTTCCTTCCTTTCTTCCTTCCTTCCTTCTTCCTTCCTTCCTTTCTTCCTTCCTTCCTTCCTTCCTTCGGCCCACAGAACTCCACAGCATACTTAGTAGTGTAACTGAATCTTCTGGATGAAACATAAATTTCAATAAACTGTTAGCAATTTGATTTTTCAAAGGTAGTAATAAATAGCCTTTACACTCTTCTCTCTAGCTAGTGAGATAACTTAATTATTTCTCTTCTCCTCTGGAATCAATACTTACTCCAGGTATACTTCTTCCCCTACTCATAATTATTTATGTCCCTCTGGTCCTGGATATCATCTGTACCCAGCAGATTCTTCACATCCATAAACAGCCTCAGACAATGTTTGGCATGTGCCTCCCACATGAACTCACTTCTTCTGTTGCTGTACTTCTAAGCACTGGGTCTCAGAGAATTCCTCCTTTCTTACATAGTAACATAGTAAGTGACGGCAGAAAAAGACCTGTACGGTCCATCCAGTCTGCCCAACAAAATAAACATATGTGCTACTTTATATGTATACCTGACCTTGATTTGTATATGCCATTTTCAGGGTACAGACCGTAGAAGTCTGCCCAGCACCCAGGGGTGTAGCCAGACAGCAGATTTTGGGTGGGCCTAGGCAAGATGTGGGTGGGCACCAAATGTACTCTCCCCTACCCCCACATCAAAAAAATATCTCAGCTGGTGGGAAAATGCTTCTCTCCAGTCTCCACCTTGGTAGTCTGCAGCAGGCGTGCGCTCAAAACTGAGCATGCGAAGGTGCCAGTATTGTGGAGAGCAGCATTTTCATTACCATGTGCTACTGTTGGATGGGCCTGAGCCCAAAGCGGGTGGGCCCCGGCCCACCCAGGCCCACCTGTGGCTACGCCTGTGCCAGCACCAGCCCCGCCTCCTAACCACCAGTGCTGCTACCCAATCTCTGCTAAGCATCTGAGGATCCATTGCTTCTGAACAGGATTCCTTTATGTTTATCCCATGCTTTTTTGAATTCCATCACCGTTTTCATCAGCACCTCCTCCCGCGGGAGGGCATTCCAAGTATCCACCACTCTCTCCGTGAAAAAATACTTCTTGACATTTTCTTCAACCTTATTTCATGTCCTCTAGTTCTACCGCCTTCCTGTCTCCGGAAAAGTTTCATTTGCAGATTAATACCTTTCAAATATTTGAAAGTCTGTATCATATCACCCCTGTTTTTCCTTTCCTCCAGGGTATACATGTTCAGGTCAGCAAGTCTCTCCTCATACGTCTTGTAACGCAAATCCCATACCATTTTTGTAGCTTTTCTTTGCACTGCTTCAATTCTTTTTTCATCCTTAGCAAGATACGGCCGCCAAAACTGAATACAATGCTCCAGGTGGGGCCTCACCAACGACTTGTACAGGGGCATCAACACCTCCTTTCTTCTGCTGGCCACACCTCTCTCTATACAGCCTAGCAACCTTCTGGCTACAGCCACCGCCTTGTCACACTGTTTCGTTGCCTTCAGATCCTCAGATACTATCACCCCAAGATCCCTCTCCCTGCCTGTACATATCAGATTCTCACCGTCTAACACATACGTCTCCCGTGGATTTCCTGTGGATTTCTACTCCCTAAGTGCATCACTTTGCATTTCTTCATATTGAATTTTAATTTCCAAACATTAGACCATTCTTCTAGCTTCTGCAGATCCTTTTTCATGTTTTCCACTCCCTCCGGGATGTGCACACTCTGTTACAAATCTTGGTGGTATCCGCAAAAAAGCAAACTTTACCTTCTAACCCTTCGGCAATGTCACTCACAAATATATTGAACAGAATCAGCCCCAGCACTGATCCCTGAGGCACTCCACTACTCACCTTTCCCTCATCCGAGTGAATTCCATTAACCACCACCCTCTGGCGTCTGTCCGTCATCCAGTTCCTAATCCAGTTCACCACGTCGAGTCCTATCTTCAGTCTGTCATGTTTATTCAAGAGCCTCCTGTGGGGAACCGTGTCGAAAGCTTTGCTGAAGTCTAAGTAGATTACATCTATTAGATTGTAAGCTCTTTGAGCAGGGACTGTCTTTCTTCTATGTTTGTGCAGCGCTGCGTACGCCTTGTAGCGCTATAGAAATGCTAAATAGTAGTAGTAGTAGTAGTAGTAGCACGTCCTTGATTCAATTCTTCGGTCACCCAGTCAAAGAACTCAATAAGATTCGTTTGGCACGATTTCCCTTTGGTAAAACTATGTTGGCTCGGATCTTGCAACTTATTGGCTTCCATGAAATTCACTATCCTTTCCTTCAGCATCGCTTCCATTACTTTTCCAATAACCAAAGTGAGGCTTACCAGCCTGTAGTTTCCAGCTTCTTCCCTATCGCCACTTTTGTGAAGAGGGACCACATCCACTCTTCTCCAATCCCACGGAACCTCTCCTGTCTCCAAGGATTTATTAAACAAATCTTTAAGAGGACCCGCCAGAACCTTTCTGAGCTCCCTCAATATCCTGGGGTGGATCCCATCCGGTCCCATGGCTTTGTCCACCTTTAGATTTTCAAGCTGTTCATATACACTCTCTTTTGTTAACGGTGCTATATCCACTCCAATCTCATATGTACTTTTGCAAGAGGTAAGTGGTCCTTCTACAGGATTTTCTTCAGTAAAAACAGAACAAAAGTATTCATTTAGCAAATTTGCTTTTTCATCATTATCCACATAGCGGTTCTCAGCATCTTTCAGTCTCACAATTCCATATTTTGTCTTCCTCCTGTCACTAATATACAATTTTTGTCACCCCTCTTTACATTTCTAGCCATTTGTTCTTCCACTTGCACTTCCGCCAGACGTATCTCTCTCTTGGCTTCTTTCAGTTTCATCCGGTATTCCTCTTCGTATTCCTCTTTTTGAGTTTTTCTGTATTTCATGAACACCAACTCTTTAGCCTTTATTTTCTCAGCCACTTGCTTGGAGAACCATATAGGTTTCGTTTTTCTCTTTCTTTTATTTACTCTCCTTACATAAAGGTTTGTGGCCATATTTATAGCTTCTTTCAGCCTGGACCACTGCCCTTCCACTTCTCGTATGTTCTCCCAGCTCATCAGCTCCTTCCTCAGGTATTCCCCCATTTTACTAAAGTCAGCATACTTGAAATCCAGGTCTTTGAGTTTTGAGTGGCCGCCCTCCACTTCAGCTGTTATATCAAACCAAACTGTTTGATGGTCACTGCTGCCCAGGTGGGCACCCACTCGGACATTTGACACACTATCCCCATTTGTGAGCACCAGATCCAGCATCGCTCCCTCCCTCATGGGTTCCGTCACCATTAGTCTGAGCAGAGCACTTTGAAAAGCATCCACGATATCTCTACTTCTTTCCGATTCCGCAGATGGAACTTTCCAATCTACATCTGGCAGATTGAAATCACCCAGTAACAGCCGACGGAACCTTCCAATCTACATCCGGCAGATTGAAATCTCCCAGCAACAGCACCTCCCTCTTCTTTCCCAACTTTTGGATATCTTTAATCAGATCTTTATCTAGTTCCTCCGATTGTGTCGGAGGTCTGTACACAACAGCCATGTGGACAGAGGTTTTATCATCTCTTTTTAAGGTGATCCATATCGCTTGTTCCTTTCCCCAGGCTCCTGTCATTTCAGTTGCTCCGATATCACTTCTCACATACAGAGCTACTCCTCCACCTTTATGACCATCTCTACCCTTCCTAAATAGATTCTTCAGATCCTAGTTTGATTAGCTCTCATGGATCCCCCTTGTTCCACAGGTTCCAGGGCCCTTCCTATTAAGTGCCATTCCACTGTCTATGGATGGCAGGAACCACCCTCTAGAATCTCTGTTCGCCATTTTGGGTGAGGCTAGAGCTGTACTCCTTTCCTTTCCACTCTCTTTCATTTGTTTGAGGTGGAGATCAGCACCTGGGCTCCCTCTGATGCAAGACCCTTATAATCCCTGTTGTCAGCACAGCAGAAAGGAACAGTGAAGAGAAAGTCATTGACAAAGACTTCGTTCCCTCCAAAGTAAGGACTTTTCTGATCTTTGGTACCCCCTAGCTCCTCCCCTGCTTTTCCTTTATAGGAAGCCCAGCTAAAAATGACTAGGAGCTTAAGTCATTAGGCTACTTTTAGTGCATGCCTACCCCTGAAAGGGCATATAAAGAAAAATCTACCTATACTTGCTAGGGACTTAAGTAACAAGCAGGTCACATATGTCTCTCCTACAGTGGATTTTTCCCATGCAAAATTAAAGTTTTAAGCTCTCCTCTCTGCTCACACTGCCCAGGATACACTATGTTTGGAACTGGGAATATAGTTAGCAACTATTAGTGTGGCCTGTGATATTTAAGCTGATCAGATGGATCATCAGGGATGGACAGAGCTAGTCCTGGGTTAAACCTCTGTTGCATGCTGGGAAGACAAATCCCAACACGGACTGGGGTAAAATCAGAACTGGTTCAGCCTGTCCTTGATGACCTGAACCAGCTGTTTAAACTGCCCTAACAACTCCTTCCCCAGTAATGTTCTGGCCACTCCTACCCTCTGCTCTCACTTATTCTTCCCCCTCCTTTTTTTTGTTACATTTGTACCCCGCTCTTTCCCACTCATGGCAGGCTCAATGCGGCTTACATGGGGCAATGGAGGGTTAAGTGACTTGCCCAGAGTCACAAGGAGCTGCCTGTGCCTGAAGTGGGAATTGAACTCAGTTCCTCAGTTCCCCAGGACCAAAGTTCACCACCCTAACCACTAGGCCACTCCTCCACTGTTGCTACTATTTGAGATTCTACATGGAATGTTGCTATTCCACTAGAAGTCGGCCCTTGCATATCACCAATGTGGCCGCGCAGGCTTCTGCTTCTGTGAGTCTGACGTCCTGCACGTCAGACTCACAGAAACAGAAGCCTGCGCAGCCTTCTACATGGAATGTTGCTAGTGGAATAGCAACATTCCATGTAGAATCTCCAATAGTAGCAACATTCCATGTAGAATCTCCAATGGTATCTATTTTACTGTCATAGTAATGCTTGAATGTTTTCACTCATATACACTGTCAGCTAGCACATTTGCTTATTTCCAATCTGAGGAAGAAGGGCAACCTTCGAAAGCTAATCAAGAAATGTATTAAGTTATGTCCAATAAAAAAGGTATCATCTTATTTTCTTTTCCATGTTTTATTTTGTTTGATTTCTATTGATTCTACATGGAATGTTGCTATTCCACTAGCAACATTCCATGTAGAAGTCGGCCCTTGCAGATCACCAATGTGGCCGCGCAGGCTTCTGCTTCTGTGAGTCTGACGTCCTGCACGTACGTGCAGGACGTCAGACTCACAGAAACAGAAGCCTGCGCAGCCTTCTACATGGAATGTTGCTAGTGGAATAGCAACATTCCATGTAGAATCTCCAATAGTATCTATTTTATTTTTGTTACATTTGTACCCCGCGCTTTCCCACTCATGGCAGGCTCAATGCGGCTTACATGGGGCAATGGAGGGTTAAGTGACTTGCCCAGAGTCACAAGGAGCTGCCTGTGCCTGAAGTGGGAATCAAACTCAGTTCCCCAGGACCAATGTCCACCACCCTAACCACTAGGCTACTCTTCCACTCCTTCATGTCTCATACCTGAAGACTAGAGAACAGTTCTGCCAATCGAAAGGGAAATAGGTGACCTCGATGCTGCAGGTGCTGCGGAAGATAGCTGGAGGTAGCCAGTACATGTCCCCAGTATGATTCACCAACACATTGGCATAATAAGCCACATCAAACTTCCCATCTATGCTGCAGGGAGGAGAGAAAAAATGAGTCAGAAGAAAGACAAGGAGACAGGTAGGAGAAAAGGAAGAGGTGGGAGATGGGAGGATGGAAGAAAGTAAGGAGTAAGGCAGAATGGAGGAAGAGGAATGAGAGAACAGATAAACTTGTATTTGACAGTACCAGAAGTCCTGCTACAGACTTTCTTTTCCTGCTGTTTCCTGTGTCCCCATCACGCTGATGCCATCACTCATTGCATAACCTCAAGAAAGATATAAAAACCTCCGGCCTCTGCCAAAACTCAGGAGACAGGAACTTTGTAACCCACCAGATCAGAGGTAGGCAACTCTGGTCCTCAAGAGCCCCAGGCAGGTCAGGTTTTAAGGATATCCACAATGAATATGCAGGAGATAGATTTGCATTCACCGTTTCCTTGGTATACAAAATTATCTCCTGCATATTCATTGTGGGTATCCTGAAAACTTGACCTGCCTGGGGCTCTCAAGGACCAGAATTGCCTACACCTGTAGTAGATCATACTATCAAGCCAAGAAGTAATAGCAATAAGAGACTGACAATGTGAATATTTGTATATGGTGTTTGGTTTCTCACCTGTAGGATGACCATTCAGGGAGGTTGGGTTCACAATCTACTGTACAACAAAGGATATCTTTAGGGGATATCCCATTTTTATTTAGATTTGCTCACACCTTTTTCAGTGTAGCTCAAGGTGAGTTACATCCAGGTACACTGGATATTTCTCTGTCCCAGGAGGGCTCACAATCTAAGTTAGTACCTGAAACAATGGAGGGTTAAGTGACTTGCCCAAGATCACAAGGAGCAGCAGTGGGATTTGAACCAGCCACCTCTGGATTGCAAGACTGGTGCTTGAACCATACTTCAGGAGCCTCTGCTAATATCTGCACTCTCTCAAACTGAAGGCTTGCTTGTGTGGTGTGTGTGTGTGTTTTGGGGGGGGGGGGGAATGTGAGGGGATGGGATAGGGAGGGGGCATTACTATGTAAAATGTAAATGGGCCACATACATTATTTCTGTTATTTTATTAGTTGGTTGTTTGGATTGTTTGCTCTCTTGACTTGGTTGTGTTGTTTCTCTATACTGATCTTTGCACATGGCTTGTATTGTTATCTGCAGTGGCGTAGTTACGGGGGGGCCACAGAGGCTTGGGCCCCCCAAATTGGCTCTGGGGCTCCTGGTTTAGCTGGCATGGGTTGGGGACCCCTGCCAGCTGAAGCATTTGTTCAGCGCTGGTCTCCGCCGCATTGCCTTCCTTGCTCTTCTCCTCATGTTGCGTGCATGCTCGTTTTAATGAAACTGAGCATGTGACTTTGCGAATGCTCAATTTCATTAAAACAAGTATGCACACAACGTGAGAGGAAGAGCAGGGTAGGCAATGCGGTGGAGACCAGCGCTGGACAAACGCTTTAGCTGGCAGGAATTGGGGACCCCCGCCAGCCAAGGTATGTGAGGAGGCGGTGGCAGCCCAAAATGTGCTCCCCCCACACACACACACTTTGGGCTCTGGACCCCCTCCACAGCAAGGTCTGGCTACACCACTGGTTATCTGTGTACCCTTCATCAATAAATAGATTTAAACAAACAAACAAAAAAACGGCCTGAAATTCACAACACTGAGAGTGGACAACGCATTGGGGCAGGATGGGATATATTAAGGAAGCGCAGAGAAGTTCTGGTCTCCAGTGACTTCCCTGTTCAATCAATCTTTGGAGCCATACTAGAGATGGGCAGATTTCTGATCCTAGTCATAAAGTGGGAACAGGAAGAAGGCTGTTAACTACAGGTTTGTCAGCTTTCTATAATCGGTAAATTAATGGAGTCACCACCAAAAGAAAGAAGACTGGTGTATTTTGAATACTGCATCTTACGGGATCCAAAGTAACATGGTTTCAACAGAGGAAAATAAAGTCAACGAAATAATGATTAGAAGAGAATTAGACTGAGGATAGGCCCTGGATGTGGTGCATTTGTTTCAATAAAGCTTCTGACACTGTGTGTAGAGGAGGGCCATAAACTGAACAGTCTGGGGGTAATTCCTCTGGGGATAAACCAAGTAAGGAACAGGTTGATTGGGAAATGGTAAATACATTCATGCCAAGGAAAGAGAATAAGGGTCATCAGTGGAATAATGTAAAAGAGACTACTGTATAGTGATAGACACCACAAAAAAAAACATAAAATAAAATAACCAACAAGCATTCAGTGCAAATAAAATAACATTATTTTTAAAACCACCATTGATTCTAATATCTCTCTGCAAAAAAAAGTGAAACATTGGAATATAAGTGAAAAAGAATCTTTAACAATAATGGAGCCACATCCTGCAAACATCTTTCAAAAATATACAAAAGCAATATAGGCAGCGGGATGGGACGTGCCAGGCCACTGAGGTCATAGCCCAATCCTATATTTTGCCCCAAACAGCTTGGGGTGGGTCTAGAAATTGCTTTGTTTGACCCCTGCAACCTACAGAGTGTTCTGCTGTTACTCCAAAGTGGCATCCGTGCTGTATTCCTAATGCTGCAAGATGGGCTTAGTGAACACAAGGAATTGCCAAGCCATGAAAAAGCCCCCCAAATGCATAGCAGGACGCCAGATGTGTCTTCTTATTCAGTTGCGGGAGGAACATTCTGGGTCCATGCACCAAATAGGTGTCAATCAAACCTAAAGGGTAAGAGGTCTATTCTGCAAACGTGGCCCAATAACATTTAAGCTTGAGTTTTTGGAGTGAAGTATATATGTAGGAAAGAAAGTATATGGCTCTTTCTCACAGTGGAAAAATATTAGCTGGTCTATATGAGGAGTTATCAGTGAACCAAGTATTTGAATACTCGTGAGCTATGTGATGAACCTGGTACATAAGGAGAAGTGAAATGTATTTATTTATTACATTTATATCCCACATTTTCCCACCTGTTTGCAGGCTCAATGTGGCTTACAAAGTACCGTAATGGCGTTTGCCGTTTCGGTTGATAATAAATACAAGATTGTGTTCTGGTCAAAAGAGGTAGAAGTGAATCAAAGGTTTAGGGGTCTAACTGAAGCCTGGCAGTTGGTGGCACTTTTCCTGGGCTGCCACCCCCCCCCCCCCCTCCCCGGCAATGCTTGGTTTTTGTGAAGCTGAGCATGCGCGAGGGAGGCCCACCCCTCATGTATGCACAGGGAGTAGGCCTCTCCTGCGTACGCTCAGTTTTGTGGAAACCAAGCATGTATGGGTATGGGGGGGCCTTGCACAGTGGCGACCCAGGAAAAAACCACCAAATGCCAGGCTTCAGGTGGAGGAGGACCTCGCTGGCAGGGGTTGAGGATCCCCGCCAACTCAGGCTACTTTATAATCATTTATACTAAGTGTTTATGTTCCCAAATTGCCTGTCCTCTGACCAGGGGCAGGTAAACTGTGTTGCCCCCATACCACTGACTGACAAAAACATATGGCTAACCTCTCTGTGGCTCACTCCAGCATAAGATAATATCCTTGGCCAAATCATTCACCGGCCCCTACCTGTGCTCAGTGGCGTGGCGTGGTGTGGCGTTCCTAGGGGGGCTGACACCCGGGGCGGCTCGCACCCCGCCCCCCGGGTGCAGCGCCCCCCCAGATGCAGAATGGCCCCCCCAGATGCAGCGTGACCCTCCCCCGGCGAAAGGACACCCCCCCCCGCGAAAGAACCCCCCCCGGGTGCACGCCGCTGGGGGGGGGGGGGGGGGTGCCGCGCGCACCTGTCCTTCCTTCGTTCCATGCTCCCTCTGCCCTGGAACAGGAAGTAACCTGTTCCGGGGCAGAGGGAGCATGGAACAAAGGAAGGACAGAGGCGCGCGCGGCGGCACCCCCCCCCCCCCCCAGCGGCGTACACCCGGGGCGGACCGCACCCACTGCCCACCCCTAGGAACGCCACTGCCTGTGCTCCAGTTCTGCATCTCTGAGGGATCAGGTGGCAGCAAGCTCCTTTCCCTAATTTTATAAGTGATATCACAGAGGAGCAACAAAAGATGCAGAGGATGTTAAGATCTGCAGGAAACCACCACTCTGGGGAGAATGGGGGGGGGGGGGGGGGGGAAGGAGCCTTTTACTAAGGATAAAGAGACCCTTTTACAAAGCTGGACTAGTAAATGAGCTTAGTCAGTTCTAATGTGGGGCTTTCCTCCCACACTAAGCCCACTTCTAGTGTGGCTATAAAAACGGCCTTTTCCAGTTATTCCTTTTTCTAGTTGTGCGCTGTTAGCATTAGCGTGCAGTCACTGAAAAAAAATTAACACGGGAGCCCTTAGGGCTAGACTCCATATATGGGGCCGAGAAAAAGGACTAGTCTATAAACCTCGCTTAAAGTTAGGCACGGTTTATAGAATAGCGTTTACACCAAGGGGTCGTGTGTATATTTAGGCACCATCATTTGCACCAATAAAAACGTGGGGCAAATGCCCACACTTAAATTTACACGCAGAGCCCCCATATTCTATAATACTTATAATACCTATTGTATGTTTTTTTCCCCGTTTTTACTTGACTGTTCACTTTATCATCCATGTTCTATATCCATTACCAATTGTATCTTTACTCTGAAATGGCATAAGTCTTGACAGAAAATTGTAATCCACATTGAGCCTGCAAATAGGTGGGGAAATGTGGGCTACAATGCAACAAATAAATAAATAAATAAATAATTTGTGTAACTCAGAACCAACTCCCCCGATCCACCCAGAAATGCCCATGATCCTCCCATTTGCACGCTTCTTTTTTTAGGCCACTTCTAAATTTACTTGTGTAAGTTCTAATTAAATCTAAGTGCCAATAATTGCTTGTTAAAAAGCCAATTACTGGCACTAATTGGCACATTATGTAATTAAACTGTGTGTGTGCGAATTGGGCGCACAACCACATTTGCGTGCACAATTTTTATAGAATTCGGGAGCTACCGCCACCTAAATAGGAGGTGCTAAGGGCTCCCACATTTAGTCAGCGTTATTCAGTTAGTGTGCGCTATCGTCAGTGCACTAGGTGAATAGCACTTCCATGACCATACTCCACCCTGACACACCCCCTACCAAAAAATAATAAAATACCATGCGCAAATAGCAACACTAATGCGTAACACTTTAACGAATTCTGCGTTAGGTCGATATTTTTCCTCCGTTAAGTGTGTGTTAGCGCTTAATGCAGTGTAGTAGAAAGGCCCCCAAATTTCTTGCCTCCTCAGAGGATTCTGATTCCCAGGCCTAATGGTACTCACTTGTTCTCCAGCACAATGTCTGGAAGCCAGACGTTGTCGAAAGGGACCCGAATTTTGTCAATGTTATCATATGCTGAAAGGTTCCATGTCAGGCGATAATCAATCCAGGTCTGAGGGAGAGAGAGAAGGAGAAGAAATACCAGCACAATTTATTCCCCAGTCTAGAGATCACAGGCTATGCATCCCTGTACCCATTTCATCAGCCATCTTGTTTTAGAGCTGACAGGCTCTGTGTCCCTGTGCCTATCCGCCAACTCATAGTTATTTCAGTTTTCTTTTTAATGCATTTAAACTTCAAGAATTTTTAGAAAAGAAACATCCACCACAGAGGCATAGCTAGGAACTGAATGGGCCCTGGGTGGAAAAATTAGCCAGGCCCACACCTGTTTAGCTTTGGGGATCTGCTTCTGAACCAGGGCTTCTGCTGATTGAAACTTCTTAGCTTTTTGGGTCTGCTGCTTCTAGCAATTTCTTTCACCCCCAATATGAATATTTCTACTTTCCTTGAGCCCTCTCACGTTATAAAACACTGTTGTACATTACCTTTCCTTTCCTAGATGAAACCCCTCTTTTCCCAGGGTTTGGGCCTTCTCTCCAGTCTCCCTCTGCTTTGCATCCTCCAATGGAATTAACCAAACTACCTACATACCTATACTTTCTAAGTGCCTTCCTCTCTGTATGGCAATGGTCTGACTGGCTGCAGAGGATCCCCCTTTCTCGCAGCTCCAAGGGAACAACCTGCTTCTAGCTCTCTGCTTGCAGGCTAAGCATTCATGCACTGGGCTTTCCTCTTTCTTTGCATTATTATAATATACAGCAGTGGCTTATCTAGCTTGGTTGCCAACCGGGGCAAAGCACCCCCCCCCCCCTCCAGGTGCATCACCTCGCTCCCCCCCCCCCCAGCAGCAAAGGGGTGCACTGAGCAGTCATGCGGCTGTCGGCTCTGCCGGTCCCCTGCCCTGGAACAGGAAGTTGATGTCAAAGGGGACCGGCAGAGCTGACAGCAGAGTGACTGCTCAGTACACTCCCTTACTGCCTGCACCCGTGGTGGACTGCACCCACTGCCCCGCTGATATATAGCTTGCTTCCTTACAACGACTGGCAGCCATGCCCCTTTGCTACAGCTCCCTCAGGAGTTAATGAGGATATAAGCTCACCTGTAGAGGAAAGAGGGTTGGAACTACCTCTCCCTGAAGCCTTGATTTCTGCCTTGGGTTGTCTGCTGAGGTAAATGACTAGTATGTGATTCCTTTTTCCCTTCCTCCAAAACTTCAACACAGCCTGTCTCTTCAGCCTTTAAGGTCCGAAAGTCTTTCTGCTTTACTTTCTTTCTGCATTTTTCTGGGAAACTTGGGGTCTGCTGGGTTTCCTGCACATGTTAACCCTCGTCTTCCCCCTGTCCCAGAGCCGTAATTGGCCTTGCCTCATATACAGGCCACAGTAAATGACTTTTTATAAAATAACAACCACTGCAGAAGTACATGCGCATATTATGCCAGTGAGCATGCACAGGAGTACAGTTTGGGCAGAGAACTAAGATAATATGTATTTATTTATTTGCTGTATTTGTATTCCTCATTTTCCCCACACGTTTGCAGGCTCAATGTGGCTTACATTATGCCGCAATGGCGATAACCATTAGCGGAATGATAAGTACAGAGAAGAGTTACAATTAAGGTATATAAGAATATCAAGCAAATTAGATGTTAAAGATAAAATATCAAGTGAATTAGAAGAAATAAATAAATAATTCATATCAGGTATATAAGAACAAGGACAAGGTAAAACGTTCAATAATGTCAATGTAATTAAAGTAACCAGATTAAAGGAATCAATATTGGTTTGTTCTGGTGCATTTTTGACGTCAAGTCTTTTATGAAGGATTCTTGTTATAAGCCTCTTTGAATAAGTTTATCTTATAATATACTATAAAGTGGGTGCTAATATTTATGCACCAATTATGTGTATAAATGATTAGAATAATGGCATTTACCCATGTATGTGTGCAGCCAAAATTCCACTTAAGTGCTATTCTGTACATTTATTTATTTCCCATACTTATATCCCACTGTGACCTACAATGAAACAAACCTAATTTAAAACCCCATAAAAACATAGCACACATCATTTAAACCAGCATCTTCAAACATAGTTAAATACACACATATCTTACATTAGGGGTACCCCTAATGAATATGCATGAGAGAGATTTGTATATAATGGCGGTGACGTATTCAAATCTCTCTCATGCATATTCATTACTCTAACAAAGTAACTATTTATAATTTTTCCCTTATTAATCTTTATTTAATGCAAAATGTCATATAAAACATGAGTGGGAAAGCGCAGGGTACAAGTGTAAAAAATAAAAAAATAAAAAATAAAACCTTTACTAAGTGATAGCATTAAAAACTGCCTCCCCTTGTTATCTTTGCTCATGTATAGGTTTGTCATTCACACTCATACAAAATCATGCTAACAACTTTAATGCCACACATACAGATTACATACACATTACATTTAATCAATATGGTTTTGCATTGGATAGGATCAATTACGGAGAATGGACCTTCCATATGAACGATTTATAGACTGTTGAAAAAGAATTGTAATAATTGAAGGAACAACGTATTTGTGAAACGATTCTAGTATTGCTGTAACTTCATCACTTAGGTCAAAGAGAGTAGGAATTCATTTTAATATTGATAATGTATATGTATGGTATTAAAGTTGTTAGTGCGATTTTGTATGAGTGTGAATGACGATCGTACGAGTGAGCAAAGATAACAAGTGGAGGCCATTTTTGAATGCTATCGCTTACTAAATGTTTTATATGACCTTTTGCATTAAAATAATGATTGATAAGGGAAAATTATAAGTAGTTACTTTGGTAGAGTATTAATATTTGTAACTAGATTGAAATTGTGTTTAATCAAATACAAATTAATAGTGTTATGCATATTTATTAGGGATATTCTGAAAACCTGATTGGCTTGTGGATTCTGTCAGGTAGCAGAAGAAAGGAGGTGTTGATGCCCCTGTATAAGTCGTTGGTGAGGCCCCACCTGGAGTATTGTGTTCAGTTTTGGAGGCCGTATCTTGCTAAGGATGTAAAAAGAATTGAAGCGGTGCAAAGAAAAGCTACGAGAATGCTATGGGATTTGCGTTACAAGACGTATGAGGAGAGACTTGCTGACCTGAACATGTATACCCTGGAGGAAAGGAGAAACAGGGGTGATATGATACAGACGTTCAAATATTTGAAAGGTATAAATACGCAAACGAATCTTTTCCGTAGATGGGAAGGCGGTAGAACTAGAGGACATGAAATGAGATTGAAGGGGGGCAGACTCAAGAAAAATGTCAGGAAGTATTTTTTCACGGAGAGAGTGGTAGATACTTGGAATGCCCTCCCGTGGGAGGTGGTGGAGATGAAAACGGTAACGGAATTCAAAAATGCGTGGGATAAACGTAAAGGAATCCTGTTCAGAAGGAATGGATCCTCGGAAGCTTAGCGGAGATTGGGTGGCAGAGCCGGTGGGGGGAGGCGGGGCTAGTGCTGGGCAGACTTCTATGGTCTGTGCCCTGAAAATGGCAGACACAAATCAAAGTCAGGTATACACATAAAGTAGCACATATGAGAATATCTTGTTGGGCAGACTGGATGGCCCGTACAGGTCTTTCTCTGCCGTCATCTACTATGTTCACGTTACTATGTTACTTGTGACCTGAATTATTGGAAGCAGGATACTAGGCTAGATGGATCATTGGTCCACTGTTCCCTCTAAGCTGAGCAGGAGTCCTCCTCCTACAGATCTGCCAGTGGGGGGCGCTGTTTCACTATCACATTTTCAATACCGAGGGACAGGCAAGTTCTGCAGGACTCCAGGGAACCTGTCTGTCTCTAGCAATTGAAAACACAGCATTGAAGCACCACCTCCTACTGGCAGCAATGCAGTGGAGGATTCTTGCTCAGCTTAGCAGGAACAGTGCATTGGTCTGACCCAGTATGTCTATTCATGTTTTAGAGCAGTGATTCCCAAACCTGCCCTGCGGGAATCCTATCCAGTCAGATTTTCAGGATATCTACAATGAATATTCATGAGATCGATTAGCATACACAGCCTTCTTGGTATGCAAATCTATCTCTTGCATATTCATCGTGGATATCCTGAAAACCTGACTGGCTGGGGTTCCACCAGGGCAGGTTTGGGAATCAGTGTTTTAGAGGTAGGTAATACATATAGGCAATGTGTGGGTGGAGCATGTGCAGGACTGACATTTACACGCATAACCTGTAGACCACTGTAAGTCAGGCTCATATCTCTGGCATTTAGGCATGTGCACTTCAGGGGCGTAGCCAGACCTTACGGTGGGAGGGGGCCAGAGCCCAAGGTTGGGGGCACATTTTGAGTGCCGCCCCACCGCCTCGCCTCACCCGCCTGCCTCGCCTTGCAAACAAATACCTTTGCTGACAAGTGTCCCCAACCCCCACCAGTTGAAGCCTTCTTCAGCGCCGGTCTCCGGCGCAGCCGCGTTCGCTGCCCTGCTCTTCTTTTTTCTTGCTCCTCCTGTGCACGCTGACGCTCCTTTACGTGAAACAGAGGAGCGTCAGCATGCACAGGACAGGAGTGTTGGGGACTCCCGCCAGCCAAACCAGGGGCCCGGATGAAATTTGCAGGGGCCCAGACCCCCGTGGACCCCCGTAGCTACGCCCCTGATGCACTTATACCAGCTCTATGGCTGGCATAAATGGGCATGCCTACGTTTACACTAGAAACTAGGTGTCTACTTTCCTTTATAAAATACGCACCCTCTAGGTCTCTATATATAGGCACACTGTTTCAAGTTTATTGAGGACTTTCTATCCCGCCTTCTGGAGGTTCCATCGAGGCGGCTTACGTTCTAATAAAGGAAGGTAACAATTTGTGCTTGACATTAGAACTACAAAAAAAATAGGAAAGTGGGAATAGGTACACACATAAAAGTATATGCCTGAATGTTCTAGAAGTCTCATGATGGACAATCTTAATCAGCGAAAAGCATCAGTGAAAAGAAACGTCTTGAGGTCAATTTTGAACTGGGCAAGGGATGTTTGAATGCGAAGTTGCTCTGGTAGCAAATTCCACAGTTGGGGACCCTCCACAGATGGGTCTGCTGGATCAACATAAACATCTTTCAATACTGTTATAGAATTAACCCTTATATGTTATGATTTTATTATTTTTGATTTCACAGAACCATTTTCTTGAGAGATATCAAACTGGCTTGGTTTATATTTTGATCTTTGATGATTTGAGCCACCTGTCTTTGCTGTTTTCTCTGTGACTTTTAATAGTCTCTTGCCTCAGCTTCCTATTTTGAGCCAGTCATCACATTACAGGACACAGCTTTACTTTCACAGCTCTGTTTCGTCTGCATACGTGTCTGATCCCTGCCCCAGCACCCCAGTACGAGTGCAATGTTCCAAGATAGCAGTTACAGAGCATGGAGGGCAAAGGATCCTTCCACCTGACCCCCTCTTTCAATGACTCACAACCCTGAGTGTCAAGAAGTCCTTTCAGTTCAGAAACATTTCATCCATCTGCAAAGGGCAACTTTTCTCTCACTCAAACTTCATTCCCAGTTATCACAGCCCAGTGCAGTGTGTTTGAATGCACCAGAGACAAAGAAAGTCTCTCACAATCTATACTCAACTGTATGTCGGTGGTTTAGTACTTACAATCTCAAGCCACACGTTGGTTGTCAGTGTCTCCATCTTTTCATTCTGTAGAGAGCAAGGACATTGCTTATCCACTGTAACAGCTGAAACTAAGAGGCCTTGGCAGTCCCTGCATGCTATAATGTCTAGTAGCAATAGTCCTTAAAACGCTCAGCAACAGCAGTTGTATGAGCTATACAGGGGTGTGCTGGTAAATTTTTAACAACGGGATCCCTCTCCAGGTGTAGCTAGCCCTGCAATTTGGGGGGGGAGCAACACATGCCTCTCTCTCATCCCTTGTGTGGTCACACTAGGCATACCTTTGCCGGCAGGGATGCCGAGCCCCACCGGCCAATAAATGGGCTGCCACCATTCCCCGTGGCTTGTTTCTGAGCAGCATGCTAAGACTTCTTGTGCTTGCACGAGAAGTCCCAGCATGATGATCAGAGCTGGAAACAGGGAGTGGGAAATGGTGGCAGTCTTTTTACTTGGATGGTGGCGTTTAGCATCCCCGCCAGCAAAGTAAAAGAGAATTCAGGACAGGGGCCGAGCCCACATTTTGAGAGCCAGTTGTTAAAGTATGTTTATTTTATTTATTTACTACATTTATATTCCGCCTTTATCCAAGGCTGTGCATAGTTTTGAACACGTAACCATTGCTAAGCATTTTAAGCTAAAACATGATCACTAGGCTGGTCGTAATCAAGAAAAGAAAAAAAAAACCCACAGATAAAGCGAGAGAAAGGTCAGTCAGATAAGCCTTCATGTAGCCAAAAAGGCTTTTAAAAACAGATGCGTTTTTAGCAACGGCTTGAATTGTTGAGTGTCTTCACATGATCTCAGATATCCGGGTGGTGCATTCCACGCAGATGGGGCAGCGATAGAGAAGGCCCGCAGTTTTGTCTCAACGTAATTTATTGGAGGGAGGGGAGGGCTACTTTAACAATCGGCTCCCAAAATTCTTAAAAACTTAACAAGCGGCTCTCGTGAACCCGTGAGAGCCCACTCCAGCACACCACTGGAGTTATACCACCACTGTATGTGACATACCATCCCTCAGTGACAGTCATTAAATTGGGGGGGGGGGGGGGGCGGTAATTCTGTAAAGAAGGCCCTAACATCTGCCTAGGAAATACACCCACAAATACCAAATAACCGGCTGTGTGCTATTCTGTAAAGACACACGTATTTTCGATAACACATATTTTACAAGTGGGCATCACACTGGCGAAACAAGGGCAGGACTCGCACCTACACGCATCACTTAGAGAAAACTATCATTTAAGCACACATCTCCTGAACCTGGGCATAAGCATTTACACAAGCTCCAGTGCATCTTTTATAGCAAAAAAGGTGCCGGTACTCAAATGCTAGGCCACCCTTCAGGGGTGGGGGTGATCACTGAGGGACCCACCCCACAATAGCCAGGCCCCCTGCAACCAGTCACAGAATCTATGACAAGGCGGAATTGGTGTGTAGAGCCTGAGCTCTTTCATTAAAACTCGGGGACCATGGGTCAATTTTAGCAGACAATGGAAAAGGTGCCGGTACTCAGTACCTCCCAAGTACCCCCACAAAAAAAGCCCTGACAAGCTCTATGTCTTACTATGTTCTTGTGCCTAAGCGCATACTACTACTACTATAAATCACTTCCATAGCGCTACCAGTCGTACGCAGCGCTTTACAATTACAGTACGCATGTGACATTTCTTGTGTACTATAATGCCTTCGTATTTGCTATACCACCCCTCAGAGACAGTCCTTAAATCCTATAGTTAGGGTTACCATATGTCTGGGTTTCCCTGGACTTGTCCTCCTTTTCAGGGGACCATGGGGGGGTCCGGGCATTTTTTCCAGCCTGCCTGTTTCTGGGCGGGTGGGCTGGAGGGCTGGCCTTCCCCCCGAGCCTCAGGGTGCCCTCCCCAGACATACCTTAATGCAACCTGGTGGTCTAGTGACCTCTTCGGGGCAGGAAAGAGCCCCACTCTTTCCTGTCCGCTGCTGCTGACCTGCTCATTGCAGCCGTTCGTTCAAAATGGCTGCTGAGACTTCAAGCAGTGGAAAAAGATTGGTGAGAGGGATATATAGGGGGGGGGGGGAAGGAAAGGGGGAAATACAGCACATGGATAGGAGGGGTTGGAGAGGAGAGAAGATTGTAAGCTCCTTTGAGCAGGGACTGCCCTTCTTTGTTAAACTGTACAGCGCTGCGTAACCCTTGTAGCGCTTTAGAAATGTTAAGTAGTAGTAGTAGTAACATGCTGTTCACAGATGTTTGCGTTTTTGGAAATGTACATCTTTTCTAATTTTATATTTAGCAGAGTATGGAAGAAAATGCATTTCTGTTACTTTTACCAGTATTTTCACTGCTTATGGAATCTGGCTTTCTTGAGGGTGGGGTGTCAAGGTGACTTTGCGGCATGGCACAGCAGAGGCGGGGCTGGGGGGGGGCAGGGCAGGAGCAGGGCAGCATTTATATTTTTTGTTACCTCTTTTTTGTGTCCACAAATATGGTAACTCTAGCTATAGTGCCTAGCAGTGAAGGTCCTTACAAGCTACAGCACCCCTCGGTGACAGCCCTGTGCTATAATGGCCAGCAGTGATAATCCTTACCAGGGAAATGAGGTTGGTGAGGGTCAGCTTCAGCTGCACGCTGACGACATCATCCACGCTCTGTGAGGGCCGCGTCTCCTTGTCATAGTCAGAGAACAGGTCCTGGAAAAGCCTCTGTTCATGTGAGGCAGGAATAGCTAAGACACAGAGAGCATAGTCAGTGGCGTGGGACATGGAGAAGCAGAGGCACAGCTGGGGGTGGGTGAGGTTTCACTGCATGTCTTAGATTTTAGTACTATGAAATCCCCGCTCACACTTGCTCCCGGTTAGAGAATCTTTTAGAAGATGGAAACTCGTTTAGAACCAGCTGCAGATTTATAATGGAAATAACATGCACTCCCTTCTACAACTCTCCTGACCCCAGGATTGACCAGAAGACATCTGACTATTTCACTGACCCCCCCCCCCCCCCAACTTACCATGGAAGAAAGTGCAGAGCAGGGAAATAAGCAGGAAAACCTTCATAGCCGCTCAGCGTGCTGAAAACTGACGGCAGAGACATGATCCTGGAATTTGGGCTATGCCTCTTGGTGGGGGGGGGGAGGGGGAGGAAGCTCAGACTGTCACTTTGATACCATGGAGCAGAAGGAAGACCCAATCCCCTGCCCCTGCTCTTCCTCCCCCTTCTCTCCCCAGCTGTTCTCGAGATTTCCTCAAGTTTCACAACTGGTGACAGTTTTGGCATGCCTTAAAAGAACAGAGAAAGAGGGAGAATGGGCTGTGTCGGCATTGCCGAGCGGCAGCTGCTAGCGTGGCTTTGTAAACGGGGGGGGGGGGGGGGGGGGAGGGAGGGGGTAATTTTTTTTGTACCTGGGGCAATGGAGGGTAAGTGACTTGTCCAGGATCACAAGGAGCTCCAGTGGGAATCAAACCCAGTTCCCCAGGTTCTCAGCCCACTGCACTCACCATTAAGTTACTCTATTCTTCTCCAGGGTCTTCTTGATCCGCATATTTCGGGTAACTGTCCTACAGTGGTTCTATTCTTACTTTACTCTACGATCATTTCAGGTTTATTCTGTTTAAGCTCTATTGCCATCACATTGTGGTGTAACTCAGGGTTCTATTCTTGGTCATATCCTCTTTAATATTTATCGTGCTCCACTGTCACTCTTTATCCAATCTTTGGGCTTCCTATTTTTTTATTTATGTAGATGATATTCAACTCCTTCTTCCTACCGATCCACATTATATTGCCTTTTCTGCTACAGTTTCTTCACATTTGGATAAAATTGACGATTGGTTGTTTATGAGTGGATTAAACCGAATCCTCGTAAGTTTCAGTATATGGTTTTCTCAGGAGATTGGCAACATGCTTAGATAGACTTAAACTAAAGATATCAATAGGGAACTGGTTCAATCCAATAACTTTTCATATATAAATACAGAACTCAGTTATAACAATGTAAGCAAAAGTCATCCAAAAAAAGGAGGGAAAAAGCTTCTCCCACAACTGTAAATGGGACAGAAGCTACTATTTCATCATCATAGGCAATGCAAAAAAAACCTCCTATTTTTTTGTTATTTTTTGAGAAAATATTTCTTTTACTAAACAAAAAATCGCTCTGCCAAATGGACTAAAAAGTTTTACTTAGCTTAGGCAGGCTCAAAGCTCTCTCCTCTCTGACCGTAAACAAACTGTGGTCAACGGGTCCCGTTTCACTTTACACTGCTTCAGGACCACAGCTATTCAACTATGCAATTCAACGGTCATCTTTCACTCCGTTCATTATGCCGACGGTAGCATGGCAGGCAACCATGCTTAGATAGAAACATGACAGCAGATAAAGGCCATATGACCCATCCAGTCTGCCCATCCTCTGTAACCCCTAATTCTTCCTGTTCCTAAGCGATCCCACATGCTTATCCCATGCCTTTCTAAATTCTGGAACAGTCCTCGACTCCACCACCTCCACCACCCTTTCTGTGAAATAATACTTCCTCAGGTTACTCCTATGCCTATTCCTTCTTAACTTTGTCATATGACCCCCTCATTCCAGAGTTATGATTCCGGAATCTTGTTACTCTTTGAGATTCTGAATGGAATCTTACTACTTGTTATAGAAACATGACGGCAGATAAAGGCCATATGACTCATCCGGTCTGCCCATCCTCTGTAACCCCTAATTCTTCCTGTTCCTAAGCGATCCCACATGCTTATCCCATGCCTTTCTAAATTCTGGAACAGTCCTAGACTCCACCACCTCCACCGGGAGGCCATTCCACGCCTCCACCACCCTTTCTGTGAAATAATACGTCCTCAGGTTACTCCTAAGCCTATTCCCTCTTAACTTTGTCATATGACCCCCTCATTCCAGAGTTATGATTCCGGAATCTTGTTACTCTTTGAGATTCTGAATGGAATCTTACTATTTGTTATAGAAACATGACGGCAGATAAAGGCCATATGACTCATCCAGTCTGCCCATCCTCTGTAACCCCTAATTCTTCCTGTTCCTAAGCGATCCCACATGCTTATCCCATGCCTTTCTAAATTCTGGAACAGTCTTCGACTCCACCACCTCCACCGGGAGGCCATTCCATGCCTCCACCACCCTTTATGTGAAATAATACTTCCTCAGGTTACTCCTAAGCCTATTCCCATTATGACATCACAATATGAGCTCTGATTACCAGAGACTGAAACTTTTCACACTAAGGGGGGAAAGTAAGCCAAGAATTGGACAATTGAGCCATTGTGACATCACTGATGAGGTTGGCTCTTAGGCATTGGTGGAATGAGGCATTATGACATCACAATATCAACTCTGGTTACCAGAGACTGAAACACACTAAGGGGGGAAAGTAAGCCAAGAATTGGACAATTGAGCCATTGTGACATCACTGATGAGGTTGGCTCTTAGGCATTGGTGGAATAGAAACATAGAAACATGACGGCAGATAAAGGCCGTATGACCCATCCAGTCTGCCCATCCTCTGTAACCCCTAATTCTTCCTGTTCCTAAGCGATCCCACATGCTTATCCCATGCCTTTCTAAATTCTGGAACAGTCCTAGACTCCACCACCTCCAGCGGGAGGCCATTCCACGCCTCCACCACCCTTTCTGTGAAATAATACTTCCTCAGGTTACTCCTAAGCCTATTCCCATTATGACATCACAATATGAGCTCTGATTACCAGAGACTGAAACTTTTCACACTAAGGGGGGAAAGTAAGCCAAGAATTGGACAATTGAGCCATTGTGACATCACTGATGAGGTTGGCTCTTAGGCATTGGTGGAATGAGGCATTATGACATCACAATATCAACTCTGGTTACCAGAGACTGAAACACACTAAGGGGGGAAAGTAAGCCAAGAATTGGACAATTGAGCCATTGTGACATCACTGATGAGGTTGGCTCTTAGGCATTGGTGGAATAGAAACATAGAAACATGACGGCAGATAAAGGCCGTATGACCCATCCAGTCTGCCCATCCTCTGTAACCCCTAATTCTTCCTGTTCCTAAGCGATCCCACATGCTTATCCCATGCCTTTTAAATTCTGGAACAGTCCTAGACTCCACCACCTCCACCGGGAGGCCATTCCACGCCTCCACCACCCTTTCTGTGAAATAGTACTTCCTTAGGTTACTTCCTTATGTCATCCTCCTTTATCAGGTACTCCTATCTCCTTTGCAGAATCCATTAAAGTAATAGGGGTTACCCTTGATGTTCATATATCATTCTTATCTCAGATTTCAGCAGTAGTAAAGAAATCGTTCTTTAAGTTGCATCAATTATGCTCAATACTCCCATTGATTGATAGGAAGGCGTTTTGCCTTCTGATTCGTTCTCTGGCATTATCTTGCATTGATTGTTGTAATTCCTTTTTTTTTCTTGGGCTTACCTCAGAACCAATTGCATAGACTGCAAGGAGTACAGAATGCTTCTGTAAAATTGCTCTGTAGGGTCAGGAGATATGAAAGGGTTTTGCCACTTTTCTCTGAAGCACACCGGCTCCTAGTGCAATACCGTATTCCCTTGAAAATTCGTAGAGGTTGACTGACTGTTCATTTTGTTCAATTGTGACCTTAGCTTCCCTGTTATAGCCTGGTTATCTATCTTTGTTCTCTTATGTTGGAAAATTCAATAAAGATATTGTAAATATAAGGCTCTGTATTGGCCAGATGTGAACTAAAATACGAATTATACTTGCCCCTCCTGCCTCCCCTCTCAACAGCCCTGCGGGGAGGGGCAGGGTTCAGCGACGGGTGGGCAGATACTGGGACGCCGTGAAAGAGGAGAAATGTTGATATGGGGTAGGTGAAAAAAAATCTATAATTTAAAAAATATCTCTGAGGGGCGTTCTGTGGCATGGCGTGGCGTAGAAGGGCCCATCTAAGTTCATTCTGGGCCCATCCAGAATATTAGGTCTGGCTACATCACTGGGGGGGGGGGGGGGGGGGGGGTTGAGAGGGCTGTGTCCCCGGGCCCGTCTTCCAAGGTGAAGCCCAGCGTCGGCAAGGTTTCAAGGGAGAAGAAGCTTCTTTCTGTCAGCCTGCTTGTGGGTCTGTCTCTCTCCTGCTCTTGATTGCGTTTAACATGATAACCCGTGTCCCAGCATACAGGAGCAGGAGACGAAAGACACAGGAAGGTAAGGGGGCGGCTACCCAAATGTGGGGGGTGGCCCGAGTTGGAGGGGGGATACGGTGCGGCAGCGGCCCAGATGGGGTGGGGGGGGGGGAGGTCATGCCCCGGGCCTGGCTGTGTCTCTCAATGGCCCTGACTATGCCTGCATGTTAAATATAAGGGCCTTGAGATTGTACCTGTTAAGCCTTTCTGTAGTAATTTGTTTCTTCTAATTTAGTCTCCTAAATTCTGATACCTCCTCCTCCTCCTTTTTTTGTGGTCTAAGGAGGGATTTATGATATTTAATTTCCTGTATTGCTATGTTCAAGAGTTATCTTGACAAATTTGTTTATAAATGAAGAGGAGTGTGGTAGCCGTGTTAGTCCACTCTTAAGGTTATCAATAGAAATCAAACAAAATAAAACATGGAAAAGAAAATAAGATGATACCTTTTTTATTGGACATAACGTAATACATTTCTTGATTAGCTTTCGAAGGTTGCCCTTCTTCCTCAGATCAGCTAGCACATTTGCTTATTTCCGATCTGAGGAAGAAGGGCAACCTTCGAAAGCTAATCAAGAAATGTATTAAGTTATGTCCAATAAAAAAGGTATCATCTTATTTTCTTTTCCATGTTTTATTTTGTTTGATTTCTATAGATTCTACATGGAATGTTGCTATTCCACTAGCAACATTCCATGTAGAAGTCGGTCCTTGTAGATCAGCAATGTGGCCGCGCAGGCTTCTGCTTCTGTGAGTCTGACGTCCTGCATGTACGTGCAGGACGTCAGACTCACAGAAACAGAAGCCTGCGCAGCCTTCTACATGGAATGTTGCTAGTGGAATAGCAACATTCCATGTAGAATCTCCAATATTCCATGTAGAATCTCCAATAGTAGCAACATTCCATGTAGAATCTCCAACAGTAGCAACATTCCATGTAGAATCTCCAATAGTATCTATTTTACTGTCATAGTTATGCTTGAATGTTTTCACTTATATACACTGTCAGCTAGCACATTTGCTTATTTCCGATCTGACGAAGAAGGGCAACCTTCGAAAGCTAATCAAGAAATGTATTAAGTTATGTCCAATAAAAAAGGTATCATCTTATTTTCTTTTCCATGTTTTATTTTGTTTGATTTCTATTGATAACCTTTATAAATGAATAAATATAAAAAAAAAATATATATATAGGAGGAAAAAGCCTCAACAAGCAGGGCCGTGCCTAGGGTCTCTGGCGCCCCCCTGCAGACTATCAGTTGGCGCCCCCCCCCCCCATGAAAATGATTGCTCACCACTTGCCACACTGAAAGGAATTGTCAGCAATATTCTTAGAAACAAATTGCTATACATTGCAAAATAAGATAGCAGATGTAAATTCTCAAAGTGGACATATTCCAAACACTAAAATGAAAATAAAATAATTTTTTTCTACCTTTGTTGTCTGGTGACTTTCTTTTTTCAATCATGCTGGTCCAGTATCTGATTCTGCTGCTATCTGTCCTCTTAACTCCATTTTCAGGGCTTCCTTTCCATTTATTTCTTTACTTTTCTCCTTTCTTCTTCATTTCTTGCTCTATATCCATTTCCAGCAATTTCTCCTCTCTCCCTGGGTCCTGCCCTCCCATCCATGTCCATTCTTGTCCCTCTCTGCCCTTCCCTCCTCCATCCATAGCCAGCAATCCTCCTCTCTCCCCTCCCCTCCATTTCCAACAATTTGTCCTCTCCCTGGGCCCCCATGTCCATCCTTGTCCCTCTCTGCCCTTCCCTCCTCCATCCATAGCCAGCAATCCTCTCTCCCCTCCCCTTCCAGCAATTTGTCCTCTCCCTGGGCCCTGCCCTCCCATCCATGCCTCTCTGCCCTCCCATCCATTCAGGGTCTGCCCTCCCTCTCACTCCCCATTCCATCCAGGATCTATCCCCCCTCTCTCACTGCCCCCTCTTTTCGGCTCCCAGTTCCCACCTGCGGCTGCCCCTAGTTCCAGATCCATTGATTCTCCCATCCACCCCTGCCCCAGGCATGACCCCATTCTCCCTCCTGCTCACTTTTCAGACCCCAGTTCCAGCTCCATGCCCCTTCTCCCATCTGTCTCCCACCCAGTCCCTTCTGCCCATCCGAGTCCCCCTCACCCCATCTGTCTCCCACCCAGTCCCTTCTGCTATCCAAGTGCCCCCCACCCTCACCCCATCTGTCTCCCACCCAGTCCCTTCTGCCCATCCGAGTCCCCCTCACCCCATCTGGCTCCCACCCAGTCCCTTCTGCCCATCCGAGTCCCCCTCACCCCATCTGTCTCCCACCCAGTCCCTTCTGCTATCCGAGTCCTCCCCCACCTTCACAGTCACCCCATCTGTCCCCCACCCTCACCCTGCTTCGTCTTCTCCCTGCCACCCGTCTTTAAAAAGAAATTGCCGACGAGATAGCGAGCGCAGCACCTCGTGTGCAAGTAAAAGAAGCGAATCCGATCATCTCATTGGGCCTTCCTTCACTGTCCCGCCCTAGAGGAAATAGGAAGTTGCGTCAGAGGAGGGCGGGACAGTGAGGGAAGGCCCAATGAGATGATCGGATCCGCTTCTTTTACTTGCAAACGAGGTGCTGCGCTCGCTCAGCAAATAAATTTAAAGGGCTGGTGCGGGAGGGGGGGGGGTGCCAGGATGAAGAGCAGCGGGAGCGGCGGCACCCCCCCCCTCTCTGGTGCCAAAAGATTTAAAGTCCTCGGCGGGGCGAGGGTAAGCACCGCGGCGGCGCCCTCCAGAGGTGGGCGCCCCCCTGCGGCGCTTACCTCGCTTACCGCATCGGCACGGCCCTGTCAACAAGCTCCAGCGTTAAACTATTGAATAATGACAACGGAGCCTAAAATGACAAGTATGTAATGGACATAACACAACTCTTCCACTCTTCGATTCCCTAGTGTGGCTGTGCCACATGATCTTTATCTTACCAGTACATCACTTTGTATTTCTTAACACCGGAGTCTGCAAAGGCCTCTCCGGTACTATGTAAGCCACATTGAGCCTACAAATAGGTGGGAAAATGTGGGATACAAATGTAATAAATAAATAAATAGTAGCAACATTCCAAGCTACCAATGCCAGGGCAAGCAGTGGCTTCCCCCATGTCTATCTCAATAGCAGCCTATGGACTTTTCCTCCAGGAACTTGTCAAAATCTTTTTTAAACCCAGATACGCTAACCGCTGCTACCACATCCTCTGGCAATGAGTCCCAGAGCTTAACTATTCTTTGAGTGAAAAAATATTTCTTCCTATTTGTTTTAAAAGTATTTCCATGTAATTTCATCGAGTGTCCCCTGGTCTTTGCACTTTTTGAAACAGTGAAAATTTGATTTACGTTTACCCATTCTACACCACTCAGGATTTTGTAGACATCAATGATATCCCCCGCGGAAGAGCCCTAACTTCTTTAGCCTTTCCTCATATGAGAGGAGTTCCATCCCCTTTATCATTTTGGTCGCTCTTCCTTGAACTTTTTCTAATTCCGCTATATCTTTTTTGAGATACGGAGACCAGAACTGAATGCAACACTCAAGGTGAGGAGGTGAGGCTGCAATATGGAGTGATACCGAGGCATTATAATATTCTTGGTCTTATTTCCCATCCCTTTCCTAATAATTCCCAGCACCCTGTTTACTTTTTTGGCCACCACCACACACTGGGCAAAAGATTTCAGTGTATTATCTACAATGACACCTAAATCTTTTTCTTGGGTGCTGACTACCAAGGTGGACTGTAACATCAGGTAACTATGATATGGAATGTTCTTCCCAATGTGCATCACTTCGCATGTGTCCACATTAAATTTCATCTGCCATTTGGATGCCCAGTCTTCCAGTTTTTTCACAGTCCAATGTGTTTTAAAAACTTTGAATAGTTTTGTATCAGCTGCAAATTTAATCATCTCCCTTGTCGCTCCGAGTTCCAGATCATTTACAAATATGCTAAATAGCACCGGGACAGTTGGTTCCTCACCACTGCAGTCTAAAATTCTATCTAGGTGATGTGTGAGGCAGTGGCGTAGCCAAGGGTGGGCCCAGGCCCACCCACTTTGAGCTCAGGCTCACTCAGTAGCAGCACACCTATGATGTGGCTGGCAGGGATCCCATGCCCTCACCAGTCGAAAACTCTCAACAACTGCATACCTTGTAAATAGCAGATCTTCACCTGCAGTGAGCAGCAACTGATACATGCTGTGGGGCCAACATGAGCAGTGTGTACTAGTTGCTGCTCACTGCCAATGAAAATCTACTATTTAAAAGGTATGCGGGGTGGGGGGGGATGTTTGAGAGACCATATGGCATGCAGGCGAGAGAGGGCGAGATCATATCACTTGTGGGACAAGGCGGAGTTCTTCTGCCCGCCCATCTTGGGCCCAGGCCCACCCAAAATTGGGTGTCTGGCTACGCCCCTGAGGTCTACCACTTTCACACTAAGCAGCCATCTTCACGACCACTCGATACTCTACGTACATTATTAATGATCAACTCATCAGCTGCAGTAGCCATCCTAAGCCTTCTCTCCTGGTATAAACCCTTAGAGACCCATTGTCAGTGTGAGAGGGTACTTTATCACCAGGAAAGATGCTCCTAGCTACAGGATCATTTCCTGCCATACCAAAGTGATGCTCTCCTTTCAAGTGACCTTGCTTCTCCAAAGTACCACACTGGGACTTCCTGACTGGAGTTGGGACCTTACTACTACTATGTCCCTGTAGGTCTTTTCTATAAACCTCTTGTCTACCTCAGCTCCTCCAGGTCTTCCTCTCTAGCCTCTAGATGTTAGTCTTGCTCTCTGAGATCCAGAAACTTCGCTTGCATAATTGCAAGTCTCACCAGCCGGTAGATCATCATACATGTAGCACTCGGTGCAAAATACTGGATAGCCCCCATCTCAGTTTGCCTGTCTTCCTATCCTGATTCATTCAATACTGGGAAGATGAGTACACTGGTTTCCAATAATTAAACAAAGCCCAGAGCCTCACAGTTTAACCATACTTATAGAAACACAAAGATTATATTCCAAGTCTCTTTGGTACATTTTCGCCTAGAATATTCTAAAATTAACTATTAAAACTTTTGACAGGAAACTGCATGTACAGCTGTAGGATGTGTGAGGAAAGAAGGCAGATAATGGATCCTGCTGTATCACTCTGACGTCTGGATAGGATGGATGCATATTCGACATCCCTCACATCCCTCAACAGAGATCTCTAGCGCTCATCTAGAAACAACAGAGCTTCTCAGACCACAGAAAATCCCCCAGCCAGGGACAGCGGACAGGTGGGATGCACTCATCCTTTGGCATGCGTTTATGTGTTTACATGCATGTATGTGAGGGAGGGAAGCTTACACTGCTGCTCCTCATGCTGTACCTCGACTTTTGTGATGCAGAATGTTTGCAGGAGACAGATAACACTGTTGCTGTCCTTGCTGCACCTGCTCTCTGATGGGGAATTCACTGCTTTGTGTGTATCAGGGAAGCCTGCACTATTTTTTGTAGGCTTCTTTATTTATTGCATTTGTATCCCACATTTTCCCACCTATTTGCACGCTCAATGTGGCTTACATAGTACCGTGATAGCGATCGCCAGTTCCGGTATGAGAAATACAGAGCGGTATTGCGTTAGAGTTCACGAGTGCCAGAGTAAATTAGGTAATCAAGAAGAGTTGAGTTTTGCCCGGTTCTAGTACAGGTTTCGTTGTGTTGCAGGGTTCTGGTGTTTAAGTGGGATCGTTATGGTACGCCTTTTTGAACAAGTTGGTCTTTAATGATTTCCGGAAGTTTGTTAGGTCATGCTTTGTTTTCATGGTGTTTGGTAGTGCATTCCAGAGTTGTGTGCTTATGTAGGAGAAACTGGATGCGTAGGTTGATTTGTATTTTAGTCCTTTGCAGCTTCTTGCAGAAATTCACCCAAGGCAGTATACTGTAGAGCATGGTAATGTATAAGTGTGTGTCTGTGTGCGTGTGTGTGGTGGTGGTGGTGGGGTGTTAGTACGTAGTGTCTGAGTGCATATGTAGAGGGTTGTCACCAAAAATTGCCTGTGGAAATTTGGGCGTGCAAATTAATTGAATAATGAGCCAATTAGGGCCAATAATTGGCTTTAAACCAAGCAATTATTGGTGCTAATTGGATTAAATTACAACGCACACATGTAAACTTAGGCACGTGATCCACGCCTAAATCTTACGTGCGTCCCAAAAAAACGGGGTGTGAACATGGAAGGGTCATGGGTTGTGCAGGGTGGATCATGGGCGTGGTTTTGAGTTACACACACAATTACAGAATAAGGAGGTTCTGCACGCAAATTTAGCTAGGGGCATTTGCACTGTGTTTTCATTGGTGCAAATGGATGTGCCTAAATTTACGTGTGACCCCCCCCCCCCCCCCCCCCCCGGAACATAAACTTTATTCTATAAACCATGCCTAACTTTAGGCATGGCTTATAGAATACTGCTCAGTGGCGTTCCTAGCCTGGCTGACACCCAGGGCGGATCGCCGATGCGCCCCCCCCCCCCCGGCGAAACTACACCCCCCCCTCCCGTGTGCAACCCGACCCCCCCCCAGGTGCATTTTTACCTGCTGGGTGGGGGGGGGGGGGGGGTGCCGCGCGCCTGTTGGCTCTGAGTCTGCTCGTTCCCTCCCTGCTGCTCCCTCTGCCCCGGAACAGGAAGTAACCTGTTCCGCGCAGAGGGAACAGCAGGGAACGAACGAGCGGACTCGGAGCCAACAGGCGCGCGGGCACCCCCCCAGCGGCATGCACCCGGGGCGGACCGCCCCCCCCCTTGGTATGCCACTGATAGCGCTTAAGCATTTTATTTTTGTTTCAGCGCTGATTTTTTAGGCACAATTTATAGAATTTACCCCCGTGTGGGAGAGGAAAAGTGACACTGCCACTTCCTGTGCTGAGGGAGTGTGTGTGAAGGAGATCTGGTTGGAAGCTGAAGCACTAATAATTTTCGCCCTGATATTCAAAAGATTTATGCTCCTAACTTTGACGCCCTTTAAAGGACATTAGCATTACAAAGCTGTGGTACAAAGGTCCCTGCGCTAGCGGCAGGGACCGTTTTTGCTGCACACTGTGACCCTTTTTACAGCAGTGGGTAAAAAAAAGCTGATAATAGCCATGGCTATATGATAAGATTGATCTTACCATGTGGCTATGTGGGGGGGGGGGGGGGGAGCACTTATCGCCACCCACTTCTTACCTACAAATGCACTCAGTCTGCAGCCCCTCATTACCTCTCACGTTCCCGCCCGTAACCTCCGCTCACAGGACAAATCCCTCCTCTCAGTACCCTTCTCCACCACCGCCCATTCTGCCTCGCCTCACCCTATGCTTGGAATCAACTTCCTGAGCCCTTACGCCAAGCCCCCTCCCTACCCATCTTCAAATCCTTGCTCAAAGCCCACCTCTTCAATGTTGCTTTCGGCACCTAACCTTTATACCTTTCAGGAAATCTAGACTGCCCCAATTTGACTGACTGTACATTTGTCCTTTAGATTGTAAGCTCCTTTGAGCAGGGACTGTCCTTCTATGTTAAATTGTACAGCGCTGCGTAACCCTAGTAGCGCTTTAGAAATGTCAAGTAGTAGTAGTAGTAGAGGTGACGGTAAGGGCTCCTGAATTAACCCGGCAGTAACCAGGTAGCGTGCGGTGCTGCCCGATTACCACTGGGTTAGCACCACGCTAAAAAATATGTGGTGATTTTCATAAGTACATAAGTATTGCCATACTGGGAAAGACCAAAGGTCCATCAAGCCCAGTATCCTGTTTCCAACAGTGGCCAATTCAGGTCATAAGTACCTGGCAGAAACCCAAAGAGTAGCAACATTCCATGCAGAACCCCAAAGAATAGCAGGATTCCAGAATCCTAAAGAGTGACAAGATTCCATTTAGAATTTCAAAGTGTAGCAACATTCCATGTAGAACCCAAAAGAGTAGCAAGATTCCATTCAGAATCCCAAGTACATAAATATTGCCACACTGGGACAGACCAAAGGTCCATCAAGCCCAGCATTCTGTTTCCAGCAGTGGCCAATCCAGGTCACAAATACCTGGCAAGATCCCCCCAAAAAGTACAAAACATTTTATGCTGCTTATCCCAGAAATAAGCAGTGGATTTTCCCCAAGTCCATTTTAATAATGGGCTATGGACTTCTTAGCACGTGTAATGGTGCGCGCTGAGGCTAGAACTACCCCGGCGCCCGTGTTGCTCCAGATTAGCGTGCGGTAAGCCTTACTGCCGTTTTGTAAAAGGGCCCCTAATTGCTGCACATCTTATTTTATTTCTGTGGGCCACATGGCACTTAGGACTCCTTTTACTAAGGTGCGGAAAGCACTAACTCGCATTTATCACAGCAAAAAAAGTGCTTACCGTGGGATGCCTTGCATGTGCACATTAGGGGCATAGCCAGACTTCAGCGGGAGGGGGCCAGAGCCCGAGGGGAGGGGGCACATTTTAGACCCCCATGGCGCCGCGGACCCCCTGCCACCTTTGAATCCCCCCCCCCCATGGCGCCCCTCCTTCCCACTGCCGCCAAACCTCCCCGGGTCCCCTGCTGCGCCGCCGCCACCGCCACCGCCGCAGTCAGGTACCTGTGCTGGCGGGAGTTGGGGACCCCCGCCAGCACAGGTACCCAATGGCGGCGGGGGGGGAAGGGTTGGCGGTGGCAGGATCGAAAGGAGCAGTGGCGGCGGGGGGGCCCAGGCCTCCGTGCCCCACGTAGCTACACCCCTGGTGCACATGCCATCCATCCTCAGGGTGGGTTTGGGGCAGAAGGAACTCAATAGCATGTGAACCCTTACCACCTACAAAATAGGTGGCAATTGGGGCTCCCACGCTAATGGGAAACTTAGGGTGTGGCCGTGAATTAAAAAAACAGAAAAATCAGCCATGTTACCCATGTGGGAAAAATTACCTTAGTGCACAGGAATAACACATGTAAGTATGTGCTAAGGCCATTTTTTTTTTACTGCAATTGCGTAAAAGGGCCCTTTTGTGCACTCTAGGCTTTAGTAATGAGAGTTATGCTGATAACTCTGAAAATTTACTAGGGCTGAGTGCATAAATTTGTATCCACATTTCACTAAACGCCTAAATTTAGGCAGGCCTAAATGTTTAAGCATAACTTTTAAGCTCCTAAATTAAGATGAATTTTCAGCTGAAAAGTTATGCTCCTAAATTTGACTGAAAATAGGGTAGCTTCATCGCATGCTCCCTAGTCCTACTATTTTTGGAAAGAGTAAACAGACGCTTCACATCTACCCGTTCAACTCCACTCATTATTTTATAGACCTCTATCATATCTCCCCTCAGCCGCCTTTTCTCCAAGGGCTCTTCAGCTTGGAGAAAAGGCGGCTGAGGGGAGATATGATAGAGGGATATAAAATAATGAGTGGAGCTGAACAGGTAGATGTGAAGCATCTGTTTACGCTTTCCAAAAATAATAGGACTAGGGGGGCATGCGATGAAGCTACAATGTAGTAAATTTAAAATGAATCTGAGAACATTTTTCTTCACTCAACATGTAATTAAACTCTGGAATTCTTTGCTAGAGAATGTGGTAAAGGCGGTTAGCTTAGCGGAGTTTAAAAAAGGTTTGGCCAGCTTCCTAAAGGAAAAGTCCATAGACCATTATTAAATGGACTTGGGGAAAAGCCACTATTTCTGGGGTAAGCAGTATAAAATGTTTTGTACTTTTTGGGGATCTTGCCAGGTATTTGTGACCTGGATTGGCCACTGTTGGAAACAGGATGCTGGGCTTGATGGATTTTTGGTCTTTCCCAGTATGGCAATACTTATGTACTTAATTTAGGAGCCCAGCTTAGGATAAATTGAGGATCTGAGCATTTTCTGAATACTGTTCTTGTTGGTTATTAACAATAGCTTTCACCAGTCTGCCTTATACCAATGTCAAGCTCACTGGTCTGTAGTGTGCAGGTCAACCATAGAGCCCTTTTTGAAAATTGCCATTACATTGGTTACCCTCTCCAGTCTGGCCCTGTAGGAAACCTGTGGAATGCAGATACATAGAATATGACAGCAGACAAAAAAACCCCATGCATATCTAGTCTGCACATTCTTCCTTCCTGTTACTCTGCTTATTTTCCTCTTACTTTCCCGCAGCTAAGGATCTTCTGAATGTACTTTAGGTTTTTTAAAAATTCTATTGTTTTAATTTTTTATTTAGGAAGGTGGTGATGGCATATTCATTTTAGCACAATTGAACAAAGTAAAAGTTATACAGTTCAAATATTTGTGATATATCACGTCAGACCTAGGGGTCCCTCTTACTAAACTGCGCTACAAAATGGCCACAGAGCACCCTCACCTGGGTCTTTCTTGTGTGCTATGCCAACGTTAATTTTGCCATTATTGCCTGGCCATTAAAAAAATATTAGTGCATGTACCCTTACTGCCACCTATTTTGTAGGTCGTAAGGGTTCACGCACTAATCAGTTACCCCCCGCCCCTATTTACTAAGCTGCGCTAGCGGCTGTCGTATGCTAATGCCAACACAGCCCATTCTCTTTGAATGGACTGATTACCACTAACTGATAGTAACATAGTAGATGATGGCAGAAAAAGACCTGCACGGTCCATCCAGTCTGCCCAACAAGATAAACTCACATGTGCTACTTTTCGTGTATACCTTACCTTGATTTGTACCTGTCCTTTTCAGGGCACAGACCGTATAAGTCTGCCCAGCACTATCCCCGCCTCCCAACCACCAGTCCCGCCTCCCACCACCGGCTCTGGCACAGACTGTATAAGTCTGCCCAGCACCATCTCTACCTCCCGCCACCGGTTCTGCCACCCAATCTTGGCTAAGCTCCTTAGGATCCATTCCTTCTGAACAGGATTCCTTTATGTTTATCCCACGCATGTTTGAATTCCGTTACCGTTCTCGTTTCCACCACCTCCCGCGGGAGGGCATTCCAAGCATCCACTACTCTCTCCGTGAAAAAATACTTCCTGACATTTTTTCTTGAGTCTGCCCCCCTTCAATCTCATTTCATGTCCTCTTATTCTACTGCCTTCGCATCTCCTGAAAAGGTTCATTTGCAGATTAATACCTTTCAAATATTTGAACGTCTGTATCATATCACCCCTGTTTCTCCTTTCCTCCAGAGTATACATGTTCAGGTCCGCAAGTCTCTCCTCATACGTCTTGTAACACAAATCCCATACCATTCTCATAGCTTTTCTTTGCACCACTTCAATTCTTTTTACATCCAAAACTGAACACAATACTCCAGGTGGGGCCTCATCAACACCCCCTTTCTTCTGCTGGTCACACCTCTCTCTATACAGCCTAACAACCTGTACAGCGCTATAGAAATGCTAAGTAGTAGTAGTAGTAGTAGTAGCTACGGCCACCGCCTTGTCACACTGTTTCGTCGCCTTCAAATCCTCAGATACTATCACCCCAAGATCCCTCTCCCCATCCGTACCTATCAGACTCTCCCCGCCTAACACATACGTCTCCCGTGGATTTCTACTCCCTAAGTGCATCACTTTGCATTTCTTCGCATTGAATTTTAATTGCCAAACCTTAGACCATTCTTCTAGCTTCCGTAGGTCCTTTTTCATATTTTCCACTCCCTCCAGGGTGTCCACTCTGTTACAGATCTTAGTATCATCTGCAAATAGGCAAACTTTACCTTCTAACCCTTCGTCAATGTCACTCACAAATATATTGAACAGAATCGGCCCCAGCACCGATCCCTGAGGCACTCCACTACTCACCCTTCCCTCCTCCGAGCGATTTCCATTCACCACCGCCCTCTGGCGTCTGTCCACAGAAATACACTCTCTTCACCCCCCCGCCCCAAACGAGACACCTCCTTGGCAAAAAATTTAATTTTTTATCACGCAGTAGGTGCGGGTACATTGTAAAATTACCGTAGGACGCCTCAGCACGTACTATGGTAAGCTCTTTTCAGCTGTGGTAAGCACAGCTTCTTTTAGCTTTGTAAAAGGATCCCTTAGTGTTTTTCCAATTTTTATAAAGATGCCAAAAAGCAAAAATACCAGGTGAACAAACATGCTGATTAAACAACAAAAAAAAAAAGCGAGTTGCTTAAACACACATCATTCTCACCAGGAAAAAAAGGGAAGCAAAGAAATGGGTGGGGGAATAACTTTAAATAGAATTATTTAAAACTGAAGACAAGAAGGGTCAGCCAGAAGAGGAAGTGGAGCCTCATTTGCATAAATCTGTGCATAACCAATGGGCCTCATCTACATAAATATTTGCATACTGGATTTATTTGGTCAGTGCTATGGCAGGGTTGATAATGAGAAGGAATGATATCAACTGGGGGAAAAGTCCTGGTTAGCTGTGAATTCAAGATGCCCAGGCTGGATCAGACCATGCCAAAGTTGGAAAAGCCCAGAAATAAGCAACTGTGAAGCTATTTATTTTTATTCATTTGGATTTAGTTCACACCTTTTTAAATAGTAGCTCAAGGTAAGTTAAATTCAGGTATATTAAGTATTTCCCTGTCCCTGGAGGGCTTAACAATCTAACACCCCTGTTTACAAAGCTGCACGGCAATGCCGACACAGCCCATTCAAAGTGAATGGGCTGTGTTGGCATTACCGCGTGGCTTTGTAATCAGGGATGTAATTTTGTACCTAAGGCAAACAACTAGAGCACAAGGAACAACATAGGGATTTGAACTTGGCTTTGCTAGTTTGCTCCTCCACAAACAAGAGATAAGGGAATATTAAAGTGAGGATGATAAAATAAGGGTTCTGAACAAGTGAATAAGGGTTAGGAGTCAACATTCCATGTAGAAGGCTGCGCAGGCTTGTTTCTGTGAGTCTGGCGTCCTGCACGTACGTGCAGGACGTCAGACTCACAGAAGCAGAAGCCTGCGCGGCCACATTGGTGATCTGCAAGGGCCGACTTCTACATGGAATGTTACTAGTGGAATAGCAACATTCCATGTAGAACCTCAAGTGGAGGAGTGGCCTAGTGGTTAGGGTGGTGGGCTCTGGTCCTGGGGAACTGAGTTTGATTCCCGCTTTAGGCACAGGCAGCTCCTTGTGACTCTGGTCAAGTCATTTAACCCTCCATTGCCCCATGTAAGCCGCATTGAGCCTGCCATGAGTGGGAAAGCGCGGGGTACAAATGTAACAAAAATAAAATAGATACTATTGGAGATTCTACATGGAATGTTGCTGTTCCACTAGCAACATTCCATGTAGAAGGCTGCACAGGCTTCTGTTTCTGTGAGTCTGACGTGCTGCACGTACGTGCAGGACGTCAGACTCACAGAAGCAGAAGCCTGCGCGGCCACATTGGTGATCTGCAAGGGTCGACTTCTACATGGAATGTTGCTAGTGGAATAGCAACATTCCATGTAGAATCTCCAATAGTAACAACAGCGGAGGAGTGGTCTAGTGGTTAGGGTGGTGGACTTTGGTCCTGAGGAACTGACTTCAATTCCCACCTCAGGCACAGGCAGCTCGTGACTCTGGGCAAGTCACTTAACCCTCCATTGCCCCATGTAAGCCGCATTGAGCCTGCCATGAGTGGGAAAGCGCAGGGTACAAATGTAACAAAAATAAAATAGATACTATTGGAGATTCTACATGGAATGTTGCTACTATTGAGATTCTACATGGAATGTTGCTATTCCACTAGCAACATTCCATGTAGAAGCCTGCGCGGCCACATTAGTGATCTGCAAGGGCCGACTTCTAGTGGAATAGCAACATTCCATGTAGAATCTCAAATAGTAGCAACAGTGGAGGAGTGACCTAGTGGTTAGGGTGGTGGACTTTGATGGTCCTGAGGAACTGAGTTTGATTCCCACTTCAGGCACAGGCAGCTCCTTGTGACTCTGGGCAAGTCACTTAACCCTCCATTGCCCCATGTAAGCCGCATTGAGCCTGCCATGAGTGGGAAAGCGCAGGGTACAAATGTAACAAAAATAAAATAGATACTATTGGAGATTCTACATGGAATGTTGCTACTATTGAGATTCTACATGGAATGTTGCTATTCCACTAGCAACATTCCATGTAGAAGCCTGCGCGGCCACATTAGTGATCTGCAAGGGCCGACGTCTAGTGGAATAGCAACATTCCATGTAGAATCTCAAATAGTAGCAACAGTGGAGGAGTGGCCTAGTGGTTAGGGTGGTGGACTTTGATGGTCCTGAGGAACTGAGTTTGATTCCCACTTCAGGCACAGGCAGCTCCTTGTGACTCTGGGCAAGTCACTTAAACCTCCATTGCCCCATGTAAGCCACATTGAGACTGCCATGAGTGGGAAAGCGCGGGGTACAAATGTAACAAAAATAAATAAATAAAGCAGCATCAAATGGTGGGCTTTTAGCTTAGATTTGAAGACGGCCAGCGATGGAGCTTGACGTACCGGCTCAGGAAGTCTATTCCAGGCATAATTCTTGGACTGTATTGTGTGTATATTAGCCATCAACAACAAGACAGCTGATACAGTTGCAAATAGCCATACAGTGAAGGACTCCTTCTTTGCAAGGACTATGACCGAGAGCTCAGCAGCCCAACATAACACTTTTCACTTCAATGAGTAAGAAAAAGACGATCCTTTGTCGTCTCTTACCTCCTGTGACTCTCTGCATCTCTCTTGCTCTCTGAGACTCTGCAGCTCTTCAGGGGCATTTCAGTTCAGTTCAGGGGGCAAGTCGGTGGTAACAGCAGCAGCAGCTGGAAGGGAGGGATAGTTTCGTGCTGACAGTAGGCAGCAGCAGATTTGGGAGGGGTGTGAATTCAGTGGTAGTAGCACTAGGTGGCAGCAGCTTTAAGCAGGCTCAGGGGTACGTGTGGTTCTCAAGCACAACACAATCACCCACATGGTAATACTTCTTTAAGAGAAAATAAATTAGAACTGATGTAATTTTGTCCATTTTTTTGTAGATTACATAAATGGAAGACTATATATAACATATAAATACAAACTTACAGACTTCATAATCCGTATCTCATCATTCTAATCTTTCTCTGTGTTTGAGAACTGAAAGGTAATCAATGAAATGCCAGATTTTGAAAAGGGTTCTAAATGAGCCTGAGATCACCAAAAGGCAAAATGACGAATGCTATTGTCAGGAACAAAATAATGGGAGGAGCCAACGTGGATTTAGCAGAGGGAGGAGATGCCTTACAAATCTATTACCGTTCTTTAAAGGCATGAAGACGCATGTGGATAAATGTAAGCCAGTTGATGTATTGATAAGAAACAAATGGGACGAACCAGTCTGTTTTCTCAGTGGAGAGAAGTAAATGTGAAGTGCCTCAGGACTGTGCCCTGGGTTCAAATTTGTTTAACTTATTAACAATGTGGAAAAGAGAACAGTGAGTGAAATAATGGAATTTGCAGATAAAAATATATTCAAAGTTGTTAAAACACAGTGAGGAACTGCAGAAGGATCTTTCCAAATTAAAAGGGGTCCTTTTACTAAGGTGCGCTGGAAAAATGCCCTGCGCTGGTGTAAGCGCGTGTTTTGGGCGCACACAGATCCATTTTTCAGTGCGCCTGTAAAAAAAAAGGCTGTTTACATAGTAACATAGTAGATGACGGCAGAAAAAGACCTGCACGGTCCACCCAGTCTGCCCAACAAGATAAACTCACATGTGCCATTTTTTTTGTGTATACTTTACCTTGATTTGTACCTGTCTTTTTCAGGGCACAGACCGTATAAGTCTACCCAGCACTATCCCCGCCTCCCAACCACCCACCCACCCCGCCTCCCGACACCGGCTCTGGCACAGACCGTATAAGTCTGCCCAGCACTATCCCTGCCTCCCACCACCGGCTCTGGCACAGACCGTATAAGTCTGCCCAGCACTATCCCCGCCTCCCAACCACCAGCCCCGCCTCCCACCACCGGCTCTGGCACAGACCGTATAAGTCTGCCCAGCACTATCCCTGCCTCCCACCACCGGCTCTGGCACAGACCGTATAAGTCTGCCCAGCACTATCCCCGCCTCCCAACCACCAGCCCCGCCTCCCACCACCGGCTCTGGCACAGACCGTATAAGTCTGCCCAGCACTATCCCTGCCTCCCACCACCGGCTCTGGCACAGACCGTATAAGTCTGCCCAGCACTATCCCCACTTCCCAACCACCAGCTCTGCCTCCCGCCACCGGCTAAGCTTCTGGGGATCCCTTCCTTCTGAGGAGGATTCCTTTATGTTTATCCCACGCAGTTAAAAAAAAATTTGACGAAAATAGAAGTGCAGCTAAATAAAAATTGGCACGCGTCCATTTTGGGTCTGCGACCTTACCACCAGCCATTGACTTAGCGGTAAGGTGTCCCGCATTAACCATACGCTAATCACCTATACACGTCAAGTTGGAGCTACTGCCCGATTTTCACCGCGCGCGTCAAAAATGAAATTACTACACGGGACACGCGGTAACTCCAATTAACGCACGTTGGGCGCACATAGGTACCTACGCGATTTCGTAAAAGGGCCCCTAAGGGGGTCCTGTTACTAAAGAGTGTTAAGCCCAATGTGCTTAGCGCATGAAAAACAGATATGTTGCCAGTTAGGATGCGTTAAGCATGCATTAACTATTTTTTTTTAAAGATTTTTCAGAAGGAGTAGATCATGGATGGAGAGTGGCATGCAAGCTAGCACATTTGCATTACTTTGTGCTAACTGGCTAACACTGAGTTAATGGGGAGGGGGGTACTTAGTGCCTCCTATATAGGAGCTGGTAAGTGTTCCTTTATTAATTTTTTGCACTTCCCATGCGCTAATAGAAAAATTAGCTCAGGACCTGCAAAATCAAAAAAAGCCCTAAATACTGCTGTGTTGAATCCGGGCTTAGCACGTGGCAATGTTCCGTGTTAAGATGTGCTAAGCCCAGATTCTAACACCCTTTCATAAAAGGGCCCCTTAGGCTTTGGGTTTCAACCGTAAATGGCACATGTAGTATGGACAAGTGCAAAATGATGTAGATAAGGAAAAACAATCCTTACTTTAGGTACATAATGCTGGGTTCCATATTACGATTGGAGTCATAGTAGAGAATATGTTGAGATCTTCAGCTCAGTGTGCTGCTGTGGTCAATAAAGCAAGTGTGTTGGGGATTATTCAGAAAGGAATGGAGAACAAACTGAAAATACCGATGCCTCCTTTGTATAGATCTATAGTAAAAACCACCAGAGTATTTTGTGCAGTTCTAGCTGTCTCATCTCAAAAAAATATAGAGCAAAACTAGAAAAGCTATAGAGAAGAGCAAAATCAATATGGCAAAGGAGATGAAGGTTATAAGACATAAAACAATTTTTCACTCAATGCACAATGAAGCTGAATTTAAAAGAGGCTGGACAAGTTCCTTAATGAAAAGTCCATAAACAATTACTAGCCCAGCAGAGCAGACTTGGAAAAAGCCACCACTTATGCTTGGGAATAAGCAAAAGGGAATTAATCTGCTGCTTGGGATCTGTCATGTAGTTTAGATTACTGCTGTCTGAGACACGATGCTGGGCTCAACAGACCTTTGGTTTGACTCAGCATGGCATATTCTTGTTCTCTTCCGTTGTTTTTGTTTTCTTTTAATCTGTCCTGCAAGAAGAAATCTTCTGAGATCACAGCATAGCTTTGATGGCTCAATTTCTGTCTTGGCTTTTGCTCTGTTTTGCAGGGCATGGATCCTTTCCTCGGGAATCAGCTCCTCTACTTCCTGCTTGCATCAGCATTGACTGCAGTTGGGCATTTACAAGACCTGTGCACCAATGAAACCAACCTTATAAAAGGCATCTTGCAGACTACCTGCAGCCACAAGGGCCTGGCTTATGTTCCTTCCACCTTCATCCCCAAAACCACTGGCATTCTGCTGCTGAACTTCAATCATTTTAAGACCATATCCACTGCATCCTTCCAGGACCTTCCTGAGTTGGTAGACCTGGACCTTTCGAACAATCAACTGATGAGTCTAGACACCAAGCACCCCCTGCCTCTTCAGGAGTTGATCTTATCCAGCAATTCATTCACTGAGCTTCCCAATCTGAGCAACCTCCAAAGGCTGACCAAACTGCTGCTTGCCCATAATTCCATTTCCAGCCTCCTGGATGATGCTTTCGATGGCTTAAGTCAGCTGAAAGAGCTGGATTTGAAGAAAAACAAAATTAATTCCATTTCTGACCAGGTTTTTGATGTACTGCCCAATCTGGAGACTCTTGATCTGTCTTATAACTACCTCCAGACAGTCTCTCAACACTTGATCAGAAGCCTGAAGAAACTAGAGAAGTTCTATGTGTCTGGGAACCACCTGGCAGTGCTCCCAGATCAGTTCTTTGAGGATCTGGATAATCTGGCCTATGTGTACCTCTATGACAACCCATGGCACTGCACCTGTGCTCTAGAATATTTCAAAACCTGGCTCACAGAAACCAGCTATGTAATTTATATCATCAATGGCAGCCTGACAATTAACATGCCTGAAAGTGTGGTATGTACCTCACCTTTAAAAATGAAAGGTATTCCTGTTCAAGATTTTGAGACAGATTACTGTAAACCACCTCACAAAGGGGATGGCTTCATTCTCATAGAAGAGCCTCCCCCCAAGTTTGAAATTTCAATCACGTCAAGAGTAATTCATCTAACCAGCCATCCCACTACAACCATCCAGACTGATACAACCAGCCATCCCACTACAACCATCCAGACTGATTCAACCAGCCATATACTAACAACCATACAGACCTATCCAATCAGCTATCCCATAACATCTATAAAGACTCATCTGACCAGCCATCCCATAACAACAAGCACCATTCCAACTAGCCATTCCTTAACTATCACAACTTATCCAACCAGCTATCCCATAACAACTATAGAGACCTATCCAACAAGCCATCCAATTACAACCATAGAGACTCGTCCAACAAGTCATCCAATTACAACCATAGAGACTCGTCCAACAAGTCATCCCTTAACATCACCAGAGACAATGACTAAACTATCCAGCCATGTTCTAACATCCATAAATAACGTGTCAAATACCCCTCCCATAACAACTACAGAGAAATTAACAACTCTAATGACGGACACGACACAGATCTCTCAAAAGTCTATACCTTCCACCTCGAGATCCCTTTTGACTAGCAACAATGTTGGCATTCTTAGAGGCCCCAGCCAGCAGCGCGGGACCTTCAGGGATGTTCTGGTTAAACATTGCTGCCTGTTGCATTTCATCCTGTCACTGCTCTCACTGCTAGCCCTGCTGCTAGTGATACTGATACTCTTGAGTTGGCTAGGCTGGGTTTACTGGAAATACTACAGGCCTACTAAGAGACTGTTGGGCAGGCAACCCAACATTTGGCTGATACGCTACAGCTTGCTGAGGAACAATGAGATGCTGGTGAAAGCCTCAGATCAGGCTTTCCAAAACACCAAGCCTTTGTTTTCAAGCTTCAAGGGGCCCTCGGGAGTTGGCTTCAATATCAAAAGCCAGTTTACTTACAGCTTGGACAGACGGACTGAGATACTGGGAACCAGAACAAGGAAATATAATTCCAACACTGTCTAAATTAAGAAACATTTCCTTCCCTACCCCAGCCCTGAATACGTGTCCATGTCCACTTTTCTTTCTTTACTACTACTACTACTTAGCATTTCTATAGCGCTACAAGGCGTACGCAGCGCTGCACAAACATAGAAGACAGTCCCTGCTCAAAGAGCTTACAATCTAATAAACAAAAAATAAAGTAAGCAAATAAAATCAATTAATGTGTACAGGAAGGAGGGGGGGGGGGGGGGGAGAAACTTGCATAAATGCTTATCAGTCTATTCCACATCATCAACATGTTTATCTGATTCTAGTTTTATATCCACTTGTAGGCTATATAGTTTCTGATTTTCCTTAAAAATTTAAAATTGCAAGTCCAGAAGGGTAAAACTAAGACTAGCTCGGGTTCTCTCTGGTGACATGAGACTGCAAAAATCTTTGGAGGGCACTGTGACAATCCTAAACTGGATTTCTCTTAGGCCAGTGGTCTGCTATAGACCGTGGATAATTTTATAACACTCTGCACAGCTGCTGGCTGCGTCATGCAGGCCTCCCTTCACCTGCCTCAGCTGTTTACATTCTTATCATTCCACCTAGTACAATAATTGTTGCTATGGGGTGGCAAGTGTCACCTCCAAAAGTTGCCTTGCCACCCCAATCAGAACCAGCTCTGGTGCCAGCAATGGTGACACTGGGTCACACAGCAGTTCCTTCTGTTTTACAAAGGTGGGGATGTGACATTCAAAGGTGCTCTTTGAACTGTGGGGCTCGTGGTTGAACCAGAATCTGTTTCAACTGCACAGTTGAGCCCCGTGGTTCAAAGAATAGGTTTGAATTGCATGTCCATTCATGTAAGATAGAAGGAGCTGCTGTGTGACTCGGGCGAGGATAAGGGGAGCAGAAGCTAGATTGGTCTCAAAGAAGGGAGAAAGGAAAACAGAGCAGAAACTGGGTAGTACTCAGTGGAGGGAGGAAGGGAAGGGGAGCAGAAGATGGATGGGACTTGAAGGGAAAGGGGAGCAGAAGCTGCTGCGATTCAAAGCAGGAAGGGAAACAGAGTAGAAGACGGATGGGTTCTAAGGAAAAGAGGAGAATAAACTGGATGGGACTTGGGGGAAAAGAGAAGGAGAGCCAAAGCTGGATGGGAGTCAGGGGAGAGAGAAAGGGGAACACAGCAGAAGGTGGATGGGACTCAGGAGAATGGGAGAAGAAGCTGGATGGAACTTGGGGGAGACAGGAAGGGGAAGAGAGCAGAAGATGAATGGACTTGATGACTGAGTAGGAAAGTGTTGGGGTAAGAACAAGGAATCATGGAAAAGGCTGAGTGAGAATTTGGAGGGGTTAGTGTGTGTGTATATGTGTGTGTATGGGAGGGGGTATTAGGAAATGGTGTGGCTATGGGAATTTGGAGGGGAAAGGTATGCATGGGGGTGGTTAGAATGGCTGGGAATATGAGGGTGTGAAATGGGGTAAGAGAAAGGGGATGAAGTGGGGGAAAAGGAGTGGAGGAACAGCCTAATGGTTAGAGTAGGCTGAGAACCAGAGGAGCCCAGTTCAAATCCCATTACAGCTCACTGTGATCTTCGGCAAGTCATTGCCCCAGGTACAAACTCAGATTGTAAGCACTCCAGGACAGAAAAATATGTAGTGCACCTGAATGTATACTATTTCAATGTCTTGCAAGCAGTACATAAAAAATTAAATAAATAAAGGCTGAGACATGGTATGAATTACCTGGAGGACTGGAGAACAAATGAGAAGCATTGAATAGGGAAGGGGTGCTGTATGAGAGAAAAAGGAAATGGGTCTCTGAAGAGGTTGAGTGAGGGTTAAAAAGATGGTGAAAGAGGCAATAGGAGATGGGATACAGAGTAAGAGATAGAATGGCCGGGAGATGAGGGAAGGAAGGCGATCTAAAGGAGCCCTATCCCTGGAATCTCAGCCCTCTGTGGGCTAAACTGCATTTGCAGTCTTTCAGCAAACCTTTCACCCTATCCTATCCTCAATTAATTGTTTTTCATCTTCCACTGTTGCGTCCTCATGGCCGGTCTGCTCCCCGGGGCCGCCGCACTGAAGGTGAGCGTCAGCCATGCTGGTTAGGCCGACGCTCCGACATCCCTAGCTGCTCCACGGGCTCCTCCGACCGTCGGGGCAGGACTGGTGCGGCTCTTGCCCTGCAGCCATTCGGAACGCCGGCCATTTTGGCGCGCTGACGTTCCTGGAGTAGCTCTTCTTTTCCGGGTACGGTCCCGGGAGTCCTAGCCACGTCCCGACTTCCGGAATGGCTGCTCTTGGCCGGACTCCGCCTCCTCCTGTTGGCCGACCTGTCAGTGCCTCCTGCTCCAGCTGATTCTTGTCTCCCTGCTTCTTGCCAGCTGACTAGCGTTTCCCTAATGGTAGAGACTATTTAAGGGATGCATTCCTCTATACACTTTGCTTCGGCTTCTACCTCAGTAGACTCGCTTGTGAGTGGTGGAGACTTGGTTTACTGCTTGCTGCCTGACCTGACCTCTGCTTGGAACCAGACTACTCTCTGCTTGCTTGCTGCCTGACCTCTGCTTGGAACCAGACTACTCTCTGCTTGCTTGCTGCCTGACCTGACCTCTGCTTGGAATCTGACTACTCTCTGCTTGCTGCCTGACCTGACCTCTGCTTGGAACCAGACTACTCTCTGCTTGCTTGCTGACTTGACCTCTGCTTGGAACCTTGACTACTCTCTGCATGCTGCCTGACCTGACCTCCGGTTAGACCCAGACTACTCCCTGCTCATCGCCCAACCAAATCTCTATTTGAGTCCTCTCTGCTAGCGGCTTGCCCTGAGTCCTGCCTGTTCCTGATTGCCCTTCATTCGCCACTTACCCTGACTACTGCTTGATCCTTACTTCCCCTTGCTGGACTTCCAAAATAACTCAAGCTTCTGTCTGAGCTCAGTCTTCTGTTGCCTGTGGCCGTCTGACCCCTGCCGTATCTGGAAGTCCTGCTGGCTGCCTGCACCTGGGGGCTCAACTCTCGGGGAACGGCGGTCCTCTCAGGTGAAGCCTTGGGGTTTGCTCGGCTGCCCGGCAGAGCGCAAGTTCCTTACCTCATTGTTGTGCTCCGTCTGGGCACAAGGGCTCACGAACACAACACCCATATCCCATCCCTGAACCTTACACAGCTTCTCTAAGGCCACTACACTTGCCCTCTGTAGGTATCAGGTTGAGGCATTTGCCTGACCATCAAAAACATTGCTCAGGTACAGACAGGAAGGGTGACATTTTGCAATGAGTTGTGAAGTCCTACCACAATTATAACTTAAGTACATAAGCATCGCCATGCTGGGACAGACCAAGGGTCCATCGAGCCCAGCACCCTGTCACCGACAGCGGCCAAAAGAACAAGCAATTTGTCCCGCCCATCCTAGAAATAGTGTACTATTCCCTCGTCCATTCAATAACATTCTATGGCCTTTTCCTCCAGGAAGCCGTACAACCTTTTTTTGAGGTCCAGTAAGTTAACCGCCTCAACCACTTTTTCCGGTAGCGAATTCCAGAGTTTAACTACGCGTTGAGTGAAGAAATATTTCCTCCGATTCGTTTTAAATTTACCACACTGCAGCTTCATCGCATGCCCCCTTGTCCTAGTATTTTTGGAAAGCGTAAACAGACGCTCCACATCGACCCGTAACGTGCATGCTTAGTGCATATAGCATGCCACGGTAAGTTAGGATAACTAGTTTCACAGTAGACCTGTGGCTCTACTGCAAGGCTTTCTGTATCAGACCTTTCATATGTAAATCACTTTAACCCATATGCCAGAAAAGGCAGTCTAATAAATGATAAACAAAGGTAATTTTCATTCACAGACGTCTGATCCTAAAGACATTCCTGATGTGTTTTCCTACAAATAACTGTCTCTGAATTGGCAGTCAAAGTCAGAAGTTCTCAAATCTTGCAATCTACCAGATATCACAGTGGGAACTAACATGGGTCCTTACATATGCTACAAAGACCTCCGTCCACCACAAAAAATCTCTTTGAAGGCCAAGGATGCAGATTCTGTGTGTGCATGTGTTTCTGTCCCTGTATTATCTCTGTCTATATGCTTATATGTGGGTCTCCCTTTTACATGCATCCATGTCCATAGTTGTAGGTCCCTGTGAGTGTATATGCCTATCCACATTTGGGCATGTATCAATTTCAACCAGGCCTTTACTGGAAGAAGTAACTAACTCAAGGAGTACTCAAGACTGCATATACCGCAGCAGGACATGTTTATCCACTCCTACTCTAGCTGAGATAACATTTAACCATTTCTCTGACCTCATGTGCAGCTTTAAATCAATCACCTTACTTTCTAACTCTTCCTACTTTTTTTTACCCTTCTATATGTTACATCTTTGTTTTACCCTTCGCTATCACCTATAATGTTCTATTACGTATTGTGTTGACATTGTAAATAGTATACCATGCCATACTTTGTATTGTTTTTGAATATTTTTACTGCTGTAATTGCCTATTGCTCATGCTTGCTCTATTCTTACTGTACACCGCCTTGAGTGAATTCCTTCAAAAAGGCGGTCAATAAATCCTAATAAATAAGTTTACCTGTGCCAGTACTGGTGTCCAGTCTGTGGACGGCAGTAAAATTAGAAACATTGAGTGATTAGGGTTTGCAGAGATCTCAAGTCGCTGTTAAAAGATCAGATTTTATTGTCCTTCTCAGTTCTACAGCACATAATTGTCCGTTGTCCAAGCAAGATCCAAAACCAGCAACAAATGAAAGAATGCAGTTAAAACCTCTATTACATCACAGAGGTACCTCCTGTTCTGCTACATAACCCACATATTCTTAGCCACCTTTCCTTGTTTTTTTTGTTTGTTTGTTTTCTAAGGATCTTATTCATTCAAACAAACAAGCAAACAAAAAAAAAAATCCCTTCTGAAAAAATAGCAGTTTGACAGCCACACTCAGAAATTCCACCACTGGGTAAATTTAAACACCTAGGCATGGAATCCATGTTAAAGGATCCCTAGACTGTCAAAAAGGAAAAAGGCCCAGGCTTTAAAAAAAAAAAACTGGACTGTATTTTGGACTGGTGGAGGATTTGCGGCCCAATCTGGGGCTGAATCACAGCATACAGAGGCACTCCGATGGGGGTCCAGCGGAGGCTAAAAGGCGAAAGGCCATCAGAGCCAGTGCTGGTTCTATCCCCAAAGCGTATCTGAATTTGCAGTTACAGGGATTTAAAAAGAAAGGCAGGAAGTATGTGTCAAAAAAATGCAGCAGATGTAAAACCACGACTAGCTCAGCCTATCCCCCAAGGACCTGCAACCAACTCCCCCACCCCTCATGCCCAAGCATTTCTAATCTGCTGTTAAAATTATTTAGTCTACAAGATTAGTTTTGCCTCATGATCGTTGTTATTCCCCCCTACAAACTGTTTAGATCTTAGGAGATTTTGGAGACCAGAGGCAAATGCTGGATTTTGGTTCCTGGAGGTTATCCTTGTAATAAATAGTAAGAAGTTTATAAGCTTGGGCTGTGCTCATAGTATGTCACCCTTAACCCATCCTGCTGGGGGCGACATGCAGTAGTACCGGGTATACAAACAGCTCCCTCCTCCTTCTCCAATCACATGTCCTCTGACTAAGCACCTATGTATTAGTGATGGTCACTAGGTATCACTCTCAAAGTTCCTTCCAAAGGCGTCACTGAACTGTGCGACTGACCACTAGATGTTGCTGTGGGAGATCCTGCCAGCATCTCTCAGTCACTAAGTATCACTGGCAAAGCGCTCTCCTTCGATGTGCACCACAAATAAGACACACATGTGTTATTTCCATGTTCCTCTTTCTGTCCATCATCCCTTTGGTCTGATCCTCAACACACTGAAGCACCCAAGTCAATGCAGGCAAAGGTGAAGGAGGGCTACGGGCCCAACCTCAGGCGCTTAAGAAGAACTTCTTGTAGAATTTATTCATCTGCTCCAAAAAGATGAAGGTAAGGACAGTGTGGGGCCCGAGCCGAGCATAGTACGGAGTGAATCCTTTCCACAGGCTGAAGAAGCCCTCATAGCGGATCACCTTCATCAGCACGTCCTGCAAGGAAGAGGACACAGGTTACCAACTAGTTTGAGGACACCAAGGTGTCATAAATCACACATGCAGCCAGCTCTTGGTGGCAGGGAATTTGCTTCCCGTTAGCGGTATGTACAAACCCAGACGGTTTCCAGAAAGAAGACAAGTCAATTACTCAACTGAGACAAAGAAAAATAAAAGTATATACAGAGAGCCAATACCAGAGCCAGGGATTAGAACTGAGGCCAAGGGTGATAAGGCAGCTTTGCACAAGGTCACACACGAAGTCGGTGATAGGGCTGCTTGACACTCTGGTAGTCTCCATTAAGGAACCCAAAGAGTATGCAGTACTACTCCTACTACTTATCATTTCTATAGCACTACTAGACGTACGCAGCAGCAGCCTGTTATATAAAGAAACCTATGTACCTCGGTTCTGTTACAGAATACTAGCGTAACCCAGTACTGACACGCCTAACATTTCAGGCACCCACACTTAAGTCAGCCGTAAGAGCTGGTATAAGGGTAACCATCAGGTATTCATCGTTCAAGAACGCTTGCTCCATTCTTGAGAGTCCTTTGTGTTTTTCTCTGGATTGTTTCCTCATCATTGCTAAACAGAAATAAAAACTGAATCTCTCAATACATAATGAATTCCATAAAAAGTGAAGAGTTTACAGCCATCAGTGAGTAAAAGAGAACAGTAGAATCGGGTACAATTTGGTCTTCAGATTTAGTGGTCTGGCCTTCACTACAATTCCCCCCACTCCCCCTCCCTCAATCCCCATTGACTTTGCTTTTTCAGTGAAACTTCTGGCAGGAAATTTGTATTTAAAGCAGCTTTGATATGGGCATTGTTTTAATTTACCTTTCATGCTGTTTGTGGTAAAACACAATTTTGTTTATTAAAATGCCTGGAGTTAAATCAAGTGATTTTTCCACTCTGGTTTTACTAATTTTGCATTAGTTTTAGTTATAATCTTAAGAATTTTATGCTTAGAAGTGTAGGGCTAAAACCCTGCATATGAACCTGACTTTTACAGACCTGACCTTTATCAGACTTAATGCAGCGCCTTGGTACTGTGCAAAGGCCTCGAGGTGCATAAGGAGCCATCCAGTCAGTGAAAGGCAAAGCATCTTGGACAATAACTTATTGTTGTTATATTGTTATCAGCATGGACGTCACTACTGGAACTTTAGGTCATCAAGCTTCAGACCGACTGGCACTAAGAGAGGTATAAAGACCCCTTCCTTGAAGGTGTTCTCATCTTTGCTGCAACAGGCGCGGTTATCTCCTCACCCTTTGTAACAGCCCTCTGCTAGCTCAGAGACCTGCCATTCCATGAAGGCTCATTAATGTGTGGCATCACTGCCTGAGACTTCCTGGCTAGGGTGTCCACCTTCTGCCTGCTCCCGAGTTCCTGATGTACCATAAACAGGTCAAGGCGGTTTTGTTTGTAAACCGCCTTGCCCTGTTTTGGAATGGCGATATATCAAATATATCTCATGAATATTCATTGTGGATACCTTGAAAAACCAGGCTGGTTTGGTGTGTGCCAAGGACTGGCTGACAGCAGGACATACCTTACGTTCTTATGCCCCTCTTTCCCTATCCAGCGAAACAGTACGTTTATTCCCTCCACCCAAGCCTCAAGCACTGTGTCCTACTCACCAGTCCATTCTTGTATTCTGGCTTACCGTCAATCATCCTCATATTCTGGATCCTAGCAAGAAGGAAATGATATTTCAGGCTGGCCTCAAGTCATGTTACAGAAACCTTTTGCAGTGATTAGTCAATCGCTGCCATACATCACCCCAAAATTCAGAAGCAGTGTCAGCACATCTATACTAGTTGCTCGTCAATATCAGGTTCTATAAAATCCCTTTACAATCTTATTCCTGAGTCTTATTCTAATGCATTTTATTGCTAGTTTTTATTTTCTAACATTACCCTCCACCCACCCTTCAGCTATTCATGCTTTACATCTTTATCAGTGTGAAGCCTGTATGGGGGGGGGGGGGGGGGGGTTCACAACGCTACTTCATTTACTTAGATTCTTTACAGTGGGAGCAGTGAAGCAGGAGGAGCTCTCAAAACAGTAAACTCCTTGTGGGGGAGGGGAGGGGAGGCAGAAGGAAAAACCGGGGGGGTGGGGGTGGGGGGGGGATTTGGTCAACTGTTAGACTTAACAGCTAATATAGTTGTTTGTGTCAATCTTGTTGCTATGAGGAATAAATGTGCTCTGAAATCACCTCACTCCCACTTCCAACACCTTACAGAAACTCACCTCTCAATCACATGCAACCTGCATCTCAAATACTTAAAGGGTTACAGCTAAACCTTCTCCAGCCACTGCACTTTCTCTGCTGGTAATGGCTCTCAGATCAATATCCTTTCCAAATATTTCTAGTCTGGAACCAATATACAACGGAAGGGGTCAAAGTACACAGCAAAGCAATCCCGAAAAGAAGCACTGTGGGCTCTCAAGAAAAGGTAGAATTGTGCTTTATTAATGACCTGACAAAGGCCATGTCTCGGCGTTAAACAACGCATAGCACAGCAAAATTATTTCAACTCTGAGAGCGGTCAGTCCGCTCTTAGAACAGTGAACCATCAACTGGATGAAGAACTGGATGAAAGCGCGCCAAAAACCTGTGTCGGGTCATTAATAAAGCACATTTGTACTTTTTCCTGAGAGCTCACCGTGCTTCTTTTCTGGATTAGTCTGGAACCGATGCCATATTTCTTAAACAGCAGAGGGCTCTGGATCACGTGACCCAATAGGTCATATAATAAAGTGCTTCTGCTAGAAGAACCAGGTGATCACTTAGTGTGCCAAGGTTCTGCGGGAAGCAAAAGGATTGGTTTGACTAGTACTTTTACATTTTCTGCCTCCTCGGGTGGCCACCTCCCCAGTACATCTTTCAGCCCCCAAAGCAAGTAGCAGAAACAGTTCCCACAGTAAAAACCATGCGATTATAGAATCTCAATATTCCAGGATAGCAGAAGAAAGGGAGCGGAGTCAGGCGAGAGGGTGAGTAACAGGGAAAAGCCTAAACTGGTGCAGGGATGACAAGCGAAAGAAAGTAAATGAGGGCTGAGAAAGGGATGTATAGACATGGTGGAAATGGGAGATTGAGGAAGGACTGAATGGAAAGAGAAGGAATAGATTGGAGTCAGAGAGATGCAGGAAAAGAGAAGAAGCAGGACAGGAGAGAAGTAACAGAAAAATCAAAAAGGAGTGGCCTAGTGGTTAGGGTGGTGGACTTTGGTCCTGGGGAACTGAGGAACTGAGTTCAATTCCCACTTCAGGCACAGGCAGCTACTTGTGACTCTGGGCAAGTCACTTTAACCCTCCATTGCCCCATGTAAGCCACATTGAGCCTGCCATGAGTGGGAAAGCACGGGGTACAAATGTAACAAAAATAAAATAGATACTATTGGAGATTCTACATGGAATGTTGCTACTATTGGAGATTCTACATGGAATGTTGCTACTATTGGAGATTCTACATGGAATGTTGCTATTCCACTAGCAACATTCCATGTAGAAGGCTACGCAGGCTTCTGTTTCTGTGAGTCTGACGTCCTGCAGGACGTCAGACTCACAGAAGCAGAAGCCTGCGCGGCCACATTGGTGATCTGCAAGGGCTGACTTCTACATGGAATGTAGCAACAGTGGAGGAGTGGCCTAGTGGTTAGGGTGGTGGACTTTGGTCCTGGGGAACTGAGTTTGATTCCTGGCACAGGCAGCTCCTTGTGACTCTGGGCAAGTCACTTAACCCTCCATTGCCCCATGTAAGCTGCATTGAGCCTGCCATGAGTGGGAAAGCACGGGGTACAAATGTAACAAAAATAAAATAGATACCATTGGAGATTCTACATGGAATGTTGCTACTATTGGAGATTCTACGTGGAATGTTGCTACTATTGGAGATTCTACATGGAATGTTGCTACTATTGGAGATTCTACGTGGAATGTTGCTATTCCACTAGCAACATTCCATGTAGAAGGCTGCGCAGGCTTCTGTTTCTGTGAGTCTGACGTCCTGCACGTCAGACTCACAGAAGCAGAAGCCTGCGCGGCCACATTGGTGTGACTCTGGGCAAGTCACTTAACCCTCCATTGCCCCATGTAAGCCACATTGAGCCTGCCATGAGTGGGAAAGCGTGGGGTACAAATGTAACAAAAATAAATAAATAAATAAAGAGAAAAGTGTGCCGAAAGCAAAAAAGACCAAAATGTCCCAAAAGGTAAGATTTTAAAAAGTAACTAATTGGAATAAGTTAGCTTTGGGAATATGCATCTGAGGCCTTTGTATTTTACATCTGTTTCTCTCTCTCCAGTGTTGTTGCGCTACCCTCCCCCCTTATTCTATAGAAGGTCACATAAAGTTAAGTGTCAACTGCATGCATAAGTAATAGAATACGGACCTTAACAGTTATATGAGTAAGTACTGGGCGGGTGCTCAGTGGTAGTCTATAACTTTGACATGCAAACTCTGTCTTCATGAGCAAGGGGGCGAAAGAGGAGGAGCATGAGCTCGCCATGGGTGTGTCTCCCACTCACACGTAACTTAAGAGAATACTGTAAATAGTGAGCACATTTATGCCTGCTATTGATGGCATTAAGTGGGCACACCTAAATGTAGGCAGGTTACTGCTGACTTACTTCAGTATTCTACAACAGAAATTATGAGCGTATTTACCATTATAAAAAAGGATCACAGCCCGAGTCAAGTGGGCTCCTAAACTGTGATGCCCAGTTATAGAACAGCCCAGCTTCTCAGTGTTTCTATTCTAAATGTTATTTCTTCCTTTAAATTTAGCTCCAAATATTGAAGATAAGCTGATCCATCCTTGGGTCTACCCTACTGCATATATGCCCTTGCATTTTGTATTTGAATTTATTAAAATTTATTTTTTTCTACAAAAATAGTTGATATATCACAGTGGAATGCAACAGAGAAACTGAAACTACTACGGGATAATACCAGGACTGGATTAACCTATTCCAAAAATCCATAACCAGTTGACAATCCTATCTAGTAAGGGTTTGTTTGCATTCTGGATGCGTGTGACAGGTTTTTAAATAACAAGCAAGACAGTGGGAACCAACAGAACAGTACGACAAAGCACATCAAAAGAAGCGCAGTAGGCCTTTAGAAGGGTTGTATGAAGTGAACTTTACTGCTGGACAGGACACCTCCCCTAAATGCTGCCACAGAAGCCATGGCACGGACTGTGGGACCAGAAGACAACCCCGTCAACCTTGCCATCCACAATCCAATTACCATCTGCTTGGAGTCAGGAAAAAAATACTGAATATTCCTGGCTGCACGATACCCTTAAGGGACGAATTGCTCAGAACTACTTTTTTTTTCCTATGTCTCCATCCACTGGTAGATGGACATAACTCATTCATCTGGACTGGTCTGGTATGGACAAAAAGGAATGAAAAGTTAATAGCTGAAGCACAAAAAACTGTGAAGATATGAAGAAAACAGAAGAGATATCAAAATAAATTATTTAGAGAAAACCCAAAACATTTCTGCAAAGAACATCAGTACAGCAAAAGCACCACCAACTAAAGCTGTAACAGAAACATTCTGGAGAAATCTGTACAAGGATCCTGTAGAGCACAACCAAGAAGCAGAATGGCTACCCTGCAAACAGGAAAATTTGGAACGGGTAAACATTAAAGCTATGGAATGCCTTGAAGTAACAAGAGAGTTGAAAAGATCCCCAAACTGGAAGAACCTTGACCCAAATGGAGTGACCAACTTTTGGCTTGGATAGATTTTAGCTATCTGACAAACTGCAAGAATCAATTGATCAGGAAGTCAGATGTGACACCAGATTTGATAATAACAGAAAGAATGCTTCTGTTTCTAAAGAGAGACACAAGCAACCTTCCCAAAAATTATATACTGATTACTTTACAGTTTATAAGCTATTCACTGCAATAAGTGCTGACAGAATATATGATCATACTGACTCTACTAGCACCTTGAGTATTGCATTCAATTCTGGTTGCCGTATCTCAAAAAAGATATAGCAGAATTAGAAAAGGTTCAAAGAAGAGCAACCAAAATGATAGAAGGGTGGAACTGCTCCCGTATGAGGAAAGGCTAAAGAGGTTAGGGCTCTTCAGTTTATAAAAGACGGCTGGGGAGGGGGGGTGTCTGATTGAGGTCTATCAAATCCTGAGTGGTGTAGAACGGAAAAAAGTGAATCGATTTTTCACTCTTTCAAAAAGTACAAAGACCAGGGGACATTCGAAATTATATGGAAACAGTTTTAAAACTAATAGGAGGAAATATTTTATTCACTCAAAGAATAGTTAAGCTCTGGAACTCGTTGCCGGAGAATGTGGTAACAGCGGTTAGCATATCTAGGTTTTAAAAAAAAGGTTTAGACAAGTTCCTGGAGGAAAAGTCTACAGTCTGCTATTGAGACTGACATGGGTGAAGCCACTGCTTGCCCTGGGATTGGTAGCATGGAATGTTGCTACTATTTAGGTTTCTGCCAAGTACTTGTGACCTGGATTGGCCACTGTTGGAAGCAGGATACTGGGCTAGATGGACCATTGGTCTGACCCAGTATGGCTATTCTTATATTCTTATGACCAGACACGGGCCATGTTTTGAAAATATGTCTGCATTAGGGCTTATACAATGTCAATGACCTAAAAACTGCTTCCTCAATTCACTTTGTCCAAAAGGACATATCCAAGATTGTGAAAGTAATAACTTCAAATCTAAAAGAAAATCTCTGTTTTAGCCAAATGAAAAATGTCTGTTTTTACATAGAGATCTTTAATAGTGTGAACTGTTCTGTTTTCCCAATACGAAGTGTATTTGTATTCTAAGGTCTGGTGTAACAGAAGTTTTGGTGTTTGAGGCCTAGGAGTTAATACTGTATTGGTAGAGCAGGTTTGCTATGTAGGTGTGAAATATATTTTTTATTGGGTTTTGTGTTGTTTCCAAAGTATCTTGTAGTAGAGTTTATGCTGCTGCTTTTGAGGTGACTGCAGAATTTGTATATTCACTTCTGTATGGTGCTGCCACTGGTAGGTATCTGTGTAATGGGGAGGAGAAGGGGATGAACAAGAAAAAAAAAAGTTTCATTTGGGGCACCTAATATCCTTGCACCCACTGCATAAGCTAGAAGAGTGAACACAGATCTGGGTGAGGGCTCAGGGCAATGAGAAGGTTATGTCTTTCATAGAAGCAGCCAAAAAAAATAATATCTAAGTTAGGGATTCTCAATCCAGTCCTCACCTAGCCAGTCAGGTTTTCAACATACCCACAATGAATATGCATGAGAAAGTTGCATACAGTGAAGGCAGTGCATGCTAATTTATCTCATACATATTGGTTGTGGGTATTAGGCGTGTCCAGAGGACTGGACTGAGAACGCCCTTTCCGCCAAGTCATTCCCCTTGTCGCCTACCTTGTTTTTGCAATGTCCACAGGCATAGATGCCGCTGTCGTCACCAGTCCACTGATCATGCTAGCACAGAAATGGCACAAGATGTCATCTTTGAAATAGCCTGAAATGCAAGCAGCGAGGCATTTTAGTCACTACTTCAGCGAGTGCATTCAAATGTCACAGAGAGTGCCACGAAAATGGTTCTTTCAATGATAAACAGGACCAGAATAGCCAAAAGTAGTACAGTGTGAGTTGAGGAGGGAAAATAAAAGTTTTGTTCATCATCACCTCAATCAGTGCCCAACCATGAAGTAAAACAAATCCAGTTGTGATTCCACCTACAATTTTACAGCAATCGATCAGTCTACCTAAGGGCTCCCTCTAGATCACTAAAGAAGGATGAGTACAATTATTTGTGCCAGTCTTGCTGCTATAAGATGACCCGGAGCTCCCTCAGGCTCAGATCTTCTCAAACTAATTTGCAACCCCAAATGGGGGCACAAAACTCGTGTCTGGATTGGCATCATTGTCCTGTGCCTTCTGGGAGTCTCACACTTTCTGCATCCGGGTTGCAACCACGAAAAAGATTAGTGAGCACTGCTCTAGAGCCTGGAGCAGTAAGATGAAATGTACTCTTAATTTCCTTTCCTTGAATCCTGGTAACCTGCTAGTCTGGTCTATGTTCTTTTACCAGCAGTCAAAAACCTGAAGATTCTAATGACAACACCGGTATAACAGATGGAGCAGCCCAAGCTATCAGTAATGGTAGAAACAGATAAAATACTTAAAAAAACAAACAAACAAAAAGAATACACCCTTTTGGAACACTTCTGCAGGACGTGAAACTATTTACAAACCAGTTGGCAGGCAAGGAACCCAAGGATATCCCAAAACTCTCAGCCTTCCAGGGTGGGTCCCGAAGTCTCGTCAAATGAGCACAGAGACTACCATCTGATTATGGATGTATTGCTGCTTCAACTGCTGCCTTAGACCCAATGTACCAGAAGAAGCTTAAAGGCTGTTCGCCCCATACACTAGCCATTAAAAAGTACAACAGATACCAGATTTGTGAAAGGAACCAATGACCTCCAGATAATGGAGGAGGGCCCTGCAAACATCTAGTTTATGCAGAGATTCCTAATCCCGTTTTGGAAAACTTCTGGAAAGAAGGAAGAGAAACTACTTAATTCATGTGAAACAAAGATATCACTTTCTGCAAAAAAGAGAGCCATATGAATGGTAACAGAGTACACCAAAAGAGACGGACAGGGATCTTTTTAGGAAAGGGCTGAAACTCCAAAATCCTCATAGCTCAACATATGGAAACCAAAAAATGGAAAAGTCTTTCAAGGAAGTCCAATGTAGAAGTTCAAAGGGAGGCCTAGCCAATGACAACAGCATCAAATTAAGATCCCACTGGGGACATAACCATTCTGACAAGAGGACCAACATGCTTTTGTATGTAATAAAACAGAGCTGCCACCTGTACCTTAAGCAAATTAAGAGACTAACCTCACTCTAGTGCCTTCTGCAAATAAAAGTGAGAATCAAGGGGATATATCGCAAGCTGAACCCAATACTCAAAACAGTCTCCGAACCCTCATGTAAGCTAAGGAAGTAGATGATCTTCAGGACTTTAGTATAAACGATGAAGGCTGAAAATCCCTTTCAAAGCCCAAACCATAAGCCAAAAGGGATCTGGATATTCCATGAGCACAGGACCCTGACGAAGAAGGCCCAGTCCTCTTGCAAACAGAACTGGAGGACCCACTAAGACACACAGGATCTGCATATCAAGAATAATGAAGTCAATCAGGAGCTATTAGAATCATCACAAAAGGGTGTTTTGCTATCCTGTACATTATTTGAGCTGCAAGAGACCAAGGGGACAATGAATACTGAGGCTGACACTCCGGCCAGGGTTGCATTAGCGCATCCAGCCTGAAAACCCCCAACTCCTTTCTGTGACTGAAGAAAACCAGATATTTTGCATTGTGTTACATAACCAGCAATGGGCCTCTACCACTGAGGAAACCGACCTGGAGCAAATGTGAATCAAATCATAGAGGGCATCATCCAAGAAAGATGTTTTCAACTCCAAAACAGTGACCTCTTATGAAACCTGGAGCTGTGGAATCTAGTGTACCACTGCCCAAGCTAAAAACACCTCCACAGACCCCAAGGGCACAGAACTTAAAGCCTGTTTAAGAAGCAGCTCTATCACGAGCATTCCTAAGGGCAACACTTTGAACTGGAATTCTCATCTTTTGGTCACCACTACGGCATCCACTTCTGGGACACAAAAATTCCAGTCCAGAACTACCTGGGGAAGGAAGTACAACATATTCATCAATTGGGAACCTGTGCAGACCAAAGCTGGGACTTCCCATTCTGCATAGATCATCTCATACAAAGTTCTGTGAAACAGAAAGACTTTAAGTTTCTCTCAAACTCTACAGCATAGGATTACCATCAGAAGTTTGCTCCTGTGAAGTTGTTGAGATACGAAGGGTGGAGGCACCTCAATCAACTATAACTCCTCCCAGAGAAACAAAAACCACTAGGAAATCATCCCCTTCCTCTGGGGGCAGCTGACTGGGCTCCAGTGAGGAGTTCCCCAGGGAACGGTCATCCATCAGGACTCCCTGATCTCCAATGCTCTTCCATAGAGGAAGAGGTTTGGACTAGCACTGAGCAGTGTCCAACCAGGGGACTCGAGATGCTTACTATGATCAGATGGCCCTTCAAGAGGATCCTGGGCCCCAGTCAGTCCCTGGGACACTTGAGACTAGCTGACCAGCACAGGGCAGGAGCTTGAAGCCCAGACAGTTCCCGACAGAACTGTTGCCCTAGAACAATTGTGGGGGCCACTCCTATGGGCCAGCCTCCTACGGCGTGTGGGGAGGATGTGGGGGGGGGGGGGGGGGGGGGGGGGGGGAAAGTCCCGATCCCAAAAGGAGTGGAACATGATCCTCTTTGGATCCGATAAAAGAGCTGCAGCCTAGTAACAAAATGCCCACTATTCCCACCGAAAACAGAGTACCATACTGGGAATGGAGGCCTCCCTGAATGCTGCTACTCAAAAAAGAATGGCTATTGGGAGGGGATGAGGGGAATTCCCCGAGTCATCAAAAGCTCCCCTGAAGCTCTTGTATTCTATCTGAAATAGCACGAGCCAGCAGTTAAGTACCACACACTCCACAGCTTCCATCTGCCAGCTTCACGCCTAAAAAGTTGCTGCTTCAGGTGTCTCTCCTCTTAAGCTTCAAGAGGGCTGGGGCATTACCTGGTTCTTGTTTAGGCAGAGATAGGTTTTGCTGTTAATTTAATCCCTGAAGAAGTAACTATTTTCATTGAGAGCCCACATTTTTTATTTAAATTCTGCAGAGGAAAGAGAGAGGGAAGGTACCCCTTTGGCAAGCCCCCCTAGGAACCCATGCCAGAGGGTCCTTGCTCACGAAGGCTAAGGCTCAGGGTTACAGAAGGGCAGCACACCCCTTCAGACTTAACTAGGAGGAGGAGAGTAAGCTAACTCCTAGTAGCCTCGACCAGTCAGCCTCAACCATTGGATACAGGCAGTAGTGTACATTCAGGGGAGTCAGGCCTTTTACCACAAAACTCTTGCTGCCCCATTTGCTTGAGGCAGAGAAATACTGACAGGATCCTGGCTACAACTCTGTTATTCCAGTACTGTCATTAGACCTTCAATTTATTTCGCTGCCTCCATGTTCTGGTAAGCGGCATAACCCACTAGTCTGGTCTAGCAGGATAAGGAGTAGATATTTACAGCAATAGGAGATGCTCGTAGTTCACTGTGTCCCTCCCTCTCACTGTAACAGAGAAAAAAAGGACTTCTGATGTATCATTTCCTTCCAAGGCAGAGAGTCTTAGCCATAGTATGCAAACATCCCCCCCCCCCCCCAAAAAAAAAAAAAAAATATTCAGCGCTCTCTAACCGGTCAGAAATAGATGTTGCTCTGTTAAATAGCATTTTAGTGGCTAACTGCAAATATTCAGCGGGAGATAACCGGTTATCTCCCACTGAATACTCATGGTTAGTGCCTACCACTAAACCAGCTATGTCGTGCAACTTATCTGGTTAGGAATGGATATTCAGCGCTAGACCGGATAAGATTAGTGGTTAAATCGGACAACATAAATAGCAGTCCTATCTAACCGAGGAATATCAACTTAATCGGTTAAGTGTTTAGCAGCCCAAAAAATATCAGATATTCAATGCCAGTTGCCGGAAATGGCCTGGAATTGAATATCCGGGTTTAACACCAGCAGTGGGCAGTCACATCACTGCCAGCCACTGGCTGAATATCAAGGGGGGGGGGGGGTAGTAGTATCAAGTATCCTGGTGCTTTAGCCTTTAATTTCTTGCTTGCTTGCTCATTAGTCGTGGGGAAATTATGCAGGCCAAAAAGTTGAGAATTCTACACAAAATATGGCAAAATTCTGAATTATTTTGACAAAACAGAACAATATACCGTATTTTTCGGACTATAAGACGCACCGGACCATAAGACGCACCTAGGTTTTAGAGGAGGGAAATAGGAAAAAAAAATTTTTTCCTTTTTCCCTCCTCTAAAACCTAGGTGCTCCAGTGCGTCTTGTCCGAGTTCGGGATCGCCCTCCCCTACTCACGTCACGCGATGTTCTCTGGTGGTCTAGTGACGTCGGGGCAGGAAAGAGCCCCCTCTTTCCTGCCCAGCGCGCTGCTCTCCGTCCTCCTGTATGTATGCTGCCTGACGGTCTCGGCGAGATTCAAAATGGCCGCCGAGACTTCAATTCTCGGCGGCCATTTTGAATCTCGCCGAGACCGTCAGGCAGCATACAGGAGGACGGAGAGCAGCGTGCTGGGCAGGAAAGAGGGGGCTCTTTCCTGCCCCGACGTCACTAGACCACCAGGAAACATCGTGTGACGTGAGTGGGGGAGGGCGATCCCGAACTCGGGGGGAGGGCGATCCCGAAATCGGACCTCGCTACCTTCGGACTATAAGACGCACCCCCCATTTTCCTCCCAAATTTGGGGGGAAAAAAGTGCGTCTTATAGTCCGAAAAATACGGTAATCACTGCAAAATAAAATTTAAAATAATAAAGGAAAAAAGTCAATGATACAGAATATTAAAGGTTTTGTGATGAATTCACTGAAGAATAATGCAAGGGCTAGCCCCTCCCACAACACACAATACCTGTAACTCACCCCCCCCAAGTCTTTCCCTAACCATCATGCACAATCCCCCATCTTGATCATCCCCCTCAATAATTCCCCAGCTTTTGTCCCTCTTTCTCTCAGTTATTCTTGCCACCCAAATCTTGAGGCCTCTCTGATGTGACCCTCTCCAAGGGTAGCATTTTCTCCATTCTACCCACGGGATCCCAGAAGTATGCAGAGCTCCAGATTCTCAATGAGGATGAGAAGATGGGTGCAGGGAGGAAAGCTTTAGATTTCTTAGGAACTGAGTGAAAGGGGATCCTGTTCTAAGCAAGGTAGAACCAGGATGCTGGAACTAACCTTTAAAAAGGAAATAAAGCAGCTTTTAAACTAGATCATGGGGAAAAGTAGTCACAGTCAGCAGCACATAGTTCAAGGTAAGTTATTGTCAAAGCAACAAAGTTAGAATATCTCGATAAAAAGGTTTACTGTTTTCAAAAATAGTATCCATGAAGCTAATAAGCACTCCATGACGCTAAGAAGTAGCACTTTTAAAACTAATTGGAGGAAGTATTTGTTTCATTCAAAAGCACAATCAAGCTGTAGAATTTGTTGGGTAGAAGATGTGGTAAAAGCAGCCAACATACCAGAGTTTAAAGAGTTTAGACAAATTACCTCTCCTCTCCTCCCCTCACGACTCACCCCTTTCTCCCTCAGCTGTCTCCTCTCCCTTTGCTTATCCAGGCTTAGTCACCACCCTTCCCTACTTCCTCTTACTTTCAGCTAAGATAGGGTTACCATATGTCCGGATTTACCCGGACATGTCCTCTTTTTGAGGATATGTCCGGGCAACCGGGCGGGTTTTGCCAATCTGCCCCTTTGTCCGGATTTCTGGACAAATGGGCAGATTGCTAGCCTCCCCTCCCCTTAGTTACTACTGCCCTGGTGGTCTAGTGACCTCTTCCACCTTCGGGGCAGGAAAGAGCCCCCTCTTTCCTGCCCGAAGCGCTGCCCTGCATGCATCCTTCTTGTTCGTGATCTCGGTGCCGATTCAAAATGGCCGCCGAGAGTTGACGTGACCTCGCGAGACTTCAACTCTCGGCGGTCATTTTGAATCGGCGCCGAGATCACCAACAGGAAGGATGTATGCAGGGTAGCGCTCCGGGCAGGAAAGAGGGGGCTCTTTCCTGCCCCGAAGAGGTCACTAGACCACCAGGGCAGTAGTAAGGTAAAGGGGGGGGGGGGGTGACAGGGGGGAGTGGAAAATGTGACAGGGGGCGGAGTGAGGGCGTGAAAGGGGGCGGAGCATGTGTCCTTTTGGGGGCGGGGGACACAAATTATGGTAACCCTAAGCTAAGGAAAACCACATTTTGTGCAAATTCTACATTACACAGAATTCCCCCAGGTGTAAGTCCCTTCATCTCACCTAAACTGAGGGGCTGCGTTTCCTACTCACCTGAATCCAGTAAAAACTGTTTGGACTGAGAATAGGAGGCCAGCTGAGCAGCATTCACGACAACAGCTCTTGCCATCGTAGGGATGCAGCCCTAAAATACAAAATGGGACACTTCTATTTAAAGGACCTTGTATAAAGTCTTCACAACCTTGTATATTATTCACATTCTGCTGTCTAAAAATACAATTTCAGAGGAAGTGACATCACCAGTGAGAACGGCTACTAAGGAGCTTTGGTAAACAACTCCCTAAAAGCAGTGATTTGAACCTGAAAAAGTTGCTCAACACTCTATAGTGGGCATGTTAGAGTGGAAGAAGCTCGAGAGGTTCCATTCATGTGATAAAACAGCACAGAAATGGGAAAGACATGAGGTATGATGGCAGTGCAACAGTCTGACACGTCAGAACGAATCCTAGTGCAGACAGAATGGAAGAAGGAGGCAAGATGAAAGGGTTACCAACAATGATATGCAGAATTAGTTGGCAAAGATCTGGAATGATCACCCTATGCTTGGAACAACCTCCCCGAGTCCTTACGCCAAGCCCCCTCCCTGCCCATCCATCTTCAAGTCTTTGCTTAAAGCCCACCTCTCCAATGCTGCGTTCGGCACCTAACTCTTACCTTTCAGGAATTCCAGACTGCCCAATTTGACTGCCCCTATCGGTCTGGTTGCTCACGCGTCCTTTAGATTGTAAGCTCTTTGAGCAGGGATTGTCCTTCTATGTTAAATTGTACAGCGCTGCGTAACCCTAGTAGCGCTTTAGAAATGTTTAGTAGTAGTAGTAAGAGTAGATATAAATACGGTAATGGTGGACCTGCATAGGGAGATGGTGGAGATCAGCTCTCAGCCTGAGGGTTTGTAGGACCGAAGTGATCAGCAAGGACAATCACTGAAAGACTTACAAAATCAAATCTGTCAACCTGCACTCAATAGTGTTTAAGTTGTCAGTGAAACCGGTCTTAATGATGCAATATCAGGCTACATGGAGTGCCCCAAGAGGTCTACCAGAACTATGCTGATACTGTGTAACAGATCTGCAAAGTGGTTCTTACCCAAGGTGAGAAGGAGAACGAGGACAGGTTGATAATGGAGCGCACCAAAGCTTGGGTCCGAGGAAGGACAAAGACCCAAAATTGATCGGCTCACTTTTATCCACATTTGTTCACCCCTTCAAAGAATTGTAGTAGATTGGTGAGGCAAGACTTCCCTTCACTAAATCCATGTTGGCTTTGTCCCATTAATCCATGCTTTTACATATACTATGTCATTTTGTTCTTTATAATAGTCTACCATTTTGCCTGGCACCAACGTCAGGCTCACAGGTCTGTAATTTCCCGGATCACCTCTGGAACCCTTTTTAAAAATTGGCGTTACATTGGCCACCCTCCAATCTTCTGCTACCATGCTTGATTTTACAGATAGTAATATTGTGATAAGTAAGAGGGTGTCCTATAGGCCACTAGAGGGCGCTAGAAGAAGGTGGAGGTCGCTAGGACCGGGGAGAGCCCTGGGAGGTCCACAGGTGCAGGTGGTTATGGGCTGGGTCCTGGGGAGCTAATTAACCACTTTATACCCCACCTGAGTTGTGAAAGGAAGAGAAGTGAGCTAGCAGCAGGAGAAGAGAGAGCCCCTGAAAGATACTGGCTAACCTGATGGACTTGGGGGTGGACTGGGTGTCCAAAGGAGATCAGCAGGCTGAAAGTCGTGGGGTAAGAAGTCCCTAAAGCATTAGAGTTTGACTGTGTGTCTAGAACTGTGTGTCCAAGAAGAAAAGACTGTGTGTCTAGAACTGTGTGTTCAAAGAGGGACTGTGTGTCCGAAGATGAAGAGACTGTGTGTCTAGGACTGTGGGTTCAGAAGGGGGGACTGTGTGTCCACAGTTCTGAGAGAAGCAGGCTGCAAAGCCTGGGGTTGAGAGTCCCCCAAAGTATTGGTATAGTACTGAGCCCATGTATCTGTGTGGGGAGGCTCAATGTGAAGATCTATGAAAGCATAAAGTGTTAAGCTAGAAGAAGTGTGCCCAGGGGCTGGAATAAAGAGTTGCCTGAGAAATATGCAGTTGGTGAGACCTGCTTAATGTGCTGAGTGGAAACCAGGTCACCCTGAGTGAGAAGGGGTAGCACACTAATCTGCATATGATTTACATATTGAGAACCAGGTCACCCTGAGTGAGAAGGGGGATATCACAATATTACTAACAATAGTTCAGCAAATTCATTTTTCAATTCTATCAATACTCTGGGATGTATACCATCCGGTTCTGGCGATTTGCTACTCTTCAGTTTGTCAAATAGCTCCATTACATCTTCCAGATTTATATAGATTTGATTCAGTTTTTCTGACTTGTCAGCACAAATACCATTTCTGGCACCGGTATCTCTCCCCCATTTTTCTCGGTGAAGACCAAAGCAAACAATTCATTTAATCTCTCCACTATGGCCTTGTCTTTCCCGAGTGCCCCTTTTACCCCTAGGATAGTCATCTAGTGGTCCAACCGATTCTTTTGCCGGCTTCCTGCTTTTAAAATACCTAAACAAGTTTTAACTATGTGTTTTTGCCTCCAACGCAATCTTCTTTTCAAAGTCCCTCTTTGCCTTCCTTATCAGCGCTTTGCATTTGATTTATCATTCTTTATGTAGTTTCCTATTATTTCAGTTGGATCCATGTTCTGAAAGATTTTCTTTTAGTTCTAATAGCTTCTTTCATCTCACTTTTTAACCATGCCCGCTGTCATTTGGTCTTCCTTCCTCCTTTTCTAATACACAAAATATATCTGGCCTGGGTTAAAAACCATTATACACCATGAAGGAACTTCCTTATTTTAACATTAATTTTAAATATTAGTAAAACCCAACCAAATCCCCGTGAAAGGTGAAAAGAGGAGAGAAAAAAAAACCCATGTCCCTATCCATTCCCACAACTTAAAACAATGGGTTACAAAAGGCTCCCAAATAGCCTCCCATTTAGATAAAGTATGATGGCGCTTAGCCCACAAACTCTCCATATCACAAATGTACCACAACTTTGTTAAAAATACAGAAGAAACCTGTCTTCGCAAAAAACAACAATAATCGAAAACAGCGAAGATGACGCAAAAAAGGAAAAACTGAAAAAGAAAAATAGACAGAAGAAAAAACAAAAAATAATGAAAACCAGTAGAAAAAAGAAATCAAAAAATTAAAAAATAGAGAAATGTACACGAAGAAAGAAAAAACTCTAAAAATAAGATGAAACCAAAATAAAAAAAATACTAAAAATCAGAAAAAGACGACACAAGCAAAATGAAAAAAATGAATAAGTTTATTAAGGTGATATGACTCATATCACCTTAATAAACTTATTCATTTTTTTCATTTTGCTTGTGTCGTCTTTTTCTGATTTTTAGTATTTTTTTATTTTGGTTTTCTTATTTTTTGAGTTTTTTCTTTCTTCGTGTACATTTCTCTATTTTTTGATTTCTTTTTTCTACTGGTTTTCATTATTTTTTGTTTTTTCTTCTGTCTATTTTTCTTTCATTTTTTCCTTTTTTGCCACAACTTTGTTAACCACGAAATCAGAGAAGGAATTTTATGAGACTTCCAATGAGCAGCTACAATGACTCTAGCAAGAGACATCGCATGTCGAACCAATATACCCTGAGTTGTGGTTAGTCCAGGAGGTATACCAGGAAACAAGAAAAATTCTAGTGACCATTTAATTGGTTTAGAAAGCCATCTCTGAAGTCTATATTGAATAGCTTTCCAAAATGGTCTCACCTTTTTACAATTCCACCAGATATGCCCCATAGTACCCCTCCTGCCACAACCCCTCCAGAATGGTATTTTGAAAGAGCATCCACGCCTGATGTAAACTTAACTTTTGTAGCTGCTCCTCTACGCCTTTTTTTTTCACTATTCTTCTCATTTTAAGTTAAGCATAAAAGCAGTTCTCCTAGAGACTCACTCCTCCAGGGAAGGATTAAGCAATGGTGGACGGCTCTGCAATCAAAAGGGAAGGGGTGAACGGTACTCATATCCTGAATCCTTTTGAGGAGGGTTATAGTTGGGGGGTGAGTACACGCACGAGGAGTAGGTAGATGATTGAGGATGGATCTTGGAATGTCAAGGCGCTAAATGTACTAATGAAAAAGGCAAGAGACTGGGTTGGGAGGTGAAGACGCTATAAGAAATGCATCTAATGGCAAGGAAAAGAAGACCACTTAGAGATAATGTGTTTTCACAGACTTTTTTTGCTGTGTAAGCAGAGATGGGAGTAAGGAAGCACAGTGTTGCAATTATGATTTTAAAAAGACTTCCTTTAGGTGGAGAAAGTTCATTGGGCTTTGAAAGGGAGATGTATTTACTTAAGGGAGAAACTATATGGGGAAAAAATGGACCCCGAAACATTTATGCACCAAGTGTACACTAGAATGTGTTCTTTGCAGACTTTATGAGGGAAGTGGTAGATCTGATTGGGAAGGGGGAAGTTAGTTATAGCAGGGAACTTCTGCTTCCTGGAGACTTGGGAATTCCTGAAAAGCACTTCATAACCTAAAAGCTAAGCTTTTCTGAATTTATGTATTTTCAGATTTGTGTGTTTGGATTGATTCATAGATTCTAAACTGCTCTCTTACCTGGGTGTTCCTCTAGCTGAATAACTTCCTTGATAATCTGCTGACTTTACCTCCATATATCCTATACAGGAGGGAGAAAACAAAACCAAACCAACCTTCCTTTCCTCTTACTTGCAGAGCTGCCAGCTCCTATACGTTGCTATATTTCTGTCCTCCTCCTGACGTTATGCCTTCTAGGATCCTCTTCTACTAGAAGTAGCAACCAAATACGGAATGTGATCCGAGAAGAGAGTAAGGATTCTAATATTGATATTGCAATCCATCTGGGGACAAACAACCTGGCCACCAATAGCAAGTGTAGAGCACAGGGAGCATTCCAAAAGCTTGGGGAGGAACTCAAAGTCTCCTAGGAAGATTCACAGTTGTTCTAAGTCTCCATTTGGAGAAAAGGGCTCTCACTGTGGTTCAGTGGAGTCCCAGAGCTTTAGAAATGGGTTTGTAATCCTTTCCAGACTGATATATTTGAACAACTGCTTTCCTCGTGTCTTCTGGAATTTCCTTTGATAAAGGCTGTAGACGATTTTCAGTTCTTCAGCAATGAAAGCTGAGAATGTTTTACCTACATTAGAGTCAAGTGCAAAAATTGTCGTGCGAGTCTTTCGAATCGCAAAAGATTCAGGTTGCCCTGATAAAAGATAGTTTATATGACTAGAAGAGTTGAACTCTATGAGGTATTTGAATTTAAGAATGTTGAATTTCCCAAAGCATCCCTTTTTTTCTTCAATGCAATGCATTTATTGAAAATTTATTTTGAGGAATTTCTCTCGTTGCCAAAAGCTTTTCCACCTACAGCGCGTATTATATATCCAATAAATCTAAGACATTACCCCAGCAGGATAAAGCCTCAGGGGCTGCTCAGATTCTAAACTTGGAGGAAGTATCACAGGACAGCTTAGATGTGACGGTTTTTCTGGAAAAATCTGATTCTGAGACTCGAGAGACTTCAACGGTGACTTTTTAAAAAATTTCCTCAAAATAGTGACCATATTTTGAAGTTATCTTTTCTTCACAGACAAAACCTTTTTTTTTTTTTTTAATTCTTTATTTATAGTTTTCAAATTTACATCTCATGACATAAACCAGGAATTTCAGAAATATAAACTTAGCTGTAAATCAAAATTACTTATTACCAAAATAGGTTCTAAGTTAAGATTAACAAATTAATTTTAGTCCACAATAAATGAGACAAGATACTAGGAAATTGAAAGGAAAAACAAGCCTATAAAAATAAGCCAATTATTCATAACGGTAAGGGCGTAGTTGATATCCACAGCCGACGTATCAGCGCTTACTTAGGGAGTCAACACATTTGGTACTTGAACATTTTCCTTAGATGAAATAAACTGTAATAGTTTTTGAGGGGTAAAGAATATATAATTATTTGAACCAATCATTATATGACATTTGCATGGGAATTTCAAAAGAAAAGTAGCACCCAATTTTAACACTCTAGGTTTATGAAGTAGAAATTCCTTTCTTCTCTTTTGTGTATTCCTAGCTAAGTCGGGGAAAATCTGTATTTTTTGCCCCAAAAAAACATCATTTAAGTGGCGAAAATATAATCTAAGAATATTATGTCTATCAAGTTCAAGAGCAAAAGTCACAAGCAATGTTGTTCTCTCTGTAATACATTCCAGAGAGCTCTCAAGAAATTCAGTCAAGTTCAAGTTTGCCGTAGCCTGGGGTTGTTCTTTCGATAGTTTCTCGGTTCCAGTAATATACTGGAGCCGTGTGATAGGTGGAAATCCCTCTTTCGGAATCCCCAAAACTTCTCCGAAGTATTTTTTAAGCATTTCATCTGCTGATATTAGAGGAGATTTGGGGAAGTTCAACAGCCTCAGGTTATTCTTCCGGGTATTATTTTCCAAATATTCTAATTTTCTTTCCTGAATTTCTTTATCCTTAACCAAGGTTAGAGTTAAATTCTTTAATTGTACAACCTCATTTTCCATCTGAGAAATCTTTTCCTTATGCTCTTGGACATTTAAAGATAGATCTTGAACAGTTTGCTTCAATTCACCTATCTCGCCCTTAATAGAAATGTTCATCTGCAGTAACATTCCGTTTACCTCCTGTATTGCGTCCCACAAACTGTCCATGGTCACCGATAATGGTCTTTTTCGTCCTCCACTCTGCTCGGTAGTCAAACCTCGAGTGGCAGGGGTGGCGTCCTGCGTCTGCCCCTGCTTTGGTGTTCCTAAACTCGGGGTTAATCCAGTAATGGGTCCTCCAACCACACGCAACGGAGCACAAGCTTCCAGCTGCAGTGACCCCACTGCTAGCAATTCACTTCCGGGTTGTGGAGGTACGGTGAGAACGGGAGGACTCAACGTCACTCCCTCAGCGCTGCACTCATCTCCCAAAGGGTTTGAGACCGTCGAAGTGGAGGTCAGCTCACCAAGGATCCCGATACCAAAGTTCTCCAATGTTGATTGCCTCGAGATTGGTGTCGACGTTGGTGCCACGGAGGTAGGTACCAACGTTTTCCCCTTTCTTTTCCCCATCTTAACAGTCGGGGAAAGAAATTCTCAGGGTCAAACAAGGAAGATTCTGAGGAGCTCGGGGATCACACGTCCGTTATCGCCGCCATCTTGTCCCTCAGGGAGAGTTGACAGACAAAACCTTTTAATGGGTCAGAAAGTATGGATATTTCCTGATTGGACTAAAAGTACACAAGATCGTAGAAAGTTATTTCTTCACAAGTGGCAACAAGTGCTTGCAAGTGTTGCCAATTTCATTTTTCAGATTTCCTTTAAAACGCTGTGTGACTTTGGGTTTTCAGAGGTTTATCTTTTTTGACCCTAATCAGTTGAAATCATTTCAGGAAGAAAAGACATTCCTATACCTGCAGGCAAATAAGAGCAGATGAAGATTTTGTAGAGAACCTTTTATGTTTACCCTTGTTTCAGGGATTTTTTTTTTTTTTTTAAATTTTTGTTACATTTGTACCCCGCGCTTTCCCACTCATAGCAGGTTCAATGTGGCTTACATATTATATACAGGTACTTATTTATACCTGGGGCAATGGAGGGTTAAGTGACTTGCCCACAGTCACAAGGAGCTGCCTGTGCCTGCAGTGGGAATCAAACCCAGTTCCCCAGTACCAAAGTCCACCACCCTAACCACTAGGCCACTCCTCCACTTGGATCTCCTCTTTGTTGTGGACTGATAGAACATTATTTTTTACCTTTTTATTTTAATTTAAATTTTTTTTAGTTTTGCCTTATGGTGCTTTTCTGGTCAAGTTGATGTTTGCAATGTTTTGTTAAATACAATAAATAAAAAAAATTGAAAAAAAATCCCGATTGCTGGAGAAAGAGAATATTTAGTTTGATTAATCAAGATATGGTCTAGCAGAGGATCTGGATGGTTCTTCAAAAATAGAAACAAATAATAAGAGGAAACGTGAAATCTGAGATCAAGTGTTTATTTCAGTAGGACTTAGAACAATAGAGACTCAGATTATTCGCATTTGAATGTAAATCATTATTCGGCCGAATATGAATAATGTATTCGGGCCAAATCAAATATGAATATTCAGTACTGCTCTATTAGAAACCAGTCGGTGTGACATTCGTAATTGGGAAATCAGGAGGGCGGGGGCTTAAAAATTATTCATATTGCTGTATTTTCCTGCCTTCCCAAAAGTGTATTTTGGATAGGGATGTCTTTTCAATGTTGCAATACCACCATTTCCAAGTATAAAACACAAATAACCCTTCTAAAATACGCACCCTAATATCGTTTCTAAATTCAGTGGTTTTTACCAATAGCGCTTCAGCAGGAGAAGCTACAACTGACCGCACCAGTTTTCGCTACTGGATATAAAGCAGAAAATTCAAGAGCTATGCAGGGACAAAGCTCCAGCCCTGGATAGGCTTACTAGGTTTTCTATGCTGCTATCTGAAGGAGATATGGGGGAAGTACTAGTAAGGTTTTTTAATTTAAAAAAATTAACATTTCCAAATCCTACTTTAATGCATTTTATAAACTTATCTACACAAACTCTACACTTTCAATGTGAAAGAACAATTATAGAAAAATTCCAAAAGAAAGAAAGAACCCAAAAAGTCTTTGACTGCATCTTTATATCCCTCAACATGACAGCCATGAGTGATTTAACGTATCTATCCGTCAACTTGAATACCATGATGGTACAGATTTTACTCATTTTTCATGGCAGAATGCCTCAAGCTCTTTTGAGTTTGTGGGGGAGGGGGGGCTGTCTGCATTTTGCAGTCTTTAGACAGATTTTCTTTTGGATTCAGTTCTAAGCTTTGACTGGGCCATCTCAAGACACTCACTTCTTTTTTGCTAAGCCATTCCCCAGTTTCAGGTCTACGGCAAACTCAAGTTTTCCTCCAGGATCTGCTTGTAGGGGGGGGGGGGGGGAAATGGAGGCTGTAAACTACATCTTCAGAAGCATCTGTACCCACCACAGCAACATTATCAGCTTTGCTTCAGCAGCGACTTCTTTTTCTGCCATCCTCCCACATGACCTACGATTGGGGAGTACTCTTGAAATTGTTGAACAGTCAACAGTTTCCCCAGTCTCAGCTACAGACCTCTGCAGTTGATTTAAAATAATCATAAGCCAGCCTTAATTCTTAGGTATAATATTACCTTAAAAATATTTCCTCATTTTTCATTAATCTTGGATCTCATTAATGCGGACTTGTACCGGATTAATGTCAGGAAGGGGGGAGGAGGGAAGGATTGGGAGGGGGAATAGACTTGGGGGAAGGGGGGAGTAGAGAACGGGTGGGGCGGGGGGGGGGAATGTTAAAAGATGTTCTAGTTACAAACTGTTAGTATGGGAGTTATATCAACAAGACATATTTGTACTATGACAATACTGTTTGGTTATGCAATTGCATCAATAAAACATTATTAAATATAATTCAGGGAGGGTTGAGGTTGGGCGGGGGGAGGGAGAAATATATACAAAAGTTGGGACGATTATTCAACTGAATGTAATCATTTTCTGGATTTGTTACGGTTTGGTCTTTGGTTGATGATAAAGTTTGTAAATGATCTGCCCAATAAAAATACTTAAACATAATGCGGACTTGAGTATTTATATTGTTTACAATGCTTTCATATTGGCCGCTGTCGTAGACAGGATGCTGGGCTCGATGGACCCTTGGTCTTTTCCCAGTGTGGCATTACTTATGTACAATGTTTTGTTCCCTGAATTTTTACGAGAATTAATAATCCGTTTAAATAACACTTTTCTGTACAAGTACAAATTCTTGGTTTAAAGATGTAAAACTTATAAATTAAAAAAATAATAATAATCATAAGCCAGTGATGTGGGAGGCAAGAGAGGCCCACTTTACTCCTAAACACACAAAAAAATTTCTTTTTCATATGGGAGCCCTATCTCCAAATTATGTCTCCAAAAGCTTAGAAGTTTAACTTTAACCAGAATACGAGTAATATGCTGGTCTGTGGGAAGTAAAGGGTTACAATATTATACATAATGTACTTCAAGGAGTTAGGATTGGGAGGGGGAGTAGGACGTTCTAGAGGGGTCCTTGGGTTGGAGATTCAGTTCGCCAAGAGAAGGGAGATAAGAAACAAGACCTCTAATCTCAATACTATCTTGGTTTCAATTTATGCGAGTGAAGAAGGGGAGATTGTTTTGTTTTGTTCCATTACATTTTTGGAGCTCCTTGTAAAGGGCTTGCTGAAATAGAAAATACTGTTTACTACTGTTTTGTGAATTGTTTATACTCAACTTATTAATAAAAATTGTTGAAACTTAGAATAATCTTAAGCCTAACAATGACCTTCCTCAGTTTTCTTAACCTGATTTAAAAAAAAATTCCAGAGGTGATCCGGGAAATTATAGATCGGTGAGCCTGACATCGGTGCCGGGCAAAATGATACAGACCATTATAAAGAACAAAATTACGGAGCATATACACAAGCATGGATTAAGTCAAGGGAAATTTTGCCTCACCAATCTACTACATTTCTTTGAAGGGGTGAATAAACATGTGGGTAAAGGTGAGCTGGTCGATATTGTGTATCTGGATTTTCAAAAGGCATTTGACGAAGTACCTCATGAAAGACTCCTGAGTTCGATTCCCACTTCAGGCACAGGCAGCTCCTTGTGACTCTGGGCAAGTCACTTAACCCTCCACTGCCCCATGTAAGCCGCATTGAGCCTGCCATGAGTGGGAAAGCGCGGAGTACAAATGTAACAAAACAAAAAAAAAAAAAATTAGAAAGTCATGGGATGGGAGGCAATGTCCTATTGTAGATTAAAAACTGGTTAAAAGACAGAAAACAGAGAGAAGGGTTAAATGGTCAGTATTCTCAATTGAGAAGGGTAGAGAGTGGGGTTCCTCAGGGGTCTGTGCTGGGACTGCTGCTTTTTAACATATTTACAAATGAGCTAGAGATGGAAATAACTAGGGAGGTAATTAAATTAGCTGATGACATAAAGTTATTCAAAGCTGTTAAATTGCAAGAGGATTGTGAAAAATTACAAGAGGACCTTATGAGACTGGGCATCCAAATGTCAGATGACTTTTAATGTGAGCTAGTGCAAAGTGATGCATGTGGGAAAGAGAAACCCAAACTATAGTTACGTGGTGCAAGGTTCCACATTAGGAGCCACCGCCCAGGAAAGGGATCTAGATGTCACCGTTAATAGTATGTTGAAACCCTCTGCTCAATGTGCAGCAGTGGCTAAGAAAGCAAATAGAATGTTAGGTATTATTAGGAAGGGAATGGAAAACAAAGCTGAGAATGTTATATTATAATGCCTTTGTATCACTTTGTGGATGTAGCACTGCATACTTAAGGTTTACTATCAGTGGTGCTTACTGTTTTTTGGGGTAGCCATTACACCTAGAAACCAATGATAATATTTCACTCCCATTAGGTGAGTTTTTTCTCTGAGGTATTTTTCTACCTGGGGAGCTCTGAGGTTTCTTTTCTATAATATACAGAATACGCTAAGTATCCATTGTGCTACACCTACTGAACTGAGTTATTGCAAACGATATTTAAGTACTGATGAGTATTTGCATCTTCTTTTGAATGACTTTTACAAGGCCCCATATATTCCAGGGGTAGGCAACCATAGTCCTGGAGGGCCACAACCCAACTGGGTTTTCAATATTTCCACACTGAATATGTACGAGATCTATCTGCCTACAATGGAAGTAGTACATGCAAATCAATCTCATATACATTCACTGTGGAAATCTGAAAACCTGGCTGGGTTGTGGCCCTCGAGGACCGTGGTTACCCACCCTACTACTACTATTTAGCATTTCAATAGCGCTACAAGGCGTACGCAGCGCTGCACAAACATAGAAGAAAGACAGTCCCTGCTCAAAGAGCTTACAATCTAATAGACAAACAATAAATAAATAAAGTAAGCAAATCAAATCAATTAATGTGAACGGGAAGGAAGAGAGGAGGGTAGGTGGAGGCGAGTGGGTACGAGTCAAAAGCAATGTTAAAGAGGTGGGCTTTCAGTCTAGATTTAAAGATGGCCAAGGATGGGGCAAGACGTAGGGGCTCAGGAAGTTTATTCCAGGCATAGGGTGCAGCGAGACAGAAGGCGCGAAGTCTGGAGTTGGCAGTAGTGGAGAAGGGAACAGATAAGAAGGATTTATCCATGGAGCGGAGTGCACGGGAAGGGGTGTAGGGAAGGACGAGTGTGGAGAGATACTGGGGAGCAGCAGAGTGAGTACATGTATAGGTTAGCAGAAGAAGTTTGAACAGGATGTGAAAACGGATAGGGAGCCAGTGAAGCGACTTGAGGACAGGGGTAGTATGAGTAAAGCGACCCTGGCGGAAGACGAGACGGGCAGCAGAGTTTTGAACCGACTGGAGAGGGGAGAGGTGACTAAGTGGGAGGCCAGCAAGAAGCAGATTGCAGTAGTCTAAACGAGAGGTGACAAGGGTGTGGATGAGGGTTTTGGTAGAGTGCTCGGAAAGAAAGGGGCGGATTTTACGGATGTTGTAAAGAAAGAAACGACAGGTCTTGGCAATCTGCTGGATATGAGCAGAGAAGGAGATATATTCCTTCAGACGCTTACTATCCAGATAGAGAAAACAAGAAGTTGCCTTTAACAACACATATACTGATATCTACAAGGGAAGATGTAGTGCTAAAGGAGAACTGCTATCATGGAAGGATGCAAAGATGGATGTTGTGGTATAAAGATGAGCAATCGGGTCCTGAATCTTACCCTCCAAAGCGTGGGGATCCCCTCCTCACGGCTTATCCTCACCAAAGCATTGAACACGTTGGTGTAACCTCTCCTCTGGTCAGCTGGCAGCCTGTAGGGCAGAAGAAACACTGCTTTAACATTAGAGAAGAAACAGTGTGGATAGAGCCACTGTAGAAGGCAACATTTTCATTAATCCCTTCCCCTGAGAACTACCTGCCATCAGCTGTCATGCGGATGAGAGCTACCTCTGCTGGTGTGCCCACAAATGCCCCGATGGCACCAGCAGTCATACCAATCACTGCCTTCATGAAGAAGTTGGGAGGAGTGCCATCCTCCTTGGTCAGCTTCTCAAACAGGATAGTGTAGATGCCCAGCCGTGTTGTGGTGTATGTCGCCTGTCGGAGCAGTCCTGCAGACAGCCTGTAAGGGACGAGGGATTATCAGCCAGAGCACGACTGCAATGAAACATCTGAATACATTAGTGATTCTCAACCCAGTCCTCAGGACACACCCAGTCAGGTTTCAGGCTATCCACAATGAATATGCATGAGACAGATTTGCATAAATTGCCTTCACTATATGCAAATCATTCACTGTGTGCATACTAAACACCAGAAGGTAAAATTATGTATAATCATACCTGATAATTTTCTTTCCATTAATCAGAGCTGATCAATCCATAGACTGGTGGGTTGTGTCCATCTACCAGCAGGTGGAGATAGAGAGCAAACTTTTGCCTCCCTATATGTGGTCATGTGCTGCCGGAAACTCCTCAGTATGTCGATATCAAAGCTCCATCCGCAGGACTCAGCACTTAGAGAATTACACCCACGAAGGGACACTCTGCCCAGCTCACCACCGCCGAAACGGGGGAGGGGAATTAACCCAGCTCATCCCCACACAAGTGGGGGAGGGGAATCCGTCCAGCTCATCCCCGCGGAGCGGGGGAGGGACACCACACCCGCCGATGCGGGGGGATCTGGCTTATCCTGCAACCGCAACCGCGGGAGGAGCTGACTGACCCTAACACCGCCGAAGCGGGAGGGGTACAAAGCTGCCCTACAGCCGCACGAAGCGGGAGGGAGTGCCGGCAGAATTTAAATCTCAATCCAGCCCCGTAAAACGGAGGGGAGAGGAATGCAGCAGCTCACTGTAACACAAACTCGTCTCAACTCTTGAAGAATCCAAGTGAAGGAAGAACTTGAACACGAAGTCTTTCTGAAGTAACTGAAGACTAAACTTGAACCTGAAATGCAACCAGAATAAAAACAGTACAGATATCTGGGAGGGGCTATGGATTGATCAGCTATGATTAATGGAAAGAAAATTATCAGGTATGATTATACATAATTTTACCTTCCATATCATCAAGCTGATCAATCCATAGACTGGTGGGATGTACCGAAGCAGTACTCACCCAGGGCGGGACATAGAAATCCCTGACCTCAACACTGAAGCTCCAAACCGGGCCTCCGCCCGTGCAGCCACAGTCAACCGGTAATGCTTGGAGAATGTATGAGCCGAAGCCCAAGTTGCCGCCTTGCATATCTCTTCCAAGGAGACGGATCCGGCCTCTGCCATCGAGGCCGCCTGAGCTCTCGTGGAGTGAGCCTTCAGCTGGATAGGCGGCACCTTCCCCGCGGCCACATAAGCCGCTGCAATGGCTTCCTTGACCCATCTTGCCACTGTAGGCTTAGCAGCCTGCAGACCCTTACGAGGACCTGCAAACAGGACAAACAGATGATCCGATTTCCGGAAATCATTGGTCACTTCCAAGTATCTGATGATGACTCGTCTCACATCCAGATATTTAAGAGCAGAGTACTCCTCTGGGTAGTCCTCCCTACGAAAGGAAGGGAGACAGAGCTGCTGATTCACATGGAAGCGAGAAACAATCTTGGGCAGAAAGGAAGGCACTGTGCGAATAGTCACTCCTGCCTCAGTGAACTGCAGAAAAGGCTCTCGACATGAGAGCGCCTGGAGCTCGGAAACTCTTCTGGCTGAAGTGATAGCCACCAAAAAGACTGCTTTCAACGTCAGGTCTTTCAGAGATGCCCTCGACAAGGGTTCAAAAGGCGGCTTCTGCAATGCTCTTAGCACCAGGTTGAGATTCCACGCAGGCACCACTGAGTGCAGAGGAGGGCGCAGGTGATTAACTCCCTTGAGAAAGCGCACCACATCTGGCTGTGAAGCCAGGGAAGCACCCTTCAGGCGGCCCCTGAAGCAAGCCAGAGCCGCTACCTGGACTTTAAGGGAACTGAGCGACAGGCCTTTCTCCAGACCTTCTTGCAGGAACGCCAACACTGAAGAAATTGGAGCAGTGAAGGGAGAAAGAGAGCCTGCTTCACACCACGCTGCAAAGATACGCCAAACCCTGGCGTAAGCAGTAGAAGTAGAGCGCTTCCTCGCTCTCAGCATAGTGGCGATGACCTTGTCTGAGAAGCCCTTCTTCCTCAGACGCTGCCGCTCAATAGCCAGGCCGTAAGACCAAAGGGGGAGGGATCCTCCATCACCACGGGACCCTGATGTAACAGGCCCTGTTCCACTGGCAGTCGCAGAGGATCGTCCACTGAGAGCCTGATCAAGTCCGCATACCAGGGACGCCTGGGCCAATCCGGACCCACCAGGATTACCCTGCCGGGATGCTTTGCCACCCGGTCTAGCACCCTGCCCAACATGGGCCAGGGCGGGAACACATAGAGGAGCTCTTGTGTCGGCCACTGTTGGAGAAGAGCATCTACTCCCAGGGATCGAGGGTCCCGTCCTCTGCTGAAGAAGCGCGGCACTTGGCAATTGGCCGATGACGCCATCAGATCTAGGCTCGGCTGGCCCCAGCGCTTCGCGATGTCCAAGAACGCCTGAGCAGATAGCTGCCACTCTCCGGGCTCCAAGGTATGGCGACTGAGAAAGTCCGCCTTGACATTCATGACTCCGGCAATGTGGGCCGCTGAAAGCTGCTCCAGGTTCGCTTCCGCCCACTGGCAGAGATACATAGCCTCCTTGGCTAGAGGGGCGCTCTTGGTACCTCCCTGGCGGTTGACATAGGCCACAGCCGTGGCATTGTCCGACAGGACCCGTACAGGCTTCCACACCAGTACCGGGATGAACTCCAAAAGCGCCAACCGAATGGCTCTGAGTTCCAGGAGGTTGATAGACCACTTTGCCTCTGCAGGAGACCAGAGCCCCTGCGCTGTCCTTCCCAAGCAGTGGGCTCCCCAGCCCGACAAAGAGGCGTCCGTCGTGACGACAATCCACTCTGGGGTCACCAGAGGCATTCCCGCAGACAATTTGTCTGTCTGCATCCACCAGCTCAGCGCCTTGCGCACTGCTGGGTCCAAGGGAAGTCGCACAGCATAATCCTCCGACATCGGAGTCCAGCACTGCAGCAAAGAGTGTTGAAGTGGTCTCATATGAGCCCTGGCCCAGGGCACTACTTCCATCGTGGCCGTCATAGAGCCCAACAGCTGCACATAGTCCCAAGCCCGAAGAGGAGAGGCTCCCAGGAACTGGTCCACCTGAGCCTGAAGTTTGACAATCCGATTGTCTGGCAGGAACACTCTGCCCACTTGGGTGTCGAATCGAACTCCCAGGTACTCCAGGGACTGAGTCGGGCGCAGCTGGCTCTTCTCCCAGTTGATGATCCATCCCAGGGAGCTCAAAAGAGCAACTACCCGGTCCACAGCTTTGCCGCACTCTGCATAAGAGGGGGCTCGGATCAACCAGTCGTCCAGATAAGGATGGACTTGTATCCCTTCCTTTCGTAGGAAGGCCGCGATGACCACCATTACTTTGGAAAAGGTCCGCGGAGCAGTAGCCAACCCGAATGGGAGGGCTCTGAACTGGAAGTGTCGTCCCAGGACTGCAAAACGCAGGAAGCGTTGATGAGGAGGCCAGATGGGAATATGCAGGTACGCTTCCTTGATGTCCAAGGAAGCCAAGAACTCTCCTGCCTTCACTGCCGCTATAACAGAGCGGAGAGTCTCCATGCGAAAGTGCCGCACTTTCAAGGCCCGATTGACCCCTTTGAGGTAGAGGATAGGCCGGACAGAACCTCCTTTCTTTGGTACCACAAAGTAAATGGAGTAACGTCCCTTGCCAAGCTGACTTTCTGGCACAGGAACGACCGCGCCCAGGCGGATCAGATTGTCCAAGGTCTGCTGCACTGCCACAGCTTTGACCGGAGACTTGCAGGGAGAGAGTACAAACCCGTCTTTTAAGGGTCGGCAGAACTCTAGCTTGTAGCCGTCTCTGATGACTTCCAGCACCCACGCGTCTGAAGTTATTGTGGTCCACTTGCCCAGAAACGAGGACAGCCGTCCTCCAATCTGCACTGGGGCGTGGACCAAGGCCCCGTCATTGGGTACGAGACCCTGGGGGAGGACCGGAGGAAGCACCTCCGGGACGGCGGTCTCTGCGAAAGGAATGCTGCTTGGGGGAGAAATTCCTCTTGAAGGAAGAGGGGGCAGAGGAACCCGACTTGCCCGGGCGGTACCGACGGGCTTCCTGCAACCGTCCTCTGGAGGTACCGGGACGAGTACTAGCCCGAGCCCTGACCTCTGGTAATTTCTTGCCCTTAGACGTGCCGAGATCGGTCACGATTTTGTCCAGCTCGACCCCAAAGAGCAGCTTGCCTTTAAAAGGCAATCTAGCCAGGCGGGATTTAGAGGCATGGTCAGCAGACCAATGTTTCAGCCAAAGCCACCGCCGCGCAGAGATTGTCTGAGCCATGCCTTTAGCTGAGGCCCTCAAGACATCATACAGCAAGTCTGCCAAATAGGCTAAGCCCGATTCCAGGGCCGGCCAATCAGCCCTCAAGGAATGATCCGAGGGGGAAGCCCGCTGCACCATAGTCAGGCACGCCCTGGCCACATAGGAGCCGCAAACTGAGGCCTGCAAACTTAAAGCAGCCGCCTCAAAGGACGACCTTAAGGCCGCCTCCAATCTTCTGTCTTGGGCGTCCTTTAGGGCCGTGCCACCTTCCACCGGCAATGCCGTTTTCTTAGTCACCGCAGTGATTAAAGAATCCACGGTAGGCCACAGATAGGCCTCACGTTCACTCACAGCCAAAGGATAGAGGCGGGACATAGCCCTAGCCACTTTAAGGCTCGCTTCCGGGACATCCCATTGAGCCGAAATTAAGGTGTGCATGGCATCATGCACGTGGAAGGTTCTAGGCGGGCGCTTCGTCCCCAGCATAATGGCAGAGCCAACAGGGGCTGAGGGAGAGACGTCCTCCGGAGAGGAAATCTTCAAAGTGTCCATGGCCTGTAACAACAGGTTGGGCAAATCCTCTGGGCTAAAAAGCCGCGCTGCAGAGGGGTCATCCGCTCCATCCGAGCGGGGATCCGTCTCCTCCAAGGAATCCGCAAAGGACCGTTGGGAGACCTCAGACACGCTGCCCTCATCTACATCGGAGGAGACAAAGTCCTCCAAGGCCTGGGAATCAACCCGAGGGCGTTTACCTCTGGGAACCTCAACCTCTTTACCAGACGAGGGAGCAGGGGCAGCGTTTTGCATGAGGAAAGCCTGATGCAGCAGCAAAACAAACTCGGGGGAGAAACCCCCCAGACTGTGCACTTCCGCAGCCTGGGCAACAGCCCTAGACGCACCCTCAACCGGCGCTCGCAAGAGCGGGGGAGAGACATGCTGCGCATCCAAAATGGCGTCCGGCGCGACACTCCGCGAAGGAGCCGCGCGGGAAGAACGGCGCTTAACTTTAGCCGCTTTTGTGCCGTCGCCCAAATTAAGGGCGTTCATGGCATTAATGTCTCCAACCTCAAGGGCGGCCCACGAAGAAGCCGTCCGAGCCGCGTGGCCGGCCAAGATGGCGGAGGCGAGGAGCGGGGGATGGGCGTTTATGGCGGGAAAAACCGCCACGCCGGAGGAAGGACCGGGACATTCATCGGTCACGAAACTGTCACCCAACAAGGGCGAATCAGGCTGTAAGACCCCCGCATCCCCTCTAGAAGCGCTCAAGCGATCCGGGGAGCGACCCTTTGCGCCCTCGCCCTCCGACGCCATATGCCACGAGGAGAAGAATCGGGGAACCCCCTGCCCGCTATAAAAAGGTAAAAATTACCTGCTGTCCGCTCCGAGCTGTAACGAACTGGTGTCCCAGTGAGTAGCTGCAATGAACGTTTAAATAAACGTCGAAATAAACGCCTTTAAGGACGTTTAAAATTTTTTTTTCTTTTTTTTTTTAACGGAGCCAGCGGGAGGGGGGAGAAAAGGAGGGACCTGGCACCACCAGGTTTGCACTTGCTCAAAAGAGCCCTCAACCCCAGGCACTCAACAAAACCTAAAAATTAGGCTTGGAGGCCTAGCCAGAGCTGCTGCTGTGTGTGACCACCACCTGCTGAGATAGAGAACATACTGAGGAGTTTCCGGCAGCACATGACCACATATAGGGAGGCAAAAGTTTGCTCTCTATCTCCACCTGCTGGTAGATGGACACAACCCACCAGTCTATGGATTGATCAGCTTGATGATATGGAAGAGAGATTTATATATAGTGAAGGCACTTTATGCAAATCTGTCTCATGCATATTCATTGTGGATATCCTGAACGCCAGATTGACTAAGCATGTGTTGATGTCTGGATTGAGAACCCCTTGTATACATCCTAATCCCACTGGTTACAAAGCTGGTCACTTGACCTTATACACTGTCCCCTTATAGACCCAGAAATTAACTACTGATTCGTCAGCAAACCATTCTCATTCTCTGCCTCCCTCCTTGATTAGCTTCCTCTGAAAACCATTTCCATCTTCTCTTATTAGCTGGCCCATCTCCTGCCACAGGCCTACGGCAAAATGTACGCTTCCATCAAGCCTCCACTGTATGGACTTCCCTCCAACAAATGTCCAACCAGCCGCACTCTGTGCCATAACGCCTTCTTCCAAGGTTCAATTCTTCATATAGGCCGCCGCCTATGTATCTCGTTCCCTCTCAGGTTCTTGGCGTCCCCAGAGTGGATTCTCTTGCCTCCAGCAGCATGCTGCAAATATTCCAGTTTTATGGCTTGTGGCTTCTACAGTCCATGTCTCCCATTTAAACAAACATAGGTAGTCGCCCTATACCCAACGAGGCAAAGGCGTCCTCCTGTAAGGCCAGCAAATTATCCAACTATGTCAACTTGTTGTAACTAATTTTATTTGTATCCGAGGTACAGCACGTAGCCTCTGTGATCCTTGTATTTGCAATTGTCAAATCCATCCATTTAGGTGTAACAATATTACCAGCCATATAGATATTCATCTTTAAACAGCCTCGTCCGCCTTATCCACTGCTCTCCTGTTTTGCCATCTCATCCAAGAATGTCTTAGCGTCCTCCACCTGCTCAAACATGTGCACCTTGCCATTAGCTGTTATTTTCAATTTTGCTGGATACAGAAGGCTAAATCGAATCTTCTGAGCAAAAAGTTTGGAGCAGATTGGCACAAACGCCCTCCGCGCTGCTGCTACCTTAGTAGAATAGTCCTGAAAGCAGAGGATTTTGTTATTTTGGTAGCGCAGATGCTTACCGCCTCGGAGCGCCTGCAAGAGCTGTTGCTTGTGGGCATCGTTGAGTATCTTTAGAATTGTCACCCTGGGGCGCGAATCCTCCACCCTTCGCGGCCCCAGTCTATGTGCACGCTCCACGCGGAGCTCTCCCTCCAATTCAGATAACTCTGCGGCCTCCGGCAGCCATTTTTCTAAGAAGCCCCTTAGATCTCTCTCTCCCAGGGATTCGGGGAGGCCCACCAGCCGGATATTATTCCGCCGCGAGCGGTCCTCCAATTTCTCCTCCAGTTCCTGTACTCGCTTTTGTAGCGCTGGGGCCTCTCCTGACATTTTTTGTACCTCATCTTCCACATTGCTTATTCTCTGCTGCACCTCTTTTAAGTCCGTCGCCATAGCCGCATATCTCTCCTCCATGCCATCCAATTTGTCCAGGATTTGTTGGAACTTGCCGTCCACCGTTTGTTCAACAGCATCCGATACTTCCCGTATAATCTCCGCCGCCCATTGCGAGCTCGGAGTCGGAGACGGCGGCTGGCTCTTGTCCGCCATCTTGGCCTCCGCTCCTCGCCCCTTCTCGCGGCTGTCTTTTTTTACCGCTTTAGACGTCATGCCGTTCGGTTCTGCGGTTTTTTTCACACTTTTGTTCGCTACTGCACCCTACGGTGAATATCTTTTCCCTTTCGGGGGTATTTCAGCAGATTCTTAGTGATTGACTCTAACGGGCGCTTCGGAGCAGCGTGGCCACGCGTCCTCACTCCTCCATAGCCCAACCGGAAGTCCTTTACTTTTGTTTTTATTACAATTATAATTGTAAAAATAAAAATTGGAGGAAAAAGAACTCAGCAGGTCCGCGGCAGTGCTGCGACTATCTTTTTGCTCCTTCAGAACTCCCGGTTCCAATCACTGGTCAAAAAAACCTTGAATATTATGTTCAATTCTGGTCGCCGCATCTCAAAAAAGATATAGTGGAATTAGAAAAGGTGCAGAGAAGGGCAACAAAAATGATAAAGGGGATGGGACGACTTCCCTATGAGGAAAGGCTAAAGCGGCTAGGGCTCTTCAGCTTGGAGAAAAGGCGGCTGAGGGGAGATATGATAGAGGTCTAGAACATAATGAGTGGAGTTGAACGGGTAGATGTGAAGCGTCTGTTTACGCTTTCCAAAAATGCTAGGACTAGGGGGCATGTGATGAAGCTGCAATGTAGTAAATTTAAAACGAATTGGAGAAAATTTTTCTTCGCTTAATGTGTAATTAAACTCTGGAATTCATTGCCAGAGAATGTGGTAAAGGCGGTTAGTTTAGCGGTGTTTAAAAAAAGGTTTGGACGGCTTCATAAAGGAAAAGTCTACAGACCATTATTAAATGGACTTGGGGAAAATCCACTATTTCTGGGATAAGCAGTATAAAATGTTTTATACTTTTTTGGGATCTTGCCAGGTATTTGTGACTTGGATTGGCCACTGTTGGAAACAGGATGCTGGACTTGATGGACCTTTGGACTGTCCCAGTATGGCAAAACTTATGTACTTTATTAATTCAAACTTCTTCTTGTTTTATATATACAGAGAGTCTCTTATAATTTTTCTTTTTTCACTTTCATTTGAAAAGCAACAGTAACACACACTGGATGATTCACATAGCAGCAAAATCTCAGATGCATTCACATCCTCAAACAGTTCGAAATTTCATAACAATTCAATTGGTGGTATACTAAAGCACTTGTCTGTCCCAACGGGGTCCTCTGTTTCACCAAAGCTTCGTCAGGGGAAAGGAAGTGCCGTGCATAGAAAACACTGCTCAATGAATGCTGCTTAGGTACCTCTTTTTCCTCCAATTTTCATTTTTACAATTATAATTGTAATAAAAACAAAAATAAAACATTTTACATAAGAACTAGGACAGACCGAACGTCCATCAAGCCCAGTATCCTGTTTCCAACAGTGGCCAATCCAGGTCACAAGTACCCGGCAAGATCCCAAAACAGCAAAATAGATTTTATGCTGCTTATCCTAGAATTTGCAGTGGATTTTCCCAAGTCCATCTTAATAATGGCTTATGGACTTGTCTTTTAGGACATTATCCAAACCTTTTTTAAACTCTGCTTTCACCACATTCTCTGGCAAACAATTCCAGAGTTTACTTGCTTACTGAAGAAATATTTTCTCTGATTCGTTTTAAATTTACTACTTAGTAGCTTCTTTGCATGCCCGCTAGTTCTAGTATTTTTGGAAAGAGTAAACAAGCAATTCACATCTACTTGTTCCACTCCATTCAGTATTTTATAAACCTCTATCATAGCTCTCCTCAGCTGTCTCCTCTCCAAGCTGAAGAGCCCTAGCCACTTTAGCCTTTCCTCATACGGAAGTCATCCCATCCCCTTTATCATTTTCGTCACCCTTCTCTGTACCTTTTTTGAGATGCGGTGACCAAAACTGCACACAGTATTCAAGGTGTGGTTGCACCATGGAACAATACAAAGGCATTACAACATAACATTCTCAGTTTTATTTTATTTTTGTTACATTTGTACCCCACGCTTTCCCACTCATGGCAGGCTCAATGCGGCAGGCAATGGACCGTTCACTTGTCTATTAGATTGTAAGCTCTTTGAGCAGGGACTGTCTCTCTTTGTTAAATTGTACAGCGCTGCGTAACCCTAGTAGCGCTCTAGAAATGTTAAGTAGTAGTTAAGTGACTTGCCCAGAGTCACAAGGAGCTGCCTGTGCTGGGAATCGAACTCAGTTCCTCAGTTCCTTTCTTAATAATTCTTAACATTCTATTTGCTTTCTTAGCTGCTTCTGCACATTGAGCAGAGGATTTCAACATATCAACGATGACATCTAGATCCTTTTCTTGGGTGGTGACTCCTAATGTGGAACATTGCACCATGTAACTATAGTTTGGGTTCCTCTTTCCCGCATGCATCACTTTGCACTTGTTCCCATTACAAGTTATCTGCACGACTGATTTTTTTTTTTTATCATATCCTTTTGATTTTGTTTGTATTCAGTATTTGAATTATTAGAGACAGTCCTGTTTTGTTTTGTTTTTTACCCCTAGTACACAGTGAAACCTTTCTCTAACAAAGAAGGAAATAGAAGTCCAAACACGCAATGGGCACAGAAGTGGGACTAGCTCAGTCTGTCTCTGGAGCCAGCTGAAGAGATTGACACTGTCCCTGAAAACAGGAAACAGATCTAGTTTTGAAGCTACCCACAAAAGATATCCATCAGTTCTCCCTGCAGCGACCTGGTGCTCTGGCTCGTTTGGTTGGCCTGTCTTTAGTTCTCAAGGTGTGGATTTTATCTGGACTATGAATGGAGCAAAACTCAAACTGCTCTCCCCCACCCCTCCGAAACCCATTTGAAGCCTTTGATTTTTCTCATCCCATAGCCTACCTGCTGTATCTGCCTCCTCCCTCCCATATGGGGTCAAAGGCCTTCAACTCCACTGCTCAAAAATAGTTTGCTTATTGAACCTTTGCCTGTAATATTCAACTAATGTCAGGTGAAACCCAAACCTCAGCCATGTTGTGTCTCATAATCAATCAATCAGACTCCATTTTACAACTTGTGGGTTGAGGCTATTAGCCCACATGGCTCTTGACTTTGCATTCTGTAATCCCACTAGATCAGGGGTAGGCAACTCCGGTCCTCTAGAGCCGCAGGCAGGTCAGGTTTTCAGGATATCCACAATGAATATGCAGGAGATAGATTTGCATATCTCCTGCATATTCATTGTGGATATCCTGAAAACCTGACCTGCCTGCGGCTCTCGAGGACCGGAGTTGCCTACCCCTGCACTAGACCACAAATTCACGAACCAATCAGTCTTTCCCTATAGTATACAAATATATGTACATTAATGCTCTCTTACATGAAATACATACCCCTGTGAGTTCTTGTGTAGACTTCCCCCTCCCCCTTACCCTGTGTAGATGCCACGCAATCCCTCCTTCCTAAGGATGCTGCCAACAGCATGGAAGCTGGTTTTATACTCCTTTGTCTTGGCTCCTTCACCACTCAGCTGCATGCGGTTCTTTACCAGATCTAGTGGTTGCACAAAGACTGTAGCACCCATGCTAGATTGAAGAGAGGAGAGAGAAAGACACAGAAAGAGAAGAGAGAAAAAATATGTTTGTTACACGGGATATAAATTGATACAGCAGACGATCAGCGAGCAGCTCTCTTCTCGGTAACAGGCGCAGAGCTAACCCACTTACTTACTGCTGTCTGCATACTAACCAAGAAACAGCACGGACCTAAGGTAAATCCAATACCATGAACAAAATTATAATCCTTTACATCAAGCAAAACAAAAAAGTAGAGAAAAAAGCCTCAATAGAAGTAGCCATAGGTCATTGAAAGATTATTCCCATAGCTCTCACAGATGTGGGGTTTCTCTGTCTTATCCCTTCTGCACAGTTTTGCACGCTACGAACAGTAAAGCTGGTGACAGAAGGGCTCTGAAACCCTGTCATATTTTTTGAGACACGATGGGGATGTGGGTCCAGACATCTCTCCGATCTTCCCCTGGCCATGCACAAACCAACAATAGGATCAGCAAACTTATTTAAGGCTCTTTTCCAATACCCATCTTACATATGTATTATGTATGTTGATTTTATAATCTATCATGAACATTTTTGGATTTAAACAATATAAATTCAATAAATAAAATAAACAGTGTCTTCATGTCACCCCCATTGTTTCCCTCAACAAAATGGTTCAAAGTTTTAATACTCTTCCAAAGACCCCTTTTTCTTAAGGTACCGCAAAAACAATTAATTCACCCTGGGCCTCAGCAAATGCCTGTCATTCAGCTGCAGGAAACCAATTAGAAATACCAATGGAGTCTTACAAGATGGCATCAGACCTTCAAAGGCAATAGTGGCACAAGTCTCTCGGTTTTACACCTGTGCATCTGAGTGGTAGCAACTCCTTTTCTCTACAATGCTGTATTCACAAGTCTATAGTTGCATTTGTAGGTAAATCCAGGACCAGCTCACCATGTCCCTAATAACCCAAGATCACCTCATCATACCAGAATCACGTTATCATCCAAAAGTTGCCCGGCTTACTTATTATTAAAGAGTGAAGAGGGATAGAGGTGAAAGGTTGGTATATTCAGAGAAGGGAAATATTGGGTTGTGTCATAAGTACATAAGTACATAAGTAGTGCCATACTGGGAAAGACCAAAGGTCCATCTAGCCCAGCATCCTGTCACCGACAGTGGCCAATCCAGGTCAAGGGCACCTGGCACACTCCCCAAACGTAAAAACATTCCAGACAAGTTATACCTAAAAATGTGGAATTTTTCCAAGTCCATTTAATAGCGGTCTATGGACTTGTCCTTTAGGAATCTATCTAACCCCTTTTTAAACTCCGTCAAGCTAACCGCCCGTACCACGTTCTCCGGCAACGAATTCCAGAGTCTAATTACACGTTGGGTGAAGAAAACTTTTCTCCGATTCGTTTTAAGTTTACCACACTGTAGCTTCAACTCATGCCCTCTAGTCCTGGTATTTTTGGATAGCGTGAACAGTCGCTTCACATCCACCCGATGTTTTTATGAGCCCATTCAGCCTGCTCTATTTAGGAGCTGTGTGAAGAGGGATAGAGGTGAAAGGTTGGTTTATTCAGATGAGGAAAATATTGGGTTGTGTCATCAGATTCTCTGTTTTTATGAGCCCATTCAGCCTGCTCTATTTAGGAGCTGTGTGAAGAGGGATGGATAGAGGTGAAAGGTTGGTTTATTCAGATGAGGAAAATATTGGGTTGTGTCATCAGATTCTCTGTTTTTATGAGCCCATTCAGCCTGCTCTATTTAGGAGCTGTGTGAAGAGGGATAGAGGTGAAAGGTTGGTTTATTCAGAGAAGGAAAATATTGGGTTGTGTCATCAGATTCTCTCTTTTTATGAGCCCATTCAGCCTGCTCTATTTAGGAGCTGTGTGAAGAGGGATAGAGGTGAAAGGTTGGTTTATTCAGATGAGGAAAATATTGGGTTGTGTCATCAGATTCTCTGTTTTTATGAGCCCATTCAGCCTGCTCTATTTAGGAGCTGTGTGAAGAGGGATGGATAGAGGTGAAAGGTTGGTTTATTCAGATGAGGAAAATATTGGGTTGTGTCATCAGATTCTCTGTTTTTATGAGCCCATTCAGCCTGCTCTATTTAGGAGCTGTGTGAAGAGGGATAGAGGTCAAAGGTTGGTTTATTCAGATGAGGAAAATATTGGGTTGTGTCATCAGATTCTCTGTTTTTATGAGCCCATTCAGCCTGCTCTATTTAGGAGCTGTGTGAAGAGGGATGGATAGAGGTGAAAGGTTGGTTTATTCAGATGAGGAAAATATTGGGTTGTGTCATCAGATTCTCTGTTTTTATGAGCCCATTCAGTGTTCTATTTAGGAGCTGTGTGAAGAGGGATAGAGGTCAAAGGTTGGTTTATTCAGATGAGGAAAATATTGGGTTGTGTCATCAGATTCTCTCTTTTTATGAGCCCATTCAGCCTGCTCTATTTAGGAGCTGTGTGAAGAGGGATAGAGGTCAAAGGTTGGTTTATTCAGATGAGGAAAATATTGGGTTGTGTCATCAGATTCTGTTTTTATGAGCCCATTCAGCCTGCTCTATTTAGGAGCTGAACGGAGGTACGGGGGGTATTTATTTATTGCATTTGTATCCCACCTATTTGCAGGCTCAATGTTTTGTAAACATTGTCATTACAGGATAGCAGATACATTGTGTAGAATTTAAGTGAGGGAAGAGAGAAGGTAGCAGGACCAGTGGGTTGCATGGATAGAAGTTCCAAGGCAGCCAAATCAGGGGGTGCAACCAGCGAGGTTCAAGGGCAGCGGGATCAGGAGGTGCAACGAGTGAGGTCAAGGGCAGCAGTGAAGTTGAGAAGGTTGTGGGGAGTCGGATCTTACCCCGCCAGCCCCCCGAAAAGAAATTTGATGGACTTGGGGGAGGTCCTGGGCCTGCTGCCAACCTCGCCACTGCTGCTCTTTGGAGAACTCATGGCCGCCGTTTTTCTCCTCTCCGGCTCCACAAGAGATGCAAGGTGACACCAATCTTAGCAAAGAGCGCTCCACGGGGCTAGGACACAGAGCGCAGACTCGCCGGATCTCTCCTTATTGGACGACAGCAAGGAAGGACGTGACGGGGATCCGTCTTGCCTTTAGGATTATTGTGCGTTCCTAGCCTCACTCTGGTTTTCCGTTCTCCGTGATGACGATCATGTGATGGGACATAAATAACTTCCTGTTTTATAGGGTCCGTTTTGACTTTTGATTCGATGGAAGAAAGTAACTTGTGAAAGCCTCTTTATAGCAATCTGTAGTGTGGTATATCAAGTTACTACCATTATTTTCATTAATATTAGTTTCCCCACCCAAAACATATAAAATAATATTCTGATAAATATGTCATTTTATCTTTAACATTAAGAATTATATTAATAATAATATGTTGTTTCTCCCTGCCCTCTGAAAGGAAGCTTTATTTTCGGTTTTGTTATAAGGCCTGAGAGTCAGGCACAAGACATGGAGGAATACTCTATCCCTACAACTGTAGTGCACATAAACCAAAGAGTAGGGTGGGTAGGCTCTTCCAAAAGACAAGGGAGACAATGGTTCTTCTATATATATTACTTATTGAAAAACACCAAAACACTTGGCATAGCAGCCGTGTTTCAGCACTCAGGTGCCTGCAATTATGGTGTATATGTTTATTTATTTTTGTTACATTTGTACGCTGTGCTTTCCCACTCATGGCAAGGCAGGCTCAATGTGGCTTACATATTGTATACAGGTACTTATTTGTACCTGGGGCAATGGAGGGTTAAGTGACTTGCCCAGAGTCACAAGGAGCTGCCTGTGCCTGAAATGGGAATTGAACTCAGTTCTTCAGTTCCCCACGACCAAAGTCCACCACCCTAACCACTAGGCCACTCCTCCACTTTTTTTTGCTCACACCTTTTTCAGTAGTAGCTCAAGGTAAGTTACGTTCAGGTACACTGGGTATTTCTCTGTCCCAGGAGGGCTCACAATCTAAGTTTGTACCTGAGGCAATAGAGGGTTAAGTGACTTGCCCAAGATCACAAGGAGCAGCAGTGGGATTTGAAATGGCCACCTCGGGATTGCAAGACCGATGACCTAACCACTAGGCCATATATGTTCTTCATCCAATTCTACTGTAGTGTAACACTGTACTGAGGTGAAAAACAATTTAATTCCTGTAGCGTACACTATAAAATATAGAATAAGCCTAAATTTCTGCATGGTTTATAGAATGTGCCGAGCGCCCGTCCATGTGACTAAATTTAGTCATGGGCAAGTTACACGATTTTTTTAGCATACGTTAAAAATTAGTGTGCGCTAATGATAGACACAACCATAGGAATATAATGGGTGTCTCCATCGTTAGCGCGCACTAAAAACAGCACGCCTACAGCGCAGCTACAGGGCACTAAATTCAAAAGAGCACTGATACAAACTTTATTCAATTATACAAAAACATATATACCTGCAACTAAAAATCCTTTGAGCACAACCAGTGGCAATCCTAGCCGGCATGACACCCAGGGCGGATCGCTGATGTGCCCCCCCCCCCCGGCAAAATGACACCCCCCCCCCGGGTGCACGCCGCTGGGGGGGGGGTGCCACGGCGCGCGCCTGTCAGCTGAGTTCGCTGACTTCGCTGCAACTCCCTCTGCCCGGGCCGGAACAGGAAGTGACAGGCGCGCGCCGCAGCACCCCCCCAGCGGAGTGCACCCGGGGCGGACTGCCCCCACCTTGGTACGCCACTGAGCACAACAAAATCCTGAAAACTAAATAGGTAAAATACCTACCTATCTAAACTAGATAAATCAAGTTTAACAGAACATACCACGCAGTTAGTAATGACCCATTTCAGTTGCCCCAAAGGAACTCATTAAAAAGTCCAAGACAGAAAAAACTCCACCAGAGATGGTTAGAGCAAAGTTCCAATTAGAAAAAACTCAGTTCCTTCACTCAAATGTAAACACCAACAAGTGAAGAAATCTGACAAGTATCTTCAGCTGATGCTCACTTCCTGTATATTGACAATAGTCAATGTTTATCACAGCAGTATCCTGAAAAAGATCATAATCCCAAAGGACCAGGGGCTAGTAGCCACCATAAATATATAAGTTCTCACCTACACAGTCTGTATTTCATTTACCATCCTCAGCAGTGAGATTCTCTATAAAATTAAAAACATATTCTAATACAAAAACATGGAAAGCTACTAGCCCCCAAGTACATACTAACAAATATCATTCCTATATACAAGCAACACAAGATCAGAGAATAGCTACTTACAAATAAAGATCGCAGCGCTAAAGCGTGAAGCAATTCTTCCCGAGGGAAACATTTCACAACCTGATACAATCAATGGTACTAAGCCACTTAGATTATTGCAATGGAATTTATGCGGGATGTAAAGAACAAACCTTAAAGAAACTTCAGACCGCTCAAAACACGGCAGCTAGGCTTATATTAGGTAAAACAAAATTTGAAAGCGCTAAACCCCTCCACGAAAAACTACACTGGCTCCCAATCAAAGAACGCATCGCCTTCAAAATCTGCACCCTGGTTAACCATCTACAGAGAAACCCCGAGTTACATGACAGACTTGATCGACTTACCAATTAGAAATACATCCAAATCAACACAATCTTATCTAAATCTGCACTACCCAAGCTGCAAAGGACTTAAAAACAAAACAACTTACGCATCTAATTTTTCCTACATAAGCACACAACTCTGGAACGCATTACCAAAAGCCTGGAAAACGACGTACAACCACCTAAACTTCAGGAAATCACTACCAATTTGGACAGTGTTTGATGTGCCAGCCTGGTTGACCTCCAGTTGAAGTGGAGCCCATATTTTTGGAATAGGCTCCCCTTTCCCCAGAATGCTGCTCAATTCCTAAAACGTCTACATCCCTCTTTCCTGCACCATCATCTCATCCACACATTGAGACTCTAGAGCTCTGCCTATTAGTGGGTCCTGCACATGGAATGAGGAGCATTTCTGGAAGTGCTACCCTGGAGGTTCTGGTCACAAACAGACTAGCACACAGTGGAAGAAGACAGTTCCAAGATCTACCTGAAGTCTAATATCTTCAAAATTAAAAAGTTTATTCTCCAATAAAAGTTGCATAAACAGTTCAAATCCAACATGGGCCATGTTTCGGCTATGTGCCTTCCTCAGGGGTCATAACTTTGTTGAAATGCAAGAGACAATATGGAGAACAATTGCAGTCTCAAACATTCAAGCAAATAATCAGCTGAAACAATGTAGCGTATGAGTCCTCTTTTGGACACACATGCTGCATTGTTTCAGCTGATTATTTGCATGAAAGTTTGAGACTGCAGTTGTTCTGTGTATTGTCTCTTGCATTTCAACAAAGATTGTTCTCCATATTGTCTTGTTCATTTCAGCAAAGTTGTGACGCCTGAGGAAGGCACAGGTTGAGTCTGAACTGTTTGTGCAACTTTTTTTGGAGAATAAACTTTTTTTTTTTTAATTTTGAAGATATTGGACTTCTAGTAGTTCTTGGAACTGTCTTCTTCCACTCCGTGCTTGTCCGTTTGATTGCTGTGGAAACATTTTACTCCCTTTTTTTGTTTTGACAAACACATGAAAATGACTTTATAAAATTAGCCCCCTCGAGTTCATATCACTGGACTACTTCTGCATGGAAAAAAAAGAACCCAACACAAGATAAAACACAGCTCTTCCTGCTGCCCAGTTTAAGGGGCACAGAGAGAATCCAGGGATCTAGCAGAAGAGAGACGGAGAAGACAGTATAGGAGGTAACATTTATAAAATAGCAGGGCTAGGGAAGAGGGAGAAAGAGAGAAGTCCTACAAATTTTTGCTCCGCTTTAATTAAGGAAAACATTTCCTGTACAAGAAGCTGCTGGGAACAATAGTCCCAAATCAGGTACACGCCATGAAAATCAGGAGCATCTTGTAAACTTTACGCCACAAATCTAATGATCCGATGAAAGAATCAGGTGGAAGATTTTTGCTGCGAGAATCTTTTTTGAATTTATTTTATTTATTAAGATTGTCATCACCTGCTTTCTTTCATTTTGCAGTATTTTCAGCTTCTCTTTTCTCTGCAGCTTCCTCTGGTACTTTCAGCCCCTCTGTTCTTTGTATTATGTTGGTCTCTTTTTCATCCTGCATTTTCAGCCAGAGAAGTTCAGAGTAGGAGGAGTTTATTTGTACTAAAAAAGAAATGAACAGCGGGACAGAAACCAGAAGGAAAGAGGAAGTGATGGACAAAGAGAAGCAAGAGCCTCTGTCTTGTAACTGAGAGCTGGGGACTCCCAGGAACTCTTCCCGTCTGCACTCCCCAAACCTCGAATTCCAGGAATGATCACTGTATCAGGACCAACTCTGCTTCAGCTTCTGCTTCTGGGAGGTCTTCAGTGCAGAGGTGTGTGGGTTTCTGCCTTTTCTATCTAGTGTAATTTCTTTCTCATGTTTTCAGAAACATATATTGGCTGGGAAGGGACCCAGGTCTGAAAAGAAAACTTGAACAGAACAGAAAACTGTAACGGGTGCAACTGACAACATGGAAAATCCTAGAAACCTGCTTAAGTAGAGGGGAAGGGAAATGGGTAAAACAGCCTTTCCTCTGAGTATTATTATGTCTAGAAACAGACCCAGAAGAGTTAAAACCTTATTGCTGTCGCTGTCACAAAGTGAAAGGCCCTGTCTATGGGATAAACCAGTAGAAATTTCCTCTTTATTTTGGTTTGCTCATTCACCCTTTATTGCTTCATCCTATCAAACTTCCTCTCTCTCTTCCTTCATCTACACAAAGTTTATAGCAGTTTAAAAGAAGTTTGATTATGAACAGAGGGGAAATTGATAAAACAGTGTCTCCAACTTCAGCACCGAGTGAGCGCCCTGCCAGGGGCATAGCCAGAACTTTTGGGGGGGGGGGGGGTGGAGAGCAAGCATTTCTTCTCAATTCCCTCCACCCCGCTGCCAAATCATAGTTTTGCTAGCGAAGATACTCAAGCCCCATCAGCCGAAGATTCGCTCCCTGAGCCCACACCATGTTGCTGAAACAGTGAGAAAGCCCGCAGAATGACTCAACCAAGGAAGTTTAACCCTTTAGTGTCTAATGTTCCCATAATAAGCCATATGGGAACATTGGACACTAAAGGGTTAATGTGTGCTCACTGTGCTACTGCACACTGTCTCCTCTTCCGAGTCCTTCTCCTCTCACGATGGTGGGTTCCAACGAGACTCTTGCATGATGATGATCCAATCTCTCCTCTGCTCTCTGGACCATCCGTCTCTCTCTCTCTCTCTCTCTCTCGTCTGTCTTGGTATCACAGTCTCCTCATTTCCTCTCCAGACAGTCAGTCAGTGGTGCAAACAGACTCTCTTAACAAGTCCTCATTCACCACGAAACAGAGCGGGGAGGGGGGCAGGCATTTAAAAGATGGCCAGATCAGTTCTACAGGAGTAGGAAACGGTTAAGATTTTGAAAATGAACAAAATGAATATTATTACAGATGATTAATATCGAGATTGTTGTTTTCCTAGAGTTCCAGGTATGACTCCTAAAGTTTTTTCCTCTGAAATGATTCCTCTTAGTATATTAATTCAAAAGGAGTGAAGCCTGTGAAACTGGGATTACCTTCATCAGTGGGAATTGGATTAGAGATTCAAATGTTTGTACTGTTAAATAATTTCTGGTTTTAAAAGAGAAAAAAATGAAATCAGGTGTATTATTTCCACTAATATTGGACAATAAGTATGTTTCCAACGAAATTAATTAACTATACACTGTCTTGGGTTTGAAGAAGCCAACCAGACGATCAATGTGGAATAATGATTCAGATAAATAATAACTGGGGATAATCAGGTTAATACCACGTTTTCTTTGTTTACTGTTGTTTAGTTGATCTCCTTGTCTTGTTTCACTCTCCCTATTTATTTTGTGGTCTAAGAAAGAGAAAGATTGTATACAATCCATTTATCTAGTTGAGATTGTTTTCCTCTAATATTGTATTAATGTACAGTCATCTCTGTATCAAATCAAAAGAAAAAAAGCAGATCAAAAAAGACAAAAAAATAGAACAGGAGGGTAACAGAAGAAGTGATTTATTACAAGTTACCCGATGTGGCCATCACATTGTATATTTGATAATAAAACATATCTAAAAACACTATCACATCATATAAAATACAAACAGATCAAATCTAAAAACATAATACAATAAAATATAATATCAAATCAGCTGACAGACGCAGCGCGACGACGTCCTGCTCTGGGACCTTCCCTCTGTTGCGTGCATTCCGCCCTGCGTAAACAGGAAGTTGAATCAACGCAGCAGAGGGAAGGCCCCGGAGCAGGAGGACGTCGCGCCGCGTCTGTCAGCTGTCAGGCAGGCAACACCGATAGCAAATTGCAAGCGCTGCCGCGAGGGTGGGAAACAGACCGTGAAGTGCAGGAGAGGAGGCAGCGCTACGGCGGGGGTGGGAGAAGGTGAGGATTGGCCTGAGACAAAACTGGGTGGGCCTGGGCCCATCCAGGCCCACCCGTAGCTACGCCCCTGCCACACGGGGGCTGATATTCAGACCTCAGGAGTGAGCCCGGCTAACTCCTGCTGTAGGCAGCGAACCCGGAAATTAAATGCTGGTGCCGTATCCAGCAACCGGCATTGAATTTCTCTTTTTTTGGGGGGGCTGCTAAATACATAGCCGGTTAAGCCGACATTCATTGGTTGACCAGCTATGTTATAGCGGCCAAAGATAGATCTGCTATTTACATAGGTCTGTCTGGCCACTAAACTTAGTTGGTCAGCCAATGAATATTGGTGCTAACTGGCTATGTCATACGACATAGTCGATGACTGAGCTATCTGTTAAGTGGTAATATTCAGCCAAGATAGCCAGTTATCTCATGCTGAATATTAGCACTTAGTTGGCTTAAGGGTATTTAACCATCCAGGAGCCATTCCTGGCCGGTTAAATAGTTTTAAATATCGTGTGTGTGTGTGGGGGGGGGGGGGGGGGGGTGAATGGTCTTTATCTGCCTACATTGTTCTCTCTCTGTATCTATGAGTTTTGAGAGGAATGGGACAAAATCACATCAGACCAGTGGATTATGGATATTCTCATAGAAGGTTACAAGTTGGAGTTCTCCCGCCTGGTCGCTCCTCTCTTCTTGCAGTCTCCTTGTCGAAAGGAAACCAAGGCAGTTGAAGTTCAGGCCACTGTAGATTCCTTGCTGGTGGGCCATTGTTCCAGTTCCCCAGTCCGAACAAGGACAAGACAGATACTCCATCTACTTCATTGTCCCAAAGAAAGAAGGCACCTTTGGTTTGGTCTTACATCTCAAAGGTCTAAACCGTTGCCTCTGAGTGTCTCGCTTTAGCAAGGAGACACTAAGAGCAGTCATAGCCTTGGTTCATTCGGAAGAATTTCTCACTGCCCTTGATCTCAAGGAGGCATACTTGCATATACCCATATGGCTGCCACATCAGAGGTTTATACGTTTTGCAGTTCTGGGCTGTTACTTCCAGTTCAGGGCTTTGCCGTTCGATCTTGTCATGGCTCCAAGAACGTTTAGGCTCCAAGAACGTTTACCAAGGTTATGGTGGTGGTGGCGTCCTTCCTTCATTGCCAGGGAATCAGAGTTCACCCGTATCTCGATGGCTGGCTCATTCATGCGTCATCCTATTCACACAGGAGAAATATTTTTTCACTCAATGAATAGTTAAGCTCTGGAACTCGGGATTTATTTCTATTGTGTAAAGTCTTTGTGAAAGAAGTCATAGCTGGGACTGTGGTAAGAAAACGTGAACATAGAGCAAGGTTTTTTTTCTTTTTTAAAATTGCTCACACTAATCAAATTATTGGAAGGGACTGCCTATCTTTATTCCCATCCTGCCTTGCCATGCCACCCTACTGCACCCTACCGCTCTGCTTCATCCTTGCCAAACAAGGGAGTCACCAACCACTTATGGACACATCCCTAGCTCCAGGAACACTGGAGAATCATTTCTGTTTAAGTATGCCTTCTATGGAAGATGCAGAGCTACAAATCCCGGGATACTACTATCTGTCTCTGTGAAGCTATTCAAACAATTTTCCTTAGCCTAGAATCAAAATGTGTGTAGTATTAAAAGAAAACTGTCCTCAAGATGGCATATTTCCATGATTCTGCATAACCTCCTGGGGTCTCTTCTAGCGCCATCCTTTTCTGATCCTAGATGGTCTCCTGGTGTCCCTCCCACTGGGAAAGTCAAAAATGTAATAAAAACAATCAAATACAATCAAAACGTCAACATAAAGTAAAACAAATACAGAATAAAAAATAATAAAAACACTTATTCTATGTAAAAGTCCATATGTATATAAGATGTTAATTATCCAGTTATCGTAGTCCACCAAAGGATGTCAGATCCAAATGTCCTGTATGAAAGTCCATCAGTGGATCAGATACCCTGATACCAAATATCCTGTGTGGAAGTCCATCAGTGGTTTGTGTTTAAAAATATTCTTTGTTTCCCATGTTGGAACTCCTTGGTCTATCCCTGCTTTGTGCTTTTGTCCCTCCCATAGGTCCGGTACAAGAGTATTACGCATTTTAGGGAAACTTTCAGCCTTGCAGTCCCCCCTCTACTCTTCTCTGTGAGCATCAGGTTGGGTTATTTTTAGTACATTTAAGAGTCTGTAGGGATGTCAGGCCTAGGACCAGCAAACACTGGGATGCCAGTTGACACAGTAATCTACCCATTTAGCACTCTCTTTTGATCCAATAAGTCAATCCAGGCCAGAAGTTGCAGTTCTAAACCAAAAGGTTTAACTTAACTTTGGGTGAGGCAGAAAATGTGGGACAACTCCTCAGTATTAGCTATATACAACCAGTAGTATAATAAAGTAGTTCAAATACTTACCGTCTTTAGTAGGTTTCCTTATGAACACTCTGTTCCAGAAGCTGTGAGAGTATTCTAAGTCAAAAAGGTCTTTGCTGTACCTTTAGGGAACAGAACCTAAGGGTCTCTACAGTACCTTGTAGCACACACGCATCCATAGGCATTGAAAGGTGGGATGCACAGGTGCCATGGCACCCCTAAAAATTTTCCTCCCTACCTCTCTTGCAATGAGGTATTTTCCTCCCTTATTTCACTCCCCCGGGGCCTTAGACATCACATGACTGGCTGACCGGTCGGGGAGGAGGGGCCTTGAGCATCTGTGCATACTCAAAGCTGGCTGGCTTCCATCCCTTCTGTGACAAAACAGTGCATTTTTAAGCCTGTAAAACTGTATTAATTATTTCTTGAAGTTTATTTCTCTAGTTAGGCTAGCAGGTGGTGCAAGTTTATGTGTAAAGCTGTTACCGAGAAATGGCTGTTCCCTCTTTAGTTAACACAGATAAGAGGTAACTTGCAGTGATGTGGCCAGCTATTTTTAAAACTTGTTGTTCTGGGCTCTGATTGGCCCAGGAGCTCAATTCATCTAGGAAATACTGGATTTTTCTCTAGTCTCAGCTTGGAAGTACAGACAGAAAGACCTCTTTTCTGAGACCCTGTGAGCAGTTATATTCTGTAACCTGTGAGCAACTATATTTCCTGTACTTCCCAGGCACTATTCAGGTAGTGAACAAATGTTTAGATAGTTTTATAAATTGATCCATAATCAGTTACCTGTTATCATGTGCTGTTTTGTTCCATCTGTTTTTATGGTTCACTGTTCAATATTTTTATGACAATAAACATTTTTACTTTATTGCCTCTGCTTGTCTGGACTGACTAAGAATCTTGGTGGTTTGTGTGTTTGGTCTGTGAGTGCTTTCAGGGAACTGTGGGACCACTGGGAGTGTGGCTCCAGTAACCTAGGAATCACTGGGGATAATTTGAGATCGGGAGACTTGCCCAGAGGCGGTTGGGACCCTGTCAATGAGAGGAGGGTGCTAGTGTAGAGCACAAGTGGCAGGTGCAGGTGGACTTGATCTATGCTGGGGATAGTCCCTCTAAGTGGCCGCGGGGTAGCCCCAGGCAGTTGGCTAGGCATTTCATGACACCTTCCAAAACAGAAAGTTTAGAGGGGGCAGGAGTCAGCAGGCCTTGAGCATATGCAGATGCTCAAGGCCCCAGACCAGCTGGCCACAAATTGCCTCTTAGGCAGATGACAGAGTTGCCGCCTGGGAGAATGAGATAAGGGAGTAAATACCTCATGGTGGTAAAGAAGGAGAAATATGATGAAGAGGGGAAGAGGAAGGTGCACCATGGACAGGAGGGGGAAGGAAGAAGGGAAGGAGAGATATGCTAAAAAGGGGAAGGGGAGAGGGGAATGCTGGGCACCATGGGCAGAGGAGACAGAAGAAGAGAAAGGGAAGGGAAGTGAAGGGAAGGAGAGAAATACTGAATTTCTTGGGGTGAGGGAAGGGAGGAAAGGCAGAAATGCTGTATACCATGGAGGAGTTGAGGGAGAGAAATGCTGGACACCATGGGGGGGGGGGGGGGTGAGAAGGAGGGAGGGAAAGAGAGATGCTGGATACCATGGAGGGGACTATGAAATGGTAGGGAGGGCTTGGGGATGGGGGTGGCGCTGAGAGCGAAGTTCAGGCACCCCCAATCAAAAAAGGGTTCTGCTGCCCCTGCATGCACTTCTTGCCCGCTCTGTTTGTTGCAATCTTTCTGGGCAATCAGCTTCTGGCCATAAGGCTGGCTTGATGACATGAGTTGTGACCCTGTTGCCGCCACTCCTTCTGCCTCTGTCCTAGGCTAGCATTTGACGCTGGCAGATGGATTGATTACAGTGAAGCATTTGCACCACTATTGATCCTGCTGCTGCCCCCTAGTACTTCCGCCAACCCTGTCCTCACAATACCATGGTGCTGTGGCTGTAGATGAGCCCTTGAGGTCTTACCCATCCCCAAGTTTCTCTGATTCCGAATCATTTCCTAATGTCCCTTACAGCTCTATTTTTTTTTTTGCATGATTCTTTATGTCCTGATGAAATTGCTTCTATTCCCATTGCTACATGATAAAATGTTGTATTTTGTCCCTGCAGGAGACAGGATAACATCAGTGACGCAGTGGCCACCATTCCAGGTCACTCTTACCAATAGGCCCGTCAATATAAACTGTAACATCACCTGCATGAACTCACCAGAATGTGCCAATTTTACCCTTAACTTCTATAAACTGGATTCAGAGGGGAAAGAGGTCCCACTGGCTGGGTACCCGAAAAACATACATCCTGCAGTCAACACAACAGCTTGTTCTGTGGCTTTCCTATGGGACTCTTCTGTCCAAGATACCTACTACTGCAGCGCTACCTGGCAAAGTGAGAGTAAAAAAGGCGGTGGGACCTTTATCGATATAAGAGGTAAATTAAATACACAAAAATAAATAAAGAGGGGAGGGGAGGTGTGTCTGGCCAGATATAATGCTGACTGTGATATGCTGTGAAGTCATTAACACTCTCTGTGGCTCCTTCAAGGAGTAATGTTATCATGCTTGTTCCACATGTAAAACCTGTTCTACATGCAGGAAAGGGCTTTCATAAAATTGTACAAACTGAATGTGCACATAGGGCTAATATGCACGTTGGTTTGACGTTCCGCCGCAGCAGTGACGCTGTTGCCACCCAGACACGGAATTTTAAAGTTTGCAGGCACAGTGGCTGAACGTGCAGGACAACGTGCTGGGACGTCAGACTCCGAACCGGATTGAACAGACAACTACAGCACGGCCACGGAGGCCGAAGAAGAACTTTAAAGACGTCGGGTCGGCTGGCGGGGGTTGGGGTCCCCCGCCAGCTGAAGAAATATCTTTAAAGGCGGCAAGCGGACCTCGGCTGGCGGGGGGTTGGGGTCCCCCGCCAGCAAAGGTAAACCACGGCAGCGGGGAGGGTTGACAGCGGTAAGGGGGTCCAGGGCAAAATCTGCGGGGGCCCAGGCCCCTGTGGCCCCAGGCAGATACGCCCCTGGGCTGAAACACAGCCCATGTTGGGTCTCATATTAAAGAATATTGCTATCCCAATTCTGGAGGCCTTTAGTGCTGTTTCTTTTGTGTTGCTTTGTATCGTGTGCTTTGGTTTCCCTCTCTTTTTGTTGCTCATGACTAACTGTAGGCAGTTAGATGTGTAACTGCTAGTATTCTATAACTTGTGCATGCAAGTGCTGGTCTAAAGAATTTGAGCACCCAAGTTATAAAATCTCAAATAAGGGCAATTACGAATGTGCCAGTTAAATCAACTGTAGTCAACAATTGGCGTTGAGGTAATTAGCATCTAGTTATTCCATTAAGCAACTGACCTTATTATATAACTTGGATGTTATAATGCCTTTGTATCGCTCCATGGTGCGACCGCACCTCGAATATTGTGTTCAATTCTGGTCGCCGCATCACAAAAAAGATATAGTGGAATTAGAAAAGGTGAGGAGAAGGGCGACAAAAACGATAAAGGGGATGGGACGATTTCCCTATGAGGAAAGGCTAAAGCGGCGGGGGCTCTTCAGCTTGGAGAAAAGGCGGCTGAGGGGAGATATGATAGAGGTCTATAAAATAACGAGTGGAGTTGAACGGGTAGATGTGAAGCGTCTGTTCACGCTTTCCAAAAATACTAGGACTAGGGGGCATGTGATGAAGTTACAATGTAGTAAATTTAAAACGAATCAGAGAATTCATTGCCAGAGAATGTGGTAAAGGCGGTTAGCTTAGCGGAGTTTAAAAAAGGTTTGGACGGCTTCCTAAAGGAAAAGTCCATAAACCGTTATTAAATGGACTTGGGGAAAATCCACTATTTCTGGGATAAGCAGTATAAAATGTTTTGTACATTTTTGGGATCTTGCCAGGTATTTGTGACCTGGATTGGCCACTGTTGGAGACAGGATGCTGGGCTTGATGGACCTTTTGGTCTTTCCCAGTATGGCAATAGTTATGTACAACTTTGCGTGCTCAGCATGAAGTTGGGCAAACAAGTTTCTAGAATTAGAGGGATATAGGATATGCACTGACAGGGTATCTTTCATTTTATGCAATCTTTGCATTAGCATTCCTGGGGACGTAGTCTGGGTGGAGCACAGGCAGAGCTGCATTGTACAAATGGAGTTGCGGGTGCATGTGTAGAGTGCATATACATAATTACATGGATGTGTTCAAATAAACTTGCATTAAATGTGGAGAAAATGGAAATTATGTTTGAGGGGCGGGTGGTAGAAGAGAGATGGTCCCAGATTATTAGGGTAGGGAAGTTGGATGTTCCTGTGAAAAAGCTGATGAAGTTCTTCGGGGTGACATTGGATGCCCAGCTTTCAGTGTAGTCGCAGATTAGAAGTGTGATTCAATCATCTTTTTAAGTTCAAACAATTTTATTGAAATTTTCATAATTAACAACAAACAAAATGAGTATGCACCAATGAATTAAAGACAACCGTCACTTCTACTAATCCGCCCCCCCCCCCCCAAAGTTAAGCTTATAGCATTTAATGATGCCAAATTCACAAAAACACAGAACCAATGAGGCAAGCAGAAGGCATCAAAACAGGGAACAATATGAAACCCCTATCTCCATCCAACACAAAACCAAGCTCAAATACTACCCAAAACCCCAATGCTCAGGAAGTCTGTACTCTGATGGTTTCCATATGCCAACACTACCCATAATAACCCACTCAACCCCACATCCTATCCGTAATAGAACGGAGTCCACGGTGCTGGAAAGAGTGTCACAAAAGATTAAATAAAAGGCTCCTAGGTGACATTGTATCATAGCAAGCTTCCCACACTTTGAGGAAGCAAACTTAGTAACATAGTAACGTAGTAACATTGTAAATGTTGGCAGATAAAGACCTGTACGGTCCATGCAGTCTGCCCAACAACATAAACTCATTTTACATGGTATGTGATATTTTATATGTATACCCGAGTTTGATTTGTCCTTGCCATTCTCAGGGCACAGACCGTAAAAGTCTGCCCAGCACTGTTCTTGAACTTTCCATATCTATTCAGTTACGCTCAGGGCGTAGACTGTAGAAGTCTGCCCAGTATCGGTTTTGCTTCCCAATTACCGGCGTTGCCACCCAGTCTCCGCTAAGATTCCATAGGTCCATTCCTTCTAAACAGGATTCCTTTGTGTTTATCCCATGCATGTTTGAATTCCATTACTTTTTGCTTAAAGGAACCCCTCGCCTCCCAAGTGGTGAGCAAATGAACTTGGTTTTGCCATTGCCAAAAGGATGGGGGTAGAGGCGACACTCAATATTGCAATATACATTTCCTGGCCACCAATGTAAGCTTTCAGAACAATAAAGCTCCCTTAAAAGCTCCTGGTTGATCCAAAACCAATAACTCCACTGAGCCAGGAATGGAGCATCCAAAAATAGTCTCCACACAGGGGCCCAAAAAGTTTGTGTCTTCACACAACCCCAAAAAGAGTGCACAAAGGTACCACCTGTGACCCCACATTGGAGACAGAGAGATGAATACCCAGTCGCCATCTTGGACAACTGGAGCTGTGTAGAGTATTCCCTATGAAGGACATGAAAATAACATTCCTGAAGCCAAGCTCCCAAGATCACATGAGGAATGCCACTAATAGTAGCCTGAACCCAGCCAAAGTGTGACCCAAATCTCTAGCCCAAAACCAGCCCTGGTAACACCTTCTGGAGTACTTTATATATGCTTGAAATAGAGATAAACCTATACAGAGCTATTTTTAAAAAACAACAACTCAATTTGACTCCCATTGTGTTACAAAGTGCACCCCCCTCCAAGGAAGCTAGGTAATGCTTAACTTGATATGTGCAAACCTATGCCCCCAATGAACCACCATCCATTGTTGTAGGTCTTCAAAAAGAATAATCCCTCCATCCCCCGCTAATAAGTGTTCCAACCTGTCTATCCCCTGCCTTTCCCGATCCAGAAAAGCTATATTATCCATCCCAGGTGCAAACTTTCCATTCCCTCTAAGCGGAATTTGATCCATTACCCTAGGATCCACACCCCCCCTCCAGCTGTCCAAGAAGCACACTCCACACATCCTGCATCAGTTTACAAAGTACATTTCACCTCATCCACCCCAAAAGCCCAGGAGAGGGCGCATGAAGCAGATATAAGGGGCAAAAAAAGGGCCTTTTCCCACTCCAGCAGCGTAAACCAATGTTTCGAGCATAACCAATCCCGCAGATGACGCAAAAAAACAACCTCTATTATACCATTTGAAGTCTGGCAGACCAAGGCCACCCCTGGCCCAATTGCCTAACAAAAACAAAAACTGTAAGTTTGCCAACAGAAATGACTAAGAAACCAATGCAGGCTAAGGGGGAGAGTCTGCATAAGATAAAACCACCAAGGAAAGTTGATCATACGGATAAGATGAATCCTGCTTAAAACAGAAATTGATAGGTCCCGCCAACTCTCCAACTGCAAGCATGTTGCCTCCAGCACTCGAGAGATGTTAACAGCATATAAAGTAGACAGATCCATGGGGAGTCAAGTGCCCAGATAATTAAATGAGCCATCAGCCCAATGCAAGAGGAACCAGGCCCCCCCAAAGGCCACAAACCTGTGCCAACAAGGCCAGAGCTTCTGATTTATGTAGATTTAAACTGAAACCAGCGTAGTCACCGTACTCCCAGAAAAGTTCTAATAGAGCTGAGAGAGTCCCTAGGACGTAGGAGATGAATCAGTATATCATCAGCAAAGGCTGCTGCCTTAAAACAAACAGAACCCATCTGAACGCCGCAGTTGTGAGATCTATTATGAAGATATCACAATAGAGGATCAAGTGTCAGCATAAAAAGTAAGGGAGAAAGTGGACAGCCCTGTCGGGTACCCTGCAATACAGGAAAACAATCCGAGGAACAATCATTAATTAATACAAAAGCTCGGGGATCAGAGTATGAAGACCGTATCGCAGATACAAAATGATCCCTAAATCCATAAGTCTCCACAATGTCGCATACAAAAAAAATCCCACCTTACCTGATCGAATGCCTTCTTGGCATCGAAGTTGACTAACAAAGATGTACTCTTATCCCGCGCTTCCTGCTCCAATGAGAAGAGAATCTTACGAAGATTTTTGGTAATAGATCGCTGCTGGACAAAACCAGTCTCAGATTCATGGAGCAGAGATGGCAGCACATTAGCCAATCTGTTCACCAGAATTTTAGCCAACAACTTGGCCTCAAAATTTAACAGTAAGATGAGGCAGTAGAATTCAGGTGCTAACAGATTCTTCCCCGGTTTGGGAAGCACTATACTTTTCACCACACCAAGGGAGGGGGGAGACACTTCTTCATCCACCATGACATTAAACATGCTCATAAGGGGCCATACCATTTCCTCACCCATTAACTTGTAAAATTCGGTGTGAAACCCATCAGACCCAGGGGATTTTCATTTAATCGCTTCCCGCACCTCCTCACCCTGAATCAGTTCATTTAGACAGGACAACTCTGATGTTTGTAGGGAAGGGATGAGCAACTCTGACAGATACATATGAGCTGGAAGGCCTTCATCAGGGGGCTGAGCATACAAACGTGTGTAATAAGAGGCAAAGAGCTTACTAATAGAAGAGGCCTTGGTAGCCTACCAACCAGCCTTATCTTTAAGGGCCAAAACCCTATGAGTACCGAATTTACAACATATTAATTTAGCCAAAATAGAACCACTTTTATTTCTATGTTTATAAAGGTGAAACCAATAATAATTTAACGATTTTTCAGCCCACTGATGGAGTTCATTCAAGGTACTCTGCAACCCTAAGAGTTGCTGTTGACAAACTTAATTATGTGTACGGCCAAACCATTGGTGTAACCACACTAATTGACGTTGCAGACACAATATCTCAAGATCCCAGGCTCTTTTACAGCATAGCTGATGATAGGTCCCCTCAGTCTGTGGGCTCTCTCAATGTGTAGAAGGCCCAGATGGTCCGATAGGTAGAGCTCCCTAGGGAACCAAGCTTCCAAGAATCCAAGAAGTTAAGCTTACAGTATAGACTCCGTGAGCTCGACCAAGCGTAGGTTGCTTCTCCAAGTCCTCCAGGCAGACTTACATGTCTCGAGAGCCTTTTGCATCTGAGAAAGAGAGTCCCATGTCACTTGCACCTGGGTCTCGAGTTCCTGGGTGCAAGTTGGTGTAAGGAACTCACGGCCCAAGTCCTCCAGCATGCCCTGTACTTTGCTAAGTTTGTCCTCAAGCGGCTGCAGCCGTTTATCCAGCAAAGCCTCCATCAGATACACCACCTCCGCAGTCACTTTGGAAACCTACATGGAGCTGGGGGATGAGCATACAGGGCTGGCGGAAGCCGCCATCTTATCATCTGTCTGCCAGATCCGCTCCTGGTCTTTGCGAGCGGGTTTAGAAGCCATCACCCCAAACAACACAGTAAACCACTCCAACAGAGACTCCTGAGGGTAAAGAACAGTAAGTCTGTTCACGCTTTCCAAAAATACCAGGACTAGGGGGCATGCGATTAAACTACAGTGTAGTAAATTTAAAACAAATCGGAGAAACTTTTTCTTCACCCAACGTGTAATTAAACTCTGGAATTCATTGCCGGAAAATGTGGTGAAGGCGGTTAGCTTAGCAGAGTTTAAAAAGGGGTTGGACGGTTTCCTAAAGGACAAGTCCATAAACCGCTACTAAACGGACTTGGAAAAATCCAAAATCCTAGGAATAACATGTATAGAATGTTTGTACTTTTGGGAAGCTTGCCGGGTGCCCTTGGCCTGGATTGGCCGCTGTCGTGGACGGGATGCTGGGCTCGATGGACCCTTGGTCTTTTCCCAGTATGGCATTACTTATGTACTTATGTAAGTCTAGCAGCGAGGGGATCAAAAGCAAGGCAAGTAGTGGGGTTTTTGAGGGACAGCAGCAGGAGAGCTAACTACCCACATCCTCTCTTCTGTATGGTGTCACATGATCCTCTCAATCATCTTTTTATCAATTGCATTTGTTATATCGGTTGAAATCTATGCTGCCTGTGGTGCAGAGTATGGTGTTATCGAGAATAGATTATTGTGATTCTCAGTATTTGGGGATTTCGAATGTGAGAGTTCAGGCACTGCAAATAGTACAGAATACAGCTGCAAGGGTGGTGGCTGGTGTTGCAAAGTGGGAACACATTACACCAGTGTTAAAACAACTGCACTAGTGGCCTGTACGATTCAGGGTGCAGTATAAAGTCCTGTCTCTTATTCATCAAGTTGTGTATGGGGTGCTTCCCTGGGACCTACAGTCTGTGGTGAAGCTTTTCTGTTCAGGTAGAGGCTCAATTTCTGAGCCCACAAAGCATTTAGCAGTGGATTTGACTGTGACCTCACATTATGCTGTGACAAGGGCTTCAGCCTTTTCTGTAGCAGGGCCTGTACTGTGGAACGCTTTGCCTGGTTATCTATGTCTCTGTGAGAATGTTTTACCGTTTAAGAAATTTCTTAAGCTTTTTACCCAGACATTTTTTTTTTTAATTTCTTTATTTATAAATTTTTTCTTTACATCCAATAATATAAACATGAAATATCAGCAATCAAGTAAAGGCAATCAAATTACTATAACCTAAACAAGTTAAATTATAAAGGAAAAAAGAATTTACATTTGTCCCCAATAGGTGGATCAAGACACCAGGAAATTTAAATCTATAAAGTAAATCAAAAATGAAAACGGGAGGGGCTACGGATGTCTACAGCCGACGTTACAGCACTGTAATTAGGGAGGCAAAACACTTGGCGACTTAACATTTTCTTTAGATGAGATAAATTCTAACAATTTCAAAGGGGAAAAAAATATGTAATTATTCATTTCAAAAGTTACCCAGACATTTGTGACTGTTTGATGGGGATTTCTACGTATACTTAGAGTAGAAGTGCAGCAGCATATCTGTTTATCTATTGGTTTATATTTTATTTTATTAGTTTTGATAGTTTATGTATGTTTTTAGGTTTGAAGCAGATTACACGTTTTTAAAATAAATAAATCCGCTTCGGAAGAGGTGTAAACTTGTGCATGGGTATTTGCCTGTTATTTGGGCTAGATTATAAAAAAGCACAAAGCTGCCTATCTTGCCTTTATGAAATAGGCATCTTTTTGGACTTCTCACATAGGTGTCCTATTCAGGGCTTTTTTTGAGGGGGTACTTGGGGGTACTGAGTACCGGCACCTTTTCTGCTGTCTGCTAAACTTGACCCATGTTTTTCGTATTTTAATGAAAGAGCTCAGGTTCTACATACAAATTCTGCCTTGTCATAGATTCTATGACTGGTTGCAGGGGCCCTGGCTATTGTGGGGTGAGTCCCTCAATGGTCACTCCACCCCTGAAGGGTGGCCTGGCATTTGAGTACCGGCACCTTTTTTGCTAGACAAAATGCACTGGTCCTATTACAAAATTAGGCCCTGAATGAGTAACTTCACCTCTCTGTTCCCCAATGTAGGCTTTAAAATCTGCAGGATCATAATCATGTGACTCCTTGCAAAGGTTTTATGCAGTGCCACTGCCAGAGGGCACTTTATAAATAAAAAGCTTTGAAGTTTCTGGGGTTCTTATGATTTTCTTCTTCTTCTTCCCCCAGACGAAGGGTATAGGTTACTCCAAGAGGGCTATTGGTCCCTCCATTTCTGCCTCATTGCCATTTCCAGTATCCTAGTAGTGTTGGGATGTGCAGAGACAGTAGCGCTGCTGTTGTGGAAGAAGAAGGTAAGCCAGAGAAAAAGGTACAATGTGTGCATCTGTATGTGAGTGAAAAAAACTGCTTTAATGTCCTTTTAAACTCTTTGTGCACAGAGCTAAACACTCACTGCTAAGAAGTGGCCAGAAAGGCAATGGTTATAATGCCAGGAGCTGATTTGGAGTCATTTGTGGAGGGGGAGAAGCTAGCCAGTGCCTGCAGCAGTGCAGAATTAATCGCTGACTCATTTAAACTCTTTGGTGGTCAACACAGTCTGGTTTCACCCCTGCCCACAAATATGGACATTATTCCAGTTTTTCTGTGAAGGTAACAAGTTCAGAGAAGCAATGGAGTAAGACTAAGGGGTTGATAATATTCGAAGCCAGTTAACTTGGTAAGAGGGCCTGGTTAACTGGTGCTGAGAGGGCCCCGAGGGAACATTCCGCGGAACTTACCCAGAGAGTGCTGCTGAATATCCCCTCTCACCAGTTAAACCCAAACTGGATGTAGTATGGGTGGTTGAGGGGTGAGTCGGTATTTAGCCAGGTACCAGCTGATTTTTTTAGCCAGAATCCTGATAGGTAAACGGGGCAAATAGGACAACATAAAAAGCAGTCCTAACTTTGTCCAGTCAGGCCTACCTGGGTTCCGACTGAATATTAGGTGGGACCTGGATAAAGGAGCCTGTCACATGAGCTGCCTTAAAGTAGCTCTTGTAACAGATTCCCCCCACCCAAGCCTAAATAAAGACCTCCTCCCTCAACACCCCCCAATTTCAAAACAAAGACCCCTGCGCTCAGATTCCCTCACTTCTGAAACCAAAATAAAGAACTCTGTGCTCAAATCACCCTTCCTCCAACCCCCTGATCCAAAATAAAGACCCCCTGCTCAGATCCCCTCCTAACCACCACCCACACCCTCTCCTACCTCCAAGACTTACCTGGAGGTGATCCTTGGTAGTCTAGTGGGACAGGGCACATTTCTGTACCAACCTCACTCCAAATTCGGAATGGCCATGATGACCCCTTAGTAGTATGTTGCAGTAGCACCACTAGGGGGAAGCCCTCCATATAAGGGCATTTGCCCTTACATGGAAGACTGCCCTCTAGCAGTAGATTACCACAAAAGGATATCTGGAGCCAAGATGGAGCAGGAGCAAGAGGGGACCATTCCTGCCCTATCCCATGAAATCACCTGAAAATGGGAGGAGGGATCGGAGCAGGGTGGGGGGTTCTTTATTTTAGATCCATAGAGTTGGGAGGAGTCTTTATTTTGGATTGGAGGCATGGGGGACAGGGGATATGAATGTGGGGTCTTTAATTTGAATCTGGGGGGGGTCAGAGGACCTGTCACATGAGCTGCTTTAAGGCAGTTCATATGATAGATCCCTTTATCCAGGTCCCAGCTAATTTTCAGCTGGGCTAAATAAGTGTCTTCAAGTTTTATTTAGATTTACTAATCTGCCAGTCGGGAATACCATCTAGGCGGCTTACAATATAATCAATGTTAAGAGTAAAGTACAGCAAGATGTGCGTATAGGTAGACAATTGACAGTGAGGCAAGGGGGAGGAGCTCCATCTTGTTGAGAGAAAGTGGGGGAGGGAGAGAACGATAGGGAAGCTCTTGGTAATTCAGCTGGGTGTTTTGCGTTTAAAAATTAGTTGAAAGCGTCTTGAAAAAGAAATGTTTTGAGGTCTGATTTAAAAGTGGAGAGTGAGGTCTGATGTGTGAAGGGTGTGCAGGAGATTCCAGAGAGGTGGACTTTGAACTGAGAATATTGAAATTCAAGTATGTTCATGGTGGATTTGTTTATAAGTTTGAACGATAAGTAGATTTTGATCCTGAGAATGAAGAGAACGCAATGGAGAATATGGAAGCAATAGGAGGAAAAGGTAGAGGGGTTCTTTAGAAGTTAAGACCTTGAATACAGGAAATAGAAGCTTATACAGTAAGTAATCCGATGGGATATAGGGAGCCAATGAGATTTTTTCAGAAAGGGTGTGATGCGATCAAATTTCTGAGCTTTGTGAATAATTTGAATGGTGGTATTTTGTACTAATTGTAAGCGGTGTTAATCTTTGAGTCTAAGTCCTTTCTAAAGTGAATTACAGTAGTTTGAGTTGTGATATGAGAAGAGAATTTGTCAGGATATTTAATGCTGAGGGTTGTAAAAGTGATTGAATGGACTGAATATGGCGTAATCTAAATATGGAGCGTTTTACTACTTGTCCTATTTGAGAATGAAAAGATAGGTCATCCTACATAATAATTCTCACCTCCAACGTTCTAACGCTGCATGGGACCGTGGATGCCTCTGAGGTGGTCTGTTTCCGTTGGTAGATCAGCTTGACGTCATGCCGAACACACATCCTACATAATAATTCTCACCTCCAACGTTCTAACGCTGCCTGGGACCGTGGATGCCTCTGAGGTGGTCTGCTTCCGTCGGTAGATCAGCTTGACGTCATGCCGAACACACAGCTGACAGAATCAAAACAATGGCACGTGCAAGACAAAGGAAAAAAAAGGCCGGAACACACAGCTGAAAGCACTGGCACGCGCAAAGCTGCCATGTGAAGCTGTCACGCGAACCTGCAACACACACCAACCGACCTAAAAAAATACCCAGCTGCCCAGAGTGCCGCACAAACAACCCTGCCACCCTCCCCCAAAAAAAGAAGCACCAGAGACTGGCGCCCTCACAGAGCGCACTCCAAAAAAAAAAACAGCTGAGCAAAACCTGGCGGAACCGAAAAGAACTGGCATGCACGAACCTGCTACGGACACCAACCGCCCTGGCATGCGCAAAGCTACCACGCACACCAAGAGCCCTAAAAAAACCCAGCTGAGCAGAGTGCCGCGCTAACAACCCTGCCGCCCTCCAAAACAAAAAGGAAGCACCAGACACTGACGCCCTCACAGAGCGCACCTGCAGTCAATAATGAAACAAGGAATAATACAAACACAGTACAGTGCACAACTGAGACAAAAGGAATTGCCATAACAGGCTGTGTCAGCGAAAATGACATTCAGTACTACAGCTGTGGACAGCTAAACACAATCTGTATATTTTGCAAAGCAAAATTTTTCAAAAAAGAAACACCTTCTGACAACCTTTTATTTATTTGTAGCATTTGTATCCCACATTTTCCGAACAATTTACAGGCTCAATGTGGCTTACATTTGCCGTAATGGCGGTTGTCATTTCCGGGTAACAGAATTACAAATGGTAATGTGTTAAGTTGCATACATACATGGTAACATACATGTAACATAACATACATGAACAGATCATGGTATAAATATATATTATGTGCATATATATGTTAAGGAAGAATAAATTATGGTAATACATGCAAGTTCCTGAGTAAGAAATTGGAAGAATAAATTATAGTAATACATGAACGTTCCTGAGTACGAAATTGGGTTGTATCATTCTTTAGGTCATTGACTATGGAGAGACCTTATTAACACAGAGATTGAAGTGGTTATGCTTATTCATTATTCACAATGCTGTAGTAAAGGAAAAGTTAAACTACCAAATATTAGGACACATGAAATCATAATAAAACTTCTTTCAGGAGAATATGAATACTCAAACAATTTCAAACAAAATATTAGGTCCATTAACAGTTCCCTAGCTTTCGCATCCATGGGAGCCAATATTGCAGCACCACCAGGATATGGCCCTTACTGTTTCAGAATACATGGAAATATTTATCATAGAACAGGAGCACTTCATCCTCCAAAAGACAAAGAAAGACAATTTGCACAGTTATATATTCTTGATCCGGACGAAGCAGCAAATCAAAGACTAAAAAACTGTAAAAATGAAAAAATAAATGATATACTATTGACACAATTAAGTAAAATCATGGCACAAGAAAATCCATTTGCACATCCATTTGCACCACTCACCTCCGTGTGAAAGCTCTGCTGCTGCCTGCAGCGCTTCCACACGGAGGTGAGTGGTGCTGTCAGGCCAATATTCAGCCAAGGCCTGCATAAGCTATGGCAGCAAACACCTGAGGAATTAACCCCAGTTATTCAATTCCAGTGCCTGGACATGGTCCAACATTGAATATCTGGGGCTAATTTAACTGGAGACAGTCAGTGTTTAAAAAAAAGCTGACTGTCCTGGCTGAATATCTACCAGTAAACTCTTACATTTAGGAGCATAAAAAGTAAGTGGCAATAAGTAGATTTAGGGCAGTTAAAAAAAAAGTTAGGAGCTTAGCACTGATTTTCAGCACTAGGCTGTCGCATCCCTCACCTGCGGTGCGCTCCCCTCGGCTGAGCCGCCCTCCGGCTCCGCCTCCGTAGGGGGCTGGCTGACGCTTCATCTTTTCCCCTCACTCCTGGGGTGTTCTGCTGGCCATTGGAGCAGTGTCGGTTCTCCTCTCTCCCTCAGTTGTGGCTGGGGAATGCCAGCCATCTTGGCGGCGCCAGCGTCCCCGAAGGTAGGATTCACTTCCGGGCGCGGGGCCCAGGAACTCTGGCCACTCCTCCTGGCACCCGGATTGGCCACTCGTGGCTTGATGCTGCCTCCTTCTGCCGGCTGGCCGATCCGGGGTTCCCTGTTGGCTGCTGTTGGTCCTGCCTCCAGCTCTCACTGTCTCCTATCAGCTGTTTCTTGTCTCCCTGATAGGGAGGGCTACTTAAGGAGCGTCCTCCTTTCCCTCTCTGCTTCGGCTTCTACTCTTGTAGAGTGCTTGTGCTCCTGTGTTTTCTACAGCGTGCTGTCTGACTCGAGCTGACCTTTGCCTGGACCTGACTACTGCTGTGCTTGCTGCCTGCCTAGAGACTTTGCCTGGACCGGACTACTGCTTTGCTTGCCGCCTGCCTAGAGACTTTCCCTGGACCTGACTACTGCTTTGCTTGCCGCCTGCCTAGAGGCTTTGCCTGGACCGGACTTCTGCTTTCGCTTTTATAGTCTGGTGGGGGTTCCAGTGCTCCGCTTCCCCTCTCCTTTCAGGTAAGGCCAGGATTGTTCGGCCGCCAATCTTTGGTTGGCAGAGGGACTCACTTTTTATAGCAGGCGTGACATAGGCTCATTATTATGCACATAAATCAAGGCAAATGAATGGTAGGTCTAAAGTTATAAGCATAGTTTTTAATTTGCTACATTAAGATGAAGTTTCAGCTAAAAACGTATGCTAATAAGTTGCCCTGAAAACAGGGCACAAATTTAGGAGCTCAGATATTATTGAATATCAGCTCAGATATAGAGCAGCAAACAACAGTGGAGACAACATAACCACCAGATGTTATAAATGTCTTTTATTAGAACCTTTATTCAACTTGGCTCGACTCGGGCCATACTTCAGCTGAAAAACCTGCATCAGGAGTCTGATAAAATAATAGGTTATAGGATCAGTAGCTTTGGCGGGAGAATTTCATGCGTTGGTGCTGGTTTGGTGAAAGGTGTCCTTATTTGTAGAACGCCTCGGTGGGTTTGCTTTCTTATTGTTGAACATGATTGCGCCTTGATTTATTCCAATACCTATTATTTTATCAGACTCCTGACGCAGGCTTTTCAGCTGAAACATGGCCTATGTCAAGTCAAGTTGAATGAAGGTTGCTAATAAGTATTATAACATCTGGTGGTTTTGTCATTTCCACTGTTTGTTGCTTGAGTTGTTGTGTTTTGTTTTGTTCTTCTGTGGGTTTTTTTTTTCCCTTTCAGTCAGACAGGGCCGCCGAGAGACTGAGCTGGGCCTGGGGCAGGGCCGCTGCTGCCCTCCCCCCGATCGCTTCCTCCCCAATTGCCACCCCCCCCCCCTGGATCATCACCGCTCCCACCCCACTCTACTACTACTACTACTATTTAGCATTTCTATAGCACTACAAGGCATACGCAGCGCTGCACAAACATAGAAGAAAGACAGTCCCTGCTCAAAGAGCTTACAATCTAATAGACAAAAAATAAATAAAGTAAGCAAATCAAATCAATTAATGTGAACGGGAAGGAAGAGAGGAAGGTAGGTGGAGGCGAGTGGTTACAAGTGGTTACGAGTCAAAAGCAATGTTAAAGAGGTGGGCTTTCAGTCTAGATTTAAAGGTGGCCAAGGATGGGGCAAGACATAGGGGCTCAGGAAGTTTATTCCAGGCGTAGGGTGCAGCGAGACAGAAGGCGCGAAGTCTGGAGTTGGCAGTAGTGGAGAAGGGAACAGATAAGAAGGATTTATCCATGGAGCGGAGTGCACGGGAAGGGGTGTAGGGAAGGACGAGTGTGGAGAGATACTGGGGAGCAGCAGAGTGAGTACATTTATAGGTTAGTAGAAGAAGTTTGAACAGGATGCGAAAACGGATAGGGAGCCAGTGAAGGGTCTTGAGGAGAGGGGTAGTATGAGTAAAGCGACTCTGGCGGAAGATGAGACGGGCAGCAGAGTTTTGAACCGACTGGAGAGGGGAGAGGTGACTAAGTGGGAGGCCAGCAAGAAGCAAATTGCAGTAGTCTAAACAAGAGGTGACAAGGGTGTGGATGAGGGTTTTGGTAGAGTGCTCGGAAAGAAAGGGGCGGATTTTACGGATGTTGTAAAGACAGAAACGACAGGTCTTGGCAATCTGCTGGATATGAGCAGAGAAGGAGAGAGAAGATGACCCCAAGGTTTCGAGCTGAGGAGACAGGGAGAATGAGAGAGCCATCAACAGAAATAGAAAACGGGGGGAGCGGGGAGGTGGGTTTGGGGGGGAAAATGAGAAGCTCGGTTTTGGTCATATTTAATTTCAGTTGGCGTTGAGACATCCAGACAGCAATATCAGACAAGCACGCTGAAACTTTGGTTTGGATGCAAGGTGAGATATCAGGGGTAGAAAGGTAGATTTGGGAGTCATCAGCATAGAGATGGTAGGAAAAGCCATGGGATGAGATTAATGAACCAAGGGAAGAAGTGTAGATAGAAAAGAGGAGGGGACTCCCCCCAGGATCGCTGCTGCCGCAACTGAAGTACCTTGGGGCTGGCGGGGATCCTGAGGCCCTGCCAGTGGAAGAATACAGAGTGCTGCTGTTCATTCCATGCCTGCCCTGCCCCTGCTTTTTTCTCTCGTCACGCATGCTTGGTTTCAAAACCGAGCATGTGCCTGAGGGGGAAAAGCAGCCGCTCGGCATGGTGGTAGAAGCGAGCGAAGAGCAGCACTGGAGGGGGGCCTGGCACCAGAGTTTTCTCTCTCCTGCTCCTGTCAGGACCTGATCACTCAGAGAGAGAGAGAGAGTGAGAGACCCTGGTGCCGGGCCCCCCTTTGAGGCCGGGCCCGGGGAATTTTGCCCCACTCTCGGCAGCCCTGCAGTCAGATATAGAGCCCATGATAAAGGAGGTCTAGTGCATTGCTCCCAGCTTCAGGATTGTTGCTGCAGTGATCAGATTAGGAACAGTGGGAAGGTCTGTTGGTTGTGAATGAAGGCTGGCAGCACCAGGATTCCAACAGTGGTTCTGACTGAGCTGAAAGTGAAAAGTGAAACTACCAAGGACAAACACAAACTAACAAATAAATTGTTGGGGTTTTTTCTTGCTCTCCCACTAAAATAGCTGTCCCCATTAATTAAGTCCTGTTTGGGTTGGGTGCCACAAATTTCTACAGTGTGTGAAGGACATAGCAGGTTGCAAGGAGAGAACATTTTAATCTTTGTTTCTTCATTTCTGCTTAGGGTTACCCTTTATGGTCACATGAGAAATCTGACCAGAAGGACACATGTCAGCAGGAAGTAACCCCATGTACTTCCAGAACAGTGGAAACATGCAGAGCCAGTGACATCTACACGGTGAGTCGCTTCTCTCTGCCAATTTTCTAGAAACAAAGGGCCCAAAAGTTCAAAGCGATTTAAGTGCATAACTTCTGGTTACTGGCCTGAAGTGTGATTGTCCCTGCTCCCTTTCACCCCTGGAACAGCATCTGACCCCCCATTCTGATCCCCCTCCCTCCCTGCCTCCAGTTCAGCACCTGACCCCTCCCCAACTTTAATATCCCTCCTTCCTGGAGCAGCTTCTAACTCCCACATTCTGATCCCACTCTCTCCCTCCTCACCCTCTGGTACAGTATCTAACCCCCTATGACACTAATCCCCTCACTCCCACCCTCTTGAAACAGCATCTGACCCCCCCCCCCTCCATTTTGATCCTCCTTCCTCCCTCATCTGCCGGAAATAGCATCTGGCCCTCCAAAATTCTATGAGACTGCCAGTAGAGGCCACAGCAGCCATTTTGGAAGAGGAAGCTCCGATGGGTAGGAGCGAATGGGCATCACTCCTGCCCTTTCTCTGCTAGACTATGAGGGATCATGAAGGTAAACCCTGGGGGGCCTAAAGGGATGAGACGTGAATGTGTGGACTGCTGACCATATTGCAGCTCTGCAAATCTTCTGAATGGAAGCTGATCTCAAGTGGGCTACTGATGCAGCCATAGCCTGGACATTATGAACCGTGATATGATCCTCTAGAGTAGGGGTTCTCAACCCAGTCCTCGGGACGCACGTAGCCAGTCAGGTTTTCAGGATATCCACAATGAATATGCTTACCACATATAAATCAAGGTACACACTCAATAACTAGTTGTATCAATATAATCACAAAATTATTAACAACTGTATGTATAGTACAAATTAATTTCCTTTATTCATTCAATTAAATATTACCTGAAATACTACATCAAATATATCACATTGTTATAAAATCCAATCAACTCTTCCCAAACATACACTCACATCCTATTTTCTCATCCATACCTATAAACCACATATACACTTATCAGCTGTTGTTGCTGGTGCAGCGCCTTCACACGGAGGTGAGAGGTGCTGTGAGGGCCAGGTGGCAGACGGAGGGGGCGGAGGATGGCGGGGAAGCTGTCATTTCAAGGAAGGAAGGGAGGGGGGCTGGGGCTGTGTAAAGTTCTGATTTCAAGGGAGGGGGAGCGGAGAGCGGTGGCGGCCGACCAACCTTGGGCGGGGGAGGGGGGGGGGCAAGGACGTACATAAAGGACATGTTTTTGTTTTTTTACATCCTTGGCATGCGCAGAGCAGCCAGCATAACGCTTGGCTGCTCTGCGTATGCTCTACTGGCCGATTATCCGACGGTTTTACGAAGGATTACAGAATGCAAGTGAGTTGCAAAGAGCAGCTCATTTGCATTCCCTTTCCTTCATGCATAGCTGTTCCCTACCGATTCGCTGTGGAATTTGGTACAGAACGGCTCTAACGACGACTTTAGTGCATCCCCCCCTCAGTTCGATCAAACTGACTTCAACTGGGAACAGTGCTTTTCTTATATGGAACCTTCCCTGTGGAACTCCTCGCCAGTCAAAATCAGTTCTACCATCATCTATATCGGTTTTCGTAAAGCCTAAAAAACTTGGCTTTTGAAAAATACTTCTGGTAGTTCTTAATTCCCTCTGTATTTATGATGTTCTTTCTGAACATTTTTATGATTGTAAACTGCTTTAAAACCTTGTGCTAATGTAATATATCAAATCAAAAATTAGTGCCCATTGGAACTAATTGGCTCGAGACCAGCCCACACTCCACAAGCCAGTTCTGGCGAGTGGCCCAAGGTTTCTGAAAGTGATATACAACAGATAAACTGCATGACAGCTGCCAAAGACCAACAACACAACCATCATACCTGATTATCTAACAGCCCAAAATGAACTAACACCAAAATGAACACCGCCAAATTGCTCCTAATAATTTACTCCCTATCCCTAATTCACCATACATTAACCACCCCTCTCACAGACACCAATAACATACCTACAATACACATGCTCAACAGACTACCCAGAAACAATACACCACACCAAAATAACAATAGCCAAAACAGTGGAAGAACTACCATATGAGGACAAAATCAATACAAAGGAAAGAAAGAACATAACAAACCCAGACTGCAAGAAAACAGACAACTAATAAAAATCAACACAACTTCGAACACAACCAACCCCTACCAAACAATTCAAGTGGGATACATAAACGCCAGATCAGTAGTCAACAAAACAACAATAATAACAGACTGGATCACGACAGACAACCTCGACCTTCTATTCATCAGTGGAACCTGGATCCACGATCATAATGACCCCATAATCTTAGATCTATGCCCCCCAGGCTATAAAATCACTCACTGGACAAGGAAAGAAAAAAGAGGAGGAGGCATAGCACTAATCCATGGATCCCACTTCACCATAACAACAACAGCCAAGTCCATAACACCCCAACTCGAAATTGCTTCAATCAGAATCCACCATACAACCTTGCTTGACCACCTAAACGTCGTCCTGTTTTATAGACTACCAGGTAACTGGCATGAATGCCAACCACACCTCATGGACTTCATATTGAACTCATGTGTATATAACTCCAACCTACTTATAATAGGGGACATAAACCTACACCTAGAAGACCCTAACTCAACCAATGCATGTGAATGCAAGGATTTCCTCCAACTATGGGACCTCAACTGGCCAAATATACAAGCAACCCATGTCAAAGGACACACACTCGACCTCATCACACACAAACTGTCCTCAGATCTAAACCTAATACTAACAGATACAAAATGGACAGACGTACCTTGGTCAGACCACCACAAACTAAATCTATCCCTACAATGGCGAAAAAAAGGCTCATACCAAAATCAAGAACGCACAATCTACACCACGAGAGGCCAAATTGACCCTGTAATATTCTGGCAACAGTTCTACAAGAATGAATGGACAGCACAAACAGACTCGAAACACTATCTCCTAGATCGGGACAACAGATGCAGAAGCACATTAGATAACATAGCACCACTACAAACAAGAACTACACGAAGACACAACTCGATACCATGGTTTAACGAAGAGCTGAAAAAACTAAAAACACAAATTAGGAGGCTTGAACGTGCATGGAATAAAATAAAAGATGAGTACACACTTAACGCATGGAAACAAATGAAAATAAAATACAAATATGCAATAAGAGAAAACAAAAGGTCATACTACAAAACCAAAATAGGGCCAGACTACAAAGACATGCATAAACGTTTCCTACTCGTGAACAAACTACTAGATACCACACTAGTCACTAAAACCAACACAGACACCCCATCAGCAGACAACCTTGCTAAATACTTCAATGAGAAAATTGTAAAGCTGCGACTCATGTTACAACCTAATACCACTGACCACGAAAAATTCATTGACTGTCCTGACCCAATCCCCGATGAATATCCTGCAGACAGAATCTGGACAAACTTCGCTATACTTACTGATGAAACCATCACCCAAGCGATCAACAGGTTCGCCAAATCCCACTGCAAACTTGACACATGCCCCAACAACCTAATAAAATCTGCCCCTCAACGCTTCATAACAGACCTCACGAGGCACCTAAATTATATGTTACAACACGGATTCTTCCCTAAGGATAAAGGAAACATACTACTCACACCAATACCTAAAGACACTAAGAAAAAAGGAAAGGCATCTATCCCTCTGGCAGTCAAACTAATGGAAAGTATGGTAACCAAGCAACTTACCGATTACTTAAACAATTTCTCAATATTACATGAATCACAATCAGGATTTTGATCCAACCATAGCACCGAAACAGTACTAATCACTCTCCTAACCAAATTCAAGCAAGCAATTGCAATTGGCAATAGTGTACTTCTCCTACATTTCGACATGTCCAGCGCGTTTGACATGGTAAACCACAAAATACTATTAAACATCCTAGAATACTTCGGGATTGGAGGAAACATACTTAGTTGGATCAAAGGCTTCCTAACTTCAAGAACATACCAAGTGATATCAAATTCGAATACATCATCACCATGGAAACCAGAATGCGGAGTACCCTAAGGATCACCGCTTTCACCGACCCTTTTCAACCTGATGACACCTCTAGCCAAAGCGCTATCCAACCAACGCCTTTCATCTATGCAGATGATGTCACGATCTACATCCCGTTCAAACATGATCTAACAGAAATCACAAATGAAATCAAACACAGCTTCCAAATCATGAACTCATGGGCGGATGCATTCCAACTAAAACTCAACGCAGAAAAAACACAATGAGGCATATTTTCAAAGCACTTTGGGAGGCTAAGTTCCATAGGTTTCTATGGAACTTTGAGAGGCTAAGTGCTTTGAAAATGAGCCTCAATGTCTCATCCTCTCATCACAACACAACACGAAAAAACCCACCACTATAAACACCCCAAACTTTACCCTTCCTGTTTCAGATAGCCTGAAAATTCTAGGAGTTACAATTGACCGAAATCTCACACTAGAAAGCCATGCGAAAAACACAACAAAGAAAATGTTCCACTCAATGTGGAAACTCAAAAGAATAAAACCTTTCTTCCCAAGGGAAATATTCCGCAACCTGGTACAATCAATGGTGCTAAGTCAACTAGATTACTGCAATACAATCTATGCCGGATGCAAAGAACAAATCATTAAGAAACTCCAAACTGCATAAAACACAGCAGCCAGACTCATATTTGAAAAAATGAAATACGAAAGCGCCAAACCCCTAAGAGAAAAACTACAATGGCTCCCACTTAAAGCCCTCTAAAGCAAACCAAAAACCTACTATAGTCACAGGCATAAGGGCTATTGTAGTGGTGTACAGTTGGGTACAGTAGATTTTTGGTGGGTTTGGAGGGCTCCCCATACAATATAGGGGGGTAATGGTGAGATGTGTACCCAAGACCTTTTATGTGAAGTCCACTGCAGTGCATTCTGGGGTGCCCCACAGATCTGCTGGAATGTCTGTGTGGCGAGTCTGCTAAGAATGCTGGATCCTCTTACATCCCAATGGCTTGATTTTGTGCATTTTTCACTTGGACTTTTTTTTTTTTTTTTAATGGTCCAAAAAGTTAGATGCACTGAGCACAACAACGTCTAGCAAATGGCCATTTAAAAAAACAAACAAACAAACAAACAAACATATTTTTCAGGTTTGAAAATGGCTATGTTTGCTCCTGGATTTTTGGACGTTTTCCACAAAACATCCAAGGTTAGATTTAGATGTCATATCAAAAATGTCCCTCTAAATATCAGGGTCTTTAGGGGTACCAGGAAGCTATCCAGATATGGCTATTTAAGCAGTCCAACATGCCTGGTTCGCTAGGCGGGCACTGGCACTGAATAATAACTCTACCCTCTTACCCCAGACTGCCCCGGTAGTAACCAGATAGTGCCACGACAGCGAGAGCAGATATTCAGTGGCACTGTCTACCTAAATAACATAGTAACATAATAGATGATGGCAGAAAAAGACCTGCATGGTCCATCCAGTCTGCCCAACAAGATAAACTCATATGTGCTACTTTTTGTGTATACCTTACCTTGATTTGTACCTGTCCTTTTCAGGGCACAGACCGTGTAAGTCTGCCCAGCACTATCCCTGCCTCCCAACACCGGTTCTGGCACAGACCGTATAAGTCTGCCCAGCACCATCCCCACCTCCCAACCACCAGTCCCGCCTCCCACCACCGGCTCTGGCACAGACCGTATAAGTCTGCCCAGCACCATCCCCGCCTCCCGCCAATGGCTCTGCCACCCAATCTTGGCTAAGCTCCTTAGGATCCATTCCTTCTGAACAGGATTCCTTTATGTTTATCCCACGCATGTTTGAATTCCGTTACCGTTTTCATTTCCACCACCTCCCGCGGGAGGGCATTCCAAGCATCCACTACTCTCTCTGTGAAAAAATAAATGTTAATGAACATCCACTCCCTACTCACCCAGCACAATTTAATCAGACAGGAGCCTGTTCTGCCTGGTGAAATTGTTTTGAATATCGATCCCACTGATATTTGTGCAAAAAGGCTTAAACTGTAAAATTACCACTGTGATTTGAAACTGTGCATACCCTGGAAAAGCAGAAGTTAAATACACCCATAGACATCACTAACTTGTTTATTTATTTATTTTTGCTGCATTTGTATCCCACATTTTCCCACCTATTTGCAGGCTCAATGTGGCTTACAATATATTACAACGACAATCACATTAATGGAATAAGAATTTCAGAATATAGATACAGACACGGTGCATAAGCAAATCATGGCAATCATAGTAACGGAATAAGAATTTCAGAATTGTTACCAATAAGATGCATATCATGTAGGGCTAGAAGTGGATAAATAGAAAAACATAACATAATGATATCAGGACGAGATATAATATTCAGTAATGAGGATGTAATTAAAATAAACAAATTAGGAGAGTTCCATAAAAGTTGTATCTGGTGAAGTTTAGGAGTCAGTTCGTTATGGGGGATCCTTTTTGTACGTCTTTTTGAACAAGTAAGTCTTCAGTCATTTCCGGAAAGTTGTCAAGTCATGTGTCGTTTTTATGGCGATCGGCAATTCATTCCATAGTTGTGTGCAGATGTATGAGAAGCTAGATGTATGTATAGATTTGTATCCTGTTGTCTGTCTCCTTTCTTGCTGATGTGCTCTGGTGTGGGGTACAAACACGGGGGGACCTTTTACTAACGTGCGCTGAAAAATGGACGTGAAGGAAAATAAAAATTGGCGCGCGTCCATTTTTGGCCTGAGACCTTACCGCCACCCATTGACTTAGCGGTAAAGTCTCATGCGTTAACCAGGCGGTAATCGTCAGTGAGCGTACACTGCCTATTAACGCCCGATTAGCACTGTGCGCTGGAAATTTTCCGGCATGCTTAGTGGGCATGTGTAAAATATGAAATTACTGCCTGGGCCATGAGGTAGCCGGGCGGTAGTTTCAAACTGGCATGCATTGGGCATGCGTAGGCTATGCAGCTTAGTAAAAGGACCCCACACTCGCTTCTTCTTGTTGTTGATTTTAAAGGAAGTATATATCTCCAGCGTGAGACCATGTTCATTCAGAGATGTGTATTGGTTTGTTTCTCACAGTCCTTACAGCCCTGCCAAGCTAATATTTACGATGTCATTGAAGAAGGAGCCTGTGCCCAACCAAAGAAGAAGGACCTACCAGGACCAGTAAGTGCTATAGAAAAAAAGAGGGTCAGGAAGAAGGATCTCACTTCAAATACCCTTGACAAAAGCAGCACTGGATTTAAAACCTCTTGTGGTCAAAGAAAAATAGGGGACTCTTATACATGACCTTTAGGCAGTATTATAATTGGACACAAGCATCACATACCTCAACTTCATATAGCCGTTACTGAGTATAATTGCTACTTATCTACACTACTTATCATTTCTATAGCGCTACATGGCATAAGCAGCGCTGTACACCATATATAAAAGATAGTCCCTGCTCAAAGAGCTTACAATCTAGATAAGACAGGTAAACAGACAGAACAATTAAGGGCAAGGGAAAAAGAGGTGAGGATAAAGGACAGGGCAAGTGAGTTAGGAATCAAAAGCAGAGGTAAAGAGGTGGGGTTTGTTTGGACTTGGAAAACGGCTAAAGATGGGGCTAGACGTACAGGCTCTGGAAGTCTATTCCAGGTGTGAGGTGCAGCGAGATAAAATTTAAATTGAAAGGTATTACTTCTAGCCCCCCTTATCCAGGGCAGGGTACAGGTAAAACATACATAATCTAAAGAAAAGAAAACAAACACACGTACAAAATCCAGAAAATTGTCAATAAAAATATGATACATAGCCCCAGGAAAGAATCTGTCCTAATGCAAATCATCCATCTTAGCCCGCAACATGATATGCCTGGCACAATAAGAAGACTTTCAAGCCTTTTTTTAAAAGCAGATAAGGAGGTCTCACTTTTAAGTTGCAAGGGCAGTCTATTCCATTCAGTCGGTCCACAAAATGAGACAGTTCCAGATCGAGTAACCTCCAGTCATTATTTCAAAGTACAAGAACCACAAGTTCAAACTTATTCAGCAGTGATGTTTCAGAGCACAGTTTTGGGAGTGCTGCTGGTACTAAGATTATTACTGAGCATTGTATACTATAGAAAAAGTGATGGTGCCGAGATTAGCAAAGTTGTTTCCTTGTAGTGGAGGTTGTCCATAGACAGCAGGATAAATCAAACAAGTGGGTGACATCCAGTGTGTTTTTTCTAGCGAAAAAGGTGCTGGTACTCAAATGCCAGGTCACCATTCAGGGGTGGAGTGATTACTGAGGGACCCACCCTGCAATAGCCAGGCCTCCTGCAACCAGTCACAGAATCTATGGCAAGGCAAAATTGGTGTGTAGAGCCTGAGCTCTTTCAGTAAAACTTGGGGACCATGGGTCAATTTTAACAGACAATGGAAAAGGTGCCGGTGCTCAGTACCTCCAAGTACCACCTCAAAAAAAGCCCTGGTGACATCATTCAACAGTACCAAAAGGGAACAGCTGCCTGAGGGCTCAGAAAAACTGCATAGGAAGGAAGGCAAGAACATGTGGCTGATTTTTCCTGTTGTCTATGGGGAACTCATGTTTACAGATAAGCAACTTCGTTTTCTCTATCAACAAGCAGTATGGTTTTAACAGTTTTTGAAGAACTGCCAGGCCAAATCCACTGCCCTTATGAAATAAGTCAGCTAAGTGGTAACACAAAATGAAAGTTCTTCTGTTGAGACCAAAGATAGTAAGAAATTGATGTTGCCGTATCTCTAACATGATACATTTCATGTACTGGAAGACCAGCCTACTTATAGCAGAAAGCGATGCAGTTGACTATCCAGTTGGAGAGTATTCTTTTGGTAACTATGACACCCAGTTTATTTGGATCAAAAGATACAAATAGGTAAGTTGACTGGGACTGCATCTCCTTCATACAGTAAACCAGAGCCCTCTTGCATTCCAAGACGTGTAGGGCTTGTTCACCTTTGTGAGCATGAGACCTAAGAAATTTGTCAGAAGAACGGTACACTAATTTAAATGAAAAGGGTGTCCACTTTGGGAAGAAGTTTAGGATGAGTGTATAGAACTATTCTGTTATGGAAGAACTGAAATACAACGGATATAAGACTAATATGTGATTATTGTATGAAGTTACTAACTCTACAAATGATATAGCAGCTACTAGGAAAAGTATGTTCCATGAAAAGACACTGAAGACTCTGTACCCTAATGGTTAAAACAGTAGCTTAATGAAATGAGAACGTACCAAATTCATGTTCTATGATATTGGAGGGCTTTTTATTTTTTAAATCAAAATAATTTCAGGTTCCAACAACTATAAGTAGTCTCGGCTTTCCATCGTTCCCCTCCCCCTCCCACATTATCCAGGAGAAACCCAAGTTATGAAATTGATCAACCCAATCTAACATTAACATTTTCATTCTTTCCTTTGTTAATACCAAGGAAATATTAACCTCTCTTAAACTTCAAAAATATGCAATCATTTCTTCATACAATACCATTATAGAGAGATCAAATCCATCCATTTGTTAAACGTGTCATTATGGATAACTTTCCAGTTTCTCAATATGATTCCTACAGCCAAGCAAAACCCAAGCAGGCCTCCTAAGACACTGAGATTCCATCACTCAATCAACAAAACCTAAAGTGTTTTGCCAGAATCAGTACACAGTGGGACACTGCTAGATCATATGAAAAAAGGTTCCCCTCTGCATATAGTTCCTCTAAAAGACAATAATTTGTCATGTGTATTCTGTTTAATTAATCTGGATTCTTTTTCCCTCTCTTTCTTGTTGTCTCTTGCCTCCCCTCTATTTCCTCTGTCCTATGGAATTATGTAGTTCCTTTCTTTTTTCTTGGTTTTATTGTACACTGCTTTGATTTCTACTATGAAAGGCAGTATATCAAATACTAAATAAACTAAACAATATTAGAGTTTCTTGATTGGAGGGTTTTAAATGCAATAATCCTTTCATAGCCATACTGGGTCGGACCAATGGTCTATCTAGCCCACTATCCTGCTTCCAACAGTGGCCAATCCAGGCCACAAGTACCTGGCAGAAACCCAAATAGTAGCAACATTCCATGCTACCAATCCCAGGGCAAGCAGTGGCTTCCCCCATGTCTATCTCAATAGCAGACTATGGACCTTTCCTCCAGGAACTTATCCAAACCTTTTTTAAACCCAGATACGCTAACCGCTGTTGCCAAATCCTCCTGCATCAAATCCTCCCAGAGCTTAACAATCCTTTGAGTAAAAAAAATATTTCCTCCTATTGGTTTTAAAAGTATTTCAATGTAATTTCATTGAGTGGTCTTTGTTCTTTTTGAAAGAGTGAAAATTTGATTCACTTTTGAAGACTAAAGGATGAAAAGAGAAAGGAGTTCCATCTTGATATTAATGATACATTGCTATGAATCCTACATCTTAATTGTATTTGGAATTTATTACTAGAGGATGTGGACAAGGCATCTAGTAAAGTTGATTTTATAGGGGGTTAGACAACTTATACATGGTAACATAATAGATGACGGCAGAGAAAGACCTGCACGGTCCAACCAGTCTGCCCAACAAGATAAACTCATATGTGCTACTTTATGTGTTTATCTGACCTTGATTTGTATCTGCCATTTCAGGGCACACTATAGAAGTCTGCCCAGCACTAGCCCCACCTCCCACCACCGGCTCTGCCACCCAATCTCAACTAAGCTTCTGAGGATCCATTCCTTCTGAACAGGATTCCTTTATGTTTATCCCACGCATTTCTGAATTCCGTTACCGTTTTCATCTCCACCACCACCTCCGGGAGGGCATTCCAAATATCCACCACTCTCTCCGTGAAAAAATACTTCCTGACATTTTTCTTGAGTCTGCCCCCCTTCAATCTCATTTCATGTCCTCTAGTTCTACTGCCTTCCCATCCACGGAAAAGGTTCATTTGCGGATTTATATTTGAACGTCTGTTTCATATCACCCCTGTTTCTCCTTTCCTCCAGGGTATACATGTTCAGGTCAGCAAGTCTCTCCTCATACGTCTTGTAACGCAAATCTCATACCATTCTTACACCTCTATCATTCTTATTTTTATAGCATCATATAGAGGGGCATAATCGAACGGGGCGCCCAAGTTTTTCTGAGGACGTCCTCGCAGGACTTCCCTGCGAAGGGGCGGGGAAACCCGTATTATCGAAACAAGATGGGCGGCCATCTTTCGTTTCGATAATATGGTCGGGGATGCCCATCGACATTTAGGTCGACCTTAGAGATGGTCGTCCCCGGTTTTCAGCGATAATGGAAACCGAGGACGCCCATCTCAGAAATGACCAAATCCAAGCTATTTGGTCATGGGAGGAGCCAGCATTCATAGTGCACTGGTCCCCCTGACATGCCAGGACACCAACCGGGCACCCTAGGGGGCACTGCAGTGGACTTCACAAATTGCTCCCAGGTGCTTAGCTCCCTTACCTTGGGTGCTGAGTCCCCCAAAACCCACTCCCCACAACTGTACAACACTACCATAGCTCTAAGGGGTAAAGGGGGCACCTACATGTGGGTACAATGGGTTTGTGATGGGTTTTGAAGGGCCCACATTTACCACCACAAGTGTAACAGGTAGGGGGGTATGGGCCTGGGTCTGCCTGGCTGAAGTGCACTGCAGTACTCACTAAAACTGCTCCAGGGACCTGCATACTGCTGTCAGGGAGCTGGGTATGTATGATATTTGAGGCTGGCAAAAATATTTTAAAAGTGCTTTTAGGGTGGGAGGGGGTTAGTGATCACTGGGGGAGTAAGGGGAGGTCATCCCCGATTCCCTCCGCTGATCATCTGGTCAGTTCGGGCACCTTTTTGAGGCTTGGTCGCAAGAAAAAATGGACCAAGTAAAGTTGGCCAAGTGTTCATCATGGACGCCCTTCTTTTTTCCATTATCGGCCGAGGACACCCATGTGTTAATGATCCATAGTAATCCCTCTGGGATGATGGCAGGCTACAACCCAGGTTCTCAGCAATCCAGCTCCTCCCTCCAGCAGTCCACAACAAAGTTTTTTCAAGGCAACACAGCTTTTAGTTCCAGACTGTTTATTCACCCTCCCCCCCCCCCCAACTCAGTTCTAACATATAATGCCCCCTTCAATCCCAAAAGAAAGAAAAAAGAATCATAGCACAAAAACTCTTCGTTTCAACCCCAATTCACCACTCCTCCCCAAAGTTCAAACCTCCTGGTTTTCAGTTTCAAAGACTTTTGCTCCTAAGTGGTTGCAGGATGGCAGTACACCACCCCCTACACAGCTACTTGACTCCTGTGACCACCCACCGCCTTCAACCCCTGCAACCTTGCACCAGAGTGTAATTACAGTCCATATCCATCTGCTCCTCCAAACCTGGTAATCCTGAGCTCTCCCCCTTACCAGCCTCCACACACTAACTCTGGCTCTCTCACAGCCTGTCGGTTAGATCGCTCTCCACCCTCCCAGGTGGAAGCAGGGTTGCCAGACGGAAATTTTTTTCCCCACCCAATCGAGCCCAAAACCAGCCCAAAACCCACCCAAAGTTCAACCCCGCACCTGACACCCCCACCCCCGCCATCATCAACCCCGTCCCCGCCGTCATCGGCCCCACCTCTTCCGTCACCGGCCCTGCCCAGAACGTCACTAACCCTGCCCAAAACGTCACTAGCCCCGCCCCGCGGACCGAAAAAATGCTAAAAAAACCGTGGAAAAACCCTAAAACAAGCCCAAAAAAACGCAACCCGCCGCAGGCAAAAATTTCCTGCGGCGGGTCGCGGAAAACCGCCCACCTGGCAACACTGGGTGGAAGGTATCTTGTTTTGATTTCTGACCCAGGGAAATTGAGATTTTTCATCACTGCTCCCCCTACCTGCCATGGATCGCCATAGCAGCTGCTCCTTCCAGTCTTTCCCTCCACTCCCTGGCAGGTTTTTGAACACACCTTCTTGCTTCCCTCTCCCAATACCTTCTGGGACATGTAGTTTAATCCTGCATTTTATCCCACCCTGCCTGGATTCGCCAGCCTCATCACAGCACGCCCCAGTCCCGCCTTTGCTATGCTTCCGACAAGCCCCCGGGAACTTTGTTCGTCCGTGCGACGCAAGGCAGTTGAGGATGGCCAAAATCGGCTTTTGATTATGCCGATTTGGGCGACCCTGGGAGAAGGACACCCATCTTCCGATTTGTGTCCAAAGATGGGTGCCCTTCTCTTTCAAAAATAAGCCTGATAGTCACTTTGAACACCATTTTTTCCAACAGTGTATTTCAAAGTAGGATTTTCATTTAGTACCTTTATCCCTAGACAGGATTTGAAACTCCTCATCATAACAAGACACACAAGCAGACCTATCTACACAACATAGGCAGGTACATTTTTATTGTTGTATTAGGGTGAAATTTGTCTATTTACTTTTTATTTAATGCATTTCTTTGTCAGATGATATATGGATTCGATACATTTTTCTAGACTCCCCATTTATAAGTTATTTAAATGCATAATGTTTTTATTTTTTAATTTTTATATGTTTTACCTCTATATGTTGATTATATTATTATCTTAATGCTTAACACTTTCATGCTTTTACCTTATTTTTTATTAATTTGCTGGTTAATGTAATTTTAATGTTGGCTTTATTTCTTTTTTTCTATCAATTGATTTATTTTTAAGCTTTTATAATGTACACTTTCTTACCTTTGTTATTACTTTTACTATATTTATTTATGTGACTTTGATGTTTTTATGTATAGACTCCTGAGGCAGGCCATTGGGCTGAAACGCGGCCGTGTCAAGCCAAGTTGTAGTGCTGTTCAATAGATATTCTAGACCATACGGCACCATCGTCTCATTGCGTCACCTTCGCTATCTCCACTTACACCCTGTGCTGTATATTAACATGTTTTGATGTGTATTGTATTGACATTCTAAGTAGCATACTGTATTGTTGTTTGAAATTTTTTCTGCTGTTACAGTCTATTGCCCATGTCCGGCTTATTATTGCTGTACACTGCCTTGGGTGAACTTCTTCAATGTGGTGCTAAATAAATCCAAATAAATAAATATAGTATACAGCTATTCTTTACTTTTGAATCACAGAATCGGTGTGACCCAGATGTAGAGTACTTCAGAAAGAACAAAAAAGTTAATGTACATTTAGGAACGAAGAAAAGGAAGAAGAGAAACAAGCAAGCAGTACACACAGTAAGTGTTATGTGCATAGATGGAAAATCAATAGATTCCAGTGTCTCTGTACTCCATTCTGGTTTGAGGCATGAAGGAGGCTCTCATGATTCAGGTAGGGGAGCTGTCAGATGTGATTGGAGTGTGCTGACTGTGTTAGGGGGAGCTATAGAGACTGGTGAGTGTTGACTGTGCAGGGGGGCTTAAGGAATGCTGGGGGTGACCTGAGTATAAATGGAGCTGTAGACAATGGTAGGGGAGTGGTGGCTGTGAAGGCAACTGTGTGGAATGGTGTCATTCTGTACTCTGAGGCCTGTTAATGAACTGGACCATTAATGAACTGGACCTTTATTTATGTTTGAGTGATTTTGAAAAAAATAAGCATGCTGGCCACAACTGGCAAAATTTCCATTGGGGATTCTGTACATTCCTGCTATCAGCACATCTTCTGAGAAGACATCTTCTATTGAAGGAAGGACTGTGGCACACAGGAGAGCTAGACTGAACCCTGAGATTGTTGATGACATATTCATCTACAGATTAAAAAATCTTAATAGTGCTTTCGGTTAAATAGTTTTTGAACGGGATGTATATCGTGACATCGTCTGCATAGATGTACAGGTTGAGTCCTTGGTTGGATAGCGATTTGGCTAAAGGCGTCATCATTAGGTTAAAAAGGGTTGGTGAGAGCGGTGATCCTTGTGGTACTCCGCATTCAGGTTTCCATGGTGTTGACGTTTTTGAGTTTGATATCACTTGATATGTTCTTGCTGTTAAGAAGCCTTTAAACCATCTAAGTACGTTCCCTCCAATCCCGAAGTAGTCTAGGATGTTCGAGAGTATTTGGTGGCTGACCATGTCGAACGCGCTGGACATGTCAAATTGTAGGAGAAGCACATTGTTTCCAGTTGCAATTAATTGTTTGAATTTGGTTATGAGAGTGGTTATCACTGTTTCAGTGCTATGGTTGGATCGAAATCCTGACTGTGATTTATGTAGTACTGTGAATTTGTTTAGGTAGTTGGTAAGTTGTTTGGTTACCATACTTTCCATTAGTTTGACTACCAGGGGGATAGGTGCTACTGGTCAATAGTTGGTTGTGTCGTTTAATTTTTTCTTTAAGTCTTTGGGTATAGGGGTAAGTAGTATATTTCCTTTGTCCTTGGGGAAAGTCCATGTTGTAACATGTAGTTCATATGTGACGTAAGGTCTGTTATGAAGTGTTGGGGGGCGTACCTTATTAGGTTGCTTGGACAAATATCGAGTTTGGAGTGGGTTTTGGAGAATTTCTTTGGTTAGCAGATCGAAGTCAGTCCAGGTTCGATCTGCTGGGTATTCACCTTAGGTTGGGTCTAGGCAGTCCATGAATTTTTCGTGATCAGTGGAACTGAGTGGTAACGTGGATCGTAATTTTATAATTTTCTCATTGAAGTATTTGGCAAGGTTGTCTGCTGATGGGGTGTCTGTGCTGGTTGTGGTAACTGGTGTGGTGTCCATTAATTTATTCACGAGTTGGTAGAGTTTATGTGTGTCTTTGTAGTCTGGCCCTATTTTGGTTTTGTAGTATGCTCTTTTGGTTTGTCTTATTGAGTATTTGTATTTTCTTTGCAATTGTTTCCTTGCATTAAGTGTATATTCATCTTTCATTTTTTTTTCCCATGCTCGTTCAAGTCTCCTAACATGTGTTTTTAGTGATTTCAGTTCTTCATTGAACCAAGGTATTGAGTTTTGTCTTCGTGTAGTTTTTTTGTAATGGTGGAATTTTGTCTATGGTGTTCCTACATCTGTCGTCCCAGTTTAGTAGATAATGTTTGGAATCTGTTTGTGCTGTTCATTCATTATTGTAGATCTGTTGCCAGAGTGTTACAGGGTCAATTTGGCCTCTCGTGGTGTAGGTTGTGGGTTTTTGCTTGAGGTTTGTACCTTTTTTTCCGCCACTGAAGGGTGGCGTTTAGTTTATAGTGGTCTGACCAGGGTATGTCTGTCCATTTTGTATTTGTTAGTAAGAGGCAGGGGCGTATCTGCGTGGGGCCACAGGGGCCTGGGCCCCCGCAGATTTCGCCCTGGCCCCCTTCCCCACCGTCAACCCTCCCCCGCTGCTTACTTTTTCTGGCGGGGGGCCCCAACCCCCGCCAGCCGAGGTCCGACCCGCAGTCTTCATATTTCGTTTTCCTCCGACTCCTCCGTGGCCATGCTGTAAGTAACGCTGCTGATTCGTTGAATCCAGTTTGGAGTCTGACGTCGCAGCACGTTGTACGCGCGTACAACGTGCTGCGACGTCAGACTCCGAACTGGATTCAACGAATCAGCAGCGTTACTTAGAGCATGGCCACGGAGGAGTCGGAGGAAGACGAAATATGAAGACTGCGGGTCGGACCTCGGCTGGCGGGGGTTGGGGCCCCCCGCCAGCAAAAGTAGGCAGCGGGGGAGGGTTGATGGCGGCAGGGGGGGTGGAGAGTAGCAGTGGCGGTGGCGGAGGGGGGGAGGGAGGCAAAAATGTACCCCCCCTCTCTGGCTCTGGCCCCCCCTACCGCCGGATTCCAGATACGCCCCTGGTAAGAGGTTTAAGTGTGAGGATAGTTTGTGTGTGATGAGGTCAATTGTGTGTCCTTTGACATGAGTGGCTTGCATACTAGGCCAGCTAAGGTCCCATAGTTGGAGGAAGTCCTTGCATTCACGTGTATTGGTTGCATTAGGGTCTTCAAGGTGTATATTTATGTCCCCAATAATAAGTAGATTGGAGTTGGAAACACAGGTATTCGATATGAAATCCATGAAGTGTGACTGGCATTCTTGCCAATTACCTGGTGGTCTGTAAAATAAGATAACGTTTAGGCTGTCAAGCAGGGTAGTATGGGTGATTCTGACTGAGGCGATTTCAAGTTCTGGTGTTATAGACTCGGCAGTTGTTGTTACAGTGAAGTGAGATCTGTAGATTAGTGCTAGGCCTCCGCCTCTTTTTTCTTTCCTTGTCCAGTGAGTAATTTTGTAGCCTGGGGGGCAGAGTTCCAAAATTATGGGGTCCTTGAGGTCGTGGATCCAGGTTTCGCTGATGAGTAGTAGGTCGAGATTGCTGTGATCCAGTCTGTTATAATTGTTGTTTTATTGACTACTGATCTGGCATTTATGTATCCTACTTGAATTATTTGGTATGGGACCGCGTTTGGTGTTGTGTTGATTTTGATTAGTTGTCGTTCCTTTATTTTGTTAGAGCCCTTATTTCCCTTCTGTTGTGGTTGTCTGCGTGTTGATAATTTTCCGTTGTTTGAATTGTTGTCAGTTTGATAATGTGTATTGTAACTGATCAGTCTTTGGTGTGTGTGCAGTATGGGTATCATGTTACTTTCAGTGAGTGGAATCAGTGTTATGGAGTAAAGTACTAGGAGCAGTTTGTAGGTATTCATTTTGATTTTGGATTCAATGTGGTTTCTGATGTAGTGTTCTGGTGGGGTTTCTGAGAGCTGTGTCGCTGGTCCAGATTAGGGGTCTTATTAATTGCGTAAGGATGATTTACTCACAGTTAATGTTCAGCTGTGGTGCCCCAATGTATTGAAGTTCTTGTAGCTGAATCACCGGTCAGAGGTGTGGATCTCGGTAAGACGGCTGTAGTGCAGGGCTCAGGTCTAACCATGCATGTAGGCGTGGGGGCAGTAGCTTCTCTCAGGGTGAACATGGGCTTCAACTCCACTGTCGTCACGATCGACATGAGGTGGTGATGATCGGCCACTTCATCGGGTTGGCTGCAGGGTATCCATTGGGTTCGTTACTATTACTTTATGTTGTTCTTCCAACACACGACAATCCTCTAAATTTGCTGCTCTGCTAAGTCGCGGTGTATGGTCAACTGTTCGGCGCTCTTTGCCTTCCACCGAGCGGAGGGGCGCCACCTTTGACCTGTGGTGTTGGGGCAGGAGAGGGCATCGTTGTCCGGGCCGCACCACCTTTATCTGAACCACTCCGCGATTCCACATAGGGGGAAGTCGTCTCTGGCGGAGAAGTTTACAATCGCTCGTCCTACAATCTACAGGTGAGGGAGGGCTTCTGTCCGGGTGGGTAGGATCGAGGCCATCCAGGGCAGCGCCTCAGCCATGAGGCAGGGCTGGAGCTACAATCAAGCCCCAGAGCCAGACCGCTCGTGTCGATAACCCGCAGAATGTTCTGGAGGTGTTCCGCTTTTAGCTCAGGGTTCTCGGTGTCGATAGTTTCCCAGATCTTTAGTTGGATCGGGATAGTGCTGCTGTTTGGAGGGGAGGCTGTTTGGAGGGGGGAAGTCAGTTGTTAACCCCTGGTCGCTGGTCTGGGCAGGACGTTCAGGAGGTGGTCCGGTGCTTGCCGCTTCTCCCTCTGGTTGGAACTGCCCGTCGGTGGTCTGTTCAGCCTTCTCGCTCTCTTCTGACTCCAGCGGTCAGCTCGAAGGATCGAATCCCTGTTTATTGTTCCCCGGGAAATTTTGTTCCCGGAGTTGGTCACTCTCATGACCTTTAGTCGGCGGCCATCTTAGCTCATTGTGTGTGACAGTTAACATATCTAGGTTTAAAACAGGTTTGGACAAGTTCCTGGAGGAAAAGTCAATAGTCCACTGTTGAGACAGACATGGGGTGCCACTGCTTGCCCTGGGTTTGGTAGCATGAAATGTTGCTGCTATTTGGGTTTCTGCCAGGTACTTGTGACCTGGATTGGCCACTGCTAGAAGCTGGATACTGGGCTAGATGGACCATTGGTCTGACCCAATATGGCTATTCTTATGTTCTTATGATTGAATATTGGCTGTGGTGGGGGAAATGGTAAAAGAGTACTTGCTGTGGGAGGCTTATAGGGAATAAATGAGGGCATAATGGCTCCTGAGAGTGTGTCTAGGTAGAAGAGTGCTTGTAGGAGAGATAGGCTGAAGGGTGCTGGAGAGGAGTGTTTACTATGCTGACTTGCATATTGTATATTTATATACTGATATGTTTTTTCTTTTTTAGATACCAAAATCAGCATCTGATTCAGCATCAAATTTTGATGATGTGTATGAAAACTTATGAGAAGAGGGAATGAGCAGAAGGCACTTTCAAAGCTGAGTGCATACATCTTCAGGAAGCAGTGTGTACACCCGCCACTCTCCTTATCTCCACATAGTATCCATTTCTCCTCCTGACCTTAGCAGCAGTGTTCCTTTCTTGTTAGGACAAAAGGTTCTTGTGGAGTCTTAATAGTAAGAGCCCAACATCATCCTAATGATTGGGCTGAGAATCAGGGAATCTAGGGTTCAAATTCACTGCTGCTTCTTGGACCTTGGGCAAGTCACTTTACCCTTCATTCCTTCAGATACAAACTTAGATTATAAGCTGTCTAAGGACAGGAAAATACCAACTGTACTTGAATGTAACTCACCTTGAACTACTGAGAAAGGCATGAAATAAATCCAAATCCCCTTTAACAACTAGAAGTTGGGCTTTGACTTCTGGGTCAGCAATGCCTGCTAAATGCTGCTGGGGCCAAATATGTTTTAGATGGGCCACAATACAGTCAGATAAGCAAGCAGAGAATCATAGCATAAAGCCGGGGTCACAGGAAACTGGCACAGGTACTCTTCAGCTCTGTCCAAGAAATATTGGAGCAAGACAGGTCACAGACAGCAGCTCTAGTTCACAAGGCCCTGCACAGACTTTGGCACTGGGATCTGCACAAGATATGTTTCAGCAAGTCTAATAGAGTCCCTACAGATGTTGTTGCAGGGGATCTAAGATGGAGTCCTGATGAATGACCTACAAATGTGTGCAGATTAGAATAACAAGATCATACCATATATATTATACTTTCTGCTCCAAAGATAGTGGTTCCTGGAGCCAATCAGAAGCGTAGAAACATGTAAAAAAAAAAAGTGTTTATAACATGTGTCCAGAATGTGATGTGAAGCAGGAGATGTTCCTGTCTCACTGTGTCTTGCATCTCTCACGCACTGATAAGAGGGAGCCAAACATTTATTTGCCTGTACAAGCTGGGAATGTGTTCTCTAAACTATGCAGGGAAGAAAAAAAACATGCTTTGGCAGCAGCTCAGAAATCTCTTATCCAGAGAAGAAAATCTGGTTCAAAAAGGCAGTGTTCTTCAGCAATGAATTAGGCCCCATAGCCTGACCAGGAAAGGGATCTAGGCATCATCGTTGATAAGTTGAAACCCTCTGCTCAGTGTGTGGCAGCAGCAATGAAGCTACAAAGTAGTAAATTTAAAACAAATCAGAGAAAATATTTCTTCACTCAACGTGTAATTAAACTCTTTATTTCGTTGCCAGAGAATGTAGTAAAAGCAGTTAGCTTAGCGGGGTTTAAAAAAAGGTTTGTTTTGCACTATGGCTGTTGTATATTTTATATATATGCACTAGAAGTATATGAGTGAACACCCAGATTCAGGTTGGTAGAGGACCAGTGTTGATATTAGGATACAAATGTAACAAATAAATAAATAAAAATCTTGTATTTACGTAGTGCAAGGCAGTAAGTGTGAGAACGTACAGTGCATGTGCAAGTCCTTACATGTGTACATAAAAAAGGGCATGCCCTTTACTGGACACACACACACACACACAAGTCCTGCGGCTCGGGAAGAGACTGGAGCTCTCTCCTTAAAGATTTTCAAGGATGGGTCTTGCACCATTCCTCCACGCAGCTCCAAGACAACCCTAACAAAGGGATTCAAGGAGTTTAAAGCCAGTTCGAGGTATCAATGTCTCCTAGGGGCTGATGCTCAAACATACCAGCGTTAAAAAGCTGTTAGCGCAAACAAAAAATCTTGAGGTTGTTGGTTGTCTTGATTACTCTTTATTGTATTGTGATTGGTGTATTCTAATGTTACTAGTTTTGTACATATCAATCACAAGGGCTTGCTTTTGTGATTATTTGCTTGTTATTAATAAAACCTCCTTTAAATTAAAAAAGCTGTTAAAGCAACTTGCCACAAATGCATTTAATGAATGTTAAATGAGGTCAGTTAGTAGTATTCCTTCCCAATGCACAAACAAAAGTGCTGTAATGCACAGAAGGGAATAATGGCCAATAATGTCGAAAATTTACTGACAGATCAGGGGCAACGTAGAAGGTTTTCAGGAGACTTGTCAGTTTTTCATCTTCTTTTGCAAGTGGAACCAAGCGTGTGGACAAGTCCGACCAAAACCGAAAGTGAAAGCACACGTTGGTGCCTGTTTTTCTGCTCTTAAGTATGAACCTTTCAAAAACTATAAGTGCAAACAATTTTTTAAAAGGTCATATTTAAAAGCGCAGACGAACAGCGCCCATATGTGCTTGTAACTTCCGGGTTTGTCTAGGCATGTGCATAAGAACCACGCTTACTGCAAACTCTTTGTGTGCGTGTGCCAGGAACGATCCTCCCCTTGCTTTCGGTTTGTTAGCGCCAATTTGCATAAGATTTCTTTTGAGCGTTGTTTAGCTATTTTTCTGCACTGTTGCATTATGAGCTTTTACACTGCAGGATTTAGCACTTGAATTTAAGCATCGTCATCCTAACGCAGTGACAGGCAAACCCGGAAGAAGCAGACATTTAACAACTCACGTGCAGCATCCTCCCTCCCCCCCGCCCACATTTGGTATCTCTCCCTCATTATCTGAAACCCATATCCCCAGCCCCAATCCAGCATCTCTCCCTCATTCTCAAACTCCCCGTCCCCACATCCCACCTTCCAACTAGAGTGCCACTCATCCAGAGGCATAGCTGGGTGGGTCGCCAGGAGAGTGGCTGCTCCCCCAAATGGACTTCCGACAGCGACCGCGCTTATTTTTGACGCCGTTTGTTGCATTTAAAATATGTGCCGGCGCCATCAGCAGTCTGCTCTCCACACCCCGCGCCCTCAACCTGGCTATGCTTCTGCACTCATCGCCACAAGTAATCTCCTCTACCCCCACCTGTACCCACAACCTTCAGAAGTAGCTAATTTATTTAATTATGTCACTGAAATACATTAGAGACTCTGGCAGAGACCCATTTACAGAAGTATTGTATTTTTCCCAATTAATATTTCCAAATAAGCAAAGGCACCTCATTAATTTGAAAATATTAATTGGGAAGAATACAATGGGTATTGTAAATGGGTCTCTGCTGATACATTCAATGTGAAAAGATGACCCAGCAGTTTGTAGGTCCTGGCCCTCACCGATGTTGTTTGGTTGTGGGTAAGGTTGTCTGCTGAACAGAGAGCAAATAATAGTCTAGCTACTGCCTATGCTTATCTGCAAGTTTGTACTTCGCAGATCGCTAGTGCTAGACAACATACCTATTATTTAGACAGCTCTGTGCTGTGGGGCTGTATGGTAAGGGGGGAGAGGCTGGATGGGCATTTCTGTTCCTCAACAGAAATGCCCATTCAGCCTCCACCCCCCTCCTTACCATACAGCCATGTAGCATGGAAGGAACAGATGGCCTTCTACATGGCCACACTTATGACACATATGTACCCAAGTTTCTGTGTCACAGTTGACCTGTCATGCAACCAAGATTGCTGCCTCCTCTCACATCACCGTGTAGGGTCCCAATAAAACTTTTTTGGGTGCTCTTACTCTTTGCGATTTGTATCCGGTCTATCTTGGTTATCTTCCGTTCTCTTTGTTGTTCCTCTCACATCAACCCCAGCATTTGATAATACCACATATTTAGTGCACAAAGTAGAGACACACACCCTGGTATGTGAAAAATATCAAACATCTGTATTAAACTATAACCCATAACTATATACAAAAAACATTTTTTAAGTCTCTCAATGGAGGCTTTCTCCTCCTCCCTCCATGGCCCTCTGCAGCAGGTTCACTGCCAGCAGCAGGAGCTGCCTCTGTGCCGCAAAGTGCTGCTCATTTGAGTTCCGCAGCGCAGCCACCTCCTGAGGTAACTGGTTTTGTGTATGAACCAGTTGCTGCAGGAGGTGCAGTAAAGCAGCATTGTTCGGTGCTGGTGCCTGCATCTCCCCCTCCTCTTCATCCTCCTCAAGGGGAGGCATATCCTGCCAGGGGTCTGGGACGTGCAGCACCTCCCATTCCCCTGGCTCCATCACCACACACTGGCGCCCTTCCACCACTGCCTCCTCCTCCTCCTGTGCCTCCTCCTCCTCTTCCCTGCCTGCTGGGGCAACTGCTGCTTCCTCCTCCTCCTTGAGCTGCTGCTGCTGCTCCTGCTGCCCTGTGTGTATAAAAGGTTTGTTCTTGAGAGCATCACATCCAACATGGCTTGCATAGTGCAGGAGCTGGCTGGCATCAGGCGGGGGTGGGGGGGAAGGTGTGGTCAGTGCCCTGGGGTATAGGCCTGGAGTGGGAGATGCATGGGATCTTGCTGGGTATCTGTGACCTGGGTTGGCTACTGTTGGAAACAGGATGCTGGGCTCGATGGACCTTTGGTCTTTCCCAGTATGTCAATACTTATGTACTTATGAGATGACATGACAGGGAACCCTGGAAGCTGGTCTGAAAAAGGAGTCAAAGCCACAACAAAAAGGAGGTGCAAACCCTCACGGAACCGTGAGATATGAAACAAAAAAAGTGAGGAGAACGAATGAGGATACCAAAAAATGTGTTTATTCATATAAAAAATGACCCGACACGGCCGTGTTTCGGCCCAAAGGCCTGCCTCAGGGGTCTTTATAACCTAAACAAAACAATGGAACAAATAAAACAAAACATTGTAAATGATTATATTGTATATGATAAAATGACACATAACCATCAAAAGCTCAATGTTACATCATTAAATTAAAAATTATTTAAGAAAAATATATATTAAGATTGTATATAAAAAAAATATATATATAAAAAAGTTTTGAAAAAGGAGTACCAAGATGTGTTGGCAGGGCACACTCATTCCTCAGCAGCATGTTAGCATTTTGAGTTGTGACTATGGTTGGATGACCAGTTTGGTTTTTGTTTTTTTTTTTTTTTTGGGGGGGGGGGGGGGTTGGGGGGGTGGAAGCACTATTTCTTTACATTACTTTAACTTCAACAATTTTTATTAAAGAAGCACATACATTATAGTGCATGTAAACAGAACGTGTACAATCAGTCAATGAACAATAACTGCAATAAATGTCAAATATTATACATCTTCATTAGTCTTTTAACTTTTGTCCCCCCCCCCCATACCCTAATATTAACGTTCTTTCCAACCAGGTATATTTATTAATACCAATTTGACAAGAACTCCTTTTTCCCCGTGCCACTGGACCAAGACTCCGACACGCAGGAGCCTCCTAAGACCTTCAAGGTCCATTATCCCTATCTAAGCTTAAACATATATCTCCCTTCTCTCAGGTTTGATACAGTTCAACAATCATCCTTGTGGGGGATTTTAACAAAGCGATCTTCCTTGGAATCTCTGCATATAAGTAGATCTCTTCGATCTCCGACTCCAAGATCAGCTTGTCTTTCCATACCCCCCCCCACCAAAACTCCTCCAATAAAATCTTCCCCCCCTTTTAACCCCCCCCCAACTCTAATGATACAACCAACCAACACACTTCCTCATCTAAAATGACTCTTCCACCCAAGGAATATCAAGCTCCCCTCAACAAAAGGGCAAGAAGGGCCTGGACTCTGATGACCCTCCCCCCAACATGCTGTTCCTCATCCCTTACCTTTATTATTCTTTACATTACTTTAAAATCATGCTATTACATCCACTAAGAGCAGGACCTCAGGCAGGAATACCATGAAATAGTATCCACCCCAGAAAGGGGGATACAGAAGTGAGGCACCCTTCCCTGCCATAGCTGTTGCAATGTCACCCATTCCTTTGCATGTTATCTCATTCATCTCAGAGGAGGTTAGTTGGAAATTGCAGCTACATTCATGGGAGGGTAGCTGCAACCTCAGGCCTTGATCTCGGACAGAGGTGTTATGACTTTGCCTATTAGTAGGGCTTATTTTGAGGGGGTACTCAGTATTGGCACCTTTACCATTGTCTGCTAAAATTGACCTATGGACCCCAAGTTTTAATGAAAGAGCTCAGGCTTTACATACCAATTCTGCCCTGTCATAGATTCTGTGACTGGTTGCAGGGGGCCTGGCTATTATGGGGTGGGTACCTCAGTGATCATCCCACCCCTGAAGGGTGGCCTAGCATTTGAGTACCAGCGCCTTTTTTGATAGAAAAACTGCACTGCCTGTTTAGTGGATGTTAATTCAGAAAATAAAGTTATGTTTTTTCCCACTAAATGACATATTATTTAGGGAGGTTTTTCTGACCTATGATTATTTATGGACCGACCACGTGTTAAAATGGTTGCAACGCAACAGGAGTAATTGTGGATTCAGGCTGTTATGAGGTCTTTTCCTTCCTATTTTGAAAGGACTATTCTAAGAACTTTATTGTGTTACTGCACTTCTATAGTATATTGAATAAACCATTGTTCACTTGTGATAATAAACCAGTGCCACAATTTTGGAGTGGGCTTAAGCTCAAAGTGAAGGGGCCAAGGCAGGCCCCCTTGCATTATGTCCCTGGGGGGAATAGATGCTGGATAGGGGGTATAATAGAGTGAACTGAAACTTATTCTCTTACCCATCCCTGCTGTCACTGGTGTAAATAAAATATTTTTTGGAATGGCTGTGTGACTGAGGTGTGCCAGGGGCGGAGCCATGAGGTATAGTGGGTGGAGCCAATGAAGAATGGGCAGGGTGGGGCATGTACCAAAAATCTCCCTCTCAAAAATCGAGACTACTTGGAAGCTCTGAAGAGCTGAAGTAAAGATGTGAGTCCATGTGCCCCAATGAAAGGAGAGTTTAATTTTACTTCCATTTAATTACAAGATATTCCATCCTTATAACACCAGGCTTCCCAAGGCAGAATAAACAACAATTAAGATGAATCTATCAGGAAACAGGATATTCTCAAATCTGGCCATATATTACTATATTCTATAGAACCGTGTAGAAAAATGAGCACAAAATAGAGTTTATTACTGCTATTTCTACCTACCAGCTGCAACAATTTGTAAAGCTGTTTCACTGATATTCAATTTTATTTGATATATATATCTAGAAATGGGAAGCTTTCAAATAAATAAAAAATCTTTTATACTCCACCTTTTAAGGCACTGCCTATCCAACTGGAACAGTTTTAAATTTTTCACAGATGGACCACGCCTAGGCAGTCCGTTCTTCTAATCTTTTTGCTATTGTTTTCAATAGTTTGGTATTGTTTTGAGTGAACAAAAATGGCGACAAGCTCCGCCTACCGGCTTCAGCCCTCGCAACAGGCTAGAGAGGCTTATGCCGTCTCTGTCCTGTTCTCAATCTAACCTCCTTTTTGCTATTGTTTTCAATAGTTTGGTATTGTTTGAGTGAACAAAAATGGCGACAAGCTCCGCCTACCGGCTTCAGCCCTCGCAACAGGCTACAGAGGCTTATGCCGTCTCTGTCCTGTTCTCAATCTAACCTCCTTTTTGCTATTGTTTTCAATAGTTTGGTATTGTTTTCAGTGAACAAAAATGGCGACAAACTCCGCCTACCGGCTTCAGCCCTCGCAACAGGCTAGAGAGGCTTATGCCGTCTCTGTCCTGTTCTCAATCTAACCTCCTTTTTGCTATTGTTTTCAATAGTTTGGTATTGTTTTGAGTGAACAAAAATGGCGACAAGCTCCGCCTACCGGCTTCAGCCCTCGCAACAGGCTAGAGAGGCTTATGCCGTCTCTGTCCTGTTCTCAATCTAACCTCCTTTTTGCTATTGTTCTCAATAGTTTGGTATTGTTTTCAGTGAACAAAAATGGCGACAAGCTCCGCCTACCGGCTTCAGCCCTCGCAACAGGCTACAGAGGCTTATGCCGTCTCTGTCCTGTTCTCAATCTAACCTCCTTTTTGCTATTGTTTTCAATAGTTTGGTATTGTTTTCAGTGAACAAAAATGGCGACAAGCTCCGCCTACCGGCTTCAGCCCTCGCAACAGGCTAGAGAGGCTTATGCCGTCTCTGTCCTGTTCTCAATCTAACCTCCTTTTTGCTATTGTTTTCAATAGTTTGGTATTGTTTTGAGTGAACAAAAATGGCGACAAGCTCCGCCTACCGGCTTCAGCCCTCGCAACAGGCTAGAGAGGCTTATGCCGTCTCTGTCCTGTTCTCAATCTAACCTCCTTTTTGCTATTGTTTTCAATAGTTTGGTATTGTTTTGAGTGAACAAAAATGGCGACAAGCTCCGCCTACCGGCTTCAGCCCTCGCAACAGGCTAGAGAGGCTTATGCCGTCTCTGTCCTGTTCTCAATCTAACCTCCTTTTTGCTATTGTTTTCAATAGTTTGGTATTGTTTTCAGTGAACAAAAATGGCGACAAGCTCCGCCTACCGGCTTCAGCCCTCGCAACAGGCTAGAGAGGCTTATGCCGTCTCTGTCCTGTTCTCAATCTAACCTCCTTTTTGCTATTGTTTTCAATAGTTTGGTATTGTTTTGAGTGAACAAAAATGGCGACAAGCTCCGCCTACCGGCTTCAGCCCTCGCAACAGGCTAGAGAGGCTTATGCCGTCTCTGTCCTGTTCTCAATCTAACCTCCTTTTTGCTATTGTTTTCAATAGTTTGGTATTGTTTTGAGTGAACAAAAATGGCGACAAGCTCCGCCTACCGGCTTCAGCCCTCGCAACAGGCTAGAGAGGCTTATGCCGTCTCTGTCCTGTTCTCAATCTAACCTCCTTTTTGCTATTGTTTTCAATAGTTTGGTATTGTTTTGAGTGAACAAAAATGGCGACAAGCTCCGCCTACCGGCTTCAGCCCTCGCAACAGGCTAGAGAGGCTTATGCCGTCTCTGTCCTGTTCTCAATCTAACCTCCTTTTTGCTATTGTTTTCAATAGTTTGGTATTGTTTTCAGTGAACAAAAATGGCGACAAGCTCCGCCTACCGGCTTCAGCCCTCGCAACAGGCTAGAGAGGCTTATGCCGTCTCTGTCCTGTTCTCAATCTAACCTCCTTTTTGCTATTGTTTTCAATAGTTTGGTATTGTTTTGAGTGAACAAAAATGGCGACAAGCTCCGCCTACCGGCTTCAGCCCTCGCAACAGGCTAGAGAGGCTTATGCCGTCTCTGTCCTGTTCTCAATCTAACCTCCTTTTTGCTATTGTTTTCAATAGTTTGGTATTGTTTTGAGTGAACAAAAATGGCGACAAGCTCCGCCTACCGGCTTCAGCCCTCGCAACAGGCTAGAGAGGCTTATGCCGTCTCTGTCCTGTTCTCAATCTAACCTCCTTTTTGCTATTGTTTTCAATAGTTTGGTATTGTTTTCAGTGAACAAAAATGGCGACAAGCTCCGCCTACCGGCTTCAGCCCTCGCAACAGGCTACAGAGGCTTATGCCGTCTCTGTCCTGTTCTCAATCTAACCTCCTTTTTGCTATTGTTTTCAATAGTTTGGTATTGTTTTCAGTGAACAAAATGGCGACAAGCTCCGCCTACCGGCTTCAGCCCTCGCAACAGGCTAGAGAGGCTTATGCCGTCTCTGTCCTGTTCTCAATCTAACCTCCTTTTTGCTATTGTTTTCAATAGTTTGGTATTGTTTTGAGTGAACAAAAATGGCGACAAGCTCCGCCTACCGGCTTCAGCCCTCGCAACAGGCTAGAGAGGCTTATGCCGTCTCTGTCCTGTTCTCAATCTAACCTCCTTTTTGCTATTGTTTTCAATAGTTTGGTATTGTTTTCAGTGAACAAAAATGGCGACAAGCTCCGCCTACCGGCTTCAGCCCTCGCAACAGGCTACAGAGGCTTATGCCGTCTCTGTCCTGTTCTCAATCTAACCTCCTTTTTGCTATTGTTTTCAATAGTTTGGTATTGTTTTCAGTGAACAAAAATGGCGACAAGCTCCGCCTACCGGCTTCAGCCCTCGCAACAGGCTAGAGAGGCTTATGCCGTCTCTGTCCTGTTCTCAATCTAACCTCCTTTTTGCTATTGTTTTCAATAGTTTGGTATTGTTTTGAGTGAACAAAAATGGCGACAAGCTCCGCCTACCGGCTTCAGCCCTCGCAACAGGCTAGAGAGGCTTATGCCGTCTCTGTCCTGTTCTCAATCTAACCTCCTTTTTGCTATTGTTTTCAATAGTTTGGTATTGTTTTCAGTGAACAAAAATGGCGACAAGCTCCGCCTACCGGCTTCAGCCCTCGCAACAGGCTAGAGAGGCTTATGCCGTCTCTGTCCTGTTCTCAATCTAACCTCCTTTTTGCTATTGTTTTCAATAGTTTGGTATTGTTTTGAGTGAACAAAATGGCGACAAGCTCCGCCTACCGGCTTCAGCCCTCGCAACAGGCTAGAGAGGCTTATGCCGTCTCTGTCCTGTTCTCAATCTAACCTCCTTTTTGCTATTGTTTTCAATAGTTTGGTATTGTTTTGAGTGAACAAAAATGGCGACAAGCTCCGCCTACCGGCTTCAGCCCTCGCAACAGGCTAGAGAGGCTTATGCCGTCTCTGTCCTGTTCTCAATCTAACCTCCTTTTTGCTATTGTTTTCAATAGTTTGGTATTGTTTTCAGTGAACAAAAATGGCGACAAGCTCCGCCTACCGGCTTCAGCCCTCGCAACAGGCTACAGAGGCTTATGCCGTCTCTGTCCTGTTCTCAATCTAACCTCCTTTTTGCTATTGTTTTCAATAGTTTGGTATTGTTTTCAGTGAACAAAAATGGCGACAAGCTCCGCCTACCGGCTTCAGCCCTCGCAACAGGCTAGAGAGGCTTATGCCGTCTCTGTCCTGTTCTCAATCTAACCTCCTTTTTGCTATTGTTTTCAATAGTTTGGTATTGTTTTGAGTGAACAAAAATGGCGACAAGCTCCGCCTACCGGCTTCAGCCCTCGCAACAGGCTAGAGAGGCTTATGCCGTCTCTGTCCTGTTCTCAATCTAACCTCCTTTTTGCTATTGTTTTCAATAGTTTGGTATTGTTTTGAGTGAACAAAAATGGCGACAAGCTCCGCCTACCGGCTTCAGCCCTCGCAACAGGCTAGAGAGGCTTATGCCGTCTCTGTCCTGTTCTCAATCTAACCTCCTTTTTGCTATTGTTTTCAATAGTTTGGTATTGTTTTCAGTGAACAAAAATGGCGACAAGCTCCGCCTACCGGCTTCAGCCCTCGCAACAGGCTACAGAGGCTTATGCCGTCTCTGTCCTGTTCTCAATCTAACCTCCTTTTTGCTATTGTTTTCAATAGTTTGGTATTGTTTTCAGTGAACAAAAATGGCGACAAGCTCCGCCTACCGGCTTCAGCCCTCGCAACAGGCTAGAGAGGCTTATGCCGTCTCTGTCCTGTTCTCAATCTAACCTCCTTTTTGCTATTGTTTTCAATAGTTTGGTATTGTTTTGAGTGAACAAAAATGGCGACAAGCTCCGCCTACCGGCTTCAGCCCTCGCAACAGGCTAGAGAGGCTTATGCCGTCTCTGTCCTGTTCTCAATCTAACCTCCTTTTTGCTATTGTTTTCAATAGTTTGGTATTGTTTTGAGTGAACAAAAATGGCGACAAGCTCCGCCTACCGGCTTCAGCCCTCGCAACAGGCTAGAGAGGCTTATGCCGTCTCTGTCCTGTTCTCAATCTAACCTCCTTTTTGCTATTGTTTTCAATAGTTTGGTATTGTTTTGAGTGAACAAAAATGGCGACAAGCTCCGCCTACCGGCTTCAGCCCTCGCAACAGGCTAGAGAGGCTTATGCCGTCTCTGTCCTGTTCTCAATCTAACCTCCTTGGGTAGCAACCTCCACGTGCAGCCCGTCACACGCATGCGCCAGTAGACCAGGTGACCTCTGAAGCAGCTGTTCTGTGTGTATGTGTCAGAACCTCCTTGTTGTTATCCTCGCTGCATCAGCTCGGGCATAGAGTAAGTGTAGCTGCACTGAATGTTTGAAAGGGAGGAGGAAGCGGCACGCCTTGGAGAACCCTGGCCTGGGTTTGTAGGTAGGTAGGTGGTCACCGAGAGGCTCGTACACTCCCACGGGAACCCCCACAGGAGCTACCTCCGCCCCGTTCCCGTGTAGCTCTTTACTTAAGTTACCAACGTGTCTGAGATCGTCCGCGAGAGAAGCTCCAACCAAAGCGTTCCTATTTCCAGCGACGGTGTCCCGCCTTGTCGGAAACAGGAAGTTGCGTCAGAGGAGGGCGGGACGCTCAGACAGAGAAAGTATTTATTTGTTTTAGGCTCTTTTGTAGGCAAAACATTGATAGAATGATACAAGAGACGCAAAAAGCAATTGACTCTGTACAGGTAGAATACAGTCACTGAATTGGTCCCTTCTCGAAAGAGCAAGTCAAGGTGGAAGTAGGAAAGTGTAAAAGGACAACTTTCCCTGAGTATTGAACTTGGGTAAGGTAGGTTTGTTTTTCTCTTGCCAGTCAGCATGTAAACAAAGCAAGCTGTGATCCCAGTTATGTCTGATTTGTTGTTCTGTTTTGTCTTGTCTGCCTTGTGCATAAACTGGGAGATAGAAGAGTGATCGCTCCTCCCCCCATATTGTCCCAGTTTTCAAGCTCTGTCAGGTCAGGAGGGGTGAGTGAGGCAAAGCTGGGACCTGTTACTTTAAATGCAAAAGTAGATAGTTTTGAATCCGTGAAGTTATAACCACCAAATTAAGGAAGTAAAAATATGCCTTTAATTAAAATTCTGTTTAAAAATCCATACAACCTGACAGTGCCATGTTTTGGCTTCTGCCTGGGTAAGGGGTAAAACTCTTATCCACTCTCTTCTTATTGACTGCTTGATCTACTACAACCACCTCTTCACAGATCTGTTGCTGAATCATTTTATTCTGCTAGAGTAGCTAGTACAGTAAAGTCTGTAGGTAATTATCCAAAATACCATAGACTCTGGCAGAATAACTCCAGACTGGCTTTCTGTCGTGTACCAGCTCAGGAAGGCAATTCCAATGCTACATCTTGCTCCACTTTGGATACTTGCACTTAATGGGGGAATTTATGCCACAGATTTTCCAGGTAACAACATTAACATACGACATAGAAAGGACAGTGAACCCGCTGTCGGGTTTAAGCAATAGAAAGCATCTAGACAATGAGAAAAAGAGGCAACCATTGGGAAGTAAAGGCAAAAGAAGACATAGAGGGGCATTTTCGAAAGGGACGTCCTTGTTTTGATTTGGACGTCCTCATAAAACATGCCGATCTAGGGGCAGGGAAACCCGTATTTTCAAAACAAGATGGACGTCCATCTTTCGTTTCGAAAATACCGTCAGGGATGTCCAAATCCTTAGATTTGGATGTCCCTAGACTTGGTCATTTCTGATTTTCGGCAATAAAACCAAGGACATCCATTTCAGAAATGACCAAATGCAAGCCATTTGGTCGTGGGAGGAGCCAACTTTTCTAGTGCACTGGTCTCTCTGACATGCCAGTATACCAACCGGGCACCCTAGGGGCACTGCAGTGGACTTCATAAATTGCTCCCAGGTATATAGCTCCCTTACCTTGAGTGCTGAGCCCCCCAAAACCCACTACCCACAACTGTACATCAGTACCATAGCCTGGGTCCTCTTCTCTGCGGTCCATTGCACTGACCACTGGGCTGTTCCAGGGACCTGCTTCATTCTCTAATAGGCCTGGCCATAACATCTGAAGCATTCATAGAGGCTGGTATATATACTGTTTCTTTATAACAGTACAGAGAGGATCCAAAGTACAGAACAAAGTCCAAAATACAACAAAAAGCACCAGGAGCTTTCAGAAACGGGACACAGTTCCTTTAGTGGAGGAATAGCCTAGTGGTTAGTGCAGTGGACTTTGATCCTGGGGAACTGAGTTTGATTCCCACTGCAGCTCCTTGTGACTCTGGGCAAGTCACTTAACCCTCCATTGCCCCTGGTACAAAATAAGTACCTGAATATATGTAAACCGCTTTGAATGTAGTTGCAAAAACCTCAGGCGGTATGTCAAGTCCCATTTCTACTACTACTACTACTACTTAACATTTCTAGAGCGCTACTAGGGTTACGCAGCACTGTACAATTTAACAAACAGAGACAGTCCCTGCTCAAAGAGCTTACAATCTAATAGACAAGTGAATGGTCGGTCCGATAGGGGCAGTCTGAATTCACTGAACGGTAAGGGGTAGGTGCCGAACGCAGCATTGAAGAGGTGGGCTTTAAGCAAAGACTTGAAGACGGGCAGGGAGGGGGCTTGGCGTAAGGGTTCAGGAAGGTTGTTCCAAGCATAGGGTGAGGCGAGGCAGAATGAGCGGAGCCTGGAGTTGGCGGTGGTGGAGAAGGGTACTGAGAGGAGGGATTTGTCCTGTGAGCGGAGGTTACGGGTAGGAGCGTAAGGGGAGATGAGGGTAGAGAGGTAGTGAGGGGCAACTTTGATCCTGGGGAACTGGGTGCGATTCCCACTGCAGCTCCTTGTGACTCTGGGCTCCATTGCCCCTGGTACAAAATAAGTCCCTGAATATATGTAAACCGCTTTGAATGTAGTTGCAGAAACCTCTGAAAGGCGGTATATCAAGTCCCATTTCCCTTTCCCCTTTAATAATGAAAATCAATGTTCCAATATGGAGCCGACACGGGCTGTGTTTTGGCGCCCAGCGTCTGCATCAGGGGTCAAATACGATCTAATATAAAATGAATACTGTCTACAGCGACCAAACTTCTTATGAAATAGAAAGGAATTCCATTTACTCTATAAAATGGTAACTCCAAGCAATAGGAACAGAAAGTCCCTTCCTTCGTTCCTTACTCGAAGAACTGAATTGAATGAGTTTTATTAGAACGTTAGAAATCCATTGGTCTTTCAGTGTTGTGGTTAGTTTTACCTTAAGAGGTGGAGCCATGATTTTTTTACATTAGTTTTAACATTGATTTTTATTTGTTTATTTATTTATTGCATTTGTATCCCACATTTTCCCACCTATTTTCCTTTCTTGCAGTCATTTTGAGAGCTAGTATGCTGAACCAAGAAGCTGTAGTGTTCTCCTGATGCAGCAGCTAAGTGAAACTGGGCCTCTCTTGAGAATTTTTGTGAGAGACTCTACCTGGGACATGTTTATATGAAAAGAATTTGGATTTTTGTGAAGGTAAGTATCGCCGTCATTGAACATTGGATATTTATTCCTGCAAGTTGAATTAAAGTTCTCAGGGGAGTGGCTCTTATGTGCCTCTTGGGTTCATGTAATTTAGACGTTCTGTGAAGGTACATTTAGTAGATATATGCTTTTTTTTTTTTTTTATTTTTTTGGACAAAGCTTATTTTGAAAGTGAATGTTCTGATCTGTGATTTATGTGCTCCAGTGTGGTTTTTGCTCTGTGTTGAAAGGGACTGGTAGTGTTTTGAAGCTGAAGGCTTCTTCTTCTTTTTTTTTTTTTTTTCCTCTATTTTTGGAAATGTAATTTATACAGGCGCAAACAAGTAAATTAACTACATTGAACTGTGTATGTATGATTTTCTGGATGTTTTAGCAGCTCCTCCCTATTGTGCTTTTGGGTAAGAATAGCCTATTGGTTAGTGCAGTGGCCAGAGAACCTGGGTAATTGGGTTTGATTCCCACTGTAGCTCCTCGTGACTCTGGGCAAGTCACTTTAACCCTCCATTGCCCCTGGTACAAAATAAATACCTGTATATAATATGTAAACTGCTTTGACTGTAACCATCTCCCATCCTCTTTCCCTTTCCCTTTATCAAGTTTAATAAAAGCTTGATATACCACCTATGAGTAAGACTTTCTAAGTGTACAATATTAATTCTCAATAGAATGAAAAGAACTCCATTGTAATATAGGAAAGGGATAGCTGTAGAAGAAAAGAGGGAGAAAGGTAAGTAAAAACAAAACTTATTATGAGGATAAAACCAAGGCCAAAGACTAAATACATAAAATCATATCAAATTAAAGCAAATCAAACCAAAGGCCAGAGCTGGCATTGCCATCATCCTGTCTATTCCAGATGGGCTAATTGAGGGGCTCTGAGCTACCTATTGAAGTTCTCAGCGTTACATAGTCTTACCTCTCCCTTTTCCATAGGTAGAGAGTTCTTCAGAACAAGCTACAGTCTTTACCAAAGACTTTAACCCCCTTCCCCAGCTTCTAATAAACTCTCTGTGTACAAGTGTGCTATTGTTGGCCAAGTCAGTTGTCCCCAGGTGGATTACAACATCTGTGTTAGAATCTTTAGTCTCTTCTCTGATTACAGTCGGTATTTGGCTGGTACTTCTGGTAGCTGAGGATCCTGGAAGACATTTCACTTCATTGGGTTCCTTGAACTGCAAAATTAATGCCTCTGATCATGGAGTCCCTTTTGTCAGTGCTTTGGGGGTGTCTTTTGCCTTGAGCTACCTTAATTATTTCTGGTTCCACCTCAGTTTTTCCCTGAGCATCACAATGCTCTAAAGCAGAAAAAAAATGTATGTAGGGATAACAGTTGTAAGGGTGGATTCTTCTTTGCCACACATCATAATCTACCTGAGCCTACTGTGAATTATTCTTTGAGGCAGTGGGGGTAAATTGGTATGATGATCTACCGTGTTTCCCCGAAAATAAGACAGTGTCTTATATTAATTTTTGCTCCCAAAGATGCCCATATCTTATTTTCAGGGGATGTCTTATTCGGGAGTAGTAGGGGGACTGTGGCGGTCGGGAACAGTATTGAAGTGGGGGGCGGTATCCTGCAAGAGTAGGCCGTGGCTCGCCTATCTGCCCACAGTGACCGCAGGACTCGAGCGGAGCAGAGCTGCCCTGGCCGGGCTGGGAATGGAGGAGGGGTATGAACTAGGGAAGGTAATGGAATGCGGGGCCAGGCTGCTCTGGCTGGGGGTCTCGGGAGGTTGTGAGAGGGCGTAGGGCGCAGGATCATCCCTACCATATTACAAATGTTAAAAAAAAATTCTACGGTAGCTCCGTTCCCCTTTGGTGGCGCTTTATGCGCTCCTCCTGTACATTCGCAACACTTTCCATCCTTCTAGTCTGACTTAGCCCTTGTGCGATGGAGCAGCGCCGAAAGGGCTCGGTTACTCATTTTCTTTTCTTTTATTATTTCTGCAAGGGGGATGTTTCTTTTCTTTCCGGGCTCACTTACCGGTAGTTGATCTTCACAAAAGCGTGAAGGAGGATGGTAGGCGTCTGCTGGACGATAGATTTTCCACCTCAGTCGTTTCTTGCATTTCTTTTATGTTATTTCGTCTTTGGGTTGCAGCGAAAAAAATTAAGGTTTCTGTGTCCATGTCCCATCGGGGCCAAACAAAAACTTTGCTAGGTCTTACTTTCGGGGGAGGCCTTATATGTAGCAATTCAGCAAAACCTCTACTAGGTCTTATTTTCAGGGGATGTCTTATTTTCGGGGAAACAAGGTATAGTCCTGGAAACTCCTTTTGTTGCATCCAATTCCTGCTTGTTTGTTGAGCGTCCTCATTTATATTAGCAAACCATAATTATTACATTGAATAAAAGTAATGTTGATTGGTTGGAATGGATATGAACAAGTTTACTATGGTAGGCTTAACAATCAGCAAGATTATCTGCATATGACTTCATTGAGGAGTATTGTCAATGTTTGGGTTGTCTATATATGAATAGCAAGCTCAAGGGTGGGTGGTGAGGGATAGAATAAATGGGACTATAAGTCTTAATGATTCTGCCAAGCACCACTAGTTCCCTAGGAAGGGCAAGCAATGAGACAATTTGATACAAAAATCAAGTTCTGTTAGTCTATTTTCTCCTTTATATCTAAATATCCCCTGTAAATACAGCAGTATCTTTAGTGCAGTCTCTAACTTTAGATTAAACCAGCTGTAAGACTAAAACTGCTTTCTTATATAGGAAATGGCAACTGCAGCCCTCTTGGAGTGATGGATGCCTTTGTTACATGTGGCAAGAATACTGTGACTTTGAATTTATGGGTAGGATAGACATAGAAGAAGAGGTTGTAGGAAGGGAAGGCTGGGAATATGAGATGGACTACTGATGATATTGTTATTGCATATGGTAAATAAAAATGCAATAAAATTAAAGTACAAGAAAGAAAAAGAAATACAGATACAAAACATCAAAGAACGTGTGGGAGTGGAGGAGTGGCCTAGTGGTTACAGCACCGGTCTTGTAATCCAGAGGTGGCCAGTTCAAATCCTGCTGCTGCTCCTTGTGATCTTGGGCAAGTCACTTAACCCTCCATTGCCTCAGGTACTAACTTAGATTGTGAGCCCTCCTGGGACAAATATCCAGAGTACCTGAATGTAACTCACCTTGCGCTACTACTGAAAAAGGTGTGAGCAAAATCTAAATAAATAAGATTCTGGAATCCTAAAGAGTGACAAGATTCCATGCAGAATCTCAAAGAGTAGCGACATTCCATGTAGAACCCCAAAGAATAGCAAGATTCCAGAGTGGAGGAAGTGGAGGCATGGCCTAGTGGTTAGAGCACCAGTCTTGCAATCCAGAGGTGGCCGGTTCAAATCCCACTGCTGCTCCTTGTGATCTTGGGCAAGTCACTTAACCCTCCATTGCCTCAGGTACAAACTTGGAGCCCTCCTGGGACAGAGAAATATCTAGAGTACCTGAATGGAACTCGCCTTGAGCTACTACTGAAAAGGTGTGAGCAAAATCTAAATAAATAAGATTCTGGAATCCTAAAGAGTGACAAGATTCCATGCAGAATCTCAAAGAGTAGCGACATTCCATGTAGAACCCCAAAGAATAGCAAGATTCCAGAGTGGAGGAAGTGGAGGCATGGCCTAGTGGTTAGAGCACCAGTCTTGCAATCCAGAGGTGGCCGGTTCAAATCCCACTGCTGCTCCTTGTGATCTTGGGCAAGTCACTTAACCCTCCATTGCCTCAGGTACAAACTTGGAGCCCTCCTGGGACAGAGAAATATCTAGAGTACCTGAATGGAACTCGCCTTGAGCTACTACTGAAAAGGTGTGAGCAAAATCTAAATAAATAATAATAACAACGTAGTACACCCACAAAACAGTTATTTTACGTGCATATGCACAACATGTTTTCAGCCTGTATATTGTGGAGCTCATTTTTGAAGTAGATAGACATCACAGAAAGTCCATCTCCTGAAAACCTCTAAATCGCAATTTTCAAAAAAGGCAGAATTTGGATGTTTTCCACTGAGTTTGTCCAAATAGCAAGGGGGCAGAACTAAGGTGGCCCCAAAATTAGTACGTCTCAGTGATAATGGAACCGGAAGACACATCCAAATCAAAGAAGGACGTTTATATTTTAAACTTGTTTCAATCGCGTCCAAGTAACAAAAAGGTGCTCTAATTGACAGCTGGCCATGGGAGGGATTAAGGCTTGGCCCCTCCATAATCCCCCAGTTGATGCTGTCCCCTTTCCACCCTTATAAATGAAACTGAAAGGGGATACCAAGCGCTATGGCAGCCTTAGGAGTAGCCTAGTGGTCAGTGCAGTATACTGTGAACAAGAGGGTTGCCAGATGGGAAAAAAATTCCCAGCCCAACCCACACCCAAAGGGAGCCCAAAAACAGCCCAAGCTGCTGAACAGGCTATCTGGTGGTAGGGGGGAGGATCCACCCACCCACCCAAGCATACTTGCTATGCCTCCTCTCCTCTTTCCACGTGGCTGCTGTGCTCCAACTGCTGCACCCTCTCCTCCCAACATGCTGCTGCTCTGCTCCTCCTCAGAGTGACCGTGATGAGTCCATCAGCTGATGACCTCATCCCCACCTCGCTCTCCTATTGGTCAGATTTGGAACTGGAATGAACAATAGGATGACAGTAGAGACAAGAGCCAGAAGAAACCAGATTTAGCGGCTGCCCAACCCCCCCCCCCCCCCCCCCCCCCCCCCCCCCCCCCCCCACAACCCACTCCTGTCCAAAAGTACCAGCGGGCAGCTCAAAAAACCCCACCCAACTCCATGGGAAAAAACCACAGAGTTTGCAAATCCATTTTACCTAGTACATTGTAGGCTTTCTTCTGCTCCAGGAGGGCGTACAATACAAAATAAAGGAAATTGTACCTGGGTGCCATTGTTTAAAGTCCATTGCACTGTCCACTAAGCAGCTCCTCTGATCTGTAGGGACATCTGTGTGGCCGTTTCTCTCAAAATGATGCCAGGCAGACGTTCTTGTGCCTGGTTATTTTGGTGTTTATAAGTTGGACGTGTCAGTTTGGAAAATGGCTCTTTTTAGATTTCTTCTGTGCAAAAATGTCCATCTTTGAGCCATTTTTGAAGCGCAAACCCAGACATTTTTCCTGTTCAAAAATGGCTTTTTTTTTTTTTTTTGACGTAATGAGCAAAACATCCCAATTCAGACTTGTCTGACTTGTTGAAAATGCCCCTCTATATGTCTTCTGAATCTAGGATTCTAAATTTATGTGTAATTTCAGCTGAACATTTAAAACCTGTTTTTGCATAGGGTAACTAGGAACTGGGATGTTCGTAATTTCTCAAGTCTTCTTACAAAAGCCTCCGCTTTGTTGGGAATAGACTAGAATGCACACACATGTATACACTTCCTATCCATGGATGCTGCCTAGTTCTGCTCAGTCTATACTCCTGGGAACTCGCCCATAAAGTAGGTGCTCTCTTGTGATGCACCTGCCTTTGAAACATGTATATTCGTACAATTTTATGAACCTTACTTGTGAAAAAAAACTTTACAAAATTACCCCCAAACCGTAAATATCTCTTTCTGTGTGATTGTGTTTATTTGTAATGTGAGAGAGAGAGATCACACTGCTGTGTTAATGAGAGTTTTCCTCTCCTGTTTTCACAGACAGCTATGACAATGCAGTATCTTCCCCTACAGACCTGCAATGTAGTCACTTTGCTGGCCTTCATCTGGGCTGGACCCACTGCTGAAGCTTTCATTTATGCCGTAAGTCATGACTACTACTACTACTACTTAACATTTCTAGAGCGCTACTAGGGTTACGCAGCGCTGTACAAATTAACAAAGAAGAACAGTCCATGCTCGAAGGAGCTTACAATCTAAAGGACGAAATGTCAAGTTGGGGCAGTCTAGATTTCCTGAATAGAGGTGTAGTGGTTAGGTGCCGAAGGCGACATTGAAGAGGTGGGCTTTGAGCAAGGATTTGAAGATGGGCAGGGAGGGGGCTTGGCGTATGGGCTCAGGGAGTTTATTCCACGCATAGGGTGAGGCGAGGCAGAAAGGGCGGAGGCTGGAGTTGGCGGTGGTGAAGAAGGGTACTGAAAGGAGGGATTTGTCTTGAGAGCGGAGGTTACGGGTATGAACTGACTTGGAACTGATGTTGGCAAATTATTTTCCCTAGTAACTAATATGTGACCATCTCTGGGGGAAAAAGTGACTAAAGTAGCAGATTTGAAATGTTGAGAATGCAGTCTGAAAAAGTTACTGTGTGAGCTTCTGTAACTTTTTTTTTTCACATACAAGGATAGGGATTGGACTGTTTTAGAAATTGTTTGCTGTAATAGAATTCATTAGAACATTTTTTTTTGTTTCTGGTGACTTCCAGAGATGGTTACATATGATTTCATTCCTAGCTATGCAACCAAGTATGCATCTAATTTGCATGGTATTAAAAAAAATCTACAAATCTCATCCATCAACAAACATACCCCAACCAGTCCTATGCAGCAGCAGCAGCACTGTCCTTTGTGTGCTATTAGTCAAAAAAGTGACTAGTTACATTGGGCCCAATATTGAAAGCTATTTAACTGGGCAGGAGAAACTTCTGCCTAGTTACATTGTGCTCAGTGTCCTGGCTGCCAAAATTGAGCGGCACTTAACTGGGTAGTGCCGCTGAATATCGGCTCTGACTGCCATGGCAGTGCACAGTTACTGCTGGATAGTCGGTGAGAGGAACCAGCAGTTTTGGGGGCACCAGCTGTATTCAGCACCAGTGCCCATATAGCTAAGCAGGCAGTGGAGGAGTGGTTAGAGTGGTGGACTTTGGTCCTGGGGAACTGGGTTTGATTCCCACTTCAGGCACAGGCAGCTCCTTGTGACTGTGGGCAAGTCACTTAACCCTCCATTGCCTGCTGCATTGAGCCTGCCATGAGTGGGAAAGCGCGGGGTACAAATGTAACAAAAAAAAAATAGATACTATTGGAGATTCTACATGGAATATTGGAGATTCTACATGGAATGTTGCTATTATTGGAGATTCTACATGGAATGTTGCTGCTATTGGAGATTCTACATGGAATGTTGCTATTCCACTAGCAACATTCCATGTAGAAGGCTGTGCAGGCTTCTGTTTCTGTGAGTCTGCAGGACGTCAGACTCACAGAAGCAGAAGCCTGCGCGGTCACATTGGTGATCTGCAAGGGCCGACTTCTAGTGGAATAGCAACATTCCATGTAGAATCTCAAATAGTTGCAACAGTGGAGGAGTGGCCTAGTGGTTAGGGTGGTGGACTTTGGTCCTGGGGAACTGAGGAACTGAGTTCGATTCCCGGCACAGGCAGCTCCTTGTGACTCTGGGCAAGTCACTTAACCCTCCATTGCCCCATGTAAGCCGCATTGAGCCTGCCATGAGTGGGAAAGCGCAGGGTACAAATGTAACAAAAATAAAATAGATACTATTGGAGATTCTACATGGAATGTTGCTACTATTGGAGATTCTTCATGGAATGTTTATTCCACTAGCAACATTCCATGTAGAAGCCTGCGCGGCCACATTGGTGATCTGCAAGGGCCGACTTCCAGTGGAATAGCAACATTCCATGTAGAATCTCAAATAGTAGCAACAGTGGAGGAGTGGCCTAGTGGTTAGGGTGGTGGACTTTGGTCCTGGGGAACTGAGGAACTGAGTTCGATTCCCGCTTCAGGCACAGGCAGCTCCTTGTGACTCTGGGCAAGTCACTCAACCATCCATTGCCCCATGTAAGCCGCATTGAGCCTGCCATGAGTGGGAAAGCACGGGGTACAAATGTAAGAAAAATTAATAAATAAAAAAAGATAGGAGTGCACAAAAGACAATCCTGTCTTGCTGCTTAACTGTGCAGGTGCTAGCATTGACTATTCCAGGTTGGTGGCCAGATACTCAATCCTGGTGCCCAGCCGTGGCTCGGCATTGAATATCCGGGTTTAATTCTGCCTGTGGCTGTCGGCAGCTTAAAAACTGCTGTCCGTCGCAGGCTGAATATTGGCCCCATTGTGTCCTTCCTCCTGGTCTTTTGCTCTTTCCATTTCCACCAGAGGTCATATATAGATAGATACTGTGACTGAGTGAGAAGTCTTTGGGATTTTTTTTTTGTTTGTTTTTTTTGTCATCTTCATTAAAACTCATTTCTCCTCCCTTCAGTGTGAATTTTTTGTGTTTTTGTCAATCTTTTCTAAATACGTACTTGTCTGTGCTGCACCTCAGTGTCTACCTCCATTCGGAAGCATTTGTTGACTCTATACTTCTGGCTAGCTTTGGTTTATGTCAGCTCTGTTAACTTGTATTCAATTTTTGGATGTATTTCTTTTTTAAGATGGTGCAAGGTTTTAGTACCTCATTTGGGTCCTGGAGAAAAATGGTTGCTCTGCGGGCTATGATCCTTTTTCTTATACCACCATAAAGATCCTCTAAAACGGATGTGTGAGCTCTCAAGAATGCACACCAATTGCTTAGACATAGACATGGTCTGGAAAGCTCTGCATTTGTACTGACATGGGCAGCACTTCACTTTCCATCTTTTTCCTCCCCAGTATTCCAACTTCAGCTTGGTTTTTGATGACCTGCCAGCCGTTTTTGGAGCTTCACTGCCCAGGGATGGGCTGAAGGTAAAATCCGATGCTGTATCTTTATTACCCATTCATGAGGATGGAAAAGGATTTTCAGTGGTTCTCTCTCTCTCTCTCTCTGTGCAAGATACTTGATTAGTGAGCAAAAGGCATACAGTACAAAATGTAACAAACTCTTAAAGGATTTCTGATGAGATAACAATAAGCATTATCATTGGTATCCAAAGAACAGGTGCAAAATTCATGAAGTAACACCCAAATATCTTATATAACTAAAAATAACAACAATATTACTACTACTACCAATAGTAAATAATAATAATCGAGAATTAGTGAAAGTAATGAATATCAATTGGTGCCCTCATTCCCATTTTTTCCCTTATTTATTTACTAGTAAAAAAAGGCCCGTTTCTGAAGGCAAGGAAACGGGCCCTAGGCAGGCAATTCCGCCCCCCCCCCCCCCCCCGGACCACCGAAAACCGCCCCCCACCGCCGTTGTGTACTACCAGTGCTGACGGGGGACCCAAACCCCCGACAGCCGAAGTGTTGTTGTGCCTTTTGCGTTCCTTCGTCATCTTCTCTGGAAGTTCCTCCTCTGCGTGCGTTTGATGTCAGGTAGTACACAACGGCGGTGGGGGGCGGTTTTCGGCGGTCCGGGGGGGGGGGACAGGTTTGCGGAGGGGGGGGGTCGAGGGGGCCGTAGCGCGGGGGGTGACATGAATCCGAGGCAGCGTGTTTCCCTACTCCTCCCTTTGCCTTGGACTCAGCTGTCATGACGTCAGTGCGTGTCTGCCTAGCAGACCACCTCCAGCCTAGGAAGCTATGGTCCCAGACACAGAACGTTGGAGGTGAGAATTATTATATAGGATGAACATTTATACCCCTCTTTTTTCCACATTAAGCAGACTCAAAGTGGCTTACAGTGCATAGGAATCAATTACATTAGGGTAAAAGGAACAGGGTAGGAAGTTAAAGGGAAAGGGCAAGAGGGTCTAAAATGGACTGTGGAAGACCAGATGCTGAGACGGATCAGAGTGGCTTGAACAGCTCTCGGCAAGGCAATCCATAATTGGGAACTGTACGAATACCCAGGAAGCGCAGGTGAGGTGCAGAAGAAGCAGCAGTATGCGGCCTGAAGAGTGCTATAAAAAAGATTGAGGAGGTTGTCTCTTTCTAATTTCACTGTGAATTGGAGAGAATGCCACCTTCCCCCTTGTGTTGAGGAAGGGGTTTAAAGGTAGTGGGTAGGTAAGGAGGAGTCTCCCTCCCTCTCTTTTGAAGTGAGCTGCTAATGGGTGGTAGATAATCAAGCAGAGATGGAGGAGTGGCCTAGTGGTTAGGGTGGTGGACTTTGGTCCTGAGGAACTGAGTTCGATTCCCACTTAGGCACAGGCAGCTCCTTGTGACTCTGGGCAAGTCATTTAACCCTCCATTGCCACATGTAAGCCGCATTGAGCCTGCCATGAGTGGGAAAGCGCGGGGTACAAATGTAACAAAAATAAAATAGATACTATTGGAGATTCTACTTGGAATGTTGCTACTATTGGAGATTCTACATTATCTCTATGTGGTATAATTTCATATCTTTACATAATTCAATATTCTTTATTCTTTCAAAGTCATATACTCTTATATTTTTATCATATATTTTTTATTATATATACTTTGCATCTTTCATTCTGATGTTTTATTTGTCTAAATTTGTACAAGAAATTGTATATGGATGTTCAAGTTTTTATTCATGTTTTTAATTATAATTGTATTTTTATGCATGTCTTTGTATATTATATTATTTTATAGACCCCTGACGCAGGCCTCACGGCCGAAACACGTCACGTGTCGGGTCATTTCTGCTACTGTCAATAAAGACCTTGTTCAGGAAGACACTCATTGTGAGAGGACTTTTTTGGATCCACTGTGTGTTTTGCCTTTCATTGCTATTCCACTAGCAACATTCCATGTAGAAGCCTGCGCGGCCACATTGGTGATCTGCAAGGGCCGACTTCTACATGGAATGTTGCTAGTGGAATAGCAACATTCCATGTAGAACCTCAAGTGGAGGAGTGGCCTAGTGGTTAGGGTGGTGGACTTTGGTCCTGAGGAACTGAGTTCGATTCCCGGCACAGGCAGCTCCTTGTGACTCTGGGCAAGTCACTTAACCCTCCATTGCCCCATGTAAGCCGCATTGAGCCTGCCATGAGTGGGAAAGCGCAGGGTACAAATGTAACAAAAATAAAATAGATACTATTGGAGATTCTACATGGAATGTTGCTACTATTGGAGATTCTACATGGAATGTTGCTATTCCACTAGCAACATTCCATGTAGAAGACTGCGCAGGCTTCTGTTTCTGTGAGTCTGACGTCCTGCACGTCAAAGAAGCAGAAGCCTGTGCGGCCACATTGGTGATCTGCAAGGGCCGACTTCTACATGGAATGTTGCTAGTGGAATAGCAACATTCCATGTAGAACCTCAAGTGGAGGAGTGGCCTAGTGGTTAGGGTGGTGGACTTTGGTCCTGAGGAACTGAGTTCGATTCCCAGCACAGGCAGCTCCTTGTGACTCTGGGCAAGTCACTTAACCCTCCATTGCCGCATTGAGCCTGCCATGAGTGGGAAAGCGCAGGGTACAAATGTAATAAAAAAATAAATAAATACTATGGCTTTCTATATAGACGATGGCCTACCACTGTGCTAACATTGCTGCTGCTCTTTACAGGGTTGCTTGGTGGAAGCAAATCCTCAGAATGCCTGTGCTCCCATTGAAGGTCCCCCACCAGCATCAGGCAACGAGTCCTTCTTCGCTCTTATTCGACGGTATGAGTGCAGCTTTGATGTGAAGGTCAGTGGGTGCTCACTTGCTTCCTTGTGAATACAAACCTATTCATTCTCTGGCGGTGCAGTGACATTGTTTTAAACAGCCATGCAGAAAACCTGGGTTCAGCTACCAGGTTGGACGAGTCAGAAGTATTGCTTAAGCCTTTGTGGGAAGCTAACATTGCAGTCGAAGCACAGTGGTGGCACCCAATGGCTGGGTTTGTGACCCATTCTTGCAGGATTCTGGTATTTAACACTTGGCCAAAGACTGTCGTGCAGTAACTGGATTAAAGTCCGCCTGATAAGGGATAGAAAATGAGAGAAAAATACCTGGATAATAGTAATAAAGGCCTTACAGTGCTAGATTCACTTGTCTATTAGATTGTAAGCTCTTTGAGCAGGGACTGTCTCTCTTTGTTAAATTGTACAGCGCTGCGTAACCCTAGTAGCGCTCTAGAAATGTTAAGTAGTAGTAGTAGTAGTATTACATATAGCAGTGATTTAACCAGAGCTGAGATTGTGATGTCATAATGCCTCATTCCACCAATGCCTAAGAGCCAACCTCATCAGTGATGTCACAATGGCTTGATTGTCCTATATTTGTCTCACTCTTATCTATTAGATTGTAAGCTCTTTGAGCAGGGACTGTCTCTCTTTGTTAAATTGTACAGCGCTGCGTAACCCTAGTAGCGCTCTAGAAATGTTAAGTAGTAGTAGATATCCATGCCATCTCTGACTGAGCTGGGAGCCCAAAGATGACCCCAGATAAGTTCTTTTTCTGCAATAAGAGATGCTGATTTTTTTTTTCTTGTCTGCCCGTGTGTAGGTGCTTCACGCCCAGCAAGCAGGTTATCAAGCAGTCATCGTACATAATGTGAACTCGGACAGCTTGCTAAGAATGATGTGGAGCAATGGTGAGTGCAAGGAAATGTTTTGTAGAACCTTATAACTCTAGCTGGAAAAGGGTTGAAGGATGAAGGAGAGCGTGCGGTATCAAAGGAGAGCTGTTTTCTCCTCCAGGTTGGAATTAGGAGGGATTGTACAATGATGCCTAGTAGCGTGCACATGGGGTGGAGGGGGAAGGAGGGAGGAACGAGGAGCGTACAGATGAAGCACCAAAGATGATCTGCCACCCTTTCTGGCTGGAATTAGCAAGGGGTACAATGCTTAAAAATGAACTGCTAGCTCTTCGGACCAGAGTCAGAGAGGAGGGGTATGTTTTTGTAGAGTTAAAATGAAAGCTGCTGTCGGATCAAGTTGGAATTGAAAGGCAGGGTGAATGAATGCTTCCGTGCGGCACTTTAAGAAAAGCTGGAAAAACCACCAAAAAGAAATCGGGAAAACTTTTTTTTCCTTAGCATCCCTCCGGACCGGCCCAGGATTGGACTGATGGGTTGTGCACGTCTACCAGCAGACGTGCACAACCCATCAGTCCAATCCTGGGCCAGTCCGGAGGGATTAAAGGAAAGCAAATTAGCAGGTAAGGTCTAATTTCTCCTTTTCCCCAATAGATGAGAAAGATGATAAAGCTTATACAGTTCTTATTCCCATCTGATGCAAAGGTGTAACACACAGTACTAACAATAAACGTCCATAAAGCATTCCATAAAATAATTTTTTTATCCTATATATAGGGATGTGCTCATATGTTTCCAAGGTACAACCTCAGACACATTGGTCTTCAAAGATGTCCAGGCATATAATCATAGCACAACTCTTCTTTTAAATTAGTGCCCCCAAGTGCCAATTAACACCTTTTGTGCAAAAATATTTTTTAAGCTCTCACTTAACTTGCTAGGTGAAAAGAATAAAATGGGTCCCGACATGGTCTGTGTTTCGCCGGAGCTGTTTCAAGGAACCCATTTGTAAACCTTTAAACCTTTAAGTGTGACAAGCGACCCTCATGTGCAGGACTTCTAACTGAAAATCAGATGCCGGTGTTTTATTCCTTTTAATCCACAAATGAAGTATTGCGTATGTAGGGGTAAATGCACTTCTGGTCATGGCCCCACCCCCCAGTTTCACTTCCTTTTTGTCTACAAATGAAGCCCTGGGCAAGACAAAAAAAAAGGAAGTAGGGGAGATTGTGAATCACAGGGTGGGAGGGAGAGGGGAAATTCAGACAAGGAAATCTGCAGTCTCCTTGGCTAGGTTTGGGGAAGTTTGGGGGGACGTGAGATGCTAAAGAAAAGTTGTTGTCTCCTTGAGTTGGAATCGGAGACGTGTGTGTATGTGGGAGTGTAGAATGTCATCTTCTTGTGCTGGGAAGGGGATTTTGCTGTGCTAATGGAGAGCTGCAGTTGGTTTTCACTGGAGTTGAGGGGAGGGATAATTTTTCCATTCTGTCACATATTTTCTCCTCTTACTTGTTACTCCATTAAAACAACCACAAACTGGCCGTTGTTGTATACAGTGTCAGAGCAGGCTCTTATGTAGCACTTGTCAGCAGCATGTAAGAATGAATTCCCCATGTGCCAAGAAAGGCAAAGGTTGGATATAGAATCTGCCCTACTTCCTTCCCATCTGGCTCTTTTCAGAGATCCTTGATGTTTGTTTATTACATTTAATATAGCAGTTAAAGTTTATTGGTGCTTTCTGTACTGCTTAAACTGACCAAGCAGGATTAATCGGTATACATACTACAACACATACGGGGAAAAAAGAAAAGGAACTCTATTATTTTGATAGGAAAGTGCAAACATTCACACAGTGCTAGAGCATGGACAACAGGTCAGGGAAGGGGACGGGGTAGGGGGAAGAAAATGGTAAAAGGTAGTCTGCAAACCTCATGTATCTGGGACTCTGAATGCCTGTAGAAATAACCAGGTCTTAAGTTCAGATTTGAGTGGAGGAGTGGCCTAGTGGTTAGCGTGGTGGACTTTGGTCCTGGGGAACTGGGTTCGATTCCCACTGCAGGCACAGGCTCCTTGTGACTCTGGGCAAGTCACTTAACCCTCCATTGCCCCAGGTACAAATAAGTACCTGTATATAATATGTAAGTCACATTGAACCTGCTATGAGTGGGAAAGCGCAGGGTACAAATGTAACAAAAAAAAAACTGCTTGAAGGAGAGACAGTGTGAGATTATTCCAGATGTGAGGTGAGAGAAGATTCTAAATAAGCAAATTTTGGACTTGGGAGAATCAGATGGTGGTCATTAACTGTAACTGTCTTGTCTGTCTGTATTATTTAGATTGTAAGCTCTTTTGAGCAGGGACTGTCTCTTTGTATCAGGTGTTCAGCGCTGCGTCCGTCTGGTAGCGCTATACAAATGCTAATAATAATAATAAAGAGAGATAGGGGAGCCTACACGGAGAGTCTTAAATGTTAGAGTGGCAACCTTGTAAATGATACATTGGCAGACCGGTAACCAATGAAACTGCTTTAACAAGGGTGAAGTATGATCATAGCAGTGAGCGTGGCAGAGTAAACGAATTGCAGTGTTTTGTAGAGTTTGTAACTTCTTTAATGATGATTGAGGTAAACCTGTGTAAATGATACTGCAGTAGTCCAGACGAGATGTAAAAAAAGAAAGTATGAGAGCATGCAAATGATTTGAATTGAAGAAGTGGCGAATGGGAAATAGTCTCTGAAAATTTAGAAAACTAATTTTAGATAAGGATGAGATTTGTGGTAAGATGGACAAGGACGAGTCAAGAGTGACAGCAAGGTAACGAAAACTAGGTACAGGGGTTTGATGGGAGCTCCAAACAGGTGAATCGTTGTGGATGGGGACGTTAATGCACCTGAAAACCAGCAGGCAACAATTTTGTCTGTGTTCAGTACCAAATCACAATGCAACGGAATCGAGACAGGCCAAGCGGTTTACAATACCAGTAATAAAAAAAATAAAACATAAAAACTGTACAATAAGAACGCCAATTAGTGATGACCTACTTGGACGTTAGGCTTTTCTATCAAATAAATATCTTCCCGTGCCCCTTGTAAGTCTCTTATGTCTTCCCATCAGTCTGTCATCAGAGAACCATAGTTTTCTGTCCTTCTCCTTTGTAGGTTTAACATTTTATATTAGCTGGGAGAACAAAATGCAGCCTTCTCCAGTACATCTGAATTCCATTCATAGGTGCTGCTGTTGTATCCCCAACGCCTTAAGGCCTAATGAGCAGGAGCCAGGTTCATAATTGGAACCCAGATTTCTTGCATGGTTAGATTAATCATAGCTTTCAACCAGGGAGACAAGTTGATCCAGTCTTGGTTTTATCCCATTGCATGAAGGGAAGTGTAGCTTTGATTTTTTTTTTCCGTAAGAAATGCAGGGCCAAATCTTTCTGTCTTCCTTTCTAACAAAAAAAGGACTAACTCAACCTGCCCCCTGTCTCTCAGATATAGGGCTCTGTAGTCACCTTTATGCTTAACTAGCCAGCAAAGTTTCCTTTAAGTGCAGAAGTTGGTTAGTTCTCATTTTTCATCAGTTCGTTCTGCCCTTGCCAAGCCAAGGAGCTAGGACCTGACTTTAATCTACTTAGCATCCCTGGGCTAGCTCTCCAGATGAACACCTACTTTTAGAAATGGTGTACTAGTCAGGGTAGTAGAAATCGAGTGCACTGAAGCGTGTTTGATTCCCTCCCTCCCCCCCCCCCCCACTACATTTATTTATTTAACACATTTATATCTCACATTTTCCCACTTAGTTGCAGGCTCAATGTGGCTTACAGAATACTGTAAAGGTAGGCTCCAGTTCAGTAATACAAATAACATGGTATAGTAGAAAGCATGTAAAAAGTGTAAGCAACGAAGAAGTAGAGAGGGGAGGGTAATAAAAGTCTAGTACTGTCCATATTTATCTGTGTCGCAGGCCTTCTACCAGTTGGTTTTCAGTAGTTTCCTGAAGTTAAGATGCTTATGGATAGATCTCACGCTTTTCGGCAAAGTGTTCCACAGTTGTGTGCTTATGTAAGAAAAGCTGGATGCATAAGTAGATTTGTATCTGAGTCCATTGCAGTCTGGATAATGCAGATTTAAATAAGTTCGGGATTTCATCTTTAGCGACCCTGTTACTGGTAGCACTGTCGTCAGCGCAGTTCCGCTCCCCTGTACTGTAAGGCATAGAGCGAGATCTTCCAGACTTCTGAGAAGAATCCACATCAGAGCAAGTGTAACCGTCGCCTGCGTTTTCTCTCTCCCTACAGAAACAATAAAGCAGAAGATCCAGATCCCAGCTGTTTTTGTGGGTGAGAGCACTGCTAAATGCCTGGCTGCCAACTTCACGTACTACAAAGGGTATGTAAAGTTCAGAAGCTGTATGTACTGGGTGTGATAGGAAGGGGACCCCCACAACAGATGGGCACATTGGCTGACTCCAGTCTCTTAGTGAGATGTATGATTTATACTGTTGTTTAAAGCTATAGTTCTAGTAATAAAAAGATTAATTCAAGGGGATGCACAAAAGTAGAATGTGTTTAGAATATAAACTACCTGGTTTTATGTTTTGTAATTGTTTGCTTTTCGAATGTAAACCAGATAGATGGGCTCTTCAGCCTGATCTTAAAGTTTAGACATTTTTTGTCAACTTTTTTTTTTTAATAAATAAATTACATAGAAACATAGAATCATGATGGCAGATAAGGGCCAAATTGTCCATCCAGTCTTCCCTTCCTCACTAACCACATGCCTGTCCCACGCTTTCTTAAATTCCAACACAGTCCTCGTCTCCACAAGCTCCACCAGGAGGCCATTCCACGCATCCATCACCCTTGGAGGTCGTGGAGACGAGGACTGGGTCGGAATTGAAGAAAGTGTGGGACATAATGGTGACATCTGGCTGAGGGGCACCAGGTTTCAAAGAGAGCTACGTATGTTCCTCTCAGCCAGAAGACCGATGGCTGTTACAATTGAACTCAGTAAGAGGAGGATAAAATTAGGGGGAAACATCCAGGTAACTGAGTTAAAACTCAGCACTATAACCTTGCTTGAAGGCTGGTTCCGATTGAGCTGAAAGCCCAAAGGAGCACTTAGAGGCTCTTGGGCAGATAAAGAGAGTCAAGATAGTTAAATTCCTCTCTTTGTTTCTAAATACTGTTTTTGTTTTTGAAGAGAGCTTTTGAAACCACCTCCTTCCTAGATAATGTCCTCAGTTATGAATCTAAGTAAATTCAGAGTTTGGAAGAGAGGCACCAGAACCTCATGCAGGTGTTGCACTTTTATACATAAAACTTCTGAATGCAGGGGACAAAGAAGGAGATTCTTTTAAATGAGCCTGTCTGTAATAAAAAGTGCACAGAAACAGAGAAAAATGTAAGCAGATAAGGACCATATGGCCTATCCAGTCTGCCCATCTGTATCACTCCCTTAGAGATCCTATGTACTTGTCCCATGCTCTCTTGAATTCAGATACGGTTTTCATCCAGCATTTTGTTCTCTGGGTCTCAGTACAATTTGTTGTGTCTTCTGTGAGAAATCTAAGCTTTTTGGTGTTTAAAAAATGTGAAGTTTGGAAAAGAAAATGAGATGAAAGAAGAATAAATCTAATCTTAAAGTGAATGTCGTGTTGAGGGCTGTGACTTACCTGGACTTTAATCTTCTGTCTATAGCATTGCGACAAAGTGTCCTGTCATGCAACTTGAACAGATCCGATCTGCAGGTCGCAATGATGATTCCCCTTGTTTGTATCTGGAGCACAGACTCTCCAGATATCCAATATGCATACCACAGCAAAGATAGACACACTTGCATGATTTGATATTTAGTGTGAAGCTTTGGTCAAGCAGCCATATTGTTTGTGGAGAATCATGGGGTAAGCCGCTTCTGGCTGTGGGCTGAACTAATCCCAGATATTCAATACCAGGGCGTGTGCTTCTCTCAGCATTGAATATCTGGATATGACCACCGACCCAGAAGTTAACCAGGTTCTGGCCAAAATTCAGACTGGTGCCTGGTTAAATTACTGCATAAAGTTAGGACAGCTATTTTGCTAATTTTGTCGCTAGCCAGCTAAGTTGCTGCTCTACCCTAACTCTGTCTCCGGCCTGCACCTAATCTGTCTGGTTAGGCCATAGCTGGTTAGCAGTTGATATTCAGCAGCTCTAAATGGTTAATTGCCACTGAATATCTGGTGCTGGCTCACTCAGCAGGGTTTAACCAGGCAGGAGCCTCTCCTGCCTGGTTGAATCTTTTTTGAATATTGAGCCTCTCCTGCCTGGTTGAATCTTTTTTGAATATTGACCCCTCAGTGTCTAGATTTCATACAGCTTGAAAGGCAGCAACAGTGCGTCAGGACAGCATGCAGGCATAGCTGGCTCTCTGTGGAATCCTTGCAACCTCTAGTTTTCAGCAGAAGTCTTCCCCTGACCTCAGTGGGTGGTTTTCACCAGGAATATAGCCATGACTAGGTCTTCCCACTCCCTCTCCCCCTGCAGACCTGGTTGTCAACCTATAGTGTAGTACATGAGCTTTGAAGACTTCTTAGTCTGCCTGGTCAGATATGAATAGAGAGCTGGAGAAGAGCATTGTAAGATGGAAGTTCTACAGTAGTAGACAGCAGGAGATATCTCCTGGACATGTTTTGTCTTAATTCTTTTAAAAAGGTGGCAAAACATACAGAGACTTTTCTTTTTAAAGAATTCAGAATCAACCCAAGCCTGTCATATTCCAGGACTCTGCCAACATTCTGTGTGTTAAGACTTCTGCCATCCATACTGATCCAAGCTCTGTAGTAACCTTGTAATTGTGTTATATTACGACACATTCTCCCTTCCGACAATCGGTGACTCCCTCATGATCTTCTTGGACTAAGTTCCCTCTTATATTGTCCCCCTAAGATAATGATCCCTTTCCTGATGCATCCAGCAGTATCATACCTCTCAGGTAACTAATCCAGTAAGGTTCATGTTTAGTCTGTCCCCAAGTGTTCAGGGCTACATTTTGTACTGACAAGAGCAGAAGCAGGATGATAGGAGTGTGAGAGCTGAGAAAAGCTGGCTTGTCTCCAAGCTGTCTTGGTGGATTTGCGTGAGCTGAGGTGTGACATCACAAAGCCCTTCTCTTACTTGTGACATAACCAGCTGGGAGGATGTGGCCTGCAGGTGTCACTCACTCAGAGCTGCTTGTATGGATGATCCTTGAGCCCCTGCATTACTAAAGAATCGCAGGCGTGCAGGCTGGGCGGCCCTGTGTAACAGCAACTAGCTTGTGCCAAGCTGACAGACTCTTGTGTAAGGGGGTGCATGCCCCCTTGTCGACAATGATTGCCTGTGTAGTCCTGCTTCTACTCTCTGTGGTGCTGGAACTGCTTTCCCCGCACTATCGTATCTGCCTGTACAATTCACCCCTCAGGACCTTTCTGCTGCTTCTCTTCTTCCACAGTGCGCATGTCATCCTCGTGCCTGAGTCCAACTCCCTCCTGGGTTATTACCTCATCCCCTTCACTGGTGTGGTCGGCATCATCATCGTTGTCATGTGCACTATCTTGGTAAGTGCTCAGTGGTATGGGGGAGAGAAGAATATGGGGCCCACAATCCTCTCTGATGCTGCATAAGAGTTCTTTCTGAGCATTGATGCTGCTTATGAAGCAGTACAGAGGCCAAACATCTGACTGAAAATTCTTTGGATAAGCAAGTAGCATAAGCTGCCATGCCCTGTTATTCATTTTTATTCCTGTCTGTTTTAGTCTCGCAGCATCTAATGTTACCCGTATAGGTCGGTGATAATAACCCTGCTACCTGGTCATGACACACATTTAGTTGATAACATTAACCCTTTAGCAGAAGTAGTAGCAAGACTAGTAACCCAATTGGACAGTTAGCAGACAAATCAAATATGTGAATGGGTCTTGATTACATGGGCGTGAAGGTGCCTCTTACTGAAAGCACTACCTTGCACATAGTTAATCTAACAGAACCAGCTATGTTCTTTAAAATCAGTTCCTCTACTGTACTTTAGCTCTGTAAAACAAAGGTACCCATTCTACTCATCAGTGTTGGCTGTGATATTAAACTCCTTACTTGATAATACAATGCTGTCCCCTTCATATTCTGGTAGATTGCTCGTTGCGTGCAGCACCGGAAGCGCCGGAGGAGAAATCGGTTGTCCAAGGACCAGCTGAAGAAAGTGCCCATTCACAAATTCAAGAAGGTGAGATTCATGTGCTGTGATGCAAAATGCTGCTGTTCCCATGCTGTAATGAGTTCTGTTGGCTCCAAGGTATTTTATTGCTTACACTTCTGGTTACGTCCCTGCATTAAAAAGAAAATCTTCTCGGGTGGTTGTACTGAACATTTTCATGTTAGTCTATAAGAACTTAAGAAAAGCTGTGCCTTAGTCAGACCAAAGTCCATCAAGTTTATCTTCAACAGTGACCCGTCCTGGTCATGAGTACCTGCAGATCCCAAAAAGAACAGAATTTCTCATGCAGTAGGTCATTTCTAGGGCTGATCATTTTTTATTGACTTTTTGAACCCTGCTGTGTTAGTCACTTTGACCATGTTCTGTAGCCAGCAAATTGTGCACTACGTAAAATATTCTTTCTGTGATTTGTTTTTAATCTGCTGATCATTCTTTTCATAGTAGTCTCTTGGGTTTGAGAAATTAAACAATCTTTCTGTATTTAACCATTTCATCTGACTTTTATGATTTAATGAAACTTCTACAATAATCCCCTTTCTCTTTTTTTTTTCTAAGCTGAAGAACCCTAACCTTTTTAGCTTTTTTTTCATCAAGAGTGTGGCGTTTTATCCCCTTCATCATTTTGTCATCCTTCTCTAAACCTTTTCTAGTTCTGTCGTATCTTTTCTTGAGATGGGGATACCAGAACTGCATATGATACTGAAGATGCAGTCACACTATGGAACTATACAGTGGCATAATGATATTCCTAATTGTCTACCGGACCCATTCAGAATGAATGGATTAATGCCCCTCTACCAAAAGAAGGAGACAACCACTTGTGAGCCCCTGTCTTATGTAGAGCTCCAGTAAGATCAGCATTTTCTGTCTCCAGCATACGAAAGAGGGGCATAGCAATGCAGTATGTTCTGCAGCTGGTTGGAAGGGACTTCTGGGCTGATCTGGAGAGCTGCCTTTTCAGTTGATGCTGGGTATGTCTGGATCCTCTGCCTAGCCCCTTGGCAGATTACCTGAAAGAGTCCAGATCCCTTCCCTCCCTTTCTCACGCTCTCTCTTCCTGACTTCTTCCGCCCCTGGCTGCTGTCAGTGAGTTTTGGGGGGGGGGGGGATGTAGGGAAGAGAGGCCTTGGGATGGAGCAGGGGTAATCTTCCTTTACCCATACGCCATGCCCCCTCCCTACCCATCTTCAAATCTCTGCTTAAAACTCACCTCTTCTATGCTGCCTTCGGCGCCTAACCGCTCTAGATAGACAGAATGCCCCTATCTATCCACTCTATCAGATTAACTGTTCACTCGTCCTCTAGATTGTTCACTTGTCTTTAGATTGTTCTCTTGTCTTTTAGATTGTAAGCTGTTTGAGCAGGGACCGTCCTTCTATGTCTAAATTGTACAGCGCTGCGTAACCCTAGTAGCGCTTTAGAAATGCTAGTTAGTAGTAGTAGTTGGGATGGAGCAGGGGTACTTGGAGGCTTGAGTTTAAGGTGCTGGTGCGCAGGAGGGGAATGGTGGGGTAGAGACAGTGGCAACTGTAGCCTCAAACTGAAAAATGAGCAAAAGTGCCAGATTGGCATTGGGAGTAGCACCGGGATTTTTGGAAGTTTACATTTCAACGTTTTTATTAAAGACAGTACATGAAATGGAGTACTTCAATACAATTTTTCTCTGTGTTATAAAATCCAGCAACACAACTTTGCATAATACATAGTCTTCCTAACTGTCTTCAAATTATCCCCGTGTTCCTCCCTTCCCCCCCCCCCCCCCCCCCTTTACACATGATCACTTGGCTCCTGGTTCATTAACTTCCACCTCTTCTCTCCATTGGCTCTGATGGAGCGGTATTACTTGGGGTTCAAGAGTCTAATACTTCGTTCAATTCTTCCCTTCTTCTCTCTCCCCAGTCTCCTCATGGCCTTTTCACCCTCCCTACCCTCCGCCCCTGCTCAAGTCAGACAGTTGCCCACTTTTCGTGTTATGCCTCTTTACTCCAACACACCAAATACCAAACTCTTCTCTCTAGGTGACAGGGTAGCTATATATGTTCCCCAAACTTTTAGGAATATATTTTTTCTCTTAGCTGAGCGTTTAACTTCTTTCGCCTCCCACATCATCAATTGATGTACAAGGTTACGCCAGTGCCAGTATTCCAGCGTCAAGCCCCCCGTCCAATACTACAAAATACATTTTCTCGCTAGTAAACAAAATTTACGAAACAGCAATATATCCTCCCTTGATGGCCCCCTAAAGGACCCTGGCACATCCAAAAGCATTTGAACCGGGTTGCCCGCTAACTGCCGAGCCATCAAGCACGACAAAAAGTTAGCCACTCTACCCCAAAATCCTTGTATATTTTTGCAACTCCAAAAGGTATGATATAAAGTATTATTAGCTTGTTTACACCTTTGACATATAGATGTCTGCACCCCCCCCCCCCCCCCCCCGCAATTTTGCTAACGGAGATTGAGCAAGATATGCCCTGTGTATCACACGATAGGCACATTCCCTGTAATTAGCTTCACTAACCAATTTAGGTATCCCCTTTAGATGTGATTTTTGGAAGTTTAGTAGGGCCTGTTGGAATGCAGAGAGCAGTGCAAGTCTTGCAGTAGCAGTGCCAAGAGCAGTGCAAATCATTAGTATTCGCTGCAGTTGCAGTGGTATGGTATAGAAGCTCCTGCTGAATGCAGCAAATGCTGCTTTTGCTGCAGTAGCTGAGGGTGCTTGGTGTACGCTTCATATGCAGACATTTTAGCAGAACGGGCTGACTTCAGGGGGAGGGGGACTGAGCGTAAGGTGAGTGATGCCATTTTATCTTCTCGGGGATCCATTTGTGTACTTCTGATGCTTGAAGCCTTTTTGCTGTGTCATTCTCAGAGGTTCCCTGCACTTCAGTCCTTGGGGGGACTGTGTCTAACCATGGGGGACCCTGGGCACCAGAAGAGACCACATCTGGAACCACCAGGGGGCTTGGGAAGCTCTGACCATTGGTCAGCAGTCAGTTCTTTTGATCCCTGTCACATCTTCAAAGAATGGCCTTGTAGGGTGGGCAGATTCCTATAAGGAATGGGGATGACCTGTCAGTGATCTGGCTGTTCAAGAGGGAGGAGCTTCTGGCCATGATTGACCAAGCCCTGGAGACTCTTGGCATTTTAGAGGCTCTGGGCCAGGAGACCTGGCAATAGGTGATCCAGTTCTAGATCTAGAGGGATTGAGAAAGCCCTCCAAGTTCTTTCCAGTGCATCAAACAATGCAGTTCCTGATTTCAGTGGAGTAGGACACTTCCAGAAAGCAGTTTCCGGCTGGGCAGAGTTATGGGTAAGTTGCATCTTTTGCTGAGTTGGAGAAGTTGCAAGTCCTGAAAGTGGATGCTTTGGTTACAGCAGTGACCAAGAAAACGACTGATCCAGTAGAGGGCAGCAGTCTAGTGTTGAATTATCTACAAAATTACAAAATTGGGGCCATGTTTAAGCAGGCCTTCTGGGGCTGCAGTGTGCAGCAGAGTCACATGTCCGGTGCCTTTTTGCATTGGGCTCAGAGGCTTCCCGCAAACCCCTCGGAGATGGAGGGTCTGAGTGTAAAGGAGATTAGCAGAGCAGGAATTGGGCATAGTGTATGTAGCAGATGCTTTGTATGACCTCATCATGTTCTCCGAGGACAAGCAGGCTGCTTGTTCTCACGACTGGGTTGACGTCCGCGGCAGCCCCCACCAACCGGAAAAAGCTTCGCGGGACGGTCGGCACGCAGGGCACGCCCACCGCGCATGCGCGGCCGTCTTCCCGCCCGTGCGCGACCGCTCCCGCCAGTTACTTTTTTTCCGCGACTGAGAGAGTCGTGTTTTTGCAACTCTCTCGTTTCAGCCGCCGGAATTTTCGACCGCGTTTACGCGGGTCGTCGCTCTTGGCCTTTTCGGCCTCTTCTTCGTTTCGTTTTGTTATCCAAAAAAAAAAAAAAAAAAAAAAAAGAATTTTGCGCGTGTGGAGCACGCGCTCCTCCCTTTTCCCTCGCTTTCTAGCGGGGACGCCTCGTTGCGGCCTAGTGGCCGCTCGGTCGGTTTCAATTTTCGTGGTGTGATTTTAGCCACCATTGCCGACTTTGACTTCGCCGACGCGATTTTTCCGTCGATGTCCTCGAAGGTCCCGAGTGGATTTAAAAAGTGTGGTCGCTGCGGCCGGCCGATCTCGCAGACCGACACCCACGCTTGGTGCCTCCAGTGCCTCGGGCCGGAGCACAATCTCAAGTCGTGTGCTTTGTGTCTCGGTCTCCGGAAACGGACTCAGGTTGCGAGGCAAGTTCTGCGGGACCGTCTTTTTGGAACTTGCGCCGGCCCCTCGACGTCGACCTCGACGGCATCGGTATCGAAGGCCGGTTCTTCGGTACCGGTATCGATGCCCGAGACATCGGCACCGATGGCAGCGACCCCAGGAGAACAGGTCCCGTCGGCCCGCCGGTCCGCCGGCGAGAGTGGGGTAGAGAGACCGCGTGGGCAGTCGGCCCCGGTCACTCCCTCAACTCGTGAGCCACGGGACCGAACCCTGTCGGACCCGGTACCTCGAGACCGAGGGGGATCGACCTCCTCCTCCTCCATGCCCTCCGGCACCGGTGACGTGCACCGGAAGAAGGACAAGAAGCGCCGTCACCGGGAGCCCTCGGTGCCTGAAGAGGAGTCGACGCCGAAGCGTCATCACAGAGAGGAGAGATCTCCGTCGGTGGTGGAGGTACCGACGCGTCGGGGTTCCGGCACCTCGGTGCCGTCTCCTGGCCCCCAGCAGCTTCTGGCACCGACACCCTTACCGGCCCCACCGCCTTTCTCGGCAGCGGGCCTGGACGAGTGCCTCAGAGCCATCCTTCCGGGGCTCCTGGAAGGGCTGATGCGCCAGGCTGTGCCGGCGCCGGGGGTGCTTGCGCCCTCGGCGCCGATGACTGTGGCGCCGGCGAGCTCTAGCCCGGCGCCGGGGCAGTCGACACCGCCGCCGCTTGCGGTGCCGGTCTCGACAGCCACGCAGGTGGAGTCCCCGTCGACGTCGATGGAGGGAGCTCCGTCCCCGCCGGCGCGGGAGTCCACCGCTCGACGACACCGAGGCCTCGGTGCCTCGACGTCGAGCCGGGCCCGGTACCGGACTCAGCTACATGAGCTAATGTCCGATACCGAGGATGAGGACTCGTGGGGGGAAGAGGAGGACCCGAGATATTTCTCCTCAGAGGAGTCTACGGGCCTTCCCTCGGACCCCACGCCGTCACCGGAGAGGAAGCTCTCACCTCCTGAGAGTCTCTCCTTTGCCTCCTTTGTGCGGGATATGTCTATAAGCATTCCCTTTCCCGTGGTCTCTGTGGAAGAGCCGAGGGCCGAGATGCTCGAGGTCCTCGACTATCCATCACCACCTAGAGAGTCCTCCACGGTACCGCTGCACAATGTCCTGAAGGAGACGCTGCTCCGGAACTGGGTGCGACCATTAACTAATCCCACCATTCCCAAGAAAGCAGAGTCCCAGTACAGGATCCACTCTGACCCAGAGCTCATGCGGCCCCAGTTGCCCCATGACTCAGCGGTCGTGGATTCTGCTCTCAAGAGGGCACGGAGTTCGAGGGATACCGCCTCGGCGCCCCCGGGGCGGGAGTCTCGCACTCTGGACTCATTTGGGAGGAAGGCCTACCAGTCCTCCATGCTCGTGACCCGCATCCAATCTTACCTGCTCTATATGAGCATCCACATGCGGACCAATGTGCAACAGCTGGCGGACCTGGTCGATAAGCTCCCGCCGGAGCAGTCCAGGCCTTATCAGGAGGTGGTCAGGCAGCTGAAGGCGTGCAGAAAGTTCCTGTCCAGGGGGATTTTTGACACCTGTGACGTGGCATCTCGTGCTGCGGCCCAAGGTATAGTGATGCGCAGGCTCTCATGGCTGCGTGCCTCTGACCTGGACAACCGCACCCAGCAGAGACTGGCTGACGTCCCTTGCCGGGGGGATAACATTTTCGGTGAGAAGGTCGAGCAGATGGTGGACCAACTGCATCAGCGGGAAACCGCTCTCGACAAGCTCTCCCACCGGGCGCCTTCAGCACCCGCCCCCACGGGTGGGCGTTTTTCCCGGGCACGGCAGGCTGCACCCTATTCTTTTGCAAAGCGTAGGTACAACCAGCCGGCCCGAAGGCCTCGTCAGGCACAGGGACAGCCCCAGCGCGCTCGTTCTCGTCAACAGCGTGCGCCTAAGCAGCCCCCTGCGCCTCCACAGCAAAAGCCGGGGACGGGCTTTTGACTGGATCCACGGGAACATAGCCGCCCTACAAGTGTCCGTACCGGACGATCTGCCGGTCGGAGGGAGGTTAAAATTTTTTCACCAAAGGTGGCCTCTCATAACCTCCGACCAGTGGGTTCTCCAAATAGTGCGGTGCGGATACGCCCTGAATTTGGCCTCCCTGCCTCCAAATTGTCCTCCAGGAGCTCAGTCTTTCAGCTCCCATCACAAGCAGGTACTTGCAGAGGAACTCTCCGCCCTTCTCAGCGCCAATGCGGTCGAGCCCGTACCACCCGGGCAGGAAGGGCAGGGATTCTATTCCAGGTACTTCCTTGTGGAAAAGAAAACAGGGGGGATGCGTCCCATCCTAGACCTGAGAGGCCTGAACAAATTCCTGGTCAAAGAAAAGTTCAGGATGCTTTCCTTGGGCACCCTTCTGCCAATGATTCAGAAAAAACGATTGGCTATGTTCCCTGGATTTAAAGGACGCATACACTCACATCCCGATACTGCCAGCTCACAGACAGTATCTCAGATTCCGCCTGGGCGCACGGCACTTTCAGTATTGTGTGCTGCCCTTTGGGCTCGCCTCTGCCCCACGAGTGTTTACAAAGTGCCTCGTGGTGGTAGCGGCCTACCTACGCAAGCTGGGAGTGCACGTGTTCCCATATCTCGACGATTGGCTGGTCAAGAACACCTCGGAGGCAGGAGCCCTCCGGTCCATGCAGTGCACTATTCAACTTCTGGAGCTGCTGGGGTTTGTGATAAATTACCCAAAGTCCCATCTCCAGCCAACTCAATCTCTGGAATTCATAGGAGCGCTGCTGAATTCCCAGACAGCTCAGGCCTACCTTCCCGAAGCGAGGGCCACCAATCTCTTGGCCCTGGCTTCGCAGACCAGAGCGTCTCAGCAGATCACAGCTCGGCAGATGTTGAGACTTCTGGGTCATATGGCCTCCACAGTTCATGTGACTCCCATGGCTCGTCTTCACATGAGATCTGCTCAATGGACCCTAGCTTCCCAGTGGTTCCAAGCCACCGGGAATCTAGAAGATGTCATCCGCCTCTCCACCAGTTGTCGCACTTCACTGCTCTGGTGGACCATCCGGACCAATTTGACCCTGGGACGTCCATTCCAAATTCCGCAGCCCACGAAAGTGCTGACGACGGATGCATCTCGCCTGGGGTGGGGAGCCCATGTCGATGGGCTCCACACTCAGGGTCTGTGGTCCCTCCAGGAAAAGGATCTGCAGATCAACCTCCTGGAGCTCCGAGCGATCTGGAACGCACTGAAGGCTTTCAGAGATCGGCTGTCCTGTCAAATTATCCAAATTCGGACAGACAATCAGGTTGCAATGTATTACGTCAACAAGCAGGGGGGCACCGGATCTCGCCCCCTGTGCCAGGAGGCCGTCGGGATGTGGCGTTGGGCGTGTCGGTTCGGCATGCTCCTCCAAGCCACATACCTGGCAGGCGTAAACAACAGTCTGGCCGACAGACTGAGCAGAGTCATGCAACCGCACGAGTGGTCGCTCCATGCCAGAGTGGTACGCAAGATCTTCCGAGCGTGGGGCACCCCCTCGGTGGACCTTTTCGCCTCTCAGACCAACCACAAGCTGCCTCTGTTCTGTTCCAGACTTCAGGCACACGGCAGGCTAGCGTCGGATGCCTTTCTCCTCCATTGGGGGACCGGCCTCCTGTATGCTTATCCTCCCATACCTTTGGTGGGGAAGACCTTACTGAAGCTCAAGCAAGACCGCGGCACCATGATTCTGATAGCGCCCTTTTGGCCCCGTCAGATCTGGTTCCCTCTTCTTCTGGAGTTGTCCTCCGAAGAACCGTGGAGATTGGAGTGTTTTCCGACTCTCATTTCGCAGAACGACGGAGCGTTGCTGCACCCCAACCTTCAGTCTCTGGCTCTCACGGCCTGGATGTTGAGGGCGTAGACTTCACTGCGTTGGGTCTGTCTGAGGGTGTCTCCCGGGTCTTGCTTGCCTCTAGGAAGGATTCCACTAAAAAGAGTTACTTTTTCAAGTGGAGGAGGTTGTCGTGTGGTGTGAGAGCATGGCCCTAGAACCTCGTTCTTGCCCTGCACAGAACCTGCTTGAATACCTTCTGCACTTATCAGAGTCTGGCCTCAAGACCAACTCAGTAAGGAATCACCTTAGTGCGATTAGTGCTTACCATTATCGTGTGGAAGGTAAAGCCATCTCTGGAGAGCCTTTAGTCGTTCGATTCATGAGAGGCTTGCTTTTGTCAAAGCCCCCTATCAAGCCTCCTACTGTGTCATGGGATCTCAACGTCGTCCTCACCCAGCTGATGAAACCTCCTTTTGAGCCACTGAATACCTGCCATCTGAAGTACTTGACCTGGAAGGTCATTTTCTTGGTGGCAGTTACTTCAGCTCGTAGGGTCAGTGAGCTTCAAGCCCTAGTAGCTCATGCTCCATATACTAAATTTCATCACAACAGAGTAGTGCTCCGCACTCACCCAAAGTTCCTGCCGAAGGTGGTGTCGGAGTTCCATCTTAACCAGTCAATTGTCTTGCCAACATTCTTCCCCAGGCCGCATACCCGCCCTGCTGAACGTCAGTTGCACACATTGGACTGCAAGAGAGCATTGGCCTTCTACTTGGAGCGGACACAGCCCAACAGACAGTCCGCCCAATTGTTTACTTCTTTCGACCCTAACAGGCTAGGGGTCGCTGTCGGGAAACGCACCATCTCTAATTGGCTAGCAGATTGCATTTCCTTCACTTACGCCCAGGCTGGGCTGACTCTTGAGGGTCATGTCACGGCTCATAGTGTCAGAGCCATGGCAGCGTCGGTGGCCCACTTGAAGTCAGCCACTATTGAAGAGATCTGCAAGGCTGCGACGTGGTCATCTGTCCACACATTCACATCTCATTACTGCCTCCAGCAGGATACCCGACGCGATAGTCGGTTCGGGCAGTCGGTGCTGCAGAATCTGTTTGGGGTGTAATCCAACTCCACCCTCCAGGACCCGAATTTATTCTGGTCAGGCTGCACTCTCAGTTAGTTGTTCTTCGTAGGTCAATTTCTGTTGTTCCTCGCCGTTGCGAGGTTCCATTGACCTGGGTTCTTGTTTTGAGTGAGCCTGAGAGCTAGGGATACCCCAGTCGTGAGAACAAGCAGCCTGCTTGTCCTCGGAGAAAGGGTATGATACATACCTGTAGCAGTTGTTCTCCGAGGACAGCAGGCTGATTGTTCTCACCTACCCTCCCTCCTCCCCTTTGGAGTTGTGTTTTATACTTTATTGCTTGTCATTCAACTGGCGGGAGCGGTCGCGCACGGGCGGGAAGACGGCCGCGCATGCGCGGTGGGCGTGCCCTGCGTGCCGACCGTCCCGCGAAGCTTTTTCCGGTTGGTGGGGGCTGCCGCGGACGTCAACCCAGTCGTGAGAACAATCAGCCTGCTGTCCTCGGAGAACAACTGCTACAGGTATGTATCATACCCTATCTCTGTCAAGTGGTATGGTGATGGCGATCTCTGGTCGCCATCTGCTATGGTTCAGAAATCAGGCAGTGGATACAACCTGCCCCTAACTAAACCTCTCCCCACCCCTTCCACTAAACTAAATGAAGGCATTTAGTAAAAAAAAAAAAGGCATGTCAGATGGCCATTGTAAATGATGCACAAATCCACTTCTGAAATGTTTTTTTTTTCCAGCTCTATCTTAGGGTGTCTATAAACAGTATACTGTAAGTCAGTAATTGTGAGTATTCAACAGCAACACAGTAGCACATTTAAAACAAGAGAAAATGTTTTTTCACTCAATGTATGATTATGCTCTAGAATTTATTGCCAGAGCAAGTGGTAAAAACAATTAATGTAACTGGGTTAAAAAAAATGTTTGGGCACATTCCTGAAAAAAAAAGTCCATAAATCGTCAAGACAGACCTGGGGAAAGCCAGTGCTTATCTCTGAGGTTAAGCAGCATGGTTCATTTATTTATCAATTGAGTAGACTTTGGGATTTGTTATCTGTAAATATTCGGAAAGTATGTAATTATCTCATAAAATTTTGAAGATTCATCTTTTTAACAAATACTTTGGATCTACTTTATAAGAACTAACTTTTTTTTAAATTTTTTTAATTGAATGTTTTTATTTCGTTGCACAAGAAATACAAGTACACAGATGCCGTCCCAGCAGTGAGTAAAATAAAACAGATGTCCATCACCAATTAACAACCCCCCCCCCCATAACTCCAACTTCCTTACCCTAGAGAAAATCCCCCCAAAACAATAAGCAACCAAAGTACTTAGCATCAAAGTTACCCCAGCCCCTCCCCCTCAGTACTCCCAAACAACCACAGCAGAACAGAGAAACCAGTTGTTCTTTCAGGACCCTCTGGACAACAACTTGCCCTCCCCTCAACATCCCCCTCCTCCAGTTCCATAACCACAGACAAGTACTCAAAGGTACCCCCTCCCCCCAGATACTACAGTCCACCCACCTCCCCCTCCCACAGCTCCATAACCACAGACAAGAACTCAAATGTACCCCAGCCCCGTCCCGCCCCCTCTCCCAATACACTACAGTCCAAATGGTCTTGAATAGTAGCCCAGTCTGTCTTATGTGTCGGATAACAATCTTTGCGCTGAGCTGTAAGTTGTTCCATCAGGATCAAGGTATTAAGATGCTGCTTCCACTCATCTAAGGAAGGTGCTGCTGTACTCTTCCAGTGTAGCACAATAAGGCTTTTAGCTGCTGCTAATTCCAAATGCAACAATTTATATTCCCACCAAACAAGCCTAACATTGTGTAACCCCATTAAACAATCTTGAGGAAGAGGATCCAGAGACATTCTTAAAGCAGTAGATAATGCCTGCAGAACCCTGACCAGAAAGTAGAGAACAAAGTGTACCCCCACCAAATATACAAGGGGAGAGAGGAGAGTTGCTGGAGGGGAGGGCAGGGGAGAGAGGAGGGTCGCTGGACATGGGTGGCTGCTCACAGAGAGTCTGTGTATCGCACACACACTCTCACACTCTCTCTCACACACACTCTCTCCCACTCACACACTGTATCTGTGTGAAACACACTTTCTCTGTCTCACACTCACTGTGTCTCAGATACGCAGTCGCACACACTCTCATTTGGACACACACACTCTCTCTCTCACAGATACACTCGCACCCAGTCTCACTCTCTCTGTCACACACACACACTCGCACATTCACTCTCTCTCTCTCACACAGTCACTCTCACACACACTCTCTCAAACATACACACTCCGAGGAAAACCTTGCTAGCGCCCGTTTCATTTGTGTCAGAAACGGGCCTTTTTTTACTAGTACACACACAAAATAAAAGATGGTCTGTGTTTTGGAGGTGGAGCAGATATGCCACCTGATGGTCCCATTCTAATTGTGCCTGTTACTGCATGTGCTTTTGAAATACCACATAATATACAGGGGGTCCAGCCCTTTAAATTATGAAGTGTTATATTACATTGGACTTCTACACCACCTGACCCGTGAGTTTCTAGGTGGTTTACATTAAAATATAGAGCAAAAAGTCAATACAAAACCTTGGGAATTACAATTGTACCATAAAATTAGATAAAAGAAATTAACAAATCTTTTAAAAAGAATGATCTTCAGAAGTTTCCGAAAACTATCATAACTATTTAAATCCTCCAGTTTTAAAGCGAGTGAGTTCCAGATATTGGGAGCCTGGGACATCAGCTGTTTAAACAAGCCAAATCTTTTTAAGCTCTTAGGAGAAGGAATTGCAAAAGGAGAAAGAATAGTATGATCTTCTACTTTTCACAAGATTTATAAGCTTCAGTTGCTGCATCAGGTAATTCAGAGGGTCTCCAGTTAAAATTTTAAACAAAATGCATGTAAATGTAAATAAAATTCTTGCTTCAATCGGCAACCAGTGCAATTGTAAATTGAACCGAGTAATAGGATCATGCTTTCTTAATGAGAAGATTAATCTCACTGTTGTATTTTGTACAGATTGCAATCTACACAGTTAATATATAGGAGCACCCTACAGCAGAAGATTGCAGTAATCCGGTTTAGATAAAACTAAAAGACTGCACCAGCAACCTAAATTGAGAAATCTCAAAAAATCTTGTAATGCGTCTCAGTTTCCTTAGTATACCAAAAGAACTCTTTTTATTATAGATGAAATTTGAAAATCCAATGTAACATAGTAACATAGTAGATGACGGCAGAAAAAGACCTGCACGTTCCATCCAGTCTGCCCAAGAAGATAAATTCATATGTGCTACTTTTTTTATTTGTACTTTCCTCTTCAGTGCACAGACCGTATAAGTCTGGCCAGCCCTATCCCCGCCTCCCAACCACCAGCTCTGGCACAGACCATATAAGTCTGCCCAGCACTATCCCTGCCACCCACCACCAGCTCTGGCACAGACCGTATAAGTCTGCAAACACTAGCCCCGACTCCCAACCACCAGCCTTATCAATATAAACACTTAATAATTGTAGGTAAAAGATCCCAGTAGTATTACTTCAGGGTTTGGTGTTCACCACCAATACCCTTCGATGGCATTATTTTTATTGCGTGTATGTATTGTAGTAATGATGGTCTCCCAGCAGGGAGCGCTGTCTCCATAACTACCTCTTCAGCCTGAACAAGCTACCTGTGCTGTGAGCATCACTCAACCTGACCTGTCATCTCTGTCTGAGTCAGCAGAAGCACTGGAATCTCTGTTTTTAGCTGCTTAGTAAGATTGGGAAAGAATGAAGTGCTCTGTGTTTTCATGCATGACCACACAGTGGGAATCTCTCCTCAAGGAATATTCTCAGAGGACAATCAGGCCTGATATTCTCACATGTGGGTGACATCATCCAGGGAGCCCAGTGCAGACACTGCCATAGTAGTTCACTGTCACTTTAAAACTTTGAAGCAGTGCCCCCACCACATATATGCGGGTGCCTTCCCGCCCGATGCTTGAGCGTGGGACCAGTAGTCTAGCATTTTCCGCAAAGCAGAGATATTTGGTTTTTAATCTGCCCTCAGGGCGTCCAGCTTTTCCTTTTGTGGTGCCTTTCCTTTTTCGAGAGATTTTTTTCTCATCTTTCTTTTTTTCTTTATTTTGTTCAATTTATTGATATTTTTTTTTCTTCCCCCAAAATTTAATTTTCTTTTTTCAACCTTTGAGCCCTTCTTTTGGCCAGGAACCAGCGACCATTTTCTTGTATGGAGCTACTTGAGCTCCCTGGGCCATTGAGCCTTTTGACCTTGCTTCTGCTGTTTTTTCCCTCCATGTCAGTGAGGGTGCTGAGTGGTTTTAAGAAGTGTACTTGATGCAGTAGGACCATTTCAAGCACAGAGCCCCATAACTGTTGTTCAGTGCTTGGCTCTGGAATACCGGGACATACGGTGTGGCCTCTGTTGGTGCATGCAGGTGAGGACACTTAAAGCCTGCAGAGTCCAGTGTGAAAACTTTTTGGTTCAGCATCGAGCATGGCAGGAGATTCGGCACTGGCCGCGGAACTTGCATTGACATTGGGTGCACTGAAGCAACATCAAGAGGGTCCACAGTTGGACTCCGTACCACAACCACACAAGAACTCTACATCATCTTCATCGGTGAAAACACGTAAGAAGCATCACTATTATTCTCCTTTCAGCACTCTGCCAACACCTCCCCTGCATCAACATCCTTGATGCATGGGAAGTGTCCATGCTGCATTGACCGCTCTACTTCTCTACAACTTATTTCTCATCAAGAGCCTTCAAGGTTGTCAAGATCTCTTATGCCTGCACAGGCTATAACTTGGACTGTCTCAGCTGATACAGATGCCAACTCTATCGGAGGAAATCCGGTCTATGCTCAAAGAGGAGCTCTCAGGGCTACTACATATGCAGTCTATTCAGTCTTACAGGGTGCTTGTACCAGCCTCAGCCCAGCCCGTAAATACATTGGAGAGACAGTCACAGGAGAGGTCTTGCACACTTGCTCAGCATTGAGTGTCTGGGGGGGGGGGGGGGGCACAAAAACCTGATTGACGTATGCATCGATATCAGCAGAGGAACTTTCTCCAGCCTCGGAGACTCATCTGCCTCAACATACTCCCAACACAGAGCCGACACTCTTTTCAGTGCACTTCCCAAGAGCATTACTTTGAAGAGTTAGACTCGGTCTTCTCCTGAGAGACAGAGCAGGACCCACAGGACCTCTCAGCTGAGGAGTTCTATGGAATTCCATCTGATCCTTCTCCACCGCCTGAGAGGCGTAAGTCTCCTCCTGAAAATATATCCTTTCCGACGTTGTCCGTGAGATGGCCCGAGCCATACCTTTCAAATTGGGACAGAAGAAGAGCCTTGTTCAGAGCTCTTTGAAGTTCTAGATTATGACTCTCCTCCTAGAGAGGAAATCACTGTTCCACTTCATACAGTTATGAGGAATACTCTGATCAAAAACTGGGAGATTCCACCAACAGTTCAAGTTGCTCCAAAGAAAATTGATAACATATACAGGATACAGAAATGCACTGGGTTTGAAAATATGCAGTTATCCCATCATTCCTTAGTGGTAGAGTCTGCTTTGAAGTGTATTCACAGTGCAAGATCTCATTCTTCTGCTTCTCCAAGCAGAGAAGCTACAACATTAGACTCTTTTGGCAGAAGAACGTTTCATCCTCAATGCTAACCAACCGCGTATTAATTATCAACTTTATTGCACAATTTACTTTAAGTCTCTAATACAGAGTACTTTCTCCTTTGCAGACTTCCTTCCTCCTGAAAAGGCTGATGAGTTCCTCAAGATTCACAGGAAACTTCCAGATTGTCGTAAATATCTGGCAAGACATGCCTTTGATGTCTCTTCTTGCATTTCCATCTTAGGAGTAGCAATGCAATGTCTTTCCTGGCTCAGAGTCTCCGACCTCAAATCTGCTTTCCAAGAGCATCTGTACCATGTCGTGGAGACCTTATTAGGAGACAACGTTAAGGAAGTGACTGACCTAATTAAAATCACAGAAAAAATCCACTGCCTACGAAATGACTATATTATAAACTGTATGCATAACAGTATGTCTCTTGCAGGAAAAAAGGCCTCAAAGAGCTCCTAGATATGAGCAGTGGATTTTTTCTGTGATTTTGTTGTAGGTTACTAGTAGATTCGCACCCCACGAGCAGTTCAATTATAGTGACCTAATTAAAAAGCATACAGATACTATTAAAACCCTATCCAGGCCACAGATTTCTGCCACCTCTTCTTCTAAAAGGGAGAATTTTAACACCCTAATTACTGTACATCTTCAATTACTATACACCTAAGTGTCATTATATTCCCACTCCTCCTCCACCCCAACTCTCACAGCACCCGACCTGGCTAGTTGACTGTGAGGCTCATTTTCAAAGCACTTAGCCTCCCAAAGTTCCATAGAAACCTATGGAACTTAGCCTCCCAAAGTGCTTTGAAAATATGCCTCAGAGTCTCCTACCAGGGGCGTAGCCATACCTCACGGTGGAAGGGGGCCGGGAATGCTCCTTATCTTTCTGTGGGATGGTGACAGTTGGAAGAAATAGAACTCTCGCTTCCCCTTTATAATTATTATGCCTCAACGGTGGGAGATTCCTTGGGGGGGAGGGTTGGGAGGTGGGTTTTTGGGGTGAACAAGAGGGGGGGTAATTTTCTCATTCTGTTGATGATACTTCTTTATCCATTTGACTTTCGCTTGTTTCTTTGGTGTTCAGGTTGTCATCACTATAATAGATGCTTTAAACTGGAATAGTGGTAGGGAGGGGAGATAAAGTGTAATGATGGTTTGTAAGATACCATTTTTTTAATGTATGTTCTGCAATTGGATTCTTTATATATTCTTATTTTTAGACTTGTCATCGATAAAAATTGTTAAAATTCTGTTGGTCTCTAGCACAGCAGTGGTGTATATATGCTGCTTGAATTAACCAGCTTCTAACATATTTGGAAGGACCTATGACAGAGCTCAAGAAGTGAGATTCAGCAATCTTGGTACTGCTGTGCTTAAAAAAAAAATGTACCAAACAAGGGGAAATGCAGAAAGAAAAGTCCTAGTTGCAGAATCTCATGCCTAAGCACCAGTAATACCTTCCTTCTCTGCGTGGATTTGTCAACATCTGGAGGCAATGGAGTGGAAACAGATGGGCACTGTTATGGGGAGGTGACTGTGAGGCTCATTTTCAAAGCACTTAGCCTCCCAAAGTTCCATAGAAACCTATGGAACTTAGCCTCCCAAAGTGCTTTGAAAATATGCCTCTCTATGTGCTCAGAAAGACCTTTCTAGGCTTTTCTAACCTCTGGGAGAGCTAATCCTTCCGTGACTGTGTCTGATGATGCTGGCAGAGTATAGCTAACCTATTCTGTCTATAGAGGAGACCCCATTACAGGTAAGTAACCTTGTTAACTCTGAGTTTATCCAGTGTATTTCTATTACCTAAGGCCATTTCTTTCGTTTTCTGATTGGTTAAATGCAAGTAGAATGCACATCAATCTTGCTGTGAAAAGAGACCAAATATTGAAAAATTTGCCAAATTGTAACATAGTGATGTGGTAGATGACAGCAGAAAAAGATTAATCGGCCTATCCATTCTGTCATGATTCCTTTTCACGCTACAAAGGTATCTCCCAGCTGTCAGTTGTGGAGCACGACCCATGAATACTTGAAGGGTATTTCCCCTTATCCAAGACACTTTCTGTTACATTGGTTGTACTCCATTCATATGTGTACAGTAAGCACCTCTTAGTTCATACCCACTATTCCTCCTTTCCCATGTCTGTTTGCATGTCTTTGTAATAACCAAATAGCTAATCATAATTTTTATTAGGGTGTTGATGATACAACTGTTCACCAGAATCTTTTCTTTCTTATCCATTGTTAGGCCACAACTATTGAATATTCACTCTCTAGTTTAGGTAGGCCCTACTTAAAACTTATAAACACAGAAACAGATAAAGACCATATTGTCTATTCAGTCTGACCATCCAGACCATCTATTATCCCTTCCTGTCCCTTAGAGATCCTATGCACTTCACCCAAGCTTTCTTGAATTCAGAAAGTCTTTGTCCCCACCACCTCCACCAGGAGTCTGTTCCACAAATTCACCATCCTTTCCACGATGAAGTGTTTCTTTAGGTTGCTCCCGAGTCTGTCCCATTTCACCTTCATCCTATGTATCCAGAGCTTCCTTTCAATTGAAACAGACTCGCTTCCTGTGTATTTATGCCACGGGGGTATTTAAAACAGGTGGATCGCATAAGACCTAGTGTGTCAATCTGACACCATTCGCACTGCTCTGCTGCTAGGCATGCCCTAAATTTGTATATTGTGCTGTCGATTACATCCCCACTGTCCTTATTCTCCAGGAATATCAGATGGTTTACAGATCAAACGTAAGTCTGAGAACACTTCCACCAGATGTTTTATTGCCATGGGGAGGTCCTTTTCCTATCATCTTACTGCGATTTTAGGAATGGAAGGACTGGCTTGTTTCGGTGAACTTGTACAAGTGCTTATACATGGTTGGTTTGGCTGCTATTGACCAAACAAATTGGTTGAAATGTTTTAGAATTGCTTTGTTTTCTGAGCCCTCTGTGCTTGCAGGGACAATAATGGTGCATTATTCAGTTAGATGGGATGTATCCAGAGAGTTAATGTAATATATTTTTTTTAACAATGTTATCTACACATTCTCAGCCTTAGGGCTGTTGCTGATACTGCCTTTGGCTGGGCTCTCTTGCTCAGAGGATTAATTTGGAGTATGGTGTCTAATAATTATTTCTTAAATAAAACTCATGTAAATTGGCGGTGTCACTTTGTGTTACCCATAGAGAAGGATTCCACTCTTGCAGTGTTAAATTCATCGTGTTAAGCAGTTAGCACACTGTCGCATGTTTGATTGACGGACAGAAGAGGAATCTAAACAAGGATTTAAATTTTGTGTGAGCTTTCCAGAGGAAGGGCAAATTTTTAGGATCAGTGCAAGAATAAGGAGTGGAGGAGTGGCCTAGTGGTTAGGGTGGTGGACTTTGGTCCTGGGGAACTGAGGAACTGAGTTCGATTCCCGCTTCAGGCACAGGCAGCTCCTTGTGACTCTGGGCAAGTCACTTAACCCTCCATTGCCCCATGTAAGCCGCATTGAGCCTGCCATGAGTGGGAAAGCGCAGGGTACAAATGTAACAAAAATAAAATAGATACTATTGGAGATTCTACGTGGAATGTTGCTACTATTGGAGATTCTACATGGAATGTTGCTATTCCACTGGAGATTCTACATGGAATGTTGCTATTCCACTAGCAACATTCCATGTAGAAGCCTGCGTGGCCACATTGGTGATCTGCAAGGGCCGACTTCTACATGGAATGTTGCTATTCCACTAGCAACATTCCATGTAGAAGGCTGCGCAGGCTTCTGTTTCTGTGAGCCTGCGCGGCCACATTGGTGATCTGAAAGGGCCGACTTCTACATGGAATGTTGCTATTCCACTAGCAACATTCCATGTAGAAGGCTGCGCAGGCTTCTGTTTCTGTGAGCCTGCGCGGCCACATTGGTGATCTGCAAGGGCCGACTTCTACATGGAATGTTGCTAGTGGAATAGCAACATTCCATGTAGAACCTCAAGTGGAGGAGTGGCCTAGTGGTTAGGTGGTGGACTTTGGAACTGAGGAACTGAGTTCGATTCAGGCACAGGCAGCTCCTTGTGACTCTGGGCAAGTCACTTAACCCTCCCTTGCCCCAGGTACAAATAAGTACCTGTATACAATATGTAAGCCGCATTGAGCCTGCCATGAGTGGGAAAGCGCGGGGTACAAATGTTAAAAAAAAATCCTTCAATGCTGCCTGCAGAAGGTTTTGTTTTCATCCAGTGTTAACTGGCATTATTTTCCCTTCTAAAAATAAAGTAAATTTAAGACCCTGGAGCTACAATGTACTTTTTCTGACCTGTGCAGGCAAATCATCTTTCTTATTTTGTCTAGCCCTTCATCACACATAAAGTCATAGCATGGAATAATCTTTGGGATAAGTCACTGTTGCATATCTGAAAATGAGAACGTCTTCTGGAGAGATACATTTCTGTTTCTTGGCTGATTTTACAGACCTTTGAGAGAGAGCATGTTTCTTTCATTGCACTGGTTTTGGGTCAAGCATTTCATGGGCATTAGGGATATTTCTGTCTGTTGCTTAAGAATGTACATATCCCCAGCTCTGCCCCAAACATTCGTACCACCATGGTTTGACTAGTTTTCAAAAATAAGGGTTAGTATAATTCTCTTTAGTGTAGAAATGTATGGTGCTGGGTGGAGTCTCTGCTTCTTGGCTTTCCTTTGGCCTTTCTAATTTTGAAACGTTCTTTTTTCCTCCTTCGCTGACTCAGTTCGGAAGTGTTACAGCAGTGTCTCATTTCCTCCTCCCTCCCCCATTCATTCTGTTTTCCAACTGTAAGAAGAACTGATGTGAACCTTTGCACTGAGTTTGGCAAAGTCCTGGTGGCCTTTGAGTTTATTTTTAGTGGTTTGAGATTTTGCCTGTCATAACCTTCCCCCATCCTAGATTCCCACACACCAGGGTTGTGCCATTGTTCTTACCAAAATTTCTGACAAGCTCCAAGTCACTGCAGATGGACTGAGCTGGGCTTGGTTTTACCTCCACTGTAACTCTAGACTGTTAGGGGCAATTTTATAAAACATATTTAAATGCGGATAACGACTTAAATTGAGTGGCAGTACGTCACACGATATGCACCTGGATTCTGTAAAGATCGCCCAATTTGGGTGTGGATCCCAGATTGGCATACAAAGTATTTTGTTAATGGACTCCAGTGATTTAATTATTTATTTGTAGCATTTGTATCCCACATTTTCCCACCTTTTTGCAGGCTCAATGTGGCTTACATTGTTCCGTAATGGCGATCACCAAATCTGGAATGAGAAATACATAGTTATAATGCAGGTGACAGTGTGGATTAGGCAATCAAGTAAAGAGAATTCATTTTCGTAATGAGAAATAAAAGGTATTGGGTTAAAGTTCAATCGTGATAGACAAGCAGTCAGGAATAGAGAGTTCCGTTTTGTACAGTTCTGGTATGAATTTTATTCTCTGGTATTTAGGATGGATCATTGTGGTATGCCTTATTGAATAGGTTGGTTGTTAGTAGTTTTCGGAAATTAGTTATGTTGTGTGTTGTTTTTGTGGATTTTTGTAGTGCATTCCATAGTTGCGTGCTTATGTAGGAGAAGCTGGATGCATATGTTTATATTTTAGTCCTTTGCAGCTGGGGTAGTGGAGATTCAGGAATGTACGTGATGATCTATTAGAATTCCTGGTTGGTAAGTCTATGAGGCTTGACATGTAAGCCGGAGCTTCACCGTGTATGATTTTATGAACCAGAGTGCAGATTTTGAACGTGATTCGTTCTTTAAGTGGGAGCCAATGTAGTTTTTCTCTTAGGGGTTTGGTGCTTTCATATTTTGTTTTTCCAAATAGGCTGCTGTGTTTTGGGTTCTTTGCATCTGGCATAAATTGCATTGCAGTAGTCTAGTTGGCTTAGTACCATTGATTGTACCAGTCTGCGGAATGTTTCCCATGGGAAGAAAGGTTTTATTCTTTTGCTTGCAACATCTCCCAGATGCCTTTAATGTACTCTCTGGGTAGGCCCTGAATCTTTAGTTAGGCTAACTTTCAGTTTGGGGCCTTAAACAGCATAAGGTAATGCTGACAATGAGGTTGCAGACAGACAAAATGGTAGGAGGAAGGAAATCACAGGGAAATAAAGTAAAAGAGCAGGGGGTTTAACAAAGAAATGGACCCCACTAGTTTATCCCCTCCATCCTTACCTTATTCTGATGATCACAACAGATGCCACCCTCGTCGCAACATCTATAGCTGTCAGGCAGCACCTGACTGTCAGTGAGTTTTGAGCTATCCCCAACACAGCTCAGGTCCGCCTGCACCTGCCGCTTGTGCTCCACACTAGCACTCTCCTCCCACTGACTCACTATGTCACAACCGCCTCTGGGCAAGTCTCCTGCTCTCAAATTATCCCCAGTGATGTCTAGGTTACAGGGGCTACACTCCCTGTGGTTCCACAGTTCCCAGAAAGCACTCGCAGACCCAACACACAAACCACCAGGATTCTTTGTCAGTCCAGACAGGCAGAGTCAACAAACTAAATAGGTTTATTGTCATACTTGAAAAATGAACAAAAGAAATGTGCAATCAGCAAACAATAACAGTTAACTGAAATATGGATCAATTATAACACTAACTATACATTTGGTTACTTTCTAAAAAGTACCTGGGGAGATCAGGACATATGTTCACCAGTTATCAAGTATAACTTTATTTTAAAGGGCTTCAGCAAAGAGCTTGCGCTCTCTCTCTTCTCCAGGGCTAAAACTGAAGAAACAGGCAGCGACTGCTAGGTACTTTCAAACTTTTGGACCAATAGGAGGACAAGGGAGACGGTATCTATGTTCAGTTGATCAACCGTCACCATTTTTTTCAGCAGCTGCTGTGCTTCTGTCCTGTCATCATGGTGCCTTGCAAGTTGTGGCGGTGGAGTGACGCGTCGTCCACTCTTGACTCACTCACTCTGTCAGTACCTGTGGTGGTAGGTAGTCTCTGTGCCCCCCTCCCCCCACCGGGGCCCCAGCCACCTCCCCTGACCGCGGCTCCTACACGTGGCCTCTGCCTTGGTTGCGCGGCACGAAGACAGACGCCGGTCACACGGTGTGGCTCTGGTGGTAGGTCCCCTCCTGATCTGCTCTCAGAGTCAGAGCACATATCAGGAGAGAGGGGCCCACGGCCACCACCAGAGGAGGACTGAGCCGAAGCGAGGAGGCAGAAGAAAACTTGTGAGTCCAGGTCCGGAACAGAGGAGGGTTTGCTGTGAGCTGCTGAAGCCTGCAACCAGTGCACGTTGTTGTGATTTATTGTTGGTAGCATCTTTATTTAATATCACTTATATTTTCAAACATATCAGCTTGTGCAGCATACAGATGTACACAAAGTATTACTTTTCATAGATAGAGTAGTAATTTGTTATAAATTGTAGTAAGTATGTCATTTGCAAGGGCTGAGTATAGGAACTTCCTAGCATGTGTTATATTCCTGTAGAGACTTTTATTTTCTCCTGGTAACGGGCCAGTAAAACAGACATTTGTCTATTTATTTACTTATTTACAACATTTTATATCCCACATTAAACATGATTTAGGTTGAAACCCGGGAGAAGTAAAATCTTTTTTTTTCCTGTGCCTAGATCAAAAGAGATATCTAGATGGCTTGTGGTGGGAACCTGCTTCTTTTGTTTTGTTGGTGGATGGATGGATTGTGAATTTTTGCTAATTATAATTATGATGATACTTCAGATTATGGTGCTGATTGTGCTAATTATGCTGATTCTGATTCTGATGATTATGGTTACCTTATTAATATTCATATTGACCTTATTAATATTTATGTGCTATGTTTGAGCTGGAAAATTTTTCGCGCTTAGAAATCAAGGCTTTGCCATTCTGCAGGTACAATATACACATGTTTTGTTCAAAGCTATCTTTTCAAAAATGTTGGTGCCAAAAGGTTAACCTGAAGTGTTTTGAGCCTTTAAGAATAAATGAATCTGTTCTAAAAATAAATTCTTCCCCCCCCTTTGCATCCTTAGTGCTGGAAATGTTGTTTATTCTGTGTTGTACCTTCCCTGGCTGCCTTTCTCGCACCAGTGCATCACTTGTCCGTCAGCAGCCAAGCAGAAAGCATAGCTGCTTCCCTCAGAAGATCTTTAACACTTCCTCTGGCCCAGTATATGCCACTTTCTTTTTCCCAGAATCACTAAAGCGTTTATTCTCTAGTTGGTTGAGTGGTGGAGGCAGCTTGCTGGGATGCCCTACCTGGTAATAGAGAGCTGGGAGAGAAACACAGAAAATGCACGTCTGGGAAAATATTTTTTGGGGGGTGCTGTTAGCATCAGGCTTGAGAGCTGTGGGGATGGGTAGGGATAGCGGAGATTAATTGTGGGGAATGGAATGGATTTTAGTGGGTACGGTGGATATGGGTTAGATTTCAGTGGGGATGGGCAAAATTTCTGTCCCCATCCTACTCTCTGTTGCAAACAAACCTACTTATATGTGCTATATAAGGAGTGGAGGAGTGGCCTAGTGGTTAGGGTGGTGGACTTTGGTCCTGAGGAACTGAGTTCAATTCCCACTTCAAGCACAGCTCCTTGTGACTCTGGGGAAGTCACTTAACCCTCCATTGCCCCGGGTACAAATAAGTACCTGTATATGTAAGCTGCATTGTCCTGCCATGAGTGGGAAAGCGTGGGGTACAAATGTAACTATAAAATTAACTGAAATTAAAATTATATAGAGCAAAAGGAAGACAGAGCAGTTGGTGCTGTGGAGAGTCCACACATTTGTGTGGCTGATTAGATCTGGCTTGTCAATGGCAAAGGAAAAAGTTGCTTACCTTTTTAGATTTCAACAATTTTTATTGATGACAAATCTATATGCAATTATCCAACAATATCAGTGATATGTGCATTCAAACAGTCTAACAGGTATAGTAGTATCTTTCCAGCAAAAGTCGTCATCAAGTTTTTGTTAAACAAAGTTATCCCCCCCTTTCCCCTACCCATCCCTTATTATGTGTTATGCATTAGATCAGAGAGGGATTTATCATGTTTCATCAACTTACTCTAAACATATTGTAACAACTTTTGTTGTTGTTGTTGTTACATTTGTACCCCGCACGTTCCCACTCATGGCAGGCTCAATGCGGCTTACATATTGTATATAGATACTTATTTGTACCTGGGGCAATGGAGGGTTAAGTGACTTGCCCAGAGTTGCCAACCTTTATTATTGTCAACAATGCTCGTTATGTTTATCTTCAAAAATGGTTTAGATACCCCTTCCTCCCCCCCTCCCCAATCACGCCTCCATGTTCCTCTTCCCAAATTCCCTATATCCCTCCCCTCTCCCCCCCCCACTAAAATTGCTTACCTTTTTAATAGGCGTTCTCCATACATGGTAGGATTAATTATGCACGTCTCTCCCACCTCCCTGAGAGTTGACTTTAAGCTTTGAACTGAGGAAACGTAAGGACCTACTGAACATGGGAGAGGTTGTGCATGTTCAGAACTTTATATTATAATTATGTGTCTATACATACATCATTTTTCGATTGTCCACATTAAATTTAAGCTGCCTTTTAGACACCTGTCCCTTAGTCTTGCTAGGTTGTCCTGCAACTCCTAACAGTGTACTATGATTTAACAACTTTGAAAGTAGATTCAGAGTGGTCGTGGGTTGGGATGCTATGAAGTTACGTAAAACTCCACTAGCTGTTTATCAGTTTGGAGAGAAGAGCTGGAAACAGGAAAGGGATGCAGGAATAATGGTCTTTTGTGAACTGAAGGTTGCCAATCAGTGTGAGAGAACAGTGGGTAAAGCTAATAGTGTGCATAGTGTATAATATATATATATATATATATATATATATATCTCAAACATATAAACGGCAAGTGACCAACTCACCTGTAAATGCGCAGTAGAGTCACTCAGAACACTAAGAGTGTAGAAGTCCAAGCCCCGCCTCCACCAGCAGTACAGCCCAGTAGGGAGGAGGGCTTGGACATGGGCGTGGAAATCGGAGGAGGAGGGAGCAGGGAGGGAAGGAGGAGGCGGAACTGAGGGAAACACACGGGGGAGGGAAGGGGAGAGAGCAGCGTTGGTGGACCCGGGGGGGGGGGGGGCATAGGAAAACAAAAAACTAGCCCGTTGTTACGGGCTTAACGGCTAGTCAAACACATAAACGGCAAGTGACCGACTCACCTGCAAATGCACAGTAGAGACTTCCCTCTCTGTCCCGCCCTCGCGTCAAGACGTGATGACAGAGGGCGGAACAGAGAGGGAAACGGAGTCAGAGTCACTGTCGGACGCTGCCGCCTGGAAACGAACATCGCACGCTCCACCCTCCCGCATCCCCGCCCTCGCGTCAAGACGTGATGACAGAGGGCGGAACAGAGAAGAAAACGGAGTCGGAGTCACTGTCGGACGCTGCCGCCTGGAAACGAACATCGCACGCACCAACCTCCACCCTCCCCCATCCCCGCCGCCGCTCCCGCCCTCCTCCGCATCGGGCCCCCTGCACTGACCTGACAGCGCCTCTCACCTCCGTGTGGAAGCACTGCAGGCAGCAGCAGAGTGATCTGCTACTGCCTGCAGCGCTTTCACACGGAGGTGAGAGGCGCTGTCAGGTCAGTGCAGGGGGCCCGGCACGGAGGGGGGAGGGAGTGGCGGCGAGGAGGGTAGCTGCAAATCTCGCCTGTTTTTACGGGCTTAACGGCTAGTATATAAAGAAAGAAAGAAAGCTAACAGCAGCAGGAAAAAATGGGTTTGTTACCATTGTACAGGTCACTAAAGACTTCACCTTGAGTTCAGTTTTGGAGGTATTACCTTCATAAGGGTATTTGTAGAATTGAAGTTTGTCAGAAAAGCTGCTAAAATTGTACAAGGCCTGCAAAACGAACCCTGTACATAGGGGCTTAAGGAACTTGGTATGTGCACTAGAAGGGAAAGGATGTCTGAAAGAGCATTCCAGTATCTCCAAAGTATAACAAGAAGCTGTGGAGGAGTGGCCTAGTGGTTAGGGTGGTGGACTTTGGTCCTGGGGAACTGAGTTCGATTCCTACTTCAGGCACAAGCAGCTCTTTGTGACTCTGGGCAAGTCACTTAACCCTCCATTGCCCCATGTAAGCCGCATTGAGCCTGCCATGAGTGGGAAAGCACAGGGTACAAATGTAACAAAAATAAAATAGATACTATTGGAGATTCTACATGGAATGTTGCTACTATTGGAGATTCTACATGGAATGTTGCTATTCCACTAGCAACATTCCATGTAGAAGGCTGCGCAGGCTTCCGTACGTGCAGGACGTCAGACTCACAGAAGCAGAAGCCTGCGCGGCCACATTGGTGATCTGCAAGGGCCGATTTCTAATCTCAAATCGTAGCAACAGTGGAGGAGTGGCCTAGTGGTTAGGGTGGTGGACTTTGGTCCTGGGGAACTGAGTTTGATTCCCACTTCAGGCACAGGCTGGGCAAGTCACTTAACCCTCTATTGCCCCATGTAAGCTGCATTGAGCCTGCCATGAGTGGGAAAGCGCGGGGTACAAATGTAACAAAAATAAATAAAAATACATTTGTTCGTAGAAAAAGGGTGTGATGTCAGAAGTAAGAGTGTGTTAGAACTATTAAGAAATCTTCCATCTTTACTGAAATACTGGTGAATGCCTTGAATAACCTTCCACAGTGGTGATGGAAGCTAGTACTGTGACATAATCCAGGCATAATTGGGCCAATAGAATATTAATAAGCTCAAGTAAAAGGGGGAAGAGAGGATAAAATGGGTAAGTGGAGCTTAAGCTTTGGTTTAGATATGGAAAGCCAGAACAGCGTAAGATCAAAATGGAAACATGACAAAAGCCATGGTTTGGCAGCACAACTGCATCGAGCTGCCAAGGACTGCTGGCAAGGTAGACTAGCAGAGGATGACAACAGAGGTTTAGTATGTTTATAGGTATGGGGGTATGTGACATTGGGCAGCTAAGTGACTTGATTACACTTGAGAACTAAGAACAGAAAGGAGTGCTGTCCTGTAGATAAGCTGAGCGATCTTTTTTTTTTAAGTGCAAGAGTGATGAACTGGTATAGGTAGGGCAATAGAGCAGACAGGTCGACCAGAGCCGGTGGTGGGAAGCGGGACTGGTGGTTTGGAGGCGGGGATAGTGCTGGGCAGACTTATACGGTCTGTGCCAGAGCCGGTGGTTGGGAGGCGGGGATAGTGCTGGGCAGACTTATACGGTCTGTGCCAGAGCCGGCGGTGGGAGGCGGGACTGGTGGTTGGGAGGCGGGGATAGCGCTGGCCAGACTTATACGGTCTGTGCCAGAGCCGGTGGTTGGGAGGCGGGGCTGGTGGTTGGGAGGCGGGGATAGTGCTGGGCAGACTTATACGGTCTGTGCTCTAAAGAGCACAGGTACAAATCAAAGTAGGATATACACAAAAAGTTATCTTGTTGGGCAGACTGGATGGACCGTGCAGGTCTTTTTCTGCCGTCATCTACTATGTTACTATGTAAATGGTTTTTATCTGCTGACATTTACTACTGGAATGTAACCCAAATCTCCTTTTCAGCTGCCTTAAGCACTTGGCACTGGCGCTGAAAAGCTGTTTCATTGATTATAAACTGAGAACTGCCTGGTGTAAAATAGGATGCATCCCAGGCAGCAATACTTTCACACGTTCTCATGTGCTCTTCCTGCAGCAGTGACCTTGCAGTGTGTGCTCATGGTCATAGTGCTGTAGTCATTTTGAGCAATTGTGTGCAAATCTTTAGGCACCCCTGGTCAAATTGCTTATTTCAGCTAATCCCTGAATGAATGGAAGCTGATGCTACCTCTTCATGGTACAACATTCTTTCCGAGAGGTTTAATGCAAAATTACAGTTTACTTTCTAGTTTCAACAGATTGAAGATTATCAATAGAAATCAAACAAAATAAAACATGGAAAAGAAAATAAGATGATACCTTTTTTATTGGACATAACTTAATACATTTCTTGATTAGCTTTCGAAGGTCGCCCTTCTTCGTCAGATCGGAAATAAGCAAATGTGCTAGCTGACAGTGTATATAAGTGAAAACATTCAAGCATTACTATGACAGTCTGACAGGGTGGGAGGATGGGGGTGGGTAGGAGGTATGCATGGGGACATCAAAGAATATCATTGATATTCTAACAGGATGGGTGTGGATAGGTGAGGGGAGGGTGATCAACAGAGACATACAGCTTTATGGTTTATGGTTTATATCCTCCCACCCTGTAGTCATCCATTTTGATACAGAAAGTGAAAGTGCCTTGGTGCTTTGTAGCTTTTACTACATGAGACGTGGGGTAAGGAATAATATATTGTAGAGGAATATATTCGAGTTATTCCCCAAGTTTTCCACGTCATCACTGTGACCCCTGACGCAGGTGCTAGTCACCGAAACACGGCCCGTGTCGGGTCTTTTTGTCAAGGCTCATTCATTAAAGAACTGTGTTCCATTTTTAAAGGCCCGTGGTGCTGGTTTTTTTGTTTGAACATTTCTTCTGCCATTTTAGTGATAGGTTTACATAGTAACATAGTAAATGACGGCAGAAAAAGACCTGTATGGTCCATCTAGTCTGCCCAACAAAACTCATATGTGCTACTTTTTGTGTATACCTTACCTTGATTTGTATCTGCCATTTTTAGGGCACAGACTGTAGAAGTCTTGCCCAGCACTAGCCCCGCCTCCCCCCACCGGCTCTGCCACCCAATCTCGGCTAAACTTCTGAGGATCCATTCCTTCTGAAAAGGATTCCTTTATGTTTATCCCACACGTTTGAATTCCGTTACCGTTTTCATCTCCACCACCTCCCGCGGGAGGGCATTCCAAGTATCCACCACTCTCTCTGAGAAAAAATACTTCCTGACATTTTTCTTGAGTCTGCCCCCCTTCAATCTCATTTCATGTCCTCTAGTTCTACCACCTTCCCATCTACGAAAAAGGTTCATTTCCGGATTAATACCTTTCAAATATTTGAATGTCTGTATCATATCACCCCTGTTTCTCCTTTCCTCCAGGTTATACATGTTCAGGTCAGCAAGTCTCTCCTCATACGTCTTGTAATGCAAATCCCATACCATTCTCATAGCTTTTCTTTGCACCGCTTCAATTCTTTTTACATCCTTAGCAAGATACGGCCTCCAAAACTGAACACAATAATCCAGATGGAGCCTCATCAACGACTTATACAGGGACATTAAAACCTCTTTAATCTGCGTGTCACACCTCTCTGTATACAGCCTAGCAACCTTCTAGCTACAGCCACCGCCTTGTCACACTGTTTTGTCGCCTTCAGATCCTCAGATACTATCACCCCAAGATCCCTCTCCCCGTCCGTACATAATCAGACTCTCACCGCCTAACACATACGTCTCCCATGGATTTCTACTGCTTAAGTGCATCACTTTGCATTTCTTCGCATTGAATTTTAATTGCCAAACCTTAGACCATTCTTCTAGCTTCCGCAGATCCTTTTTCATGTTTTCCACTCCCTCCCGGGTGTCCACTGTGTTACAAATCTTAGTATCATCCGCAAAAAGGCAAACTTTACCTTCTAACCCTTTGGCAATGTCATTCACAAATATATTGAACAGAATTGGCCCCAGCACCGATCCCTGAGGCACTCCACTACTAACCTTTCCCTCATCCGAGCGAATTCCATTAACCACCACCCTCTGGTGTCTGTCTGTCAACCAGTTCCTAATCGAACAGACGCCAGAGGGTGGTGGTTAATGGAATTCGCTGGTTTAGTTTGTAATTCTGTCCATTTGATATATTTTATTATTAGGTTCTGGTCTGTTGGGAGTTTGTGTCAGATGAGGTCCAGTGTATGCCCTTTGACGTGGGTTGCTTGTATTTGTGGCCATGTGAGATCCCATGGATGGAGGAATTCCTTACATTCTTGTGCGTTGGTGGAGTTTGGGTCTTCTAGGTGAAGGTTGATGTCTCCTAGTAATAGTATGTTGGAGTTAGTCGCACAAGTGTTTGAAATGAAGTCAGTGAAGATAGTCTGGCCTTCGTTCCAATTTCCTGGTGGTCTATAAAACAGGACAGAGTTCAGGTGATCAAGCAGAGTTTTGCTGCGGATTCTGATTGAGGCAATTTCAAGTTGGGGTGTTATGGACTCGGCAACGGTTTTGATGGTAAACTGGGATCGATAGATTAATGCTATGCCTCCGCCTCTCTCTTCCTATTTTATATCCTGGGGGGCATAGATCTAGGATTATGGGGTCCTTTTGGTCACGGATCCAGGGTTCATTAATGAAGAGTAGGTCAAGGTTTTCTGACGTGATCCAGTCTGTTACAAGTGTCATTTTGCTTACTACGGATCTGGCATTGATGTAGCCCATTTGAATTGTTTGGTATGGATCAGTTATGTTTGGTGTTATGTGGATTTTTGTTAGTTGTCAATTCTTTGTTGTTGTGGGTTTGTTGTGGGGGTTCTTTTCCTTTTGATGAGGTTGTCCGCATGTTGATGTTCTTCCTTTGTTTTTGTTGTTATCGGTTTGGTGAGGTGAGGTGTGCCTGGTCAGTCTTTGGGGATAGAGTAGTATGGGGATGATGTTGTTTTCTGCGAGTGGGATAGTTAGTGTTAGGTGAAGCAGTGATAAGGAGTAAATTAATAGGAGTAATTTGAAGGTATTCATTTTGGTGACCAATTTGGGCTTCTAGCAGGCCATGTTCTGTAGGCTCTTGGTGGTTCCGTCTGCCTCCCAGGAGCGCCCACGCGTGCTCCCTGTATCCGCTTCTTGATGCGGCCTCGCTGGATCCAACGCCTCTCTCCCGCTGCCCTCATGAGACAGACGAGTTGCAGTTGGCAGATCCAGGCGCACGATTGGGGTCGCACGATTGTGTGGTCCCAGGTGTGGTCTCGGTCGCCTCCCGTTGCACTGGGTGAGATGCAGGCTGTCCAGTCCACTGCAAGACTTTTGGTTAATCTCTGTTTCCACTCCCTTGTGCAGCCGTCATTGTCATACACTGTTCCCTAGCAGGGAGATTTAATAGATTGGAGTGGAAGTGAGCCTATCTGGTGGTTTATTGGTCAGTCTCCGTTTCCATGCCCCGCGCTGTCGTCATTTCCATTCACTCAGATCGCTGTCGAGGTTCAGTGGACTGGAATGGAAGTGAGCCTGTCTAGTCCTTTAAGATTGTGAGTCCTGTCTAGTTCAGCTAGTCCCTGGCTAATCTCTATTTCCACTCCCCCGCGCAGCCGCCACTCCCACACACTCAAATCAAAGCAAGCAAACCTGTATCGGGGTGCACATTTTCTTCCGTTACCGTTGTTCCATCTACAACGGGTCCGATCTGCCTGACGGATCGGCCCCGCAATCGCCAGCCTCTCCGGTCTCGGCTCCACTTGCCCGCCTCTCCGGCTCTGGGTCTACAGTGATGCTCCCCGCTCTTCTCCTTGACCCACTGCCTCGTGCGGCGTTCATCCGGGTGGCGTCTCCGGTCGGCTGGGTGATGCCATGGGTGGCGCTGTGACTCTGGGTAAGGTGGGAGCCTTGGCTCGTGGGGTGGTGGCGGCCGCAACCCCAGGCAAGGTGGAGACCGCGGTCGGCTTCTGACAGCGACTACTCCTCGGCAGAGCACCTGCAGGAGGTTCTGGCCCACCCGTGCGACCCACTTCACCCTTGGGATCTGAGTCCGCTGTGTGCGGGGCCGATCGATCCCCATCCTTGGCCGACCTGGAACCTGGGTCACCGGAGCTAACTGCTTGTGGCCTCTAGGTAGAGGCCATCTTACAAAATTATCTCAATTCAGGCTGTGTATAGGCCTTGAGCTTCCGTCAGGGGTATCCTTATTACTATGAAGTCATTTGATTTAGCTGCAGCTATGTTTTGGGCAGTATCCTAAAATAAGATATCCAGTGGCTTTAAAACGTGTTCCTGGTGCATCAAGAACATATCCATCCTAGATAACCATTTTTGGTCTGTCCCAGACACTGCTGACTCTTTAATATCTGCAAACAGAGAATGTAAGAGATATTAAAGAGAGGTATTCATGACAGAGAAAAGCAACAGGAGAAGCTTTTTGCTGGTAAGGCCTAATCCATTGACATCAACATCAGAAACATGAAACGCTGGAGATGTATTGGCGTTGAAGGTGTCTCAGTCACTGTCCATGTTGAGCATTGATAAGAGGATATTAGGAACATCATTATCCGAGTCATGTCTGAAAAAGAGAAAGGATTGGTTCTTGTCTTCATTGGTGCCAAGGGAGTGTAATGCTGGTCATTGGGTGGAGGCTGGGACACCTTGGCATCACTCCCCATTGAAGCATAGCACTGAGGCATTGAAGTTGCCATTGTCTTCGAAGTGCTGTTGCTGTGAGGACCAGTTATCCTCCATGCCAAATGGAAGGGATGCACCACCCCCCATGGACCCAAGACCCTGGTCCGATACACCCCGTGACTCAGGAGAATATGCCCATGTCTTTTTCAATAGTGGCCTTTGAGGAGCAGATGGAGTGCATCTTTGCTTGGCTCAGTACTGTGGCTTTGACATCGATGTCAAGTGCAGAAACAGTCCAACTGATACTCAAGGCCCATTCTCAGCCTGCAAGAGATACCTGAGGCTGAAGGTCTTGGAAAAGAGATCCATGGGTCTCCCTTCAGATTCCTCTCCACCCCTCAAGAGGTGTAAATCCCCTCTTGAGCAACTCTTGTTTATTGATTTTGTCGGGAAGATGGCCCAGGCCATCCCATTTTCAGTTAGAGACGAAGGAGGAGCCCAGGGCAGAAGTATTGAATAGCTTCCAATTCCTCAAGCCACCCAAGGAGGCAGTGACAGTGCCCATTCCCAAAATTCTAAAGGAGTTTCACATGAGAATGGGAGCGACCCCCCCCCCCCCCCCTCTGTTTCTGCTATTAGTAAAGAAGGTCCATTCAATGTACAGAGTCCAAAAGGCTCCTTGATTCGAGAAGCAGCAGCTTCCTCACCATTCCATAGTGGTTGAATCTGCTCTCAAAAGAGCCAGAAGTTCAAAGACCTACTTCTGGGTGTACTCTGGGAGGGAGGCTCAGATAATGGAATCTTGGGGGGGGGGGGGGGAAGACTTTATTTCAGAATGCTTTGCTCACATCCCGCATATTTTCCTACCAGCTCTACTTTCTCTGTTTCTAGTGGGCTCACAATCTAAGTTTTTGTACCTGGGGTAATGGAGGGTTAAGTGACTTGCCCAGGATTACAAGGAACCACAGTGTGACTCAACCTGGGGAACTGGATTTTTCAGCCCCCTGTGCTAACCACTAGGCTACTCCCCCACTCTATTGCACTCATAGGCATAGGTATTCTCCACACTCCCGCTTCTCCCAGTCTAGACAGGGATCTTGCTCTCATCGTAGACAGCAGAGTGCCCAGAAGTCCCTGTCAGTGTTGCAGCCAAAACCAGGGATGGGGTTTTGCCTCCACAGAAACATAGCTTCAGTCCCTATATCCATTCCAGATAACCTTTGGATAGAAGGGAGGCTAAGTTTTTGCAAACGAATGGCCTTTGTGACCTCAGATTATTGGGTTCTCAGAATAGAATGGATGGGGTACCATCTACAGTCAGTGGATCAGCCTCCAAATTGCCCACCAAGAGTATTAGAGTCAAGCTCTCGACATGAAATATGCCATAGACCCGATATTTTGCAGTACCTGTTAGAACATGGTCAGAGCTTGGACCCTAAATTTTTCATGTGTTGCAGATGCAAGCTAATTAGTCTCAAACTTGTTAGGGTTCTTTTAAGTAACACAGCAGTACCTGTCAAATTTAGGAGACTTAAAGCATTAAATGCTAGCATGGAAATTTCTAAAAAAAAGAAAAGCATGGTCAGTACAAGACAAGCTAGAAGCTTTAGATCTTTTAAAATTAGGAAAAATGCAAATGGAGGTGTGCAAACACATATGTGTTGGTGAGTCCACACTATGGGGGTGGATCAATGACAAAGCAAAACTTATGGCAATCCACAAGTGATTTTCACACTGATGAAGGTGTCCAATGAAAATGGCTAAAGCAAGCAAGCAAGCGATAGCCCCCTTGGTAAAGCAGTGTTCACTTGGTTTACCCAAGAATGAGCAGAAAGAACACCTATCTGCAGAGAAATAATCAGGAATCAAACAGAAAAGCTAAAAAATGAACTAGATCACCAGCGTGGGCAACAAGCAGAGGAGAAGGAATTTAAAGCAAGTAAGGGTTGGCTTACACCAGGGGTAGGCAACTCCGGTCCTCGAGAGCCGCAGGCAGGTCAGGTTTTCAGGATATCCACAATGAATATGCAGGAGATAGATTTGCAAGCACTGCCTCCATGGTATGCAAATCTATCTCCTGCATATTCATTGTGGATATCCTGAAAACCTGACCTACCTGCGGCTCTCGAAGGACCAGAGTTGCCTACCCCTGGCTTACACGATATAAAAAGAGACATGGCATCCAGAAAGTTGCAATTTCAAGGGAAGTTTAATTGGCTGACACTCAGGCAGACAGTGATTATCCACCAAAGTTAAAAGCCATCATAAAAGGAGGTAATGTTCCAGAGCAAATTTACAATTGCAGTGAGACAGGACTTTGCTATCACATGCTTTCTGATCAGACGCTAGCCAGTATGAAGAACAAAAGGCACAGAGTGATGATGCTGATTTGTGTAAGTAAGACTGGCACACAAAGTAAAACTATTATGCATAGGGAAATCGAGGTCCCCCCTCCCCTGTGTTTCCACTACAAAAACTTGCAAATGCTAGCATTTTCTTACCATCACAGTAAAAACGCATGGAGGACTGCCAACATTTTTGCAGAGTGGTTTCACAAACTGTTTATGCCATCTGTGTGTGCACATTTAAGGAAGAAAAACGTCAAACTTAAAGCATGTCTGCTACTGGACAACTGCCCCCCCCCCCCCCCCATCCCTAAGAAGAAAACCTTATCAGCCGTGATGGGAAAATTAAGGTCAGTTACTTCAGCACCTCCAAACTCCAACCTTTGGACCAAGGTGTCATTGCACTATTCAACATGCACTATCGAAAAAAATTTAAACTGATCATTGATGAGGAAATAACCATCATTGAATGTCTGAAAATATTTACAGTCACCACTGGTTTTGATCTAGCAGGGAGGGCATGGGATGTAATCACACCATCTATAATCTCCAGTGGTTGCTGTCCCTTTCCCTGGCCATTGAAAGTAAAACTGAAAGGAGATACCAGGCTCTATGACAGTGTCAGGTATTATGGGCATTCCTAGCAAGCAGGAAGCAAGTCTGAAAAGTAGTCTAGTTGTTAGTGCAGTGGACTTTAAAGCAAAGGGCCCAGGTTCAGATGTGACTGAAACATGTCTAACTTAGGAAGTCCTTCTTTTTAGACTTGGACATTTCTTCCTTTTTGGTAATCGCTGTTGAACGTCCTGATTTTAGGCCCTCCCTAGTCTCCCCAGGGCGTCCCTTTTCTGCCTTTGCAAAATTGGGGTTTGGACATTTCAAGCACATGGATGTCCATACGCTTCAAAAATAAGCACTTTAAGTATCTGCCTGTTACAACACCAGTTGTTGCATTGTTCTCCTTTTATCTGTTATCCCCTCTCGAACACACACTTCTTCCCTACCAACCCCTTCTGTTCCCTTGACTTACCTTTTCTCCTTCTGCCCTTTTCAATTATTTTAACTGTTCTATTGGCATTGTAGTTCGTTTCTGGCTTATATAATACTTTTTAATTGCACACCTCCTAGATGGATTTTCCGTGCAAAATATATCAAATGTTAATGAAGGTTGGATCTGTCGAAGGAAGACTCATGAGTGAGGAATGCTGTCCTTGTCTTTGGGGAAGAAATGAAGTTACTTACCTGTAGTAGGTGTTCTCTGAGGATAGCAGGATATAAATCCTCACAACACTCCCACTTCCCCAAGGAGTTTTACTCCTCTAAGCTTGTAATGGACTGAGGAGATCCAGCATAGCAGCAAGAGGGAAGAGGTATGCATGCACAAAAGCTTCTTGGAACAGATGCTGGAGTAGTGCTTCCCATGCTGTGTTTTATCAGTGATATCACCTGTGGGTGAGGATTCATGTCCTCTGAGAACACCTGTTAATAGGTAAATAGCTTAATTTTGTTCACATCTTCCAGCAACAAATTCCAGACCCTAATTATGCGTTGAGTGAAAAAATATTTTCTCAGATTTGTTCTAGATACACTAATTAGGAGCTTCATGGCAATGCTCTGTAGTCTTTGTACTTTTTGAAAGAGTAAGCAACCAGTAGACATTTGCCTGTTCCACTCCACTTATGATTTTTATAGCCATCTCTTCTCCAAATTGAATGAGAGAGTTGGCAGAAGGAAACTTTTTATATGACCCCCATCACAAAAGTAATCTTTAAAGTATGCAAAAACACTGAAACTTTTTGCATTTAGAGAAAAAACAATGAAACATTTGTAGAAAAGAATGCCTTCCTAGTTGTTAAGCACATGCCATGTTTTAGCATCGTGTGATTAGGAGCAGAATGTGTTCAACTAAATATTGTCGTATCTTAGATATTAATAACCCAGTCAGCAGTGAAATTGATGCTGTAAAGAGGGTGGATATTTTAGCAAGTTGATGATCTAAAGCAGCTCTTATGAAACTTTCTGTGGTCATGACCCCATTCGAGTGATCATAGAAAGTATTTGAACCTCCTTCCCACCCCCACACCGAAGCATGGGCCAGTTACATATCTGTGAAGGGCCTGCCCATGTCAAGACCCCAGCTGGGTTTTGTGACTCCAGCAATCTGAGAAATCCTGATCATTGCATACCTCAACAGGAATAAAAGATGAAAGCTTTGGATTGACCTTCATAGTCCCCAGGCCTGAAATGATTGATAATTGCTGGGGATATCTCAGACATGCAGTGCATACAAGAAGAACATAGACTAGTTCTGAGCTAGAAGAGTTTTGCAAGAAAAAATGGGAATATTCCAAAAGCAAGAATAGAAAGTCTTTTTAGCTGAAGGAGGCTTTACAAAGTATGGACTGAAAGAGTGTCCAAACTTTTGCACCTGCCATATTCACTGTTTTGAATCTGTAGAAAATAACTGAAATAGCAAAATTGCAGAAACATGTCATGTTTAACTTTGCGCTATGTAGAGCTTGTGTCAACTTCTGCTCGCTTAGGAATTCATTGAAACGTGGTTTGATCAGAGATGCTTATATGTCTTCAGCAGCAGACTAGCTAACCTACCGAAGAGGGCTTTAAACTAGAATCGTTGGGGCATGGTGATCAAAGCCCTCAAATAAGTGAAGCATTAAATACCTCTGCACAAATGGGAAAAAGGACAATGACTGGAGAGCAGTATATACTAATGCCCAACGTATGGGAAATAAGGTTTCGGATCTTGAGGCTGACTTGAATTTAGTGGCGATCACAAAGGCATGGTTCACAGAGAACCATGTCTGCAATATAATTATACCGGGCAAGACGATATCTGTTCAGGAAAGACATGGTAGGAAGAAAGGGAGTGGGAGTGGCATTATATGTTAAAGATATTTAAGCCACACAATTGCAGGACCTACAGGATAAGGAAGAGGCACTGTGGGTCAATCTGGAAAGGGGGAATGGCAAAGACCTTGACCTACTCTTCGTCAATGAAATCTGGATCCACGACCAAAAGGACCTAGACCTGTGCACTCCAGGATACAAAATCACACACTGGACCAGAAAGGAAAAGAGAGGCGGAGGCATAGCACTAATCTATAGATCCCACTTTACCACCGAAACCACTGCTGAGTCCACGACACCTCAACTTGAAATTGCCTCAATCAGAAACCAGAACAAAACCCTACGAGATCATTTGAATTGTGTCTTGTTTTACAGACCTCCAGGTAATTGGAACGAAGGCCAGACTAACTTCATGGACTTCATTTCAAACACATGTGTAACCAACGCCAATGTACTAGTTTTAGAAGACATCAACCTTCACTTAGAAGACCCAAACTCAATCAACGCACGAGAATATAAGGAATTCCTCCACCTTATGGGATCTCAAATGGCCACAAATAAAAGCAACCCACATCAAAGGGCACACACTTGATCTTAGCATTGCTACTTTACACTGTAAGAATTTTCTGATAAAAACCGCTACCCCACCATGCCTACCACTCGAGGAAGAGAAGAATACCTCCGCAACCCAATGCCGTTGCAACTTTAAATGCTCAGTGTCTGTCAACCTTGTTCCTTGCAGGCAAGCTTCTACAGAAATTTCTATCACTGCTGTACTCCAGGAGCCCAGCCTCCCCCAGAGCTCAATCATGTCGCTTTTCATGTCACCTCCTTTCTGGCAACAAAGCCAGCATCTCCTACAAGAAATATAGAATGCTGGCAAGAAAATACAGATGATTTTAGTGGCTATGAAAAAAAAGGAAGACTCTATTCGTGCCTACTCCCAAAAACCCCTACCTGTCCTATAAGCACTACTACTACTACTATTTAGCATTTCTATAGCGCTACAAGGCGTACGCAGCGCTGCACAAACATAGAAGAAAGAAAGTCCCTGCTCAAAGAGCTTACAATCTAATAGACAAAAAATAAATAAAGTAATCAAATCAATTAATGTGAATGGGAAGGAAGAGAGGAGGGTAGGTGGAGGCGAGTGGTTACAAGTGGTTACGAGTCAAAAGCAATGTTAAAGAGGTGGGCTTTCAGTCTAGATTTAAAGGTGGCCAATGATGGGGCAAGACGTAGGGGCTCAGGAAGTTTATTCCAGGCGTAGGGTGCAGCGAGACAGAAGGCGCGAAGTCTGGAGTTGGCAGTAGTGGAGAAGGGAACAGATAAGAAGGATTTATCCATGGAGCGGAGTGCACGGGAAGGGGTGTAGGGAAGGACGAGTGTGGAGAGATACTGGGGAGCAGCAGAGCGAGTACATTTATAGGTTAGTAGAAGAAGTTTGAACAGGATGCGAAAACGGATAGGGAGCCAGTGAAGCGACTTGAGGAGAGGGGTAGTATGAGTAAAGCGACCCTGGCGGAAGACGAGGATACTGGGCTAGATGGACTATTGGTCTGACCCAGTATGTCTACTTTTATGTTCTTATGAAGGCAGTGGTCAAAACTGAAAGGAGCTAACGGCAACAAATCTTTTTGTAAGGAAAGTAAATAATAGTAAAAGGAAAAGGAGCCACTTTGGTTCTCAGGAGTAGTAGCTTGAAAAGGTAATGGAAAAGAAGTTAGCCTTTATAACCAGCAAGAGATCGCAGAAAGAGAAAGACGGGCAACAATATCTGGAAAAACTAAGAGAAACCGTAGAGTAGTCAGGTAAACAAAGATGCAGATAGAAGAAAAAAATAGCCAAGGAGGTATATATTCAAAGCACTTAGCCTTCCAAAGTTCCATAGGTTTCTATGGAACTTTGGAAGGCTAAGTGCTTTGAAAATATCCGTCAATATGGTAAACCGGGGGGGGGGGGGCGACAATTTTTAGACATGTTAGTGATACGAGGAAGTGCAAAAGTGGCTTTTTGAGACTCAAAGGTGAAGGAGAGGAATATGTAGAAGCTGATTAAGGCAGATTTGCTTAACAAATATTTCTGTTCTGTGTTCACAGCTGAAGGGCTGCAGCTGAAGGACTGCAGAAGACAAACACAAATAGGAATGGAGGGGTGGTAGTCCCTGACCAATTTTCAGACGACTGTGTTTGTGAGGAGCTAGCTAAACTAAAGGTGGATGAAGCGATGGGGCTGGATGGCATACGTCCGAGGGTACTGAAGGAATGTTGGGAAGTTCTAGTGGCTCCACTGGTTGATATTTTCAGTGCTTCTCTAGAGTCAGGAGTGGTCCTGGAGAAAAGCAGATGTGGTCTTAATCCACAAAAGCGGAAGTAAGGAAGAGGTTGGCAACTACAGGCTGGTAAGTCTGACTTCTGTGGTACGTATATTAATGGAAATGCTTTTAATCCAGTGGATTACAGGACCTGAAGCAACATGGTTTCAGTAGAGGCAGGTCATGTCAGACAGATCTGATTAATTTCTTTGACTGGGTAACCAGAGAGTTAAGATCGAAGGAGAGTGCTAGATGTGGTTTATTTAGATTTTAGCAAAGCCTTTGACACGGTTCTGTTGCAGGAATGGATGCATGAATTTGTGATGCTTCAGGAGTCAGACAGCACACACCAGTATGAGAGAGAAATCTTCTTTATTTGCCAGCAAACAAAGCAAGACATCAGTTCTAGCTCTCTTCTCTTTCTCTCAGCTCTCTGTGTCTTTCTCTCAGCTCTCTGTGTCTTTCTCTCAGCTCTCTTCTTATGCTGTCTTCTCCTTCTTCTGTCTGTTCCTTCTGTCCTTCTCTTTCTTCTGAGCTCCTTCTGACGTAAACTGCTTCTGCTCCTACTTAAATAGGGTCCTAAGCCCTCCTCCTAGCCTAGCCCCCTTTACTCCCAATTGGTTAAGAAACTGATTGGCTACCTTGCCTCAACCAATCATTACTTTTGAAATATCAGTTACATAGGTTCCAGACATCCTAAACTGACCTGTGACCTGGGGCCCCTCATGCCAGACATTTGGTCTCCAGAACTCCTGCATGTTATTATGATTGATGTCTCATCTATAGCTTAAACTGGATTCCCTTAGAGACTAAGAGGCCCCATCTAACATTGGTTATTCTCATATTCCTAATCAGCTTCATACTACCTACTAACTAAACTCTGGCATTCATTAAAGAGGTCAAAAGTCAGTCTTACTTAATAGCATACATATCAGGCTATTGCTTCCAAGACCATTTCTGCATTTTACCTATAATTAATCAAGGAGAAGAGAGCTGACTAGTTCTGACCTTTTTCACCTCTCAGCTTATACATTGAACCAGCCAGAACTATGGCTAAGTCAAACCACATGTGGATCTCCTCACTGCAGTCTTAAACAGCAGACAAAGGATCATTTTAAAAGTAACACAGAGTTGAACAAACATCCTACACAGAATTATTAATTTACACAGAATCAGTATTCCTTATAAGATATATCTAAACATCAGGAATATCTAGAATTATTTAGAATCTAACTATTTCCTTATAACAAAATCTACATATCAAGAACTTCTGAAATAGTATTTCAGCCTTTTAAACTTCAGCATGTCTGGCTCATTCCTTTGTTCATTCATAATAGTTTACAGCTGTGCCAGCATTTAGCAATCCATCCCTCACAAGGGTCTTTCTGACCTTTCTGACCCAGCCCGGCAAGACTTTCAAATAATATGACCATCTGGCATACCTTCACTTCAGTTGCAAAGTAAAAAGTTAGAATTCTAACTTCAAGCTTTTAACAGAATTAACCCTTCATATGATTTCTTATATATATAATTATTCTTTGCTCATGGCTGCCTCATTCCCCCCTTTGAGACTAAAATCAGCTTATGCAGAGATAAGTCTCACATCTCAAACTCTGGAGACTATAGTGATCCTAACTAGGAATAGACTTGTGAATCACCATTACCCTACTTGTTAAGGTCCGACGGCATACTGCCGAAGCACATGAGGCCAGGAAACAAAACAACAACCCTGCTAAAACTAAGACTATTAGGGAAATGAACAAAGGACGTATCCAGGAGGTCAATGACCACCACCAGGAGGTAAGGTCTAATCCTCCTTGGTAATCCTCCACATTAAGGCTAGCCAACTGTAGGACTTTATCCATGGCATGCCTAACCACATGCGTCCTATTTATGACAATAGTACAGCACTCTGAAGAATTTAACACTGTGCAGAGACCACCCTGGGCTGCAAAGAGATAGTCAAGGCCCATACGATTATACCTAGAAACTATACTTAATTCATTAATTTGATCCTGCAATGCATTGACTACCACGTTCAGCTCATGAACTAAAACATGGAGTAGGGATTGAAGTCTCCGGGTAGCCATACCTAGTTCAGTAATACCCGCTACCGGGCCTCCAATTGGAATCCAGGCTGTGGCAGAAAGGGCTACAAGTCTCTTTTTAGTCAGAGGATAAGTAGAATTAATATACTGGAGGGCTAATTCAATCGCCTCATCCTCTGTGGCAACGGAGGAAGGTAAGGACAAAGCCTCTCGCTTAGAGCGGTGCGAGGATAGTGGCTTAAGAGGAATAACTTTAGGAAAATAATTCAAGGTTACCAATACACAAAAATCATATGTGGAGGGAAGAATCATGTGGAGGACATTATCACAGAGCCAGTAATGACCAAGAAGAGGGTGAGGAAAGTTCCCAATAAATGTTGGCTCAGGCTGGACAGGGTACTTAGGGTGCCCATAATGCGAGCCCCTATCCCAGGGGGAACGAAGACGAAATGGAGACTTTGCACACCATAGGCGCCAATCCCCAATTGTGACAGGCTGCTCATTTGTTAGTAACTCTTCATACCCCGGGGACTTATGAAAGTAGAAAATAAGCTTGGACACTATAGTCTTCTCAGTGGTACGCTTAGGAGCCAGATAATCACCTGGGTCATAATCTACAGGTATGGTAGCAGGGCACATAGGAGTACCTGGAGAAACTACCCACACAGATTCTCCTTTTTCTGGGAGAACATTAGTATAATTACAGGGAATGGGAAGAACAGTTGAGATGCTTCTTGTTAAACAAAACACTCCAGAAGCTGGATAGGGAGACGTAAAAACTGGCCTTAGAGAAGATTCAGAGGGGGAAGTAGCATTATAAAAGGACCACCAAGTATAATCCTGGCTCCAAGGGCCTGAACTCGAAAAGTAGGGAGGTATAAGAGCTGGGAGTTGCACAGGGACAGGTACAGCTGGGACATCTGTGGTATAAGGAGAAAATCGGGAACACACAATACAAGGGGAAGTAATCTTTGCCTGGCTAATTAGTTCCTGGACTGAGTGTAACCAAAGGTTGGAGCGAGTTGGGGTATTAGGAACAAGGAGGCAAGGAGTAGAAAACAACAAAAGCATCCAAACTACTAACATTTTCTTTCTTCCTAATCTAAAACAAATACAGCAAACTAATTAAGCAATAATATTTCAACAGTCTGTGCTAATCACAGATTACTCTCATATAGTGTTCTCAGTCTTTGAGTTCTTATACCAGTTGGGATAGACCCTCAACTGACAAGGATCAAGCTCTCAAATTCCAGGAAAGCCAGAATCCGGCAAGAAAGAGTCTCAGTATGAAGCCGAAGTTCAGCCGCTCCTGCAGTATGCAGTTGACCCTTCTTTTCAGCTAGTAGATTCTTTGGTTCGGGTCAGGCGCAACTTCAATGGCTCCGCTGGATCTCTTCTGCTCTCCACTGTCTAGGCTCCGTCTGATCCGTGCTGGGCTCAGTCTGGTCAGCAGACTTAATTCGAGACCAATGGACCCATGGAGTTATCCCTGCGACCTTCACAGCTGCAGGGGTAGAAAGCAAAACAGTAAAAGGTCCTTTCCATCGGGGCCCCAAAGGCTGGAGCTTCCAGTCTTTCACCCAAACTCTATCCCCTGGCAGGAAGGAATGTACCTGAGCCTGGAAGGGGACAGGGTTTATTTCTCTCACATAAGACTGAAGCTCAGAAATTATCTTACCCAGGAGGGCTACCTGCTCCTGCACCTGGGCAGACCCTAAAATCCCTATGTCTCCCTTAATTCCCTGTAAAATGGCTGGGGGCTTCCCATACACAATTTCAAAGGGAGAGAGGGCTGTTCCTTTAGTTGGGGTGCATCGGAGGCGAAAGAGGGCTAGTGGCAATGCCTGTGGCCATTTCAATTGGGTTTCCTGACAAATCTTTGCTAGGCTATTTTTCAAGGTTCTGTTTGCTCGCTCAACCTGCCCTGAACTCTGGGGACGATAGGCACAATGCAATTTCCAGGTAATGCGCAATGCGCGGGACAGGGCCTGAAGTGTAGCTTCAACAAAGGCGGGACCATTATCTGAACCTATGGCAAGGGGCAGTCCATACCTGGGGATGACATCCCTAAGGAGAGCTCGAGCTACTTCTGTGGCTTTCTCAGTGACTGTAGGATATGCTTCCACCCACCCAGAAAAGGTACAGACCATAACTAAGAGATATCGGAGCCTACCGCTCCTGGGCATTTCTGTGAAGTCTATAACTAGGGACTCAAAGGGTGTTAGTCCTCTAGACTGAACTCCTGGTGGAATACGGGGTCCCTGACGAGCATTATTCTGGGCACAGAGAGTACATCGGGCAGAGGCAGTGGCAACCAGACTATCCAATCCTTCCAGCACCACTACTCGATTGAGTAGGCGGGCTAGTGCTGTTTTCCCTAAGTGTGATAGGTCATGAGCTTGAGACACTACAGGCCAAGCTAGGTGGCGTGGCACCAGAACTCTGGTATCAGGGAGATGTAACCAGCCATCAGGTCTCCTTACTGCACCTTCTTCTTGAGCCCATTTCTCTTCCGTTTGGGTGTACATAGGCGTCCATTCTTGCAGTCGAATTTGGAACAGGGGGGTCACAGTACTTGCTGGGGGTCCTCGAGCAGCTTCCTTGGCCACCCGATCAGCATGGCGGTTCCCTCGGGCCACTGGAGTATCTATTCTTTGGTGTCCCCTGCAATGAATAACAGCTACCTTCTTAGGGGCCCACACAGCCTCTAGCAGCTGAAGTATTTCAGGTCCATACTTAACAGGTTGGCCTGCAGCATTTATGAGTCCCTTTTCCTTATACAAAGCTCCATGAGCATGTAGGGTTGTGAAAGCATACTTAGAATCAGTATAAATGTTGGTCACCAGTCCTGCTGCTAACTCCAGAGCTCGTATGAGGGCCACAAGTTCTGCTTTCTGGGCTGAAGTTCCTTGGGGCAGGGCTCTTGCTTCTATCACCTTGTCCTCTGTCACCACAGCATAGCCTGCCAATCGCTTGGAGTTCTCCACATAACTGCTTCCATCTGTGAAATAAATTACATCTGGGTCCCTCCACGGAACATCTTTAAGATCTGGTCGACTGGAGTACACTTCATCCATAGTTTGGATACAGTCATGATCTGGTGGTCCCTCAGATGCTGGCAAAAGAGTAGCAGGATTGAATGTAGCCACTGTTTCCAGGTGTATCCGTGGATTCTCACACAAACTAGCTTGGTACTTAACCATACGGTTATTTGTAAACCAGTGGTTGCCCTTATACTCCATGAGGGTGAGAACTGCGTGGGGGACTTTAACAACCAGTTCTTGCCCCAAGGTCAACTTATCAGCTTCCTGGACCAGTAAGGCTGTTGCTGCAATGGCCCTCATGCAGGCTGGCCATCCTTTAGCCACTCCATCCAGCTGTTTAGACAGGTATGCAACAGGCCTCTGCCAGGATCCCATCATCTGGGTCAGCACACCCAGAGCAACCCCCTGTCGCTCATGAACATACAGTGAGAAAGGTTTCTCCACATCAGGAAGGCCTAACGCAGGGGCTTGGAGTAGGGCTTTCTTTATGGCAATGAAGGATTGTTGAGCAGTAGGTCCCCATTCAAATGGTTCCTTTTCACCCCCCTTTGTGGCTTGGTAAAGGGGTTTCGCCATCAATGCAAAATTTGGAATCCAAATTCTGCAGAATCCAGCTGCTCCCAGGAATTCCCTAACTTCTCTTCTGGACTTGGGTTGGGGAATTGCAGCTACCGCTTGCTTCCTACTAGCATCCAGTCTCCGACTTCCCTGGGAAATGCAAAAACCCAGATACTTCACTTCTGACTGACAGAGTTGGGCCTTTGAGCGTGAGACCTTATAGCCTGCATCCAAGAGTAGCTCCAGCAATTCTCTAGTAGCCTCAAAACACTCTTCCTGGGTCACTGCTGCAATCAGGAGGTCATCTACATACTGGAGTAAAACTCGCCTGGAAGGCTCAGATTTAAAAGTCTTAAGGTCTTGCCCTAGGGCTGTCCCAAAAATAGTGGGGGAATTCTTGAACCCCTGTGGCAGGCGGGTCCATGTATACTGAAGCTTCCTTCCTGTTACTGGGTTTTCCCATTGAAAGGCAAAAAGCAATTGACTGGCGGGGGCCACCCGAATACAAAAGAAGGCATCTTTTAGGTCTAGTGTCGTGAAATGGGTAGCTCCAGAAGGTATCAATCCTAGCAGGACATATGGATTAGGCACTACAGGGTGTAATGAGATAGTGGATTTGTTGACCACTCGTAAGTCTTGGACTGGCCGGTAGTCCTCAGTCCCTGGCTTCTGAACTGGCAATAGTGGCGTATTCCATGGAGACTGGCAAGGACGAATAATTCCATAGGATAACAGACGATTCAAATGTGCTTGAATCCCTTCCAGAGCCTTTCTGGGAATTGGGTATTGGCGAAGATGGATTGGCCGGGCACTTGGAAGTAAGTCTACATGTACAGGAGGAATATTTCGGGCCAACCCTGGGGGATTATCTTCTGCCCATACCCCACTGACCTGAAAGCTGTCTGCCAGGGGTAGGTCAACTTGGCCATGCGACTGATGCAGCCGCCATTCTTCTTCAAGAGGGCAGCAGAAACTCAATATACCCTTAGGGCTGGATGTCGGGGGCCGAAAGGAGACTAAAGTCTGGCCATCAGAGTCAAAGGAAATCTGGGCCCTAAGCTTGGACAGCAGGTCTCGACCTAACAAAGGGATTGGACAGTCTGGCATATACAGGAATTCATGAGTGACTATGTGTGAGCCTAATTGGCATCTACGGGTTGTCAGGAAGGGCCTCCGGTTCTGCACCCCCGTGGCTCCCACCACTCGGACAGTTTTTCCAGACACAGGCGCTAATCGCTCCGTCACAACAGAATGTTCAGCTCCTGTATCAATCATGAATGGAATTGAGCGGCTCCCTATAGTTAGCTTGACCATAGGTTCCTGGGAGCCCAGTTTATAGGAACCCGGTCTGTCCTATTCGTCCCATTCTGCCATCTCGGCTATCCCGATGATGTCAGATTCAGGAGGCTCATATCTTCCCTCTCGAACTCGGCCTCGGCTTCCTCGATCTCCTGGTCCCCTTCTCAGTCCCTGGCGCCTCTGGGGGCATTCATCTTTCCAGTGCCCTCTTTCCTTACAATAGGCACACTGATCCCTCTCCAATCTTGGTCTGGGATTCTCCCCCCTTGGCCGGGATTGATTGAAGGAATCTCGGGCCCTGGCTGGTGGTCCGGGGTCCCACTTTGGCTTCCCATTAGCTAGAGGTCGACCTCGGTTAAGGGTGGAATTAGTAATGGCTGCCGCTAAAAGGTCGGCCTTCTTCTGCATCTTCCGGTCAGCCTCTCGGCGCACCTCCTGATCTCTATTAATGAAAACCTTGGTTGCGATCTCAATTAGCTGGGTGGTATTCATCCCTGCGAATCCCTCCTGACGCTGCAACTTCTTCCGGATATCTGGCATACTCTGGGCCACCAATGCACTATTCACCATTCTCTGGTTTTCTTGGGCTTCAGGGTCAAATGGGGTGTATGTTCTGTAGGCTTCAATTAGTCGCTCTAGAAAGGCCCCAGGGGATTCAGTTGCCCCTTGGAGAATTTCAGAGACCTTTGCCAGATTAATGGGCCTCTTTATGCCTTTCCTCATACCTTCCAGTAAGTCCCGGCAATAGCCAGACAACAGTTCATAGTGCTGCCCATCATTTGGATCCCAATCTGGAGCTGCGCGAGGAAACCGAGCTCTAACCCATCCCTCTGGGTCCTGTGTCCTCTCGGGAACACGCTCTCGCGTGATGGCCTCAGCATTTTGCAAAATCTTCCGCCTCTCCTCAGTTGTGAAGAGGGTCAAGAGAAGTTGTTGACAATCAGTCCAGGTTGGGTTATGGGTGGCCATAATGCTAGTCACTAGGTCCACCACTGCCTGAGGCTTTTCAGTATAAGAGGGGTAATGCGTCTTCCAATTCAGGAGATCAGTGGTTGTGAAGGGTACATACTGATAGGCCTGTGCCTGTATAACCTGACCCTGATTATTAGGATCTGGTCGAGTGGTAGTTACCTGGCGGAGTGGCAGAACTCTCGAGGAGGTGGGAATGGAATCTGAGGTAGAGCTAGGAGCTACCCTCCTATCATGCTCAAAGGTGATTGCAGCAGGTCTAACCCATTCAGTGGAGGTGTGTTGAACCCCTGAGGGATGGGGAGGGGTACTCATAGACTGAGAGGTGGTCACAGGTGAGTCAGTCCATTGAAAGGGATGCCGGGCCCCTAATGAATGGGTAGGGGTATTAGAGGGAGAGGCTGGGCTGTCAGGAGTTGAGGAGTCAGGGAGTGGAACCCAAAACGGGTCTTCAGAGGTTAACAGGAGAGGATGTGGCACAGAAGGGTAGAGGCCAGGTGAAAAGTCCAACCTAGGGTGTGGCAGGTTTGGCACAGGAGGGGAAGAACTATCCGGAGAAGCCTGTGCTGGAGAGGCTTGGGCTGGGCGGCGTGGATCTCTAGGGGTGGCACGGAACCCCAACAATGGGCCATAAGGTGGTGGCTCAAGATCTGAGGGGTCATCAGAGAGTATAGGTTTCTCGGACAGGGTAGGGGCGGAAGCCACCGATTGGGTGGTAAGCTTCCTGGGGCTCTTTCCCTCTTCTAGTTTAGATTTTCTAATCTTTCTTTGAACACAGCCTAACATGAATTTTACTGGGGATCCCATATAAGTTTTCAACCAGGAGGGAGGGTCAGTCACAAGGCTGTCCCAGGAATCTATATAAGGGAGTTGTTCAGAATATTCTGATTCTCCTACTACTATGCTGTAGACCTTCCGGATTACTTCAATATCTAAACTGCCACTAGGGGGCCACCCCACTCCCATAGATGGCCACTCAACTTCACACAAGGTTCTTAAAGTACCTGAGCTTAAAGTCTGTCCATAGTCATTAATTAAAAATCCTTTTCTAAAGTTTTTAAGCATACAATCTAGGGGGGGTAGCAATTTGTCTAGATGATTTCCCACCCATAATGCTTACAGTTACAACACACAAAGAGGGGGGGAATTTTTGAAAGTGCAGTAAGGGGTCTGCACTCTCGAGACACTAGGTAGACAGACAGCAATCGCTTCCTTCCGTTGCTGACCAATTGAACTCGCGTTAATTGGAAATGCAGCTATAAGAAGTCCGCACTCATTAACATTCACGCATCATACATTCCATACAGAAAATCCCACCCAACAATTTCAGATTTCTCAGATACAGATATGCTCAAGCGTTTTCGCTTCTAGTCCCCGCGACTAGAAGGTACTAGGGCCTTCGCTGAGAATTGATCAGATTCTCCTTCCCTCCTTCTTGAGGGGCTGATTTACAATTTTCTAGCTAGAATTACAATACAAAATACAGAATACATACCCGGCGAATGTTCTCCAGTCAGTTGGGTGCTGGGATTAATGCAGGATTCATCCCACCGCTGCCACCAAGAATTGTTGCAGGAATGGATGCATGAATTTGTGATGCTTCAGGAGTCAGACAGCACACACCAGTATGAGAGAGAAATCTTCTTTATTTGCCAGCAAACAAAGCAAGACATCAGTTCTAGCTCTCTTCTCTTTCTCTCAGCTCTCTGTGTCTTTCTCTCAGCTCTCTGTGTCTTTCTCTCAGCTCTCTTCTTATGCTGTCTTCTCCTTCTTCTGTCTGTTCCTTCTGTCCTTCTCTTTCTTCTGAGCTCCTTCTGACGTAAACTGCTTCTGCTCCTACTTAAATAGGGTCCTAAGCCCTCCTCCTAGCCTAGCCCCCTTTACTCCCAATTGGTTAAGAAACTGATTGGCTACCTTGCCTCAACCAATCATTACTTTTGAAATATCAGTTACATAGGTTCCAGACATCCTAAACTGACCTGTGACCTGGGGCCCCTCATGCCAGACATTTGGTCTCCAGAACTCCTGCATGTTATTATGATTGATGTCTCATCTATAGCTTAAACTGGATTCCCTTAGAGACTAAGAGGCCCCATCTAACATTGGTTATTCTCATATTCCTAATCAGCTTCATACTACCTACTAACTAAACTCTGGCATTCATTAAAGAGGTCAAAAGTCAGTCTTACTTAATAGCATACATATCAGGCTATTGCTTCCAAGACCATTTCTGCATTTTACCTATAATTAATCAAGGAGAAGAGAGCTGACTAGTTCTGACCTTTTTCACCTCTCAGCTTATACATTGAACCAGCCAGAACTATGGCTAAGTCAAACCACATGTGGATCTCCTCACTGCAGTCTTAAACAGCAGACAAAGGATCATTTTAAAAGTAACACAGAGTTGAACAAACATCCTACACAGAATTATTAATTTACACAGAATCAGTATTCCTTATAAGATATATCTAAACATCAGGAATATCTAGAATTATTTAGAATCTAACTATTTCCTTATAACAAAATCTACATATCAAGAACTTCTGAAATAGTATTTCAGCCTTTTAAACTTCAGCATGTCTGGCTCATTCCTTTGTTCATTCATAATAGTTTACAGCTGTGCCAGCATTTAGCAATCCATCCCTCACAAGGGTCTTTCTGACCTTTCTGACCCAGCCCGGCAAGACTTTCAAATAATATGAACCATCTGGCATACCTTCACTTCAGTTGCAAAGTAAAAAGTTAGAATTCTAACTTCAAGCTTTTAACAGAATTAACCCTTCATATGATTTCTTATATATATAATTATTCTTTGCTCATGGCTGCCTCAGTTCCACATAGATTACTAAGAAATAAACTGATTGCCCTCGGTATGGGCCCTGAAGTGACTGTCTGGGTTAGGAACTGGGAAATTGAGCTTAGTGTGAGGAAAAGGACGTTACCAGTGGTGTGCCATAAGATTCGGTTCTCAGGTTGATTTTTTAAAAACATTTTTGTAAGTGGTTTTGCTGAAGGAGTGTCTAGTAAGGTTTGATACCAAAATCTGCAATAGGGTAGACACCCCAAATGGATAATGAGGAAGGACTTAGTCATGCTAGAAGAATGGTCTGGAATTTGGCAGTTTAAATTTAATGCTAAAAAATGTAGGGTCATAGATTTGGGCTGCAAAAACCCGAGGGAACGGTACAGTTTAGGGGATGAAGAACGTTTGTGCACGAAGGAGGAGTGGGACTTGTGATCATATATGATAATCTTAAGGTGGCCAAACAGGTAGAAAATGCGATGGTGAAAGCTAGAAGGATACTTGGGTGCATAGGGAGAGGAATGGACAGTAGAAAAAAGGAGGTGGTGATGCCCTTGTATTAGACTCTGGTGAGACCTCATTCTGGAGGCCACACCTTCAAAAAGATATAAACAGGATGGAGTCGATCCAGAGGGCAGCTACTAAAATGGTCACTGGTCTTCGTCATAAAGTGTATGGGGACAGACTTAAAGATCTCAATATGTATACTTTGGGAGAAATGCAGGAGAGGGGAGATATGATGGAGAAATTTAAATACATAAGCAGCATAAATGTACGGGAGGTGAGTCTCTTTCATTTGAAAGGAAGCTTATTCCAACAGTTCAAAGACTAGGGGACATTCAAGGAAGTTGTATAATAATACTTTTATGTTTAAATCTTTTTATTAATAGTAACAGAGCTTGTACAGGTTATGCAAAGAAAAGAGACCAGTACAAATTGTCAAGGTTATAACTCAAATCACCATATAAATATTTACATTTTATCCCCCCCTCCCTGCCTCCCCCCCCCCGACCCATCCCTCCCCTGAAGTTTATTAAAGTAAACCATCCTTGTAGAGTGCAGCAACATGCATGATATGTTATTCAGGTTATCTGGTAACAAGGAGGTCTCGGCCGATCAACCAACATCCTTTCTCATGAGGCAGTGACTTAATGACATGTATAGTAATAGTATAGTAATACTTTTAAAACAAATAGGTAGAAATATTTTTTTTCACTCAATGAATAGTTAAACTCTAGAACTCTTTGCCAGATGGTGTGGTAACAGCAGTTAGCATATCTGGGTTTAAAAAAGGTTTGGACAAGTACCTAGAGGAAAATTGAGACAGGCATGGGGAAGCTTCTGCTTGCCCAGGGATTGATAGAATGGAATGTTGCCACTGTTCGACTTTCTGCCAGGTACTTGTGACCTGGATTGTCCACTGTTGGAAACAGGATACTGGGCTAGATGGACCATTGGTCTGACCCAGTATGGTTATTCTTATGTTCTTATGTATGTTCGTGGAACGGCCTCCCGGTGGAAGTAGTGGAGATAAAAACGGTATCTGAATTCAAGAGAGCTTGAGACAGGTATATAGGATCGCTAAGGGAGTGACTGGATAGGCCTTATGGTCTTTTTCTGCCTACATTTTTCTGTGTTTCTATGTTTTTTCTATGTTTGCTGTACCAAACAAGTAACTTGATCATTAGCACTCTTACATGTGTAGGTTTACTGTCTAGTATTTTCTATTTCACACTCAAGTGAGCAAATATGTGTATTTTGCTAGAGCAAGCAAATGTTCATACTTAGTGTGTATATTTCTTAGAAGAGTTAATGTGAGCAAATGTCTGTATTATTTAACAATGTTGTTGAGCAAATGCATGCACTTGTTAATCACCAGATCTAGCAACCTAAACCCTTATTAACAAGCAAATATTTGGAATAAGCAATCTTCAAGGAAAGCAGGAATGGATGCTTTTAACCCTCACAGTGAATAGTGCCCTGAACAAAGGAAGGAAATACTCCACTTGTTTACAGTTAAGAGTGAGGCAAGGGACCTGCCCAAACAGGATATTATGTTACCTTCTTGCTTACTTTACTTTACAACATTTGATTTCTTGAAATGTTTCCAGCAAGATCAGCCGGAGTTATGCCCCTCCCCGCCTGAACCCAGTTGGCAGTCCAATTCCAGCCAGGTGCTGGCTTCACACTCCCTTTCTCCAGTGGCTCTGCCACCAGCCTTGCTCCAACCTCCTCCTATTCACAGACGGCCTTTTTGTCAGAGTTTGTCTTTTGCCGTATCTGCTGTTTTGGTTGTGTTTTGTTTAATTCAGAACCTGGCTTTGTGCTATAACAATGAGGCATGACTGGTATATTGTTAGGATCAGAGGATTTGCACACTTGTGGTTTGTTGCAAGAAATGCATACAATGTTTTATTTTGAGAAGCTTATTTGTTTAGGTTTATCCATTTTGCAAGATGACATTATCTCCCTTCACTCCACATCCCCTGTCCTGAAGTAAGTTCAGTGTGTGTGGTTCCAGCATAGTGAATTGTCACAGAAACTGGTTAAAAAGTGACTGGTATGGTTGCACAACTCCATTACATAATGCAAGGGTTTTTGTTTTTTGTTACTGAGATAAGTAGGAATATTGGTATCACAGAGCCTTGCAAGCAAGTATCACTTTGCAGGATGCAGTGCCTTTTGCTACAGTGAGGTTTCTGCATCATTTACATCCCAGAGAATTATGAGCTAACGCACTTTAAATTATGTGCCAAAAGATTCAGAATTATGCTTTTATTTTTCCACACATAGGTTAAATAAAGGAGAACTTGCTTATAAATAGATGCAGGTACTTTTTGCAACAGTTGTGAGACTAAGTGGGCAGTGAACAATTTACTTCAGTATGAGTGAATGAGGATGTGGCTAGTAGGTGCAATGTGTTTCAGTGTGTAGAATGAGCAACTGAAGTTCAGTATGTTTAATGGGTGGAGTGTCGTTTGCAAGTTTGCAGTAGGGGACTGTTGTGCATGTCTGTAGCCCAGTGGGTGGAATGCATGGGTGGGAAATGTAGGTTGCAGGTAGGGATTTATCAGATAGAAGAATGTTTGCAAGTTGTGTGTGATTCTTGTAAATTGAGTGGAGAGGTGGCTGTGTGTGCATGTGTCTGCATGCTGCATGTGTGTGATGATGTGGCTTTTATTTATTTGTAACCATGCTGTTGTGTTCCCCTTTCAACTGGCCTCACTGCCTCCACCCCCACTCTGGTGATTCCTTCTCTTCTTCCACTTCCTTTCCCTGTAAAAGACTTTGGTCTGCTGCTGCCCCTTAAGGCCACCCCCTCCCCCATTGGTCAGCCATCCCTCCTTTACCCTCTTCCCTATGTGGAGAGTAATTCTATGACAGTGCCTCTGTATATAGGTACCTAGAGGACGCCTGGTTGGAGCATATTCCGTGAAGGAAAGTAGGCCCCTTCTTTCCCTTATACAATAGTAGCCTATCCAGGTTTATCTGCGTGTATGAGGGAAAGGGAAATGGGACTTGATATACCGCCTTTCTGAGGTTTTTGCAACTACATTCAAAGCGGTTTACATATATTCAGGTACTTATTTTGTATCAGGGGCAATGGAGGATTAAGTGACTTGCCCAGAGTCACAAGGAGCTGCAGTTGGAATCGAACTCAGTTCTCCAGGATCAAAGGCCACTGCACTAACCACTAGGCTACTCCTGTTAGGCCTGAGCACTTAAGCCAGCCTTAGAGCTGGTGTAAATGCTTCTGCCTAAATGCACGAGAGATAAGTGTCCATGAAATAATGAGTGGAGACTCAAACGCGTGAAACCATTCCTCCCAAGGGAAGTATTTCGCAGCCTGATACAATCAATGGTACTAAGCCATGCAGACTACTGCAACGGAATCTATGCGGGATGCAAAGAACAAATCATAAAGAAACTTCAGACCGCACAAAACACAGCATCCAGGCTTATATTTGGAAAAATGCGTTATGAAAGCGCCAAACCCCTATGACAAAAACTGCACTGGCTCCCAATCAAAGAACATATCGCTTTCAAAATCTGTGCAATAATTCACAAAATTATTTATGGAGAAGCCCCGGGATATATGACAGACCTCATTGACCTGCCAACTAGAAACACCACACGATCAGCACGTTCATACCTAAATCTCCATTATTCAAGCAGCAAAGGACTCGTATACAAATCAACTTACGCATCCAGCTTTTCCTATTTAAGCGCACAGCTACGGAACGCACTGCCTAAAGTAGTAAAAACTACGGTCGACCACTTACATTTCCAAAAGGTCCTAAAAACTAACCTGTTCAGAAAGGCATACCCCATGACCCAACATAAATAACCTGGACACTTGTGACATAACGAAACCAAAGACCGTAATGGACATAGCCTAACTATTCATTTTTCTCTCTAAGTTCCCCCAATGTATTCACCATACTTGAACCTTTTTCTACCATAATATCACTTTGTTGTTCATACCGGAACTGCAAACGCTGTTATGGTACTATGTAAGCCACATTGAGCCTGCAAATAGGTGGGAAAATGTGGGATACAAATGTAAAATAATAATAATACTCTTCCCAAAAATACTAGGACATGGGGGCACGCAATGAAGCTACAAAGTAGCAAATTTAAAACAAATCAGAGAAAATATTTTTTCACTCAAAATGTAATTAAACTCTGGAATTCGTTGCCAGAGAATGTAGTAAAAGCAGTTAGCTATGAGGAGTTTAAAAAAAGGTTTGGCTAGCTTCCTACAAGAAAAGTCTATAAGCCATTATTAAAATGGACTTGGAGAAAATCCACTGCTATTTCTAGGATAAGCAGCATAAAATGTATTATACTGTTTTGGGATCTTGCCAGGTACTTGTAACCTGGATTGGCCACTGTTGGAAACAGGATGCTGGGCTTAATGGACCTTCAGTCCCAGTATGGTAACACTTATGAATTCTTAAGTTACTCATATAAGTGTGAGTCCTGCCCAAGCTCTGCCCAGACTCTGTTTGTTCATTCATCTGTCAGATGTGCACGGTGTTAGATATGTGCATGCCATGGTAACATCAAGACTTGGATTACTGCAATGCACTATACAATGGTCTGACTACAAAGGGCCTGCACCAGCTCCAGTTGATTCAGAATGCAGCAGCAAGACTTCTAGAAGGTTGCAAGCGACATGACCACATCACACCATTTTTGCAAAAATTTCATTGGCTACCAGTACAATACAGGGCTAAATTTAAAACTCTATGTCTGATCTTCAAGGCCCGGATGATCCTCCACACACCGCCAAGGACACTAAGGTCCTCCCAAGGACTTTCACTAACTACACCCTCTCCGAAAGACATTACACGATGTAGCCCCTACACTCTGGAATGCATTGCCTGAAAGGCTCCGCTTAACACAAGACTACCTCTGCTTCAGGAAGCAGGTGAAAGCTTGGCTCTTCAACCAAGCCTTTAATGGAAGAAGTAACTAACTTGTTAGTCTCACTCACATACACAAGGATTGACTCGGGCTGGACATACTGCAGCGGGACATGTTTATCCATTCCTACCCTAGCTGAGATAATATTTAACCATCTCTCTGACCTCACGTGCAACTTTCTTCAAATCAATCACCTTACTCTCGAATTCTTCCTACTTTCTTACTCATTTATACGTTACAACTTTGCCTTACCCCTCACTACCAATTATAATGTTCTAGTACATATTGTGTTGTCATTGCAAGTATACTTTGTATTGTTTGAATATTTTTACTGCTCTAATTGCCTACTGCTCATGCTTGATCTATTCTTACTGTACACCGCCTTGAGTGAATTCCTTCAAAAATGCGGTAAATAAATCCTAATAATAAAATTTACAAGTGGATTTTTTGCATTTACATGTATATATGCCACAGTTGTAATCATTTACTTGTATAACTGGCATATAAATATTTGTGCTTTTATAGAATTTACCCCTGTCTGCCCTTCCTCCAGGGATTTCTCCTCTCCCGCATCAGGCCCTGTACTTTTCTCTCTTTCTTCATCAGATCCTCTGTGCCTCCCCTTGAGACATCCCTTGCTTTTTAACCCCGTGAGGATCCTGACCCTTTTTATGTCCAGGAGAACCCCCCTACCACCACTACCACCCAGTCATTTCCAGGCTTTTCTCTTTCCCTGTAAATTGATCCCCTCCTCCCTCTGGTTCAAGCATACCATGTAGGCCAATCCAGCTGTTCTCCCAGGAGGCCAAAAGAGTGTAGCAATCTTCCCAGGTAACTCTGCTCTGACTGTACTGTCAACTCAGTGGGAGCGCGTGCAAGCTCCGTGCTGTTTTCCTGCTGTGTGCTAACAGGTCTCCAACTGACTCTGTCTGTACCGTTATGCTAGCCCCTCCTCTTTTGTCCAGTGGGAACATGTGGCCGACTGATTGGCTTTGAATGACTGCCATCACATCTGTTTGCTCCCGCTATGCCTGCACAGAAGATTGGGCTGCCTTTTTCTGTTGTGATTTTGCACGCAAATGTTAATTATGTAGAAAATTATGCGCACACACAATCGCATAATTCTGTAGGTGTACTCGGTGGAAATTTTTATGATCACGGTGTTAAAGCAGCTCCACAGTTGGCATTCCTGAAAATATCAGTTCACTGGTTTCTCAGTAGATTTTAATCTGTTGGTTTATGGTTTATTGAATTTGATACACCTCCTTCCTGGTATGCAGAGCAAGGCAGTTTACATAACAGATTCCTGAGAAAAGGAGAATGGAACACCATTAAATCTTATTTGTAGGGCTCATTATTATTATTATTATTTTTAATTCCAATGTTTTGCCTTTTGGGGGGGGGCATAAAAGTTGCATGCCTGTAATAACTTACTGTACTCTGTTTTTAACAATATTCGAGATATTTTCCTGGCATGGCAGCTTGTGTACTGTCAAAGTAATACATAAAGTAGAAAGAATTGCCAGAACAGAAATACAATATTTGGGTTCAGATGTTGTATCTAGTAACGTTATGACCTGGTCACAGGATATAACCCACCTGACTGCACCAGCTGCTGTTTCTTCCTCAGATGCTGATACTCATTCTTATGTGGAAGAGTTTATTTTATTATCCTTGTCAGTACTCTAGGCCTGTTCAGTTGACCTGATCACCAAACAAATCTCTTGAGGTCTCTACAGTTCTGTTGAAACTTGGAGAATAGACTAAAGGTCAGAGCTGGCATTAGACATATTGGAGTGTGTTTCTGAAGCTGTAGCTCAGTGATCTCTCTCTGCTTCACCAAGGGGATCTCTCTTTTGGCACTAACCCCTTTCCCTCCCCAGTTTTGCCCTGTTTTGTTAATGGTTGGTATACGAGTAGGATACAGAGCCAAGCATGTCATGGAGGCCACAGAGTAGTTTTGTGATGGAATTAAGGCTGAAACTAATCTAGATGTGCACAGGTAGAATCTGAGCACATCTAGAAATATGAGCAAACTGAAGAAAAGGTTTGCTTTGCTATAGTTTGGAGGTGAAGAAAGGGTTAAGGAGGTAGATATTACAGAAAGTACTGCAGAGAGGAGGATGGGGTAAAGAAACAGGAAATGAGCAGGGCTCAGGGAGCTGATATTTACCTTATAAGGAGTTGGTCCCTGCAACCCCAGGTCCCCTCGCAGCTTCCTGTCTCCCGCCCTCCCAGCAGGAGGACTGAAGGCACTTCTGTTTTTCTGTGTGTTTTTTAGTGTTCTAGCCACTAAGAGGAATTGCTAATTGTCATTTTTCTTTAAAGAACTGTGAGCAGCTGTAATGAAAGCAAAAATGTATTTTTCTCTTCTGCCCTGCAGCAACTTTGCAGGACTCTCTCCTCCCCTCTGTACTGGGTAGGTGATAGGGCTGAGCCACCTCCTTTCTGATTCATAGGCAGGAATGTTCTGTTACAGTGACCTATGTAATGGAGACTTCCTCTGTATGCATGTTGTAAGATTCATAGTTGCTTTCTTCCCGTATACAATTGCTTATCTCAAGAGAAATCCCTCAGTGAGCTTCATGCAGTGGAGAGGAATGAGCCAGCTAGCAGTGCAGCCTTAAACAGGATTTAAGGTCACCACTGAATCTTTTTGTCACCTTAGGCAGAGGGTCATTGGCAGATCTGGGGATTAGAACTGAGCTGCAGGGAGATAAAATGACTCAGCCCTTTACTATTTTCATTAGGCCTTCCCTCCCCTATGTATATTATTCTCTGCCTTTTAATTCTCATATCTCGGGGGCAAAACTTTTCTCTCTGAAACAGAACATCGCAGAAAGCTATTCAGTAGAGTCATTCACCAATGGCAGTGCAGTAAGCGAATGAGACACAAATTGAGTGCACTCAGAAATTGCGCACTAATTAGGGAAAATTCTGTCGACACATGCGTTCTGCGGTAAGGAGGCCTTCATTGTGTACAAGTTCAAAGAAAGCAAACCTGCTGGCACACACATGTGCGTTAACTGGACTTAGCTTTACAAACATTTCTTGCTCATGAAATTTTTGTGGGGCTGATATTAATGCACAGAGCAACCTTCTAGTTCATGCACAGATGTATACTGGCACTTTTTGTTTTTTTGTTCGGACATGTGCACATTGCTGTTACCTCCCGTTTTGTCTTTGAAATTTTCATGAAGTCTTTATTAATACTTAAAACACAGATTCAAGTACATAGCACATCGTATACAGCATAGTACATTTCAATTGTACAGAACCAATCTCTGGTAATGTGGATGACAGATAATACAACACATAGTAAGATTCTCACTGCATACCCATCAACCCAGACATTTCTTGCTGTACGATTGCGCCCAGGAGACTATTCAGATTTGTAATTTTGTATATGTTAATCCCCACCGTTTTGTCTTTTAAAGTTGTAGGCAATCCTAATTGTTGAAAAAAAAGAGCCATTAAACCCTGTCAACCAATCCTGTGCACCCTGGATCTGGTGACAATTTTCTCGTCCGTTGACATCCCAAGTTTACTTCTGTGCATTGCAGAGGAATAGCAAACGGCCTCTTTACCGTTCATTTTAATATAGTGTGCACCCATTGCTCCTAGGGGAATTCTGTGCAACTCTGTGCAGAATGTGCACAGAACCCCCCCCCCCCCCCCCCCCCACACACACACACACACAGAATATCAGGTCTCTCTACCCCCTCCCTGCACAGGAGGAGGAGGAAGTGAACTGCTGCACATCGGCTCACTTCGTCCTCCTCTGCCAGCTTAGACCAGAGTGCTTATGTTTCAACATTTTTATTGACAAACCAATACAGAAATAAAGCTTTCACAAATGAATCTACAAAAGCAATTGTCATCTGTGTTCATTATCATAGTCTAACATGGTTTTCTTTTCACCCCCCACCCCACCCCACCCTCCCCTCTAGACCAGAGTGTTTATATGAACTGTGGGGGTCCCGCGGTTCACATAAGCAGACGTGACCCAATGCACAGTGATTCACTTCTCCTCCTCCTCCTCCCAATCCCTGCCACGAGGGCAAGATGCACTAAACTGAATGAGGCTTTAACGGGCCTTTAACGAACAGTTTTCCTACCCTGGCATGCATTAATGCCCAATTTCCGACCACGGTAGCAGCAAACGAAAACGGGATGCAGATGAGCAAATTGTGTAGAAACTCTATTGAAATGAGATGCATCAAAGTTTACTGCTTGCCCTAACGCTGGAAAACAATGGGAAAGCTAACGAGAGGTCTGTACCTCTTGGGGCTGCCCGGCTGTCATAAAGCATGTCATAACATGTTTATGTAGTGCGTGCAATGTTTTGACGCGCTATATATGTGTGGGTACGTCAGTGTGCACAGTACTACTAGTACTACTAATGACACACAGCGGACAAATGGCTGCACGGGGAAGAAAACCAAACTTCTCGGATATGGATGTGCAGTGGTTGGCGCAGCTGTTCACCATAAATGAAAAACGCCTTTTCCCCCGTCCAGGGAAAAAACGCAACATCCTGAGGATGGACAGAGGGTGGAAAATAGTGCAACGGCTATTTAATAAGTGTTGCTCATACCTCAGATCCGTAAGTATTGGCAGTACTCTTTAACATTGCTTTTGACTCGTAACCACTCGCCTCCACCTACCCTCCTCTCCTCCTTCTTGTACACATTAATTGATTTGATTACTTTATTTTTTGTCTATTAAGATTGTAAGCTCTTTGAGCAGGGACTGTCTTTCTTCTATGCTTGTTCAGCGCTGCGTACGCCTTGTAGCGCTATAAAAATGCATACTAGTAGTAGTAATCTCAAGGAGTATCAACATTTCATGTAGAACCCCAAAGAATGGCAAGATTCTGGAATCGTAAAGAGTGACAAGATTCCATGCAAGATTCGTAACCACTTGTAACCACTCGCCTCCACCTACCCTCTTCTCCTCATTCCTGTACACATTAATTGATTTGATTTGCTTACTTTATTTATTTTTTGTCTATTAGATTGTAAGCTCTTTGAGCAGGAACTTTCTTCTATGTTTGTGCAGCGCTGCGTACGCCTTGTAGTGCTATAGTAATGCTAAATAGTAGTAGTAGTAGTATAGTGACATTTGTATGTGCGTGTTAAAACATTTCACTAATGACCCTTTGTGTACTGGCCAACAATTTTTATGCAAACAAAAAGGATGAAGCAACGTGGCACACACGATGGAAAATTGCAAGCAGAAAAACCAACGAAAAATCAAGCTGGAGGCAGTACTCGCCAGTAGCCCTGTGATCGCAAAAACAAACATTGCAGCGACGCGATTCTTACACGCCGTGGACGCACGCCTATGAGGTCACATGCGCACATTAGCCACGCCGATACCGTGTGCTTTCCGACTGAATCTGTGCGCATGTGTTTCCTACTCCGCTACGGGGGATTGCACCAGATTAGCGAAACTTTCATGCATCCGACCTTTGAATACCGCACCGAACATTTCTGAGGTGTTTATTTTAGTGCATTCTTCGTTTTTTCAAATTCGGTAAGTTCTTTTACGTTTTAGATTCTTTTACGTTTGATTGATGCATCTTGCCCTAAATCTCTGTGTAGGAGAGAGAGAGTCATCTCCAGGAGTACACTTTTTTTTTTTTTTTTTGTTACATTTGTACCCCGCGCTTTCCCATTCATGGCAGGCTCTATGCGGTGGGCAATGGAGGGTTAAGTGACTTGCCCAGAGTCACAAGGAGCTGCCTGTGCCGGGAATCGAACTCAGTTCCTCAGGACCAAAGTCCACCACCCTAACCACTAGGCCACTCCTCCACAATGAAGGGAGGGGGCAGAGAAACATGAATGTGCCATTGGGGAGGGTGGGCAGGCTAAGTTGTGTTATCGGGGAGGCTGGAGCTTGAAGAGGGAAAAAGGAGGAAATTTCGGTCCTTAGAATGGGGAAATTCTGTGCAAAAACACTACAAATAAACAACACCGAATTTTCAAAAACTTTGCACAGAATTCCTCCAAGAGGAAACCGTTGTCTACCATACGAGTTAGTTGCAATGGTGAACCCCTTTCTGCATCATGCGGCCAGTAACGTGTGCTTCTGTCTACAGTAGCTTTCTGCATTGTCCTCATTTACTGAGCAGTACTTCGTTATAAAATGGGAGTGCCTTCTGCCAAAAAAAAAAAATTAATAGCTTACTGTATGTTCAGCAAACAGTCTTAGGCACTGACAAATGTAGAGTGTACATGTTTAGCATGTAGGTTTGTCACAGGGCCTTGGTTCTGGTGGTGGGAGCTGCAAGAATTTTGCAGCCTGCATGTTCTGTGCTTATTTTTGTAAAGAAGTCAGTGTGTCTTCTCTCCCTTCTTAATTATGGTATGAGAGAGTGGATTTTTTAAAAAGTTTTATATCTATGATGAAAGTCCCTGTCACTAGAGACGCTTAAAATTGAACTGCTTTATCCGTTACTTAAAAGCAGCCTTTTCAAACTGAAATTAGAATGTATGATAAGGACCTCAAAAGCTATATAGTATATAGAGAGGTCTCCTGCTTCACTATAACCACAGGAACTCTGTGGAACGAATGAGTGTTCTACTAAGACGTGACATAAAGTAACTTTGTTTATGAAATTTTTCCCCTCTAGAACCCTTCAAGGGTTGTGTATGTGATAGGAACATGTAACTTCTACAAATTACCTCAGAAGCTTAGAAATATTTAAATGTTTCGGAAGAGCAGAAGCACCACCAGAGGACAGAGTACTGCCGAAATAAGCTTATATGGAAGGATGGTGCATTATTAGGTTTCTTGAATGAAGGGGCATTGCCTGATGGCAGGGACATGGTGAGGTTATGTTGCTATGAGGTCAGGCTTGTAGAAGATTGCTGAGGTGTGATTACGGTTGCACAGGTATCAGGCAGTGTCAGACAGCAGAGACAAGGCTACACAGGGTGTGAGGATGTTTTCAGATGGCAGGGCCATAGTTACTCAGGTGTGAGTGATTCTGAAGGAGAGATATGTGGTGAGGTTATTTGGATAAGAGGGCAGTGCTGGGTAGCAGAAAAAGTTAGATTTATATGCAAATGTTAGGCACCTTGATCAAGCTGTATATTTCAGTGAATCTCTAGGAACAGAAGCAGACAACCTCTATAATGGTACAAACTTGCACAGTCTGGTAGATTATTTGAAGTAATTTAAGTGGACAGGAGCCAAATCGTGCTCAGTGGTCTGGCCGCTGATACTTAGCGGCATTTAACTGGGCAGTACCACTGAATATTGGCTCTGACCAGCCATTCCAAAAGTGGGTAGGAGAAAGGTGTTCCAAAAGTAGAGTTGGGGAGGAGCCAGAAGCTGTGCAGTTGCCATCAATAGTCAGTTCCAGTCAGTGCAATTTTTCTAGCAAAAAGGTGCCGGTACTCCAATGCCAGGCCACCCTTCAGGGGTGGGGTGATCACTGAGGGACTCACTCCACAATAGCCAGGCCCCCTGCAACCAGTCACAGAATCTATGACAAGGCAGAATTGGTGTCTTGAGCCTGAGCTCTTTCATTAAAACTTGTGGTCCATGGGTCAATTTTAGGAGACACTGGAAAAGGTACCAGTACTCAGTACCCCTCAAAAAAGCCCTGGTTCCAGTGCTTACATAGCTAAGCAAGCAGTTAGGACCTTATAAAAAGTCATCCTAATTTTGGTCACTTTGCTTTGTGGTTGCTGGCACTGAATATTAGTTGGCACCTGCGCATAGCTTCTGGGTAGCAGCTGATGTTGTATGTGAACTCCTTCCTCCCACTCCCCCCCACCCCCCCGACAGCCTCCCCATGATAGGTGTCTTTGAGATCCACCCCTCAGGGCCTACCTATATCCCTGGTGGTCTAGTGGGAGGGGGGTGTCTTCTGGGCTGGAACAATCCCTGCTTGCTCTTGCCCCTAGCGGTTGCCTTATAAAGATGGCCTGGAGCTCAAGCGGTAGTCTTGCAATACTACCACTAGAGGTCAGCCTTCGGAATAAGAGCAAAGGAGAAAGGTGAGCAGGTTGGGGATTGAGAACGGGAAAGAGAAAGTAGGTGAGAGATGAGTGAGGATAACAAGCAGGTAGGAAGATTAGGGAATACGAGGGAGAGGGAAGATAGCTGAAAGAGTGAACGTGTGTGAGGGGGGTATATGAAAAAGGTGAGGGAGAGAGTGATCTACTTATCATTTCTATAGCGCTGCAAGGCGTACGCAGTGCTGTACACCATACGCAGAAGACAGTCCCTGCTCAAAGAGCTTACAATCTAGATAAGACAGGTAAACAGAACAATTAAGGGTAAGGGAATAAAGAGGTGAGGACAAAGGACAGGGTAAGTGAGTTCGGAGTCAAAAGCAGAGGTAAAGAGGTGGGTTTTGAGTTTGGACTTGATGTGGGAAATATTGAGTCAGGTGGTGTGAAGAAGGTACAAGAGTGGAGGATCTCAAACCCCCTGCTTCCCAAACGCTGCCACACCTCACATCTATCATTTTTATTGCAAACCGCTTTGATTTTTTTATTAATTTATTTTAAAAAACGTTAACCTACTTACATAAAAGACAAAACAAAACAGCTACCTCAATTGCTACTAACCCCTCTTTAATCTCCCATATATATTGAAAGGCCGTAATAAATATAAACATCTCATAACACCCATCTGTGAAGATCTGCAAGACCTACACATGCAAGTCAAAGAGTCATAAAGCACTCTTGAACTTACCATGAAGATGTTAACAGAGAATGCAGTGTTGTATGTCATGTGTTTATTAATTTGTGTAAGCTAAATAATTTTGAAAAATTTACATTAGTTTGTTTGTTTTTTTTAATATAAAGAGGTGCTGTGCTTGAGAGCCTTTCACGCTCCTGAGTCTGCTGCTTCCACCTCCACTATCCACAAATACTTCAGACCGTAGCCCTGCCTTTCCTCCTGCCCCCTTCTCTCACACAATTCCGCTTTTTTGTAGGCTACAAATTAAGTTCTTGGATTTGTAATCCATTCCCCTTTTATTGAAGTTAGCACTACAAGTACCAGAATGCATTGAGAGAAGAATATCAGAAAGCCAGGACAGGGCTAAAGTCACATGGCATGATGTATTTCCTCTGTCAGGTAGCAGCAGTGGCTGCAGTGAAAATGTTATGCTTTGTATTTTCTGGTGTTTGACAGGTCTGTACTGTTTTTACAACTTTTTATTAAAAATGATGTTTTATTCTTTGTTTTTTCTGGGTTGGAACTTCACCAGGTGACGAGTATGATGTGTGTGCTATCTGTCTGGATGAGTATGAGGAAGGAGACCAGCTGAGGATCCTGCCTTGCTCTCATGGTAAGTCATTCCTTTGTACTCTGCTCTGGCCGGTGTCTACTGCAGACACTAGAAGGTAGTTTATACATTAAAATAATTAGCAGTGCTGGCAATACCTGAAAGCCTCTAGTGAAAAGAAACATTTCTTAACAAATCATGAAAAAATGTGGGTAATGCAGAGAGAAGTTAGAATGGAAAGTTCAGGTTTAATTCTTGGCCCCCTTCAACGGAAAGGTCCATGCCGCCACAGAATTTAGTATGGGAGTTTAAAGCACTGACGATTATGTGGTGGATAGTGGCGTAGCCAGAACTGATTTTTGGGGAGGGTGGGCAGTGCTAATATGAGTGTCCACTACTCATACAGGTCTGAACTGTGCTGATTATTTTTTTTAATTTTTTATTACATTTGTACCCCGCGCTTTCCCACTCATGGCAGGCTCAATGCGGCGGGCAATGGAGGGTTAAGTGACATTGCCCAGAGTCACAAGGAGCTGCCTGTGCCGGGAATCGAACTCAGTTCCCCAGGACCAAAGTCCACCACCCTAACCACTAGGCCACTCCTCCACTGTTGCTACTATTTGAGATTCTACATGGAATGTTGCTATTCCACTAGCAACATTCCATGTAGAAGTCGGCCCTTGCAGATCACCAATGTGGCCGCGCAGGCTTCTGCTTCTGTGAGTCTGACGTCCTGCACATACGTGCAGGACATCAGACTCACAGAAACAGAAGCCTGCGCAGCCTTGTACATGGAATGTTGCTAGTGGAATAGCAACATTCCATGTAGAATCTCCAATAGTAGTAACATTCCATGTAGAATCTCCAATAGTATCTATTTTATTTTTGTTACATTTGTATCCCATGCTTTCCCACTCACGGCAGGCTCAATGCGGCTTACATGGGGCAATGGAGGGTTAAGTGACTTGCCCAGAGTCACAAGGAGCTGCCTGTGCCTGAAGTGGGAATCGAACTCAGTTCCTCAGGACCAAAGTCCACCACCCTAACCACTAGGCCACTCCTCCACTGTTGCTACTATTTGAGATTCTACATGGAATGTTGCTATTCCACTAGCAACATTCCATGTAGAAGTCGGCCCTTGCAGATCACCAATGTGGCCGCGCAGGCTTCTGCTTCTGTGAGTCTGACGTCCTGCACATACGTGCAGGACATCAGACTCACAGAAACAGAAGCCTGCGCAGCCTTGTACATGGAATGTTGCTAGTGGAATAGCAACATTCCATGTAGAATCTCCAATAGTAGCAACATTCCATGTAGAATCTCCAATAGTATCTATTTTATTTTTATTACAGGCTCAATGCGGCAATGGAGGGTTAAGTGACATTGCTCAGAGTCACAAGGAGCTGCCTGTGCCGGGAATCAAACTCAATTCCTCAGTTCCCCAGGACCAAAGTCCACCACCCTAACCACTAGGCCACTCCTCCACTCCACTCTTATAAGTCTAATAATATGAGGGCGTGAAGTTTGTACAGCGCTGCGTATGCCTTGTAGCGCTATAGAAATGCTAAATAGTAGTAGTAGTAGTAATTAAAAAAAAAATCTGTACTTCACTATATAGTGCTCCAGAAACAAAATGTTAACACACTATAAATGATAGTTTATTAGAAGGAAAAGCCTTGGTAATGAATCAAGCACAGGACTACACTAAGGAAACGTATAGGAGTTATGTAAAGGTCCAGTTGATTCCCTGATGCAGTGGGGTTTGGGTTGTTGTTTTTTTTTTTTTTACTGCAAAACACTGGCCATCATTGGGCAGACCAACAAATAAGTTCTCTCAGGACAAGCAGACGGTTGTATTCTCACAGCTGGGTGATGTCATCTGACGGAGCATGGTGCGGATAATAAGTACATAAGTACATAAGTAGTGCCATACTGGGAAAGACCAAAGGTCCATCTAGCCCAGCATCCTGTCACCGACAGTGGCCAATCCAGGTCAAGGGCACCTGGCACGCTCCCTAAACGTAAAAACATTCCAGACAAGTTATACCTAAAAATGCGGAATTTTTCTAAGTCCATTTAATAGCGGTCTATGGACTTGTCCTTTAGGAATCTATCTAACCCCTTTTTAAACTCCGTCAAGCTAACCGCCCGTACCACGTTCTCCGGCAACGAATTCCAGAGTCTAATTACACGTTGGGTGAAGAAAAATTTTCTCCGATTCGTTTTAAATTTACCACACTGTAGCTTCAACTCATGCCCTCTAGTCCTAGTATTTTTGGATAGCGTGAACAGTCGCTTCACATCCACCCGATCCATTCCACTCATTATTTTATACACTTCTATCATATCTCCCCTCAGCCTTCCTACCATCCCTCAGTTTTCATTTTTCCGTGAAGCAGAGAGATGCATCTTCATGTTCTCCTCACAGTGTGTATATCTCTGACTTTCGCAATGCCTTCTCGTGTGAATATTTTTTCTCCTACTTTGAAGAATTTTTCTTTATTGTGTTGTTATTTCCCTTTAGTTTTACCAGTTTTCTTGGCTCTTAGTTTCTTTATTTTTCACAAGTTGCTAGGCTCGGTTAGGCTGGAGCACCAACCTCAGTTTGAATGCTTCCCCTTTTTCTGTTCACGATTGAGGAGTTTAATTTGACCGCAATTCTTTTTTCAATTTCCCAGAAGAACCCCAGTGGCTTCAGAAGGTGCGCCCAGTGCAATCGGGTGATTTCTGTGACAGACCCGCACTCATGGTTCATCGTGTGCCTTGGGCATGACCATGTGCCTAACTCTTCTATCTGTTTAAAAATGCAGTTAAGGACACAGAGTGGGCTCAACAGGAGAGACTTTTTGGCTCCTTAAAGGCTGGCACATCGTCATCAGCACTGGAAGCATCAACTTTGATGGCTGCCGAAACGTCAACGTCCGCTGGGAGTGCACCGGCATCGAGAAGTCTCCACCTCTCTGAACATCGGGCACTAAGAGTAGGCCCCGGGACTGGTCAGTATCGGACCTGACACTGAGGACATGTACAGGTTCGATGTCGTTCTTGTTGGCACTGAAGGACCCGTGATGCTGAGCATCGGAGGAAGCCCAAGAAGCATAACTATCAGTCCTCACTGATGCACAATGCCGGGACACCAACATCTCCGGTACCCGAGATGTGCTGGCACCGAGAGGAGAGCTCCCTTCTTTGAAAGAGGTGCTGGTGCGCAAGTCTCCGGGCAGCCAGGACCCTGCCACTGGTTCTGCACCAACACTGTCTCAGTCTGTTCCCTCCCGGCTCCTCCGCCTTTGCCGATGCCTTCCTTCAGTGAGCAGTTCTGAGCCATGCACAGATAAGAACATAAGATTAGCCTTACAGGGTCAGACCAATGGTCCATCTATCCCAGTATCCTGCTTCCAACAGTGACCAATCCAGGTTACAAGTAACTGGCAGAAACCCAATTAGTAGCAAAATTCCATGCTACCAATCCCAGGGCAAGCAATGGCTTCCCCCATGTCCATCTCAATAACAAGACTATAGACTTTTCCTCCAGGAAATTGTCCAAACATTTTTTAAACCCAGATGCACTAACCGTTGCTACCTCGTCCTCTGGCAGCGAGTTCCAGAGCTTATCCATTTGATTGAAAAAAATATTTCCTCCTATTTGTTTTAAAAGTATTTCCATGTAATTTCATTGTGTCCCCTGGTCCTTGTACTTTTTGAAAAAGGAAAAATCAATTCGCTTCTATCCGTTCTACACCACTCAGGATTGTATAGACCTCAGTCATATCCCCCCTCATCTGTCTCTTTTCCAAGCTGAAGAGCCCCAACCTCTTTCACCTTTCCTCATATTGGAGGAGCTCCATCCCCTTTATCATTTTGGTTGCTCTTCTTTGAACCTTTTTTAATTCTTTTTTTTGAGATACGGCGACCAGAATTGAACGCAATACTCAAGATGAGGTCGCACCATGGAGCGATACAGAGGCATTATAATATTCTTGCCCTTATTTTGCATCCCTTTCCTAATAATTCCTAGCATCTTGTTTGCTTTTTTGGCTGTTGCAACACATTGGGCAGAAGATTTCAGCGTATTGTGTACAATAACACCTAGATCTTTTTTCTTGAGTGCTGACTCCTAAGGCGGCCATTAGGTACTATGATTCGGATTATTCTTCCCAATGTGTATCACTTTTCATTTGTCCACATTAAATTTCATCTGCTATTTGGATGCCCAGTCTTCCAGTTTCCTATTGTCTTCTTGCAATTTTCACAATCTGCATGTGTTTTGACAACTTTTTGAATAGTTTTGCGTCATCTGCAAATTTAATCACCTCACTCATTGTTCCGTTTTCCAGATCATTTATATTTGAAGAACATATAACCACTTTGGAAACTGAACCATCTTTATCATATTAATTCTACCCATTAAAGAAATTGGCAATAAACGCCACTGCTCCAACTTCTCCTTGGTATCTTCAATCAGTTTCCCCACATTAAGCTGATATAAATTTGTCACATCCATGCTTAAATTAATCCCCAAATAACGAAATGAATCTGATGCCTACCTCAAAGGGAAACCCTCTCTCCATTCATCCTTCACTTGGACTGAGGAAGGTAAAGCCTCCGATTTCCCAAAATTCAATTGGAGACCTGCAAAGTCTCCATACTCACCAAAGATTTCCAGAAGAGCCGCCAAGGAACTTCGAGGACTCTCCAGATGTACCAGTATGTCATCAGCAAATGCCGCTACTTTGAAACAACCCTCCCCAACTCGAACCCCCTGAATATCGTCCGTTGTCAGTATCTCTCAAATTAAGGGATCTAACGTCAGCACAAAAAGAAGCGGCGATAGAGGGCATCCCGTAGGACTGGAAACATCGCTGATGACATTCCATTCACCAACACTGTTGCCTGTGGCTCCGCATACAATGCTCTTATTCCTGAAACAAAGAGACCCTCAAAGCCATATGCCCTCAATACTTCAAACATAAAGTCCCATCTCACCTTATCAAATGCTTTCTCTGCATCAAAACTTACTAGGATAGATGGTATCCCTCTCTTTGATCTCTGCTCCAAAGAAGTCAAAATTCTTGGTGATTGATCTTCCCTTCACGAATCCCACCTGTGCTTCATGTATAATTTCCGGAAGCACCTTAGCCATTCTATTAGCTAAAACTTTTGCCAACAACTTCACTTCAAAATTAAGCAAAGAGATCGGCCTATAAGATTCTGGCAACAACGGGTCCCTACCAGGTTTTGGCAATACAATTATTTGTGCCACCGTTAAGGACTGCGGCATAGATTCCAATTCTATAATTTTATTGAACATAGCAGCCAAAGGGGTTGTGATCTCCGTACCCATTAGTTTGTAAAACTCGGCTCTATACCCGTCAGCTCCAGGTGCCTTGTTCAACGCACTTTTCCCTATCGCCCCCTCCACTTCTTCCACACTTATTTGTTTATTCAACTGTCCTCTAGTTCCCTCATCTATCGAGGGCAGTAGCTTGGACTCCAAATATACGTCCCCCCTCAAACCTAAGTCCGGAGGGCTTTTATATAATTCTTTATAGTAACGGTGAAATACCTGAGAAATCTCCCGATCAGTACGGACTAAATGGCCCCTCGACTCCTGGATTTGCAGTATCCCCTGAGGGCGGGCTTTAGGTCTCAACAAATTGGCCAACAGTCTCCCCGTTTTATTACCATGCTTATATAGCTGATATTTATAATATGTTTGAGACTTTGCTGCTCGTTGATGGAGCAATGAGTTCAACGCCACCTGTGTCTCGAGTACTAATTGCCTGGTCTTCCCCGATTGTTCCTCCCCAAATCTCCAGATCATTTATAAATGTTAAATAGCACCAGTCCCAGTACAGATCCCTGCAGCACTCCACTATTCTCTGATCATGTACCGGTGTGGGAGAAGTTAAATAATATGAGTGACGATAGAGGGATCACCTTCTGGAGGCTAATCAATAGTCTAGCCTCTAGACTTATGAAATGGAGAAAGATGTGAGGGACACAATTAGGCACTATCCCCTGGATTCTATATATGGTGCCTTGAATTACACGCGCAAATCTGCACGCATAGCCGATTTGTGCGCATGACTTAATTTGATAACGAGCCAGTCAGCACCGATAATTGGATGGTAAGCAATTAGCACAAATTAGAATTTATGCGCACTACTCGCTAAGTGTATTCTATAACATAGTCTGCGTAAATTCTACTGCATGGATCCCAAAAGGGGACATGGCTATGTGAGGAGCATGGGTGGGTCATAGGTGTTCCAAATATTTATGTGCAATATTAATGAATAACTCACTCCGCACCTAAAGTTAGGCGTAGGCATTTACACCAGGTTTTTGTTGCTGTAGTGGCTGTGCCTAAATTCTAGTCGTGTGGATGAATTTAGGCGTATTTTGTAAACCGCGCCTATCTGCAGAACGATCTGGGGGAAATGGGAGATGGAATTTTGTGGGATGCCCTCAAAGTAATAGGGGGAATACTGATTAAATGAGGCACTAAGAAGAAACGGACAAGGGAAAGTAAAGCATTCCAACTACAAGAAAAGTTAGTTATACTAGAGAAAAAAACATAAATTGAACCCAGTGAGAGGGGAGCAACAAATGGTGAAAGTAAGACAGGAGATAGCAATGCTGCAAGTAGAAGCAGTAGAATTTCAGCTGATTAGACTTAAACAAAGATTATTTCAATTTGGGAATAAGACCGGGAAACTGAAAGAGAGGAAAGGCGCACAATTAATAACAAAAATAAAAGGGAGAACAGATCAGTTGGTGTATATTGATAAAGAAATGAAACAGCTATTTGTAGAGTGCTATCAGCAACTGTTGGGGGTAGGAGAAGGGCAAAGGAAGGAGGAGTGGCCTAGTGGTTAGGGTGGTGGACTTTGGTCCTGGGGAACTGAGGAACTGAGTTCGATTCCCACTTCAGGCACAGGCAGCTCCTTGTGACTCTGGGCAAGTCACTTAACCCTCCATTGCCCCATGTAAGCCGCATTGAGCCTCCCATTAGTGGGAAAGCGCAGGGTACAAATGTAACAAAAATAAAATAGATACTATTGGAGATTCTATATGGAATGTTGCTACTATTGGAGATTCTACATGGAATGTTGCTATTCCATTAGCAACATTCCATGTAGAAGGCTGCACAGGCTTCTGTTTCTGTGAGTCTGATGTCCTGCACATACGTGCAGGACATCAGAATCACAGAAGCAGAAGTCTGCGCGGCCACATTGGTGATCTGCAAGGGCCGACTTCTACATGGAATGTTGCTAGTGGAATAGCAACATTCCATGTAGAATCTCAAATAGTAGCAACAGTGGAGGAGTTAGGGTGGTGGACTTTGGTCCTGAGGAACTGAGTTCAATTCCCACATCAGGCACAGGCAGCTCCTTGTGACTCTGGGCAAGTCACTTAACCCACCATTGCCCCATGTAAGCCGCATTGAGCCTGCCATGAGTGGGAAAGCGCAGGGTACAAATGTAACTAAAATAAAATAGATACTATTGGAGATTCTACATGGAATGTTGCTACTATTGGAGATTCTACATGGAATGTTGCTATTCCACTAGCAACATTCCATGTAGAAGCCTGCGCGGCCACATTGGTGATCTGCAAGGGCCGACGTCTAGTGGAATAGCAACATTCCATGTAGAATCTCAAATAATAGCAACAGTGGAGGAGTGGCCTAGTGGTTAGGGTGGCAGACTTTGGTCCTGGGGAACTGAGGAACTGAGTTCGATTCCCACTTCAGGCACAGGCAGCTCCTTGTGACTCTGAGCAAGTCACTTAACCCTCCATTGCCCCATATAAGCCGCATTGAGCCTGCCATGAGTGGGAAAGCGCAGGGTACAAATGTAACAAAAAAAAAAAAAATTGCTAGACACAGTGCAGCTCCCAGTGGTGGCAGCAGCAGCCAAGGAGCAATTAAAAGTCCCCTTAACTGAAGCAGAGGTTGTAAGGGCGATAAAGGAACTAAAAAAAAAAAGCCCCAGGATTGGATGGGTTCACTGCCCAGTTCTCTTAAAAAAAAAAAAAAAAAAAAAAAAAAATTTGTGGGGGACATGGAAGGGTTGCTAGTGAGGTTGGGTAATAGTTTGTTACACGGGGAATTGCTTCCTCTTTCAGTGAGAGGGGTGGGCATAACAGTTTTGCCAAAGGCAGAGAAAGCCCCATGGTCTTATAGACCTAGATCACTCTTGAATATTGATGTTATTTTAGTAGTAAATATCTTAGTATTCAGACTGGTGAAGGTGCTCCTGCATCTTTTACCTATAGGTCAAGCATGATGTGTACCAGGGCGTCAGCAAAGAGAAGGTAAGGGGATGCTAAAAAGTCATTGGTCCGAATCAGCTGGAAGTTTCTGATGGGGAGTCCTTCATAAAGTGGGAGTGGAGGGGAAAACGTTTGCACTTGGATACCTAGGGTGCAGGTAAAACTAAATGGAGGGTATTCAGAATATTTTCCTATACAAAGGGGAACCAGACAGGGATGTCCCCTCTGTTGTTTGCATTGTCTGTAGACAAAATTAAGCAAAATAAGGACATTAGAGGAGTGGAGGTGGGTGATCTAAATAACAAAATCACATTGCTTGGAGATGATATTGTGCTGTATTTTACACATCCCTAGCTCACATTGCCTATTGTAATGCAAATATGAAAAGAATGTGAGAAAGTATCAGGCTTCAAGGTTAAAGAGCTGCTCAGGGAAATATTCTCATTCCGATGGGCTAAAGGAGCAATACGATATCTGGGAGTACAAATTAGTACTAATTTATCATAAGTACATAAGTATTGCCATACTGGGAAAGACCAAAGGTCCATCAAGCCCAGCATCCTGTTTCCAACAGTGGCCAATCCAGGTCTCAAATACCTGGCAAGATCCCAAAAAAATACAAAACATTTTATACTGCTTATCCCAGAAATAGTGGATTTTCCCCAAGTCCATTTAATAATGGTCTATTGGCTTTTTCTTTAGGAAGCCGTCCAAACGTTTTTAAACTCTGCTAAGCTAACCACCTTTACCACATTCTCTGGCAACGAATTCCAGAGTTTAATTACACGTTGAGTGAAGAAATATTTTCTCCGATTCGTTTTAAATTTACTACATAGTAGCTTCATCGCATGCTCCCTAGTCCTAGTATTTTTGGAAAGCGTAAACAGACGCTTCACATCTACCCGTTCAACTCCACTCATTATTTTATAGACCTCTATCATATCTCCCCTCAGCCACCTTTTCTCCAAGCTGAAGAGCCCTAGCCGCTTTAGCCTTTCCTCATAGGGAAGTCATCCCATCCCCTTTATCATTTTCATCGCCCTTCTCTGCACCTTTTCTAATTCCACTATATCTTTTTTGAGATGCGGCAACCAAAATTGAACACAATATTCGAGGTGCGGTCGCACCATGGAGCCATACAAAGGCATTATAACATCCTCATTTTTGTTTTCCATTTCTTCCCTAATAATACCTAACATTCTATTTGCTTTCTTAGCCGCAGCAGCACACTGAGCAGAAGGTTTCAATGTATCATCAACGACGACACCTAGATCCCTTTCTTGGTCTGTGACTCCTAACGTGGAACCTTGCATGACATAGCTATAATTCGGGTTCCTCTTTCCCACATGCAACACTTTGCACTTGCTCACATTAAATGTCATCTGCCATTTAGACGCCCAGTCTCCCAGTCTTGTATGGTCCTCTTGTAATTTTTCACAATCCTCCCGTGATTTAACGACTGAAAATGTGTTGCAAGCAGTGAGAGGAGATTTAGAGAAATGGAAAGGGGGGGGGGGGGGGGGCGGCGGCGGTATGTTTCCTGGTGGGGCCACACAGCTGTTTTAAAAATGAATAGCTTACCTAAGCTTTTATTCTTACTTCAGACATTAAGGTTCCTAAGGGAACACTCAAAAATTACAAAAAGACCTATTTAGCTATGATTGGGGAGTGAAAAACCTACATTAGCAAGGAAAATTCTATGGCCAAAGCAGATGACAGCCGGCGTGGTTAAAAAGTGAGATGAAGGAATCTATTAGAGCTAAAAGAAAATCCTTCAGAAAATGGAAGAAGGATCCAAGTGAAATAATAAGAAACAGCATAAGGAATGGCAAGTCAAATGCAAAGCACTGATCAGGAAGGCAAAGGAGGGACTTTGCAAAAAAATATTGCGTTGGAGGCAAAAACTCATAGTAAAAGTTTTTTTAGGTATATTAAAAGCAAGAAGCCGGCAAAAGAATCGGTTGGACTGCTAGATGACCGAGGGGTAAAAGGAGCACTCAGGGAAGACAAAACCATAGCAGAGAGATTAAATGAATTCTTTGCTTCGGTCTTCACCGAGGAAGATTTGGGAGAGATACCGGTGCCAGAAATGGTATTCAAAGCTGATGAGTCACAGAAACTGAATGAAATCTCTATAAACCTGGAAGATGTAATAGGGCAATTTAACAAATTGAAGAGTAGCAAATTGCCTGGACCGGATGGTATTCATCCCAGAGTACTTTTAGAATTGAAAAATGAACTTGCAAAACTGTTTTTAGTAATATGTAATTTATCCTTAAAATCAAGTATGGTACCAGAAGATTGGAGGGTGGCCAATGTAACGCCGATATTTAAAAAAGGTTCCAGAGGTGATCTGGGAAATTATAGACCGGTGAGCCTGACGTCGGTGCCAGGCAAAATGATAGAGACTATTATAAAGAACAAAATTACAGAGCATATTCAAAAGCATAGCTTAATGAGACAAAGCCAACATGGATTTAGTGAAGGGAAATCTTGCCTCACCAATCTATTGCATTTCTTTGAAGGTGGTGAACAAACGTGGATAAAGATGAGCCGGTTGATATTGTGTATCTGGATTTTCAAAAGGCATTTGACAAAGTACCTCATGAAAGACTCCAGAGGAAATTGGAGTCATGGGATAGGAGGTGGTGTTCTATTGTGGATTAAAAACTGGTTAAAAGAAAGCAGAGAGTAGGGTTAAATTGTCAGTATTCTCAATGGAGAAGGGTAGATAGTGTGGTTCCCCAGGGATCTGTACTGGGACCGCTGCTTTTTAACATATGGAGGGGCATAATCGAAAGGGGGGCCCAAGTTTTCCTGAGGACGTCCTCGCAGGACATCCCAGCGAAGGGGCGGGGAAACCCATATTATCGAAACAAGGTGGATGTCCATCATTTGTTTTGATAACACGGTCGGGGACGCCCAAATCGCAAACTTTAGGTCGACCTTAGAGATGGTCGTCCCCAATTTTCAGCGATAATGGAAACCGAGGATGCCTATCTCAGAAATGACCAAATCCAAGCCATTTGGTCGTGGGAGGAGCCAGCATTCGTAGAGCATTGATCCCCCTGACATGCCAAGACACCAACCGGGCACCCTAGGGGGCAGTGCCATAGACTTCATAAATTTCTCCCAGGTGCAATTACCTTGTGTGCTGAGCCCCCCAAAACCCACTCACCACAACTGTACACCACTACCATAGCCCTTATGGGTGAAGGGAGGCACCTACATGTGGGTACAGTGGGTTTCTGATGGGTTTTGAAGGGCTCACATTTACCACCACAAGTGTAACAGGTAGGTGGGGGGATGGGCCTAGTTCTGCCTGCCTGAAGTACACTGCACCCACTAAAACTGCTCCAGGGACCTGCATACTGCTGTCCTGGAACTGGGTATGACATTTGAGGCTGGCATAGAGGCTGGAAAAATTATTTTTTAAATTTTTTTTTTTTGAGGGTGGGAGGGGGTTAGTAACCACTGGGGGGAGTAAGGGGAGGTCATCCCCGATTCCCTTCGGTGGTCATCTGGTCATTTAGGGCACATTTTTGTGGCTTGGTCGTAAGAAAAAAAGGACCAGGTAAAGTCGTCCAAGTGTTCATCAGGGACGCCCTTTTTTTTTCCATTATCGGTCGAGGACGCCCATATGTTAGGCACGCCCCAGTCCCGCCTTCGCTATACCTCCGACATGCCCCCGTGAACTTTGGTCGTCCCCGCGACAGAAAGCAGTTCAGGATGCCCAAAATCAGCTTTCAATTAAACCGATTTGGGCGACCCTGTGAGAAGGACGCCCATCTTTCCTATTATTAGGAAAGGAATGGAAAACAAAAATAAGGACGTTATAATGCCTTTGTATCGCTCCATTCTGCGACTGCACCTCGAATATTGTGTGCAGTTCTGGTCACGGCATCACAAAGAAGATATGGTGGAATAAGAAAAGGTACAGAGAAGGGCCACGAAAATGATAAAGGGGATGGGATGACTTCTCTATGAGGAAAGGCTAACGTGGCTAGAGCTCTTCAGCTTGGAGAAAAGACAGCTGAGGGCACATATAACAGAGGTCTATAAAATAATGAGTGAAGTGGAACGGGTAGATGTGAATCACTTATTTACTAGGGGACTAGGGGGCATGCAATCAAGCTACAAAGTAGCAAATTTAAAACAAATCAGAGAAAATATATCTTCACTCAATGTGTAATTAAACTCTGGAATTCTTTGCCAGAGAATGTAGTAAAAGCAGTTAGCTTAGCAGGGTTTAAAAAAAAAGGTTTGGCTAGCTTCCTAAAATGGACTAGTTCTTGGGCAGAGGGACCTGCTTGATGGATATTATCGATGGTGTTGATGGAGGTTAGACTTCTAACTAGGGTGAATAGGGTTTTTTGTTTGTTTTTTTTTTACTGTTGAGGATATCCTGGTCCACTAAGCTGCTGTAGTATTTTTGTTTGGAATCAGCTGCCTTTATAGTGATGACAGGCAAGTTTCCAGTTGGCTTTATCGGCAGTAGCTTTGCAAGGCGTCGACAATTCAGTTTCAGATGATATAGCTCTTCAGAGAACCAAGAAGATTTTCAGACTGCCTTGACACAGAAGCTGGTGGGAACTTTATCGATGAAGCTCTGGTACATCATTTCAAGGTTCCTCAAGAATTAACTAAGGCCATTCCAGTCTCTGTTTATGGGAACATCCAGGGGCATTTCAGATCCATAACTGTACTCCTCTGCCTAAGAAATGAGGCTCTTCACAGAGAGGCCATTATTTTCTATGTCCTTCAGACAACCCCATTATCTTGGGTCTACCCTGGCTGCAGAAACAGACTGGGAGAATGGGGTACTTGCTGCATGGAGTGCTACCTGTCATAAGTGCTGCTTAGGTATGGTACAGCCCAGTGTTAATCTAGTCATGACTGACATAATTTCCTCGGGTACGCTTCTGTCAGCCTATGCAGATGTATTTTCCAAAAAACATGTTGAAAAGCTCCCTCCTCACTGGGACTACAATTACCCTATTAAACTCTTCCTCGAGGTGGCATTTTGCCTGTAAGGAGATCATCTCCTTTCCACCCCAGAGACTTGGGCCATGTCGGATTATATTGCAGAGAATTTACAGAAAGGGGTTATTTGCCCTTCAACCTCGCCGGCTGGAGCAGGATTTTTCTTTTTGTGGAAAAAAGGTGGCACCCTTCACCCATGCATTGACTACCAGGGACTTAATGCCATTATGGTGAAGAACGGTTGAATTCATTGGAATTCATTGCCAGAGAATGTGGTAAAGGCGGTTATCTTAGCAGGGTTTAAAAAAAGGTTTGGACGGCTTCCTAAAGGAAATTCCATAGACCATTATTAAAATGACTTGGGGAAAATCCACTGCTTATTTGTGGGATAAGCAGCATAAAATGTATTGAACTTTTTTGGGATCTTTCCAGGTATTTGTGACTTGGATTGGCTACTGTTGGAAACAGGATGCTGGGCTTGATGAACCTTTGGTCTGTCCCAGTGTGGCAATACTTATGACTTAGGGAAAATCCACTGCTTATTTACAGGATAAACAGCATAAAATGTACTGTTTTGGGATCTTGCCAGGTACTTGTGTAACCTAGATTGGCCACTGTTGGAAACAGGATGCTGGGCTTGATAGACCTTCGGTCTGTCCCAGTATGGAGTGAGAGCTGGGAACACACAAACCAACTAGAGCAATAGAATAGTGCTTTGTGCCCATTTAAGCTTCTCTTGTGGTGTCTATATGGGCTAAAGAAGGGTAGAGAACTGAAAATCTATTTACATGGTACTTGCTGGAGCTTTGGAGGGTGTGTTGAGAGGGAAACAGGGAATATTCACCAAGGCAGTAATTGGTCATGAACCGACTTTCATAAGAGGGAGAGACAGGAGTATTTCAAAAATAGGAAACTATTTTTGAAATAGTTTAGGGAAGCTGGCATATGACAGATTCGGGAACCTGGTAGATGACATGGAAAAGATTCCATCTGATACAATCAAGGAAATCTGTGGATTGCTTCCCTGGGATTTTTTTGTACAGCTTTTTCTGAGGACATCTGGATTGGTTGGGGAAGCCATAGAAGAACATGAAAAGTTGGAAAAGTTATGGGGGAATTCATGACCAAAATGAAAGGAACAATCAATTATTTTTATAGCTTTTTAAGAGGATTGATGTTTATGTAAGTACTAGTAAAAGAGGCCCATTTCAGAGCAAATGAAACAGGCGCTAGCAAGGTGTTCGTCGCCAACCCCCCTCCCTCCCTGGCCAACCCCTTCTGTTATTCTTCCATTGCTCCGCCCCCAACGTCATGACGTTTGACGTGAGGGCGGGGCCCGGAGCGATCCCCCCCCCCGCCTGCCAACCCCTTCGTTGTTCTGCCATTGCTCCGCCCTTGAGGGCGGGGCCCGGAGCGATTTCCCACCCCCCCCACTCCTCCCTGCCTACCCCTTCATTGTTCTGCCATTGCTCCGCCCTAGAGGGTGGGGCCCGGAGCAATTTTGGTGGCTTCACCACCACGAACCTTCGAATCTTTTTGAAGGAAGTCAGGGCTTGGCTTCACTGATGTCAGTGTCCTCAGAACGTTGAGGGTGAGTTTTATTATAGTAGATATGCTTAAGTGGGAACAGGATATAGGAGAGGATGTAAGTGCAGCACAGTGGAAGAGGATCCTAGTGTGGGAAAATGTGTACAAAGTTATCACTGGGTAGTACTTCAACACCAAAGCATTTAAAGGCAGTTTACTCAGGAATCTCTGATTCGTGCTAGAGGCAATGCAGAGAATGAAGCTCATTTATACATTATCTGATCAACTTGCCCTAAAATTCAGGGCTTTTGGGCACATGATCAATGAATTGAGTTCTAGGGAAGGAGTAGCAATCCCAAAAATTTCCTAAAGCTTGTTTATTAGGATTGTGGGGGGGTAGAGAAAAGAATCCAAAGGATGGGGTTGGCAGCAGCTCAGTGTATTGGAAGGCCATAGAAGCCCTCTCAATGCATGATTGGAGAAGCAGATAAATGTCGGGGGAAGTATGATCAGAAGGAACAAGAATGGCAATATCTACAGAATTTCTTGGAGGGAAGGTGATATTGGGTAGTTCCCTTCAAGTGATGCTCAGGAGAAGGATGGGGTGGGGGAGGGGAAATACCTGTTGTATTATACCAGTGGTCAGAAGGACTCACGAGAGCTAGTAAGGTATACCTTGTGGGCTAAATGGTTATATATTCTAAAGGGACATGGGAATATGAGGGTACACATAATACAACAAAGCTGGGAGTCAAGATAATGTAGAAGCTTATACTTTTAAACTGTTGATGCTAATTGTCAACCTTGTTTTATATAATGAAGCAAAAAAAAAAAAAAGCAACATTTGTAATTTTTGATCAAACAGCAGCCATATTCACAACTTTTTGTTATCTTTCTTCATCTTGGGTCACACCCATGTAACCCACCCCTGTTCTCACCCTCCACAACCAATCGCCTAGTCCCTTGGTCTTCACTCTCAGTCCTCAACATCCACGAATAGGTCAAGTTTTCAGGATACACCTAATGAATATACATGAGAGAGATTTGCGTACAATGGAAGTACTACTACTTATCATTTCTGAACCCCTTCTTAAGCCCCGACCTTTTCTGCTGACTTGCAACCCTTTCTTCAGCTTGGGTTGCAGCAGTCTAGTCTTCTCCTAATCTTAACCTTCCACACCCAATCACCTAGTCCCTACTGTTCTCTTAATCTCCAAGCCCCTGCTCAAACTCAATCTCCATGTAGTCTCCACATTTTCCCCACCTGATTAACACTTCTGAATCCCTTCTTTCCCTATCCCTGCATTCTCAGCCCCTACCTTCTGCCTTTCACCTCTTCCCTTTACAATTGCTCTCCTGCCATCCCAACCATTCACCCACCTGCCTTCATTCTTACCATACATCTATCCTCCCTGCCTTTCATTATTGCCTAACATCTGCTCCCCGTCCGGTTCCACAGGATCTATAGTGCCCCCAACCTCTCCCTTTCCATTCCTCCATTTGCCCTGCTCTCCCCTTGCTCTACTATCAGCATCTGCTCCCTGCCTCTCTCCCGCCTTTCACCAGTAGTCGCCTCATGCTTTTCTTCCTTCCTCCCCAGAACCCTGCCTACCATAAAGGCTGCAGGAAGCTGTCTTTTTGCTCCTCACCACTCACTCTATTACTTCCAGTGGTGTCTACAACAACATAGATGCACTCAATCCAAATAGACGACGCATCCCTTTGATTTCAAAAGATCATCAAAGAGATGTGTGGCCTATGAGGTTTCACTGTGCATGATTGCAGCACCATTGGAAGGAACGATGGCAGAGTAGGGGAGAAGATTAGAGCAGATGTTAGCTGCAGTAGGTGTTTTGGTTGGAAGGCTTAAGAATCCCTGACAACCACAGTACTCTTCTGGATTGAAGGGGCCCGAGCTCCTCCAGGCCTCAACTCTGTACCTGATGGTGGATGAATGAATAGGTGGAATAGGACCAAGGTCTCCAGATTCTGATGCAGTAACCATTATGCCACACACTGGTATCTTTAGTAAAATGTTTAACTGTATACAGGATGAGTTTCTGGTGAGTTTTTTTTTTTTTTTTTGTGAGATACATCCTACACACAGCTGTTTTTTTCTCCTTATAAAGTATTCACTCTGACTGTTTTGTGTGGCCTCCTACAGCCTACCACTGCAAGTGTGTGGACCCATGGCTCACCCAGACCAAGAAGACCTGCCCCGTGTGCAAGCAACGTGTTATTCGCACAGCTGAGGATTCAGATTCTGACACAGAGAGCCAGAGGGGCCCAGAAGAGGAAGAAAGGAATGAACAAGACTCTGAGCGCACACCATTGCTCCGCTCCTCACCTTCTACCATGACCCCTTCCTTTGGAAGCATGGCAGAGTCCCCAGCTCATCCTGAGGAGGAAGAAGGGCTGTCTGAGGAGGAGGGGGAGGGGGAGGAGCAGGTGCATGACAGCAGGCGCCTGCTCATTCCTGGAGCTGGCATTGTTAAAGCTTAACCTAGCTCTCCCTTTAAACACACCTCCACCCATCACTAACAAGATGTTTCTTACATGTGGAATGTGCTGTTTCCAGCTAGTGTCTAGCATGGGACAAACAGCTGTGTGGGAATATTGTGGCATAAATGGGGTACAGGTGTCTCCAGTCACTGCTGGCTGCCAGTGGTGTTCAATGTTGGGTGAGGTAGGTAGGCTCTGCTGAGCTATAAGAATAATGCTTTGGCCACCCCTTCCCCAGGCATATAAAGCAGAATCTTATTGCAAATTCACTTGTAATCTTTTTTTTTTTTCCTCTTTTGCCCCCAAATATCTAAGGTGGCAAACTTGTGGATTTGTATTTTCAAAAGCAAACTCCTAATGGAGTGGAGCCCCAGGACCAAGTCTTGACTCATTTCACAACGTTAATTAAGGCTTTCCTTTGAAGCAGAACATGAGAAGAAAATGGAGACAAGTCTTCACTTTTCCATAAATATTTGGAGTGTGGTAGGGTGCAGTTTTTTTCTTGCTGGGAATACGTGAACTCTGTTGTTAAAGACTGGAGCACCAAGTCCTTGGGGAGAATGTCAGTTTAAAAATCAAATTGAGGGATTATGTTCACTGTTTGCTTTAGTATTTCCTTTTGGTTTGTGATAAGAAGTGTTGCACCTTAAAAACCAGCACCGTAACGGGGACCATGCTTGGTACCAGAATGCTGTTTAACCACTACTCAACCATTTCCAAATACTGTAGTCTTAAGGACAACTTAGAACTGTTAATTCTTTCATGTAGTTGAACACACGGAGTGGAGTTCCGCAGTGCAGGGAACATTTGCATTCAACTATTGCTGTCCTTCCTGTCTATTCCAGCAGAGCAATGTGACTATAATTAATTCCTGAACTGTGCATTTTGTTCACTTTTTCATACAGAAACTACTGGAAAATCTATTTTGTGTTTGATTATCCATTTCATGGTCTATATGATCTTATTCTGTACTGTATCTGATATGTGGTTCTTATATATTTTTTTGACAGCACCAGGTTTCCCGAGAGCAGAAAATCTTTGTTTTCATGAAACTATTTCAGTGTAAGAGGGTTCTGTCACATATTTAGCACTGTTTTCTTTGTTATAAACTGACGTGTTTTTAACTTAGCAATTTAATTGTGTGTAAAACTCACTTTTCTGAGTAGGAAATCTTTTTTGAATATGGTATTTTTGGTTGCTGGTTACATTGTGTTAACACCAGTTTGGAGGCCAATTCTGAAAGACAAGTATAGAGTTTAATAATATTATGCTGCTTGTACTCACAACGCAACAGGGCAAAACATTTATGTGAAGAGAAAAGCGTTTCAATAATATTTGATATACCGCCCATCAAATATTTATTTGTATAAATACAAAAATCCCTCAAAATGAAAAGACTTCCCCCACCCACCCAAAAAAAAAAATGTATAAGTGATCAAAAATTTAGAGATGGTATTAAGGCATTGTGTATACATGGACAAAATGTTGCAGTCATTCTAATTATTACTTATTTAGAAATTAATACTTTTGTGAGGCCAGCAACCAAACTGTGAAAAACTTTATAATAAATCATTTAATTGCACTGTTGCATTATTATCATCATGGAAAGAAACCATCAAATACTGTTTTAAAATATTCAATGTTCAGTACCGTATTTTCGGACTATAAGATGCACTTGTTTCCCCCCAAATTTGGGAGGAAAATGGGGGGTGCGTCTTTTAGTCCGAAGGTAGAATTGGCTGGCTGGCAGGCCCCCCGCCCTCCGAGTTCCGGATCGCCGTCAGGGTTACCTTCTCCCTACTCACGCGATCTTCCCTGGTGGTCTAGTGACGTCGGGGCAGGAAAGAGCCCCCTCTTTCCTGCCCAGCGCGCTGCTCTCCATCCTCCTGTATGCAGCCTGACGGTCTCGGCGAGATTCAAAATGGCCGCCAAGACTTCAGTTCTCGGCGGCCATTTTGAATCTCGCCGAGACCGTCAGGCAGCAATGCATACAGGAGGATGGAGAGCAGCACGCTGGGCAGGAAAGAGGGGGCTCTTTCCTGCCCCGACGTCACTAGACCACCAGGGAAGATTGCGTGAGTAGGGAGAAGTGGTGACAGGGCCGGGGGGAGGGCGATCCTGAACTCGGAGGGAGGGATTCGGACAAGACGCACCGGAGCATCTAGGTTTTAGAGGAGGGAAAAAGGAAAAAAAAAATTTTCCCATTTCCCTCCTCTAAAACCTAGGTGCGTCTTATGGTCCGGTGCGTCTTATAGTCCGAAAAATACGGTACTTATCTTGACAAACTTCACTTCTTGTTGGCTGTTGACCCCCCCTTTTTTTTTTTTTTTTTACATAGACCATGTTTCATACACACTGTGTCAGAGAGACCCCCAAAAGAGTGAAAAATGTCAAAAGTTTCTCCTGACGTATCTAAAAATAAAACAAAACAGCAGTTAGAAACACTTAAAAGTATTAAGTTCCATGGTACTTATACCCTGCAGCAAAAGGTATCACCACTATAATGAAAATTGTGGAGGAATGTGCTTTCCTTTTTGTCCCACCAAGCCAGTCCTTATGCTTGGATTATGTATGCTGTCCCGCCAGCAAACATGCTGATGTCGTACCTTAAAAATACTGGGTAGCGTCCCGACCAGTTGCTATTTCTGTCTCTAGCAGGTGATAGGTCAGCTATCCTTTTTAGCCTGGTTTGATTTGGTAGGACTGTTTTCATTTGATCAGTCATTTATTCATTTAAAAAAGAAAACAGAAAGAAAGGAAAATAATTTAAGATGCTTTCAGGTTGAACTGAGGCTGGTACCTGTTTTTTTTTTTTGTTTTGTTACATTTGTACCCCGCGCTTTCCCACTCACGGCAGGCTCACTGCGGCTTACATGGGGCAATGGAGGGTTAAGTGACTTGCCCAGAGTCACAAGGAGCTGCCTGTGCCTGAAGTGGGAATTAAAATCAGTTTCTCAGTTCCCCAGGACCAAAGTCCACCACCCTAACCACTAGGCCACTCCTCCACTGTTGCTACTGTTGGAGATTCTACATGGAATGTTGCTATTCCAATAGCAACATTCCATGTAGAAGTCGGCCCTTGCAGATCACCAATGTGGCCGCGCAGGCTTCTGCTTCTGTGAGTCTGACGTCCTGCACGTACATGCAGGACGTCAGACTCACAGAAACAGAAGCCTGCGCAGCCTTCTACATGGAATGTTGCTAGTGGAATAGCAACATTCCATGTAGAATCTCCAATAGTAGTAACATTCCATGTAGAATCTCCAATAGTATCTATTTTATTTTTGTTACATTTGTATCCCATGCTTTCCCACTCACGGCAGGCTCAATGCGGCTTACATGGGGCAATGGAGGGTTAAGTGACTTGCTCAGAGTCACAAGGAGCTGTCTGTGCCTGAAGTGGGAATCGAACTCAGTTCCTCAGGACCAAAGTCCACCACCCTTACCCTTACCCTTTCTAGCACTGCCATAACTTAGCCTGGAGTGTAACACCTGGGGATTCAAGGTCCCCCCAACCACTTAAGTTTAACATGTAGAGGGGTGGTGTTATTGTGTCTCAACCCTTTCTATTATTTTTAGTATTTCTACTTCACTTAACAGAGATTATTCTCGAGGCGGATAACAATACAAAAAAAATTGGGCTGTAATCCTATAGAACATAGCGACTCTGTGGGTGCTTGAGCACCCCCAATACCGAGAAAATTCCTTGTATGTGTCTATGGAAGGGTTATTTCCACTGGGCTTAGCACCCCCAATAATTTTGAAAAGTTGGCTCCTATGCTATAGAACTCACAAAAAATACTGAAAATACAGCAAGTACATCAGTTTCTTAATAAATATTGTTCAAACAAGTAGGCTTTCAATGAATGACTAAGAGCATAGTAACAGGCAGTTCCTCTAAGAGTATATGGTAACCTTTTCTGTAACTCAGGGCCTCGGCTTCAAACTGGGAAGGTGCCTGGGCTAAGGTCTTCTTCACAAACAAACAAATCCATATGAACTGAGGAGAATATCCCATATTCAGAAGCTGTGTTGTACTTGTTCAGTCTTTGGCAGCAGTTTCTCCTGATTGCAGCTGGTGAAGACTACTTCTGTGTCAAGGAGAGGGGAGCTTAGTACTGCACTGTTGTAAGCAATCATTCACAGATTCGGGCTCAGGCCACGTGACTCTGGGAAGCGCAGCCAGAACATAAAAAGCACCACCTCTGGTGGACACCAGTCTGCAAAACCAAGTGGGGTTCACAATTTCCACAAAAGTTCAACAGCACCAAAGGAAGTGGAAAAGAAACCAACTTCAAGAGATCAAACAAAATACCAGGATCAGATGCTCCAAAACACAAACTTTATTCTGACCCTTCTCCAAAACACAAAGTTTGTGTTTTGGAGCATCTTATCCTGGTATTTTGTTTGATCTCTTGAAGTTGGTTTCTTTTCCACTTCCATTGGTGCTGCTGGACACCAGTCTGCTTCAGTGGGGCAGGGTTGGCTGTGCGAAGAGAGGCTCATAGATAAGGTTTCTGGTGGTTGTTGAATTATCTTAAATCATCCCAAGTAAACTATAACGACATTGGTTACGTATCTAATGTCAGCAAGATAATAAAAATGACACAACTGTTTACGAAAATCAAACTATCCCTACCACCATCAATCAGTTCTTTCCCCCAAAAAACTACCCCCCCTCCAGTCAACTCCCTAGAGGACTCAAACCCACTCGTCCTAACCCTGCCTGCTCCCCTCCCCCTTGTATAATCCTGTGAAATATTTCAAAGAACGGGTTGTGCAGCCAAAACGTACAAAGAGCCAAGAGGGATGTATTCAGATAACCAAATCATTCAGCAAAGCTGCAAGAACCCAAATTGTCAAAGTATCCAGAAATGGGGTCCATAATTTAAGAAATCTATTTTTATAGTTTAACATTTTATTGATGACTAACCAGTAACAACAATATATGAAACCAGTTGAGTATACATCATTGCAACAATCCTATCTTATCTCATAATAGCAGAATAGTGAGATCCGGCATCAAACTTTTATAAGGGTATCCCCTTTATTTACCCAGAACCCTCCAGTCTGCCACCCATAGAAATGTAGTAAATTATATATAAAAGACCCAAACCTTATTAAACATTTGTACAGTCTTATCCCTCCCCTCCCTACTCAGTCATGTAGTTCACTACCCCCCCCCCCCCCACCTTCTCTGACCCCTTAAGTCTGACTTTTCCCACTACTCCTCTCCCAACACCAATATCTAATGGTCCCCAAAGCTATAGGGGCCTGAGCTCTTATATCCCCCAAAGCAACCCTCATATTAGCTATATCCCATCCCCCCTCATCAACCCCCAAACTACTGCCCAATATAGTTGCTGAACATCTTGGATCATCTATCAAAGGGATAATCCCTTGCGACTGTCACCATTCTAAGAAATCCATTTTTAAAAGGAAGCCCCTGAGTGTCCACCGAAAGTCTCTCCATCCTTAATAACGCATTCATTTGATTTCTGCATTGCTCCACAGTCGGAGAGATTGGATGAATCCAGTGCAAAACGATGCATCATTTTGCCACCAGAGATGCCTTATGTAAAAAGAAACTCAAAACACTGGTCCCTTCCGGTATCACCGTCATGTGTTCCAACACAACAAGTTTGCAGGGTAATGTGTCAAGTCTGTCGATACATCTGTCCTAAATGTGCCCAAAGTGCTGTCCAAAACTGACAAATAGAAGTACAATCCCAGATTCAATGTTTATAAGAGGCGTCTGCAGCACCACACTTAGGACAGGCGCCATCTGTGGGGAAACCTCATTCACCGTGCTTTGGAAGGATGAATGTACATGCGTAACAAAAACTTATAATGCAATTCTTGCAACTGAATACTCTCAGCCAGTCAGAACAGCGGAGACTAGCCAAAAGAAGATTAATATCTTGATAGCCAAAATTAGTTATCCATAGAACCACTGGGGGTGAAGGTCCAGTGGCTTCTTTATCGTATTAGTGCCCTTTGGTAATAGTAGAGAATGACACAGGGACCTGTGGTAAACCATGGTAAATTCACAGTAAATCTTTTGCTGAGGTTTACTGCGGTTGTGGGAGCAAAACATTTTACCGCCCCACAGGAGCAGTAAAAACTCCTGCAGTAAAAAAATAACTGCGATTACCGTGGTCCAGCGTCTCCTCTTTCCCTCCTTCCCTTGTTCTTACCTTCCTCCTTGTCGCAACACTAAGGAGATTCCCCATAGGCTTGCTCCGGGGCCTTCCCTCCTCTGCTGACTCCCACCTTCAGATGGAATGGGATGGGGTGGGGACAGGGACAATCTTTGTCCCTTCGTCATTCTCTAGGTAATAGTGGCCATCAGTTATCCATAGAACCGCCTTCCCTCCTCTGCTGACTCCCACCTTCTGATGCAATGGGATGGGTGGGGACAGGGACAAACTTTGTCCCTGCGTCATTCTCTAGGTAATAGTGAACAGTGGCCATCAGTTATCCATAGAACCATCACTCTGTACAAGGGGTGAAGGCCCAGTGGCTTCTTCAATCTATTGTAGTAGTACCCAGTTAAACTTTTTGTAATAGCGAGCAATAGCCAATATAATCAAACTCAGATTCAGCAAAATCAGACTAATAGTGGAAATCTTTATGGATGTACAGCACAGTGGAGTCTCGAACAATTCTTGATGTCTGTTTCAGCCCCAAAATAGCCCCTCCTACATTATTCCCCAGTGTTGTAGGAAACTCTAGTTATTTTCAGCAGGGTAGTTCTCAAGATTCAGACCCTGTGCATGGATTTGTCCCAGAATTTATACTTTTAATGGAAAGGGCTTTTTTACATGAGGAAAGACTCAAGAACCTTACCAAAATTAGATTTTCTGTGGCCTTCAGATGAATTGTGTTTTTAAGCGCCCTAGGTCCTTGGTGGAAGACTGGGACGATTGGGCATCTCTGTCTTCTGTTGGGTCCATGGATCATGTGGCGAAAGCTCCAGAACATCAGATAAGTCTGAACGAGAATCTTCTATTGGTGAGGAGAACATTCCTCCAGATGAAGATGCTTCTGTTGTCTGTATTTTTCAGAGAGATGAGTTGGTCAGTTTAATTTTGCAGATTTGGGGGATTCTTAGAATTTTTGTAGACCATCTTACATCTAGTGATGCAGGAGAAGATCCACTTTTGGTTGGTATCAGAAAGTCTTATTTGTTTTTCAAATTTCTATCCTGCATTATCTGTAGATTACAGTCAAACATGCATAAAAGCCAATTAACTAAAACAAAAAAACATAGTAATAAAGCATTAATAAAAAAAATTTAAAAATCTATTTTCCAAATTCCTGTTCATCAGTCTATGAATTCAAGATCTCAGATGCTGTTTTTTATGTAATTTTTGGCCATTATCTTGACTTAGGTAGTAAAAAAAAAAAGGCAGTTTTATCAAAGGTAAATAAACTATAACCATAGGACATTCTATAGCTAAATTGTACCCCATTATGCCTCAGGAGAAAGAGAAGCTCTTCTGCCTTTGTTGATACTGTTGTATTAGCAGTGAGTAAAGAAGACCACTATTCTAGTTAAAGGTGGTATGGTGCTGAAAGATTTGCAGAATTGCAGGATGGAAGCACTTTTTGAAGTAATCTTTTGAGGTCTCAGCTTTAGCTATGTAAGCAGTGGTGTATGCATGGAGGTTATGTTTCTCAGGCATGTTTTAGGAGGTCTGAGCAATTACCAGAAGATTCGATCTAGAGATGGGAATAACTAGTGAAGTAATTAAATTTGCCAGTGACACAAAGTTGTTAAATCACAAGAGGATTGTGAAAAATTTCAAGAGGACCTTACAAGACTGAGCTTACAAATGGTAGACATTTAATATGAGCAAGTGCAAAGTGATGCATGTAGGAAAGAGGAACCCAAACTATAGCTCCATGAGGCAAGGTTGCACACTATGAGTCACCACCAAGGAAAAAGACCTAGGTGTCATCATTGCTGATCCCTCAGTGTGCAACAGTGGCTAAGAAAGCAAATATAATGTTAGGAATTATTAGGAATGGAAAATAAAACTGAGAATATTATAATACCTTTGTATTACTCCATGGTGCAAGACAGATATGATAGAGGTCTACAAAATATTGAGTGGAGTGGAATGAGTAGACATAATTCACTTGTTTACTCTTTCCAGAAATACTAGGCCTAGGGGGCACAAAAGGAAGCTAGTAAGTAATAAATTTAAAACAAATCAGAGAAAATATTTCTTCACTCAAAGTGTAACTAAACTCTGGAATTCGTTGCCAGAGAATGTAGTAAAAGCAGTTAGCAGGGTTTAAAAAACTGGATTATTTCCTAAAAGAAAAGTCCATACGCCATTGTTAAGATGGACTTTGGAAAATCCAATACTTATTTCCAGGATAAGCAGCATAAAATCTGTCTTATCTTTTGAGATCTTGCCAGGAGTTGAGACGTGGATTGGCTGCCGTTGGAAACAGGATACTGAGTTTGATGGACCTTCAGTCTGTCCCATTATGGCAACGCTTATGTTCTTATGTAGAAGAGTTTTCAGTATCCTGTCATTTGGAAATGGGTACAGCTTACTTGGTGGATACATTGTATGGTTTAATAGCTTCTGCCAAAAACATGGCCTTGCAAGTAGCTGCTTAAAAATGTTTGTAGCTCAGAAACTGTTTTGCAGCTGTTACCTCAAAAACTCTTAAGTTGCTTTCTACAGGAAGTCTTCTGTTTGGAGAGGATTTACAGAAATTGGTAAAATGTCTTACACACCTCAGGTGCCAGAGGATTGTCCCAAGTCTTTGTCTAGGGGAAGTTTGAGTAGAAACCACTGTACAGATTCTAGGAAATATAGGTCAGGCAGAATGAGTGATACTTGGTGCAGTAGTGTTCTGTTTAGAGGTCAGTCCTTTTGAGCATGCCACAGAGATGTTCAGAAGTCCGCGGGCAAAGGGGCTACTTCAAAAGGTTTGCAATGGAAGTTTGCAGACCTACACTGTGGTTCTTCAAGTGGAAGGTCGATTAAGTTGTTCTACTGAAGGGGGTTAGGTAAGCCCAAATAACTACAGATCTTTGGGTGCTCAGTCATTTGAGACGGTTATGCCCTAGTGTTAGCTTAGCTTACTTCTGAAGCATTTTGGGAATCGCCAAGTTATTCTCACTTAAAAGCAGTGGCTGTCAAACAGACCTTATACAAGTTGATTCAGCTGGAATGATAGTGGTTCCAGTAACTCCAAAGAAAAGGTGGTTATTCTATTTAATAGTGCAAAAAAGGAGGGCACTTTCATCTATGCCAGACCTTAAGTATGTCAACAAGTTCCACAAGGTCCCCAGTTCTGAAATGGAAACCTTAAGGTTGGTAACAGTAACAGTGCAACAAGGAGAATTTCTTACCTTGTTGGATCTAATGGAAACTTATTTGTACATCTTAAGTTTGTATTCCGCTTAATCCAGCAAATGGTCCTAAGTGGTTTACATAATAAAAAATACAAAGATGTACAATCTAAACATCTGTGGAGCAAGGGGGAAGTGGGAACAGAACCAGGCCCTTCCAAAAATAGATTGAGGATGTCCAATATTTCAAATATGAACTTTATTGAGGAACGACTGTACAAGGTACCCCGTTTCATGGGAAGTGCCTTCTTCAGGAGTCTTGGTACTTGGTCTGGTTAGACTTGTACTTGAATAGAGTCTCTGGTGAGTCACATGCTGGTCTTGAAAAAGACCCTTAGTGTGCAGTGGAAAATATGGCTGCTAGATGCCGCTAGATAAATCATAGTACCAAGACTCCTGAAGAAGGCACTTCCTGTGCTGAAACAGGGTACCTTGTACAGTCATTCCTCAATAAACTTCATATTTGAAATATTGGATGTCCTCAGTCTGTTTTTGGAAGGGCCTGGTTCTGTTCCCACTCCCCCCTTGCTCCATAGACTTTTCATGGTACATTGCTGTTCTTTTCCACTGTGGTGGATTTACTGCTCAATCAAAACATCTTACATAAAATCCAAAGTAAAATAAACAGCAAAAACTTCCTAATTAAAAAAAAAAAAAAACTAAAAAAAAAAAATCAAAACATAATTACAATACATAAGATTTCTCAAAAAGATACGTCTTCAATTTTTTTCTAAAAGTACAATAAGAACTTTCCAACCTACGTTCCATAGGCAAATCATTCCAAGCAGAGACGGAGCCAACAGCAAAAGATGACCTGCCAATGCCTACTATATTTTAACCTACCAGGGAAAGGCATAAAAATAAAATATTACAATAAAACAAATATATTTAAGGATACCCACGGAGCAGTAGGAAGCCGACTACAAATTGAAGGTTTTTTGGCCAGTGATGAAGGGAAGATCTTAAGGATCTGTTCAGCGCTGGTAGATCTTATGTATCTAGGAGCTCTTTGAGGCCTTTTTCCTTCTTGCTGAAGTACATTCATTAAGAGCAGTTTAGTCCACATTTGATCAGAAAAAACAGGAGCCAAAACAAATATGTCATCAGCAAAGAAATGTATGAGCTGGTAAAGGAATAGTTGCCAAATCTGCACGAACAAGTTAAATAACAAAGGGGAGAGGGGTAACCCCTGCAGGACTCCAGGTATTTGAACAAATGCCATTATTTAGGACACAATAGCTCCAATTTCACTAGGAACCCCCTGAACCAGCTATGTACAGGACCACTAAATCCCAATTCACTAAGCTCCAGGAGCTTTAAATCTATCATGAAAGTAATTGGAATGGGACTGGAATTTATGCTTAACCTGATTGAACTATCCTCAAGAAATGCCAGCCCAGTAACCAGAAACTACCTACTCCTACATCTACCCAACTGCAAAAACACCATCTACAAAACTATCTACTCAGCAGGATTTAGCTACCAGGGTTCCAAATTGTGGAACTCGGTACCAAAAACCATAAGAAGCATCACAAATCTCCAATTCTTAACATTTATTTATGAATTCGTGTAGCCCACTGTTATCCAAAAACAAGTTTCGGTTCAAAGTGGTTTACCGTTTGTTGAAATTACAATAATATTTTACAATTAAGATGTGGAGAAATGAAAACCTACCTCTTCAAAAAATTCTACACCTAAGCATAAAGATATCATTGCCTTCCTTTCAAATTTAACCTCTTCAACAACTATATAAATAAACATCCCCAAAACTCTACAACTGAACACAAAAGCTACCACTACCTTTTCCTCTTCAAATCTGTCTCTTCAAAGAACTCTATGAATAATCACAAGAACTACAGATGCCCTCTCCACATTGCATAACACTATTGTAACTCCACCAACGTAAATTGTAAGCCATTTTGAACTGAAATTTGTTTTGGGATAATAGTGGGATACAAGAATGAATTAATGATCAACATAATCGAAAGCTCCGGATGCTTCGACTTGTAGAAGCGTCAGCTGTTTACCTACACTTAGAGCCTTTTGAATCACAGATAGCAGAACAAGGATCAATGATTCTGTACCATGCCTACTTCTAAAGCCAAACTTGAGTGTTGTCAAAACAAGAATGCTGCTCAATATATTAAGAGAGCTGTATCCCCACAAGTGAGTCCATCAGTTTGGAAAGGACTGTTGTAATGTCTAAAGCTAGATGAAATAGAAAAATCCAGTCCTTCAGCCTTTGATATTTGTTTTGGGGTAGGGTGCTTAATACCTCCATACCTGTTCCATTCGCTAATCTTAAACCTCTTTGCTTCTTGCTTCCTCCTGATCTAACTTGCCCTGTCCCCTATCTTCCGCCCCCCCCCCCCCCCGCCATGGTCAGTGCCCTCCCCTGAGGGCTAGGCTCACCCACCCCTCCTCAGGAGATTTCATCTCACCTCTAACATTTTCTATTCTCACCCTTCCAGGCATGAATTACATTCCTACTCCCCTTTCCCAGAGCATCTCTGTTCCCTGACACCATTGTGTATTTTTTTTTGTTACATTTGTACCCCGCGCTTTCCCACTCATGGCAGGCTCAATGCGGCTTACATGGGGCAATGGAGGGTTAAGTGACTTGCCCAGAGTCACAAGGAGCTGCCTGTGCCTGAAGTGGGAATCGAACTCAGTTCCTCAGGACCAAAGTCCACCACCCTAACCACTAGGCCACTCCTCCACTGTTGCTACTATTTGAGATTCTACATGGAATGTTGCCATTCCACTAGCAACATTCCATGTAGAAGTCGGCCCTTGCAGATCACCAATGTGGCCGCGCAGGGTTCTACATGGAATGTTGCTAGTGGAATAGCAACATTCCATGTAGAATCTCCAATAGTATCTATTTTATTTTTGTTACATTTGTACCCTGCGCTTTCCCACTCATGGCAGGCTCAATGCGGCTTACATGGGGCAATGGAGGGTTAAGTGACTTGCCCAGAGTCACAAGGAGCTGCCTGTGCCTGAAGTGGGAATCGAACTCAGTTCCTCAGTTCCCCAGGACCAAAGTCCACCACCCTAACCACTAGGCCACTCCTCCACTCCCATTCTGTGCAGCAGTTATCCCAGAACTCAGACTGCAGGATAACAGCAGTTCCACATACTGAAAGTACCCCCGAGCTGCTCCACCATCTGCGTGTAGAAGCCTTGGAAGCTAAGCAATCAGATGTCGGACAGCTGCCCATGCTGCTTCCTGCTCTCTGAATGAAAATCCCAAAGATCACATTCTGAGCAGGAAATCACAGGGCCCTAAGGCACACATTGATATCAATCCATTGTGTGCCAGCCCACCTGTTTAAGCTTTAGTGCTAAAAGAGTAGGTGGCTGGTCTGGGGAGTTGAGTCAGGGCTTCCTCAAAAATGGAACTTGCAGTCACTTTGGCGGTGGCAGCCTTGGCACAATGCTCCCTCCTTTAGTAATAGAGGAGACTGCAGTACTACATGTCTTTCTTCCGCCTTTTACTAAACATTCCCTTCTTTCTTCTCCACCCTCTGCCCAGCTCCATTATCTCCTCCCCCCCCCCCCCCATACTATTTTCCCGGGGCTATATGATGTAGAAGGATAGGGGGTGGCACACTACTATAGATGTACCTGTTCATTCATGTGCCCTGCACAGACACACAGATCACACGTCCCCAAAGCTAGCCTGAGCTGAAGTCAGTAGTTGAGCAGCAAAGCTGTGTTGGGAGTGAGAAGGGAAACCAGAGCTCAATAGCTAAGCCAAGAGTGAAACCAAACCATGAAACACAGTTTGGGGAGCAGTGTACCCCTTGTTCCCTTCCAAACTCCACCTGTGCTATTTCTTTGGGCTGATACAGCGTAATCTGGCCATTCGGTCCATCCCCACTGTCTCTCATAGGATGCAACAGGGGGAATCATTGTTTTCTTTTTGTGAGAAAAGGGGAGATGGTGTACCTCTCCATTTCCCTTTTCATTTCAGATTTGACTATAGGTCTTCTACGTTACAGAACTGCCAAACAAATTTTAAGAGATTTTTTCTTATGCATTATTCCTTGTTATGCATGCTATGTTGTTTATTGTAAGCCACATTGAACTCAATCGTGTTTGGGATAATGTGGAATTTAAATGTCACAAATAAATAAAATAGAACATACCATCACATAATGGCACAATTCCCTCCTGTTCCCCCACCTCCTTTCAGTCAAATAACATATTAATCATGGTGACTGCAGGGCTGGAAGAGAAGGGCAAAATACAGCTACTGCCTACCTTTTACTCAGCCCAGCTAACACAGAAATATTTACCAAAACGTTTCAAACAATTTTCCAAACTTTGTGTACGTAGTTTAACTGCAGTGATCTCTCTCTCACTGCTTGTTCTTGGTTTCCTCTCTGCCCTCTTGTTCCTTCTTTTAAGAATTATTTTCCAGTCTTCATCATAATTTCTCTTTTCTTCATGTGTGTTTGTCTCTTCGTAGTCTCTCGCTACAGTTTCTATTATTTCACTTTCTTCTAGCCTTACTCCATCCTGCCACTTCTCAACCTTCATGTCTCTTCCACCTACTATGACCCTCCTTTCCCTCAGCTACTCTTTTCCCAATTCCATAAGAACATAAGAATGGCCATACTGGGTCAGACCAATGGTCCATCTAACCTAGTATCCTGCTTCCAGCAGTGGCCAATCCAGGTCCCAAGTACCTGGCAGAAACCCAATTAATAGTACCATTCCATGCTACCAATCCCAGGGCAAGCATCTCAATAACAGACTATGGTCTTTTTCTCCAGGAAGTTGTTCCACGTGGCTACTCTCCATCTCTCTCAACTCTGCTTCTGTCTGCAGCTTTTGTCCCCCCTCTGCCTGCTCTTCCTCTCTCCTAGATCATCTCCTCTCCCAGCCATCTTCCCCCTTATAGACCATGCCCTCTCTGAGTTCCTCTCACCCTCATAGCCTGTATCTACTCCTAGCCCACAACTCCACTATCAGCTCCTGTCCTCATCACCCAGCCTCTCTTCCCTTTAGAGCTGCTTTCTGTCACTTCCAGCTGTCGGCATTCTTTCTCCCAGCCAGTAGCCTTCTCTATTCCTCTTCACAGCTTTCCAGACTCTGTCCCCATTACTCAACATTTCTTCTTACAGCTTCTTTCGGCCTCTTCCAACTCTTTGCAGCAGTATTTTCTCTCACAACTAGCAATCTCTTCCAGTTCCCATTACCCTCTTCTATTCTTCTCCCCACAACTCCATTCCCAGCCGCTATTCCTAACATCCAGCCTCTCTTCCCTGTACTGCTGCTTTCTGTCATTGCCAGCACACACACACTCAACCAGTAACCCCTTTCAATTCTTGTTGCCCCTTCCTTGTCTCCTTTATTCCTTTCCCAGTACTTCTGTCTCTTTAACCTTAATTTTAATAAGTATTACTTTGGTAACATATATAAAATGTTCATGCCAATAAAGTTCTGAATCCGTTTCTTCCTTTTTTCCAGTGTCTTTTATCTGTAGCATTCCCCAAGGACAGCTGCTGGCAGGAAGTGTGTCTATCATAGACTACAGCAACTCCCTCCTCACCCTGCAGTCTATTAGTCAGACACAACCAGCCAACAAGCTTCAGGGGGAGGTGGAAGCAGTAGCAAGGATACTGAAGCACTTAGAAACAGAGAAAACTGAAGTCAAATAAAGACCATGAGGGGCATAATCGAACGTGAACGTCCATCTCCATGGGCGTCTATGTCCGAGAATGGGTATGTGAAGGGGCGGGACAGACCGTATTTTCAAAAAAAAAATGGGCGGCCATCTTTTTTTTCGATAATACGGTTTGTGCCGGGCAAATGCATCGGATATGTGCGGATCTGAGCTGGGCGGTTTTGTTTTTCAGCGATAATGGAAAACGAAGGCGCCCAGCTCAAAAACGAACAAATCCAAGGCATTGGGTTGTGGGAGGGGCCAGGATTCGTAGTGCACTGGTCCCCCTCACATGCCAGGACACCAACCGGGCACCCTAGGGGGCACTTGTAACAAGTAAAAAAAAAAAAAGAAGAAGTAAAATACCTCCCAAGTCCATAGCTCCCTTCCTTTGGGTGCTGAGACCCTCAAATCCCCCCCCCCAAAACCCACTGCCCACAACTCTACACCATTACCATAGCCCTTATGGCTGAAGGGGGCACCTAGATGTGGGTACAGTGGGTTTTGGAGGCAGTTTGGAGGGCTCCCATTTACCAGCACAAGTGTCACAGGTAGGGGGGGATGGGCCTGGGTCCACCTGGCTGACGTCCACTGCACCCACTAACAACAGCTCCAGGGACCTGCATACTGCTGTGATGGAGCTGGGTATGGCATTTGAGGCTGGCATACAGGCTGGAGAAAAAGTTGTTAAAGTTGTTTTTTTTTTTGGTGGGAGGGGGTTAGTGACCACTGGGGGAGTCAGGGGTGGTCATCCCTGATTCCCTCTGGTGGTCATCTGGTCATTTAGGGCACTTTTTTGGGACTTGTTCATGAAAAAAGGGTAAAAAAAAAAGTGACCTAAATTCGTGCTAAAACGGCCATTTTTTTTCAATTATCGGCCGAAGGTGCCCATCTCTGCTCAGCCAATAACCATGCCCCAGTCCCGCCTTCACCATGCCTCCAACACGCCCCCATCAACTTTGTTCCCGCGACAGATTGCAGTTGCAGGCGCCTAAAATCAGCTTTTGCTTATACCGATTTGGGCGCCTTTGCGAGATGGCCACCCATCTCCTAATTTGGGTCAAAATATGGGCGCCCATCACTTTCAAAAATAAGGCTGCATGTGGCCTATCCAGACTGCCCATCCATGCCATCTACTATGCCTTCCTCTCCCTTAGAGATCCAAGCTTTTTGGAATTCAGTCTTCATCTCCACCACCTCCACCAAGAGGCTGTTCCACACATTTACCACCCATTCCGTGAAGAATTACTCTTGAGTGTGTCCCTTTCACCTTCATCCTATGCATCCTCATTCCAGAGCTTTCTTTCAATTGAAAGAGACTCGCCTCCTTTGTTCCATGGAAGTATTTAAACATTTCTATCGTATCTCCCCTCTCCCACCTTTCTTCCAAAGTATGTGTATTGAGATCTTTAAGCTGTCCCCTGACCATTTTAGTAGCCACTCTCTGGACCGATTCCATCCTGTTTATATCTTTTTGAAAGTGTGTCTCCAGAGCTGTACGCAGTACTTAAATGAGGTCTCACCAGAGACATAATCACCTCCTATTTCCTACTGGCCATTCCTTTCCCTATGCATCCAGGCATCTTTCTAGATTTTGCCACTACCTTTTCTACTTGTTTGACCACCCTAAGATCATCACCTATGATTACACACAAGCCCCGCTCCTCTTTCATGCACAAAAGTACCTCACCCCCCCCCCCCCTAAAATGTACTTCTCCCTCAGGTGTTTGTAGCCCCAATGCATGACCCTGCATTTGTTAGCATTAAATCTTAGCTGCCAAATTCTGGACCATTCTTCAAGTTTCACAAGGTCTCTTCTCATCTTATCCTCTTTCTGTGTTTTCCTACAGCTCTGAAGCATGAAGCTTTTTGTTTCAAATCAACAGCCTTACAGGAAAGGATATTGGGGGTACTCAGGCACTCACAGCACCCTCAGAGCTCGCATCTATGGAGTAACATAAATGCTACAGGACTCAAACACTGGAATATCCGGGTGCCATATTCAATAGTCACCCAGAGTAATAGGGAAGGGATGAAAGCCAACCAAGCAGATAAATCGCCAGAGGTTAATTGTAGTAAGCTTTATTGACAAACAATAAATACAACAGACTCGACATGGTCCGTGCTTCGGCAATAAAATTGCCTGCCTCAGAAGTCAAGTATCTGTAATAGACTGTCTGTATGTTTCAAGCGTAATAGGAAGAAAACAAATATTGGGACGCTAGTAACTTGACAACTCTTTGAAAGTGATGCACATGTAATATTTAACCATCTCTCTGACCTCATGTGCAACTTTCTTTAAATTAGTCACCTTACTTTCTAACTCTTCTTACTCTCTTACCTATCTATATGTTCCATCTTTGCTTATACCCTTCACTATCAATTAAAATCTTCTATTATATATTGTGTTGATGTAAGTAGTATATTGTGCCATACTTTGTATTGTTATTTGAATATTTTTACTGCTGTAATTGCCTATTGCTCATGCTTGATCTATTCTTATTGTACACTGCCTTGAGTGAATTCCTTCAAAAAGGCGGTAAATAAATCCAAATAAATAAATAAATACAATGTAAACTTACATTATTCCTAATGCAGTCCTATTATATCTGGTTTGTCAATAAATTATACTACAATCAACCTACCTCCCTTCCTTACTACTCTGGGTGACTGTGTTTCTTTGTAGGGAATCTGTTGGTTTTGGTGGTGCCATATTTAATACTCATCGAGGGAAATTGTTTCTACCCAGAGAGCAAAAAGTTGCAGTCTCAGATTTGGGTTTATCCTTTCTGAGCACAAACCAGATGGCTTGGGCTCAGTGGTGGTGATTTTGGATGTAGTCCCATGGGACAGGACACATATGCCTCCGTTTCAGAGGGCTCTTCTCTCTCATCGGTTGCCTCAAGAACAAGACTTGAAAATGGTTTTACCTCTTTCAAATGACACCAGGAAGAGCCTTGTGCAGCGGATACCATCCAGCAAACTGTGCAGGGAAAGGAACCTGGAACTTCCACACTGGATAGTGGCAACAACGGATGCCAGTCTCTCCAGCTGGGGAGCACATTGTCTGGACAGATGGGTCCAAGGTCACTGGTTCAAGACAGAAGCAAAGTGGTCAATCAGCTGTTTGGAAGCTCAAACTATTTACATAGCTCTGATTGAATTTCAGCCTTTAGTTCAGGACAAGGCAGTTCAGATTCTTTAGGACAATGTTGCAGCAGAGCTTCAAATGTTGATGTCGTGAATGGAAGAGAATTTAAGAGGACATTTCAGCAGTGCATGTAGCAGGAGTGGAGAATATTCAGGTGGCCTTTCTAAACAGAAATATAGTAGATCTGGGAGAATGGAGCCTAGTTGCGGAGGCCTTCACAGCATAGTACAGCAGTGAAGTTCTCCGGTCATGGATATGATGGCTACAGGTCAGAATGCAAACGTTCCCACCTTTTTCAGTCAAAGAAGGGATTGGAAATTGACAGGACTCAACACTCTTTTTCAGCCTTGGCCATCCTCAGGTATCTTGTACGTAATTCCTCCTTACCCTCTGATAGGCAGAGTCATTCAGAGATCAAGAGACATGGGGGCTTATGATATTGGTAATCCCGGATTGGCTGAGGAGACCATGGTATAGAGATTTAATGAGGCTTACAGAGGGGGGATACGCTCTTACTAGCAGGAGACTGCCTTTTAATTCAGGGTCAGATAACCATGCAAGGTGTGTTTCACATTTTGTCTTGGCACTTGAGAGGGCAAGGCTGTAAAAAAAAAAAAGAGTTACCTTGTTGCATTCTAGAAAATCTACATCCTTAGCATATGTGCATAAGTATTGCCATACTGGGAAAGACCAAAGGTCCATTGAGCCCAGCATCCTTTTTCCAATCGTGGCCAATCCAGGTCACAAATACCCGGCAAGATCCCAAAAATGTACAAAACATTTTATACTGCTTATCCCAGAAATAGTGGATTTTCCCCAAGTCCATTTAATAACAGTCTATGGACTTTTCCTTTAGGAAGCCATCCAAACCTTTTTTTAAACTCCACTAAGCTAATCGCCTTTACCACATTCTCTGGCAACGAATTCCAGAGTTTAATTACACGTTGAGTGAAGAAAAATTTCTCCGATTCGTTTTAAATTTACTACATTGTAGCTTCATTGCATGCCCCCTAGTCCTAGTATTTTTGGAAAGCGTGAACAGACGCTTCACATCTACCCATTCAACTCCACTCATTATTTTATAGACCTCTATCATATCTCCCTTCAGCCGCCTTTTCTCCAAGCTGAAGAGCCCTAGCCGCTTTAGCCTTTCCTCATAGGGAAGTCGTCCCATCCCCTTTATCATTTTCGTTGCCCTTCTCTGCATCTTTTCTAATTCCACTATATCTTTTTTGAGATGCGGAGAACAGAATTGAACACAATATTCGAGGTGTGGTCGCACCATGGAGCGATACAAATGCATTATAACATCCTCATTTTTGTTTTCCATTCCTTTCCTAATAATACCTAACATTCTATTTGCTTTCTTAGTCGCAGCAGCACACTGAGCAGAAGGTTTCAACGTATCATCGACGACGACGACACCTAGATCCCTTTCTTGGTCCGTGACTCCTAACGTGGAACCTTGCATGATGTAGCTATAATTCAGGTTCCTCTTTCCCACATGCATCACTTTGCACTTGCTCTCATTAAACGCCATCTGCCATTTAGATGCCCAGTCTCCCAGTCTGAGAATCTGAATTTAACTAACATATTGGAGACATCTTTGGAGGAAGTGATTTCTTAAGCTACTCTTTTGGTTTAATTTGTATTTTTGCAGGACAAGGAAGCGTTGTTATTTTGCTTCAGACTTAAGGACTGTAATTATTTGGGTGGGAAAATACCTATTTTTCAAAATGTTTCTCATTAGACTCATAGTAACATAGTAGATGACGGCAGAAAAAGACCTGCATGGTCCATCCAGTCTGCCCAACAAGATATACTCATATGTGCTACTTTTTGTGTATACCTTACCTTGATTTGTATCTGTCATTTTCAGGGCACAGACCGTATAAGTCTGCCCCGCCTCCCACCACCGGTTCTGGCACAGACCATATAAGTCTGGCCAGCACTATCCCTGCCTCCCAACCACCAGCCCCACTTCCCAGCATCGGCTCTGGCACAGACCGTATAAGTCTGCCCAGCACTATCCCCGCCTCCCACCACCGGCTATGCCACCCAATCTCAGCTAAGCTTCTGAGGATCCATTCCCTCGGAACAGGATTTCTTTATGTTTATCCCACGCATGTTTGAATGTAGGTATGCAGGAACAAATTTTTTTTCCTATCATTCTGAAGTTGTGGCACTTGGGGAAATTTTTCAGCTGCGCTATCCATGTAAATGTATGATTTCTTTAAATAATGTGAAATATGTATTTTTTGAGCCTTCCCAATTGCAGTTCTTCCTGGAGGGAAAAGTGGGGTTACATCTTTAAGTGGGTCCTTTAATTATAGTACTTGGATCATATCTGTTCTTTTTGTATTAGGTATCTATCTTCTCTTAGATTTTCCTTTCCTGGGCTCCCCTATTTGTGAACTTTGATTATAGACTATTTAATGGAAATGTTAATTTTTTTTCTTAGTAATGATGTGATATTCTGTATTTATCCTATTCAAAATTGTTCTTTGTACAGTCATATTGGAAAAGGAATAAATGGGCAGGATACATCAAAGCAAAACAAATCTTGTGGGCCACCAACTGTGTGCGGAGGTGCAAAGCTATGTCTTTGGGAGGCCACCTTAACCGAAGAATCCTGGAAACATGATTCTATGATTACTAAGTAAGTGACCTCTCACGATGCAGTGCCTGCAAAATGGCAACTTTATGTGCATAGTTAATGACCCAAAAAATGACCCCTTGAGGTCTAGTTGTTGTAGCTTGATGTTGACCAAGACAGTGGGCATGTTCTATCCTGAAGGGACCGCGATGTTCCTGCAACTGAAGGTCTCTAGGGTACCAGGCCTCAAGGAACTCAATCAGTTCCTTTTCCTCCACCGATTCTGGTAAACCCACCAGACGTACTGTACATTATTACATCTGGATCTATTTTCGAGGTCTTCCAGTTTGTCCTCATATAATGAGATGGTCTTCCACTTTTCGTAGCCTGTCTTCCAAGTTGCTCGTCCTCTGCGGATATTGCCGGACATCTGTTAATAATCTCCAGGAGTTCCTGCACCTGCTGGTTTAGTGTCTATGGGCAGTAAGTGCTTATCCAAGAGCGATTGCATTGCAGCAGTAACCTCAGCTGCCACCATTTTGTTTCAATGAGACCCTGTGCTAAAATAACCTGACAAAAACAGCCCACCTTGATAATGTACCCCCTCAGTCTTTCAAACAATACTAAACTACACCATGAAACCTAACAACCAGCACATTGAAAACAAATCATGGAAAATATTTTGACACACAATTGAACTATGGAATCTGCTTGCCAGAGAACATCATCAAGACAAGATATTGGGGTACAGATGCAGCTTGGATGAGTTCCTAAAGTCCATGTTTATGACTTGTATTAATGTGTCTTTATCACCTCTGCCCTTGTCTCTGCTCATGAGGAGAGTTGTTCATAATATTGCAACTTCTTAAACCTATTCCCACCATTAACAGCAGAAAAGGAACATTAGGCCACGTAATCTCCCCTGCCTCACTTTGATCGTAGACCCAGCTGTTTTCAGGCCTTATCCTCACTTCTTCACCACTGGAGATCCTCTGCGCTACAAAACTTCATCCATGGGTCTCAGTAATGTGCATAGGTATCTGTCTGCCATACTTCCCTGCTTATTCTAGATGTTGTACGTGGGACCATTCTGTCCTCTTTAGAAGGGGGGGGGGGGCGACTAGTGCATACCCTTAACATCCTACCAGTTTGGGAATAAGGGTAAGACCACAGCACTCACAATATTTAACTAATTTAAACAATGGTCAGTCATGTTTTTCTCTTTCAGATTTTGAAAATGCATTTATGATAATTGGGGTGGGCAGGAAGTTACTCTCTCCTTTTAAAATTAGGTAGCATCATACACTTGCTGGTCTTTAAAGGAGCAGTACTTATCTAGCTAGCAACTCTGTGTGTCATCTAATTCTGGTTGCAATTAACCCAAATAAAAAGAGGGATCATGATGACTTGATTTTACAGTGCTTTTAAAAACATCAAATCAAAAAAATAAAATCTATTTCTCTTCCCACCCCAACAAAAAGAAGAGAGACTTATTTCTGAGCTCAGAAGAGGCATGAAATAACTAGATATGTTGAAAATTGTAGGTATTACTATCACTTTATGAATATAATTAACCCTCCCGTGGCAATTTGGTACGTCATCATCATAAAATACTGGAGCAATGCCGTTCTGGTTGTTCCACAGCTTCCCAAAATTGGACTAAGCAACAATCTGTGTAAAACAGGATGTGAAACGGTACCCCAACCCTTGACAAATCAGTGTAAAAGGCTATTTTATGTCTTTGTTACATTGCCTCTGAAGTGAGAGGTGTGACTTGATAGCACCTATATATTAATGAGCCTTTTGGGAACTGAGTCATCCTTACTACTAATCATCATTTCTATAGCGCTACTAGACATATGCAGCGCTGTACACCTGAACATTAAAAGACAGTCCCTGCTCGACAGAGCTTACAATCTAATTAGGACAAACAAGAGATAAGGGAATGTTTAAGTGAGGATGATGAAATAAGGGTTCTGAACGGGTAAGGGTTAGGAGTTAAAAGCTGCATCAAAAAGGTGGGCTTTAAGCTTAGATTTGAAGACGGTCAGAGATGGAGCTTGACATAGCGGCTCAGGAAGTCTATTCCTGGCATATGGTGCAGCAAGACAAAAGGAACAGAGTCTGGAGTTAGCAGTTGAGGAGAAGGGTGCAGGTAAGAGAGATTTACCCAGTGAACAGAGTTCCCGGGGAGGAATGTAGGGAGAGTGATTGAGGAGCTGCAGAGTTTGAACTGTATGCGGAAACAGATAGGAAGCCAGTGACTTGAGGAGAGGGTTAATATGAGCATAACGACACTGGCAGAATATTAGTCGTGCAGCAGAATTTTGAACAGATTGAAGAGGAGAGAGATGGCTAAGTGGGCGACCTGTGAGAAGTTGTAATAGTCTAAGCTTCAGGCAGTATGGGATCTCTGTTCTGTGGTTTTTTTTTTTTAAATTGTTTTTAGCAAAGTCACATTGATGTAGCAAAAAGACAACAGATGAAGACCACCAACAAAAGCTCACCTGTAAATTCTTAACAGTTCCTTTAGTAAGCAGAGTTGGGCTGTTAAAGCACTCCCAGAGAGAAGCAGAAATTCAAAATGAGATTGAATTTCTCTTGAAAAATCCATGCAAGGCTTTCTGTAGGTCTGTATCCTGTTACTGGATAGGCGGGAGATTGTTCCTTAGTCCCAACAGAACTACCAGTCCTAGTACAGCATAGGATGAGAACGTGCCTGGTACTAACCCTATCTGTATTAAGCTCTTGATTTGCATTTTGACAAAAGGGGTGGTTACCTAGCACTGAGTCCTCATTGATGGACAATTCCAGCAAAGCAGGATACAGCTTGTGGATGGATAGACAGAAACCCACCACATGAGCAGATAGTCATTGGGGAAATATGTTGAAGGGCAGCTGAACTTATTAAGTACAGACAGGCTATGTGCGGAAGGCTAACAGGACAACATAATATATACCCATACAGCTAATACCTACCCTAAAGGTCAATACTCGGAACCAAGTGCCGGTGCTAAAGGCAATTAGCACAAAACTAGCACACACATTAGTAAGCACAGAATGCTCTGAGGCTGTAGCATAGGAGACACCATGTGCCAAATATTAGTACAAATGGCATGCTAATGCAGTCAAATGGATGTTAACAAGGTCATTTCCTATCCCCTCCCAATGCTCAGAGAACAGCACACAAAACAAAGCTGCCTTACCACTGAAAAAAATAACACCAACTCAGAGCAGGCACTTGAGTGTTTGAAGACAGGCTGTCTCACGATTCTCTTTAAAATCTGCTGTTTTCTAAATACAGTTTTGAAGCAGAAGAAAGCCCATGCAAGCCCTGGTAGTGAGAAATAAATGTATCCAAGTCAGAGCAAACCCAAAAGTGAAAGTACACATTGATGCCTGTTTCCTGTGTTTAAATATAAAGCATTTCAATCATATATTTAAAGGCACAGAAACCAGATGCCAATGTGTGCTCCACTTTCAGGTTTACCAGGCACATGCACACAACTGAGCTTACCGTGAAACTTCCGCACATGTCAAGTACATCCCCCTTGCTTTTATTTTTACAGCATGCATATAATTTTGAGTATCATTTCCTATGAGCTTTGGTGAGCTAGGTTTCTGCACTGTTGGTTTAACATGGGAGTTCAGAGTATCAGCCTGCTAGCTACTAAAAGGGACAGATCTATAGTTAGGCAGGTAAGGATATTTTGCTATCACCAGTCATTCCTCCCATTGACTCAGATTTAAAGAGTACTTCTCCATGGTCAAGCAAGCTAGCAAATCTTCACAGGTGGCTCATACGATCGAACCCAGCCCAGTGCCGTGAAAGCTTCCTCACCATGTTATGTGTATCTCACTCCTTTGTTCCATTTTTTGCAGCATTCTCAAGATTCCCTTCTTTCAATATTCCTCATTGATCTCTTGTAAGGCAGGTTTTTGTTTGGTTGACTTATTCAGGTCTCCTCATAGGCCTAAACCTGGGATGGGCAACCTTTATACAAGGACTACATTATGTAATGGAAATGTACAGAGCTCTATAGATGACCTCTAAGTAGTAAAACAATTTAACTAAGTGATAAACTGTTATAAGTGGCTATTCTGAAAATATTTGCAACCAACACACTGGCAAATGACCTTTGAATGGTCAGTGCCCACCTAAAATTCAATGTGGAGCTGCAGGTTGCCCAGCCCTGGATATATTCCTTGAAAGGTGTTTTTATTTTCGTCTTGTGCCATGTCCCAGCAGAGCATAACAGGAGCAAATACCCATAACTGGTGCTTATGGTGCCTTGGGCCTAATCACAAGCCTACATGTCATCTGTGCACCCAGACGACAGAGGGGCTTCATGGACATGAAGGACAGCATGAGGGGCTAATCATGTTTAAGTCCAATCCATCAGCAGAGGTATCAGTCTTCAAAGGTTCAGAAGCGCACCAGATACTGGTATGCAATCAGGATCAAGCAATAATGCATTGATTCCTGCATAAAGAGGAAGGTTTGATCTCTTAAGAGGGCTCACAACACTATGTGAAGGCCAAGAAATATCAGCACCGTACTCCACTCCATTCTCAAATGCCTTCAAAACAGCCACACATGGAGAACCTGCAAACACTTGAGACCGAGCCACTACTACCCCATAAGTGATTCGTGTCTGTGACTCTGATATTGCCAGTCTTTGAGGAACATCACTTTGCTCAACTTAATGTTTCACCATTGTTGATGTAAAGAATATTCCATAATACTTTAGACTCATGCATTGCCTGGAGATTTGACACCATGACCTTGAAGGGCCTCTAATTCAACATGCGCCACACTGGGATTGATCTCCAGTACATCACAGATGGAAACTCAAGACAAATTCACTCAGAGGCTCACTTCTTCCCTAGTGCAGGTCTAACCAGACAGGATACTCACAGTGAATATTCACGAGACTTGCATGCAGTGGAAGCAGTACATGCAAATCTTAATATTCATTGTGGATATCCTGACTGGACCAGGTTTGGCACCACTGTTTTGAGTACTACAAATCTGCTCAAATACAGCAGTAGTTCTCAATGCAATCTGGGACACACCTAGCTAATCAGGTTTTCATATCTACAAAGAATATGTAACTCATGCATATTTTGTGGGTATTCTGAAAACCTGATTGGCTGAGTGCTCCAAAAACCCCTGCTCTAGCTGGCTCAGGCTTGCTATCTCCCTATGAAAGGAGAAAGTATGCTCCTGAGGAACTCCCGTTATCAATTGGCTTCGTTATTTCATAAACATTCTATTAGATTCAGGAGGAACTAATATCCTGTAGTTTCTATTCCTCTCAAGGAAGCTGATACAGTACCTATTCACAGACTCAAAGATGTACAGATGGTTATGAGAGACCCACCTCTGTACATCCTATCGTGAAGGACAACTGTACAGTACTGAGAAAGTTCCCACTTAGAGAAGCAGCAGCAGTTTCCTAACATCTGGTGGTGCTCAATCCTCTCTCAAAAGAGCTAAAAAGAGCCAAGGACTCCTTCAGCCATTAAATGCTTTGGAAAAAAAACAAAAAAAGCTCAAAAGCACTATGCAGACTTCCAGCATAGCATGAGCCCACAAGTTATGCTGAAGATGTTTGTGGACTGACAGTGCAATTCTGTTCAGTTGACAAAAATGGTGGCTTTGTAGAAGACATAGGCCTGTCTTTTTTTTTGCTACTTCAAGAAGTTTCTGGCACTAGGTATTAGAGCTTGAAAAAGCTCATTGACAAACCTGGCCAGAGAGTCTGTTCTGAGATAAGGACCTTGATTCCCATGTCAAGTAACTGAAACCCTTAAATCCTGGCCCACCTCTGAGCAGTAGACGAAAGGAGAACCAACTAGTCTAAGGCCTATTCTCCTCCCAAACAGGGAGCTCTGGACAAGCGAGAAACTCACAGCCTGCTCCTCAGCCAACCTAAATGAAGGTTCTGCCTCCAAGAGAACAACCAGTATTCCAGGATCTGTACTGGAAAGCCTTCCAGGAAAGAGGTAGAGATATTAGGTGTGGGATTTAAGTATGAACAGTCACTACATCAAGTCATTCATGAGCTCTTTAGATAAAAGGGCCAGTGCATAAGCTCTTGACTAGGGAAGAGGGCAGGAATTATACTAAAAAAAAATCATGGTTCCCCCCAAACACATTGTAGACCTAAAATCTTTGGACAAATGTCTACTTCAAAAGAAGCTCAATATTCTCTGGGTATCCTTGTCTTATCAAGGCTAAAGGACCCAAAAGATGCACATAAACCTTGACTGCTGGTTCAGTAGGTACAATAGGGACCACCATTACCAGTATTGCATTTGTTGGCATTAGAAAAGTTAACCGGGTATGCTGGCTGATATTGACAGGCTCCCCGTTACCTTTGTGGCGGCTCAGGGCATTCCTCAGTGCTGTAGCTTTGTAATCAATCTGATCAGGAGCAGAGCCTGCTAACTTTACGACCCAGTTTACCCTGCTGCCTTTTATGGCAAGAGTATGTGAAAGGCAGTTAAACTTCTTAGCTTCTGGAATTCCAACACTGTTCACAGAAGCTTAGCTGAAATTGGGTGGCGGGGGGAAGAGGGGTTGGTGGTTGAGAGGCTAGGATAGGGGAGGGCAGACTTACACGGGGACTGTCCAGAGCCGGTGATGGGAGGCGGGACTGGTGGTTGGGAGGCGGGAAATACTGCTGGACAGACTTATACGGTCTGTGCCCTGAAAAAGACAGGTACAAATCAAGGTAAGGTATACACAAAAAGTAGCAGTAGCACATATGAGTTTATCTTGTTGGGCAGACTGGATGGACCGTGCAGGTCTTTTTCTGCCATCATCTACTATGTTACATACCATACCAAGATGCTTAGTACCAAAAACAGCATTGACTAGTAAACTGTTTGCTACCTTGATAATGTATGTGAACTATGACCAACTTAAATCAGCATCATGCTATCTCATTTAGAAGAGCAAAATTAAAGAGACAAACCTGGCTGGCTCCATTCTTGTACTCTAGCTCCCACCTAGAGATGTGGCATTCAAGGATTAGCCCCAAGCTTGTTTAATATCACTCCCTTAGATGCTTCCTTTATCCAGTCTCTGGCCTTTGTGTGTTCTCTATGCAGATGACGAATCTTTGCTGCAATAGCCTGTCCTAGAAGCACTGTCAAAGTGGGAGTTTTAGCTACTATAGACAATGCAATGCAAGTACACCATTGCTGCTTTCCTTCTAAACTGAAGCTTTAGCATGATAATGCAACAGCTAGTGGGGAATCTAGCACATGCCCAGAAGCTCGTCTCCAAGCCAGTGGAACTATATACAAGTCAAACCAGGGCCAAGGATGTGCCACTGCTGCACTGGCTCTTCAGCCAGTTTCCGACTTGTAGACGTCTTACATCAAGTCTACCAAGGAGATTTCTGAACACTAGTTCTTACTGTTTCTAGTGTTCTTACCCCTTTTGTTTGGGCTGACCTTAAACCAACCTAAAAACATGGATTTTCAGGCGAGCCTTTGGGTACACGGTATGACTGGACCCTCCAGCTTGTACTTTCTCCCTTTTTGCTCAATTATATTGCTTTCCTCTATTTTTGTCTGTACACTGCTCTATCCCACCAAGGTGACTAGAGCGGTCTAGCAAGCACACAAAAAAAACAAACCATATTTATATGTATAACAATTTTACCATTTGGAACACTCCCCACCCCGTGACTAAAGCAAACTTTATATCAAGCTGTCCTTGGGTTCTAAACTGCAACCTGAAAAGCTTTGCAGGCACAATTCCTTCCCAATTTTCTTCCACCTTAAAAGAAATGTATACAATACCACTTCCAGCAACCACACAAGTTTTAGAATCAAAAATTTATTTCATATTCCAATATAAATTCTGGAAAAAAAGTGTATTACAAGAGGACATTTGGCTGCTAAGGGAATTCATCTCGACAAGGGCATGGGAAGAGAACCGAGAAAGCAAGCAGCAGTAGCTGAATTCCTCGGGTTGGATGTGCCCACCTCTTGCTGATGTGCTCAGTAGTACCGGATTGGATAAGCAGGAGGAAAAGCTGAAGGGAGGGATGGAGTCGATAATGATCAGTATCCTGCGTCCCTCAGGTATTTAACTGTTGAGTTAACTGCTGAATTGAGTACCCCTCCATGGACTCCTTCCTTGCCAACTGCAATGATTAATGCTGGGAAGAGAAGAGAAAAAGAATTAACATCTGTAGAGACGCTGCAGCAAGTTTACATATAAAATGAAGTGTACACATTTAGAAGCAGAGGCCTGTTCAGTACCATTCTATGCTGTTGAATGTTAAGAACCGATATATTCATATCACCCCTCTCCTCAGGTCACTTCACTGGCTTCCGATCAGATACCGCATTCAATTCAAGCTTCTCCTTCTTACCTACAAAAGCACTCAGTCTGCTGCCCCTCACTATCTTTCTACCCTCATCTCCCCTTACGTTCCCGCCCGTAACCTCCGTTCACAGGATAAATCCCTCCTCTCAGTACCCTTCTCCACCACCGCCAACTCCAGGCTCCGCTCATTCTGCCTCGCCTCACCCTATGCTTGGAACAACCTTCCTGAGCCCTTACGCCAAGCCCCCTCCCTGCCCGTCTTCAAGTCTTTGCTTAAAGCCCACCTCTTCAATGCTGCGTTTGGCACCTAACCCTTACCGTTCACTGAATCAAGACTGCCCCAATTTGACTGCCCCTATCGGACCGACCGTTCACTTGTCTATTAGATTGTAAGCTCTTTGAGCAGGGACTGTCTCTCTGTTAAATTGTACAGCGCTGCGTAACCCTAGTAGCGCTCTAGAAATGTTAAGTAGTAGTAGTAGTAGTATTACATATAGCAGTGATTTAACCAGAGCTGAGATTGTGATGTCATAATGCCTCATTCCACCAATGCCTAAGAGCCAACCTCATCAGTGATGTCACAATGGCTCGACTGTCCTATACTTGGCCCACTTCCCCCCTTAGTGTGAAGAGTTTCAGTCTCTGGTATCCAGAGCTGAGATTGTGATGTCATAATGCCTCATTCCACCAATGCCTAAGAGCCAACCTCATCAGTGATGTCACAATGGCTTGATTGTCCTATATTTGTCTCACTCTTATCTATTAGATTGTATGCTCTTTGAGCAGGGACTGTCTTTGTTAAATTGTACAGCGCTGCGTAACCCTAGTAGCGCTCTAGAAATGTTAAGTAGTAGTAGAAATGCTAAGACAGTTTTAAGTTAGTAGATAGATGTTCTGCAATGCTAGGGTGGGGGGGTGGAGCTACATTTTTTTTTTTTTTTTGGCTGAAGCAAAAAGTGTTTGGGATTATAGAAAAGCTACTGAACATAGCAAGTGCTGTAGGACCAGGGGGCATCATGCTGCCCTCCCTGCTGATGCTTGGGAGGGGGAGGGAGTAAGTTTCCCAGGTTGTAGAAGACCATTTTGAGGCAGCACTTGCACCAAGGCCACTTGCTTTCCTTTGTGGCTGCCTGGATTATAGGGCTCTCAAACACGGCATACCTAACAGGTTCAGAATTCCTCAATGCACAAATTTATGCATTTATGGTTTTTGAAGATGGACTGGCTAGATTGTGCCTCTAAGAGGGTGGTATTATACCATCTGGATGCACAGCCAACATAAAGAGCAGTGAAAGCCTGAAAACAAAACCCTGCAGTAATTACACTGGCTTGCTAACATGAGGGATGTTAAGAGAATTTGTGTCGAGGATGAATTCTACTATATTTCAATTAATCTTTAGTGGGATGTAAAAGATCAGTACTTGATAGCTAGTTAGATCTCCTCACACTTTTGTAGCTTTTCCTTTCACACTACCCCCAAATAGTCCCTTCTTATTTCAGTAGTAACCTGCATAAGCCAACCCCAAAATGGTCATGCTAAGCATCAATTTAGATTGGATTTGTGCTTGTTAGCATATGCTATTTAAGCTTGTGTTGAGTTGCATAAAAGCAAAAACCCAAGATTGAGCCACTTAGTCATGTCACACATGACAGGGCATTATGTTAATGTAAGGCATGTTTACAAATAACTTCCACACTAATTTTGCAAATATTCCCTAGGGTGTACCTAATGCTGGTCCAGATAGAAACTGCCCCAAGAATAGCTTGTAATCTGCAGAGCTGGAGCAGTCTCCCTAAGCCCACAAGAAATAAGGTGGGATTTGAAGCACAAGAGCCCAGCAGTTGAGACTTGATCTTTTTATATTTCAGAAACCATCTACAGAGAATGTTGCTCTTGTAGGGCAGATTATGCAGCAAAATAGTGGAAAAAAAAGCCAACTCTTAAAGACACTGACCAAAATCAGCAATTCTAAACCCGTCCTCAGGGCACACTTGGTTTATTATCCTGAAAACCCAGCTAGGTGCATCCTAAGACTGGGTTGATAAAAGCAATTTATAGACATCTAAAAGTCTTGGTAGTAGAGTTCTTACCACCTCTACACAAACTAGGTAAGCTGCACAGCAGATGCCTTGGCCATTTTACAGGGCAGACTACATGGGCCACACTGGCCATCACTTACTGTGTTGGTCACTTTTAGCCTTTATCTGCTTCAGAAGGTCTTACGAGACCTGTCCTTTCCCCAACTGCAATAGCTAGAATTACAATCTGGCAGCACTTGGATCATCCCATATGGACATGGAAGCCTAGGTTGATCATCCCATTAAGTTATGGGCATGGAAGCCTAGGCATGGGGCCCAAAGTATTCACTACTTGAATAAACCATTCCAGCTCAACAGGTTGAGTATGGCCAGGCTACACTGAATTCATGAATTGCCAATTACTTCTAGGAGAAAAATGCTATTCTGCATTCCTGGCCAGAAGACTCAATTCAGGTCCTCTGCATGGTGATGCACAGCACGTGGGTCAGCCCAGGAAGGTACAGTTTGTTTTTTTTAAATCTTAATAGGCCAACCAAATCTCAGTTATGTGCTGAAAACTAGCCCAAATTCTATTCTACCTGCTTTGGCTGAACTGACATGTTTTCAGCGGAAGCTGAACGTTTGTGCCCCTCCTTCTCCCTTGCAAATAGATGGGCAAGGAGATGACCTCAGGCCTTCTTACAATCCCTAGTGGTCTAGGGATGGAATCAGGGCAGAAGTGATCCCCAGTTGATCCATCCCATGCTAACTCAAAATTGTCACTACAGGTCACGGCATTCATTTCGAGAGCAGAGCAACTGGGGATCACTCCTGCCCTTACACCTACCAGGGATTTTAAGGTAGTTGTGGAGGGTCTACTCTGCAAGCTTGTGTAATTATGACAATATATGATGGCAAATACAGTTAAGTTCAGCAAGAAGCATGACAAAAAAAAAAAAAAAAAAAAAAGTCAGCCATTGTAAAATCACTGTGGCTTATATTAGCTGTCATCCATGGTCTCCCATGACTTGATACCATTTGGGGTGATTAAAACAAGATCTCTTCAGAGCCTGGAAACAAAAATCAAGCTTGTGGCATGCAGCAGCTCAATTCCGAGAGGAAGTCACATGGTCAACTTGTATAGTGTTAAAGGAAGTGATTTTACAAGCATGTAACGGAAAATTAGAAATGTATTTTTGCAGTTCAGAGGATATAGTCCTTGCATTCAACACTGCTTTATTAGGCTGATCTGTATTTAGTAAAGGCCACGCACGATAAAGATTTATCCTACCTAAAAACAGGGTAAAGGGTCAGACCTACACTGCAGGCAAAATACTAATTTCTCATTACATCTGCATAGTTTGTGTAAGCATAAAAAGCTAATCATGTGTACATGTTCTTGAAGATTCTGTCTCAGAATTGGGAATCCAAGACTTGACAAGCTTTTGTTAAAATCTAGCTCCCAGTTCTCCACTGCACTTCCTGGGGATTTAACAGAGGACCAAGTGCAAGCTGACAATTCCTTGTGGGCCTTACTGGTTCACATTCACAAAAACAGGCAATAAGTACTTCTAGCACTCTTAGATGAAGCAGGAGGGGAAAAAGATTGGCATGCTCAAATAGCAAACTGTTCCTTCTATATATCTGTTCACACCGGAGTCTATAACCACCTCTCCGGAACTATGTAACAGCCTACTAGTAAGTGGGAAAAGGTGGGATACAAAATGTAACAAAGTGTTAAAGGGCATTCTGAAGGATGTAAAAAAGAATTGAAGCGGTGCAAAGAAAAGCTATGAGAATGGTAAGGGATTTGCGTTACAACATATGAGGAGAGACTTGCGGACCTAAACATGTATACTCTGGAGGAAAGGAGAAACAGGGGTGATATGATACAGATGTTCAAATATTTGAAAAGTATTAATCCGCAAACGAACCTTTTCCGGAGATGAAGGCGGTAGAACGAGAGGACATGAAATGAGATTGAAGGGGGGCAGACAAGAAAAATGTCAGGAAGTATTTTTTCACGGAGAGAGTAGTGGATGCTTGGAATGCCCTCCCGCGGGAGGTGGTGGAAATGAAAGCGGTAACGGAATTCAAACATGCGTGGGTTAATCAAAGGAATCCTGTTCAGAAGGAATGGATCCTCAGGAGCTTAGCCGAGATTGGGTGGAGGAGCTGGTGGTTGGACAGACTTATACGGTCTGTGCCCTGACAATGGCAGATACAAATCAAGGTAAGGTATACACAAAAAGTAGTACATACGAGTTTTATCTTGTTGGCAGACTGGATGGACCGTGCAGGTCTTTTTCTGCCGTCACCTACTATGTTACTATGAACGAGACTGTTCCGAGGTACAGGCATCTCTGGAATTTAATGCTCTGAAGCAGTCTCAGCCCTTCACAATGGGGAGGGATGAACTACTGCTTGAGCCAAACCACCATGTCCAACCTCTAGTTCTCAGACTATAACTTCTCATACGAGCTGGGGGGGGGGGGGGGGTATAAGATGCAGCATTTCAGCCCAGGTATCCTACTAGAGTAGCATTCAGAGTGGAAAGGATTCAATTTGATCTACTTTTTTTATATGCACTTGAGGCAACGGATGGCTCGTGAATTGAAACCAGCTCCCCTGGTTCAGGCTGCTGCACCAACCATTCAGCTAGTACGTGTTGGGTACAGCACAGGGCACCAAGGACCACTTAAAAGGCCAGAAAAGATCAGCCTTAAAAGCATTTCTGCGGCTAGAAGAGCTACTAGCAGGACATTAAGCTGTCTTACTTGCATCAGGCATCGATACAAGGGGGAGGAGGGGAAGTGTATACCCTGGGAATGTATAGTGGGGCAAGTTTTGCAGAGCTTTTTCATATTTTACTGTCAGAAATATCAAAATAATTTAGTCTGAGAATGATTTAGAAATATCGATCAAGAGGAAGAAGCTACAGGTACACCATCTGGTAAAAAGCTTTTTCTGGACCCCGAGAAGCCAGTGGGTTAAATTCCTGATACTGAGCAAACTAGATTTAGTTATCTGGGTATTTCAGATTATCTATGGAAAAACTGCAGACCTTTGAGAAGGTAGCTGCTCGTTTAATCTTCTCTTAAGACGGTTCTCTAAAACCTTATGCTTGGGTTTTCTTTCCCCAAGCCCTAGAATTATCTAGGAGTGCTTTCCTCTATTTTCTTAATCTGCTAGTGCTTGTCTATTCTACCTAGTGAATTATCTAGCTATGCTATTAAAAGAGCAAAGTTGTCTAGTTTTGAAGACATTAGGGCCCTGATTATCATAAGCAAAGACAGGTGCTAGAGGTTATGTGCCATACCATTGCCTGCATTTACACGGCTTCATGATCACAGCTGGTGGGCATGTGAAACCATGAGCTTGCTGGCTCTGGCCACCAACATGCTAAACAGGGTATTAACATTCTTCCGATGCTCAGTGGGTAGCGTGCATAACCCTATGCCAGCTCAGAGCTGGCCTTAGGGTTTCCAGAGCACTGGGAGGAATGGGTAACCCTGTCAGGCATGAATCTGCATGTTAGGACACCCCATCCCACCCTGGGCCAAGCAGCCCCTCCCCCCACCCAACATGGAGGCTGGAGGTCTTGTGGACCTCCAGCTCCCCCCCCCCCCCCGGAAACTTGAGACAGGAGATAATGGCATTCCCTTCCAGCGCTGCCTCCAAGATCTTGAGATGCGCTGGGTGGGGTGCCACCATTTTGGAGGCAGCACTGAAAGGGAGTGCTACTCACTCCTCCGAGATACAGGGGGAGTTTTGGGGTGGGGCAGGCTGGAGGTCTGCCAACCTCCAACCCCTCATGTCCAGGGTAGGAAGAGGGCCCCCAGCCCCTATATTTGACAGCCCAGATCTGTCAAACTCCTATAGGAGGACTGTGCCTTGGACACGTTTTAGTTTTGCTAGGCTGTTTGGGCTTTAACTCCCCATGCTGTTTGGAATTTGATTAAACAGAACATTAAACTTGAAAATCTATGAAGGTCCTAGTTACGATCTAGTTTGCAAGATGCCTGCATAAAATAACCTCCATGAAGTCATGAGCAGCACTACCAACATTTAGGCCCCGACGCTCAGAACTCCCCAGTATGCCAACAGTGCTGAAAAATACTGCCGAAACCATGAAGAAAATCAGCTCGCCAATGTTCAAAGGAAATCAAATACAATGCACATTTACAAACGTGACAGCAAGTTAGGGGGGACATGCCCATGTGCAGAAGAGTTAGTGTTAAGTAAAGTTCCTGTGCCAGGCAAACCTGAAAGTTATGCCTTTAAATGTGTTAAAATAACTTTGTAGGCTTCAGGAACAGATTTGCTTGGACTTGTGCACTTAGGGACTGCATAGAAACTGGACTAGCAAATTTTAGAGAAATCAGAAACATTAATACCTGCTCTGGGCTAGTGTGGCTTTGTTTTGTACACTTTAGTATTGGGAGGGAATAAGAAATGACCTCATTAACATTTGTCTACATTAGCCATGTTATTTGCACTAATCCTTGGCGTGCAGCGTGCTCATGGCCTCTAGTGCCCATATTTGCTTCTGAGCATCAGGGCATTAATGCTTTTTACCTTATTCATACATGTGCTTGAGTGCAAAGGCGATTATCTGTTGGAGTGCACAAGTGTGTTACTTAGGTATATGCTTTTGTAGTTTGAGCTGAAAGCATTAAGCTCCCGATAACAGTCATACTGGGTCAGACCAATGGTTTACCTAACCCAGGACCCTGCTTCCAACAGTGGCCAATCCAGGCCACAAGCACCTGACAGAAACCATTAGCATCAACATTCTATGCTACCAATCCCAGGACAAGCAGTGGCTTCTCTTATGTCCATCTCAACAACATTATGGACTTTTCCTCCAGGAACTTGTCCCAAATCTTTTGTTACCACATCCTTTGGCAATGCCTTCCAGAGCTTAGCTATTCTGAAAAATTTCCTCTCATTTTCACTGTGTCCCCTGGTCTGGTCTTATTTTCTCTTTCAAAAAGATTCTTTGAGGTCTACAAAATCCTGAGTGGTGTAGAACCCCCCCTCCCCCACTTCAGCTGTCTTTTCCCAGCTGAAGAGCCCTAACCTCTTTGGCCTTTCCATTCCCCTTATTTAAAAAAAAAACTGAGCCTTTTCTAATTCTGCTATAGCAGCCAGAATTGAAACCAATGCTCAAGGTGAGGTTGCTCCATTAAACACAGACATTCTTGGCCTTCACATCCCTTTCCTACCAATTGCTAGCATCTTGTCTACAATCAAGTTTATTGTTAAGTTTACTACCCTGCCCTTTGGAGTTCCTTCAGGGAAGCTTACAAATCTAAAATATAAACAATGACCAACACTTAAGATTGTTTGAGTGCTGACTATGGTGGACCCAATTCAGACAACACAGCAACTATCTAGGACATTATAGAACAGTGCACTAGGCTTGAAGAACAGTCTGGGAAGAGACTAAAGTTGTTACTCTGGAATCTTGAGCTTTATAAGTTTGATCAGCAAACAAAATGTTTCACCACAGCGAAGAGAACCTTGTCCAGCCTTTAACCCAACTATCAACTCCACTGTGTATTTCTACCCCACCCCAAATACTCACTTTTACAAGTCTTGTTGATTGAAACGGCGTATGTTGGGCCCCCAGTGCTGTTCTTTGTCCTGGCATCTATTGTACCTTCCTCTACAAACAGATCCTTGATTACCGATATCTTCTGTTGCCCCAGAGTCAAGCCACCAATGAGGATTGCATTACGATCCTTCCCAGTTACCATATTGATTTCTTGAGGCTGGAGAAATGGAAACAAGTTAATACACCGTTAGGCAGAGCTAGGATACAACACCCCTCCCCCCCCAAAAATTAACGATTGTTAGATGCAACCTCTTCGCCCATTTTAAACAGTCTCATGACAGAATATTTTCATACAAGACGTACCTAATAGCTTCAAAATAATAGATTATAGTATTTGATAAATGATTTTACAAGTTAGAAGTAGAATTTAAAGCCTAATACGAGGTTGAATTTTGGTACACTGACCCCCCAACCTAGTAAAAAAAAACCTGCTGCAAAGATTTTTTTACTAGGTTGGTGTTTGATAGTAGCACTGGATGTTACATAAGCTTAAAGCACGTTTAGAATAATTTTAAATTTCTACTTGACAGGATCTTTATAATTGTGAACTGCTTGACTGTCAAATGCAGATACAAGTGTTCCTAAACTGAACACAAGTTTGTAGTAAATAGGAAAAAAAGAAAAAAAAAAAAAAAAAAGATGTTCCGATCCATTTGTAATCTGAATACAGATATTAGAACTCATGCTTACGGGACAGCTCACAAGAATTCTTGCACCTTGCCACGAACTAGCTATAAACCCTCACTCAAGCTTGCACGAATGACAGCTACACAGCTTAGTTTTAGTTACAAGGTAATGTACACCTCACAACTTTAAGTGGTGTTAAGACTGCCGATAACCAGCTAAGCCATCCAGTAGATTCACTCTACCCTTACCCCAAAACTGGTGTCGCTCGTTACCCTTATAGAAGGCCAAGTACCAGAAAGCCATCTGTCCCATGCCATCCATGCATGCATGATAAATCACATTTAGTAGTGCAGGGGGCATTGTTGGGATTAGTGTTAGTTTAAAATGGAGTAGCACTTATCCAGAAAAAAAAGGCATAAGGCAGGACGGAGAATGTTCCTAGCGGGGTTAATAACGCATGACACAACTAGTCATTCTACCAGTCACCAGAACACTGGCTTCAAGCAGCTACAGGCCCCATTCCAGGATCACTTCTCTCCCCCCTCCTAGCATTCCATAGGCTTGCTTCATCAAGTCTGAGTTTTTAGGCCATTATCCCTGCCTCCCTCTCTCCCCCCCCACCCCCACTCTGCGCTGAGAAGAGGGGTAGGAAAGCCACAAGTAACAACTTGATAAGCCTATGGAATTCCATGAACAGCTGCAACCAGATGCTGATTAAGTATGCAAACTGCTGTAGGTTAGAAGCAGCTGTGCAAGGGATTACCAGGATTTGACAACAAGTGATCATGTTCCCCTTACTAGAGGAGCACAGGGACAGAGCCTGCGGGGTGGGAACAAACTTGTCCCCATGTCAAAAGCTTGTTAATGGACAGGACTGTTGTGATTTTGACTTTTATGGGGAAAAGACAGACATGCTGGCCAGAAACCACCAAAATTTGCATTAGGTATCCTGTACATGCCTGCTACAAGCACATCTGCTGAGAAGACATCTTCCATTGCAGGAAGGACTGTGGGAGACACGAGAGTTAGACAAGCTCAAGATTGTGGATGAAGCCATAACGGCATAGGGAATACAGAACAGGTTGTATTTTATACCCCTGGGTATTTAAATAGGGTGGATTAGGATTCCTTGGTGGAAGTCTGCTGTTGGGGGTTGGAAGGGTGGGGGTGGGGTTCTTATAGCTGCTTGTTGTTTTCTATTTGTGACTTATAAAAGTAGAACAGCATATTGTGACTTTTTATAAGATTTAAAAATAAATTAAAAAAAGGTGTTTGAGGCTTCTACAGATGAGGACAAGAGCCTACAGGGATGGGGTGGGGACAGAACCTGCATGGACAAACTGCCCCTCATCATTCTCCGTCCCTTTACTCAACCTATTAGGAACCACTAGATCTCTTAAAGTTTTAGAAACTTGACTGGGTAGTGGCAAGTTGAGCTTTGAGGAAGAGCTAGCAGAATACTACAGCTGTCCTGTTGTAAGATACCAAGTAAACTTGTTTATGAAGGAATTAAAATTTGTGCCCTTGCAAGAGGCACTAGTAAAGCAATTTACGTTAAGATAAATTTTTGCATTGAAATTACTCAAAACATTTGCATGCCTGAACATATAAGTCTATCCACCCATGCCTTATACTCTTCATAGAGATCCTCTGTACTTCTCTTGAATTCAGATACTGGTCTCCCATTCCGTGAATTTGTCACTCAAGCATTTTCTCAGGTTATTTCCGAGTAGCCCCCTTTCAGTTGGTAGACTTGCCTCTTGTACATTTATGCCATGTGTTAATTCTTAAAGATTGGATCTTAAGTACCCCAAGTTGTTTATATATTTATTTATTTTTTTTTTAAGTTTGAGAATGCTGCTTATCCTAGAATATGCGGTGGATTTTCCTCAGGTCCACCTTAATGGACGAGACATTTTTAGTAAGATGATGCCTGGCAACACATTATGTTGAGTGAGGAAATATTCGCAGATCTGTTTTAAAATGTATTACTTTGTAGCTTCATTGCATACCCTAGTCCTAGTATTGTTGGAAAGACTAACAAGTCATGTTTACCTGTACTTATTTTTATAGACCTCATATCTCCTCAGCAGTCTTTTCGTCAAGCTGAAGAGCCCTAGCTGCTTTAGCCTTTCCTCATAGAAAATCGTCCCATCCCCTCATCACCCTTCTTTGTACCTTTTCTAATTACACTATTCTGAGCTGTGGTAACCTGAATTGCACACAGTATTTGAGGTACTGTCACACCATGGAGCAATAGAGGCATTTTGTCCTCAAATTTTGTTTTCCATTCCTTATTTTATTTTTATTTATTTTTGTTACATTTGTACCCCGCGCTTTCCCACTCATGGCAGGCTCAATGCAGCTTACATGGGGCAATGGAGGGTTAAGTGACTTGCCCAGAGTGGGAATCAAACTCGGTTCCTCAGGACCAAAGTCCACCACCCTAACCACTAGGCCACTCCTCCACTATACCACATAACGTTCTAATTTGCTTTCTTAGACACCACACACCAAGCGGAGGGTTTCAACATGACACCTAGATCCCTTTTCCTGGTCGGCAACTCCAGATGGAGAACCTTTTCTTTCTCCACATGCATCACCTGCCACTTGGATGCCCAGTCTTGTAAGTCCTCTGGTCATTTAAGAGCTTTTGAATAACTTGTCAGCAAAAATTACGTTACTCCCATCTTTAGATAATGTTAAAAAGCAGCAGTCCCAGCACAGACCCCTGTGGAATCCTACCATCTACCCTTCTCCATTGAGAAGACTATTTAACCCTACTCAGTTTCTCTTTTAACCAGTTTGTAATCCACAATAAACACACTACCTCATAACCCATGACTCTCCAATTTCCTCTGGAGTCTTCCCATGAGGTACTTTTGTCAAATGCTTTTTGAAAATCTAGATACACGTCAACTAGCTCATCTTTATCCACTCCTTCAAAGAGGTGAGGGACTTCCTTTCACTAAATCCATGCTTTTGAAATATGCTCTGTAATTTTGTTCATAATAGTCTACCATTTTGCCTAGCACAAGACATCAGGCTCACAATTTCCAAGATCACCTCTAACCTTTTTTTAAAGATCAGTGTTACGCTGGCCACAATCTTCCAGAACCATGCTTGATTTTAAAGATTAGTTCTCAAAGTTCACTTTTCAATTCTCAGTACTCTGGGATGAATATTATCTGGTGCAGGCAAATTGCACCATTACAAGGTTTGCAGATATTTCATTCACTTTGACTACTATTTCTGGCATTGGTATCTCTAAGTCTTCCATGGTGAAGACCGGAGCAAAAAATTCATATAATCTCTCCACTATGGCTTTTCTTCCGAGTGCCCCATGGTCATCTAGCGGTCTGATTCTTTTGCGGCTTCTTGCACATGGACCCAATCCCTCTCCTGGGTTCAGGCCACCAACAAAATTGCAACCTGCTCTGTACAGTTTGCCAAGCTTTTCAGGCTACATATGAATATACTGTGAAAAAGCTGGTGATTGACTAACACTAGGAAATGCCAGGATGCATGTTGAGATGCTAACCATGAAATCTACCAAAATGGACTAAACAAAAAAGCGTGAAGAGGCATGAACAGAAAATGCTGTAAGTAGGTATGTTATGACTCACCCAAGATTCCGGTGGAGTGGACAGTGCTTCTCAAGTGTTATACAATGACAAATGAATACTGAATAGCAGACCTCCCATCGTCAACCCCCCCCCCCCCCCCCCACACTTATCTAAAAGGGGAAGGAAGTAGCCCCAGACAGCACAGGGTTCTACATCTGTACACTCTGACCCCTGAAGTCTGCATAGGCTTCCAGTCTAACAAAGCCCACTCAGGTGAGGACAGAGCCAAGCCAATGATCAGTTTACAGGACCCATGATGACCCACTGCTACCAGGAAAGTACAGAATGGAGAAGAACTGCGACACTTCCATTTGTGGTCTCAACCCAGTTTGGGAACCACTGACAGCATTTAGAACATACCAGAACCACCAAGGAAAAAAAAAAACCCCAAACATCGCAGCAGGAAGTATAGAGCACAAGTGGGCAACCAAATTGTAGACTGTGTGGGGTATAAGAAACACTGAGGGCTACAACCCTGCTGTGTTCGAGATGGAAGCAATACATGCAATTAGATCTCATGCATATTTATTGCAAGTCTTGCAATATGTCTTGAAAGCCCAATGGTTTTGGGCCCCTGAGGATAAACCAGATGCTTCCAGCAAACTAGGTGAGCATATCTGATTTTTTACCACTATGGCTGACTATAGTGGGATAAGCATAAAGGAATCCTGTGCCGAAGGAATGGATCCTCAGGAGCTTAGTCAAGGTTGGGAGGCGGGGATAGTGCTGGGCAGACTTATACGGTCTGTGACAGAGCCAGTGGTGGGAGGCAGGGCTGGTGGTTGGGAGGCGGGGATAGTGCTGGGCAGACTTACACGGTCTGTGCCCTGAAATGGACAGGTACAAATCAAGGTAGGGTAGACACAAAAAGTAGCACATACGAGTTTATCTTGTTGGGCAGACTGGATGGACCGTGCAGGTCTTTTTCTGCAGTCATCTACTATGTTACTATGCAATATTCTAGTTTGAGGAAGGGGGGGGGGGGGGGGGGAATTCCTACCCTTGGCCAATAAAATTGTCCTGGTTACTTCTACAGGCTTATGTGAAGAGATTTATGAGTGACTTGTACTGTTCTAAGGAAGGGGTAGAAATTTGGAGGCATGGCAGTTTGGAGAGGAGATACTTCAGAATAATCTACAAGTCACTTTTGAAACACACAAATCAAGTTAAGCTGCTCTAGCAAGTCCCTTCCACCCCCCCCCCCCCCGTGCTACATCTTGCATAAAGTCAATCATGAAGGACCCCTTTAATATTTGGGGTAGCACCTGTCTCACAGCAGCAGAAAATGACTTCCTTTCCCTATATATATATTTTTTATTTTTGTTACATTTGTACCCCGCGCTTTCCCACTCATGGCAGGCTCAATGCGGCAGGCAATGGAGAGTTAAGTGACTTGCCCAGAGTCACAAGGAGCTGCCTGTGCCGGGAATCGAACTCAGTTCCTCAGTTCCCCAGGACCAAAGTCCACCACCCTAACCACTAGGCCACTCCTCCACATATCTCAGTGTTTGTTGCAAGTCATACTATCCTTGCTACTTTATAGGATACAGTATAGTACAGTGGCTTGCTAAAGAATTAGCAGCTTCCCCCTGGCTATGAACTTTCATTGCATGCAAGCAATTACAGGCCTTGCTCACTTTGATATACTGGACTTTCTGCAGTAGAAGCTTGCAGAGCACTGGTGAAGTTTTAGTGCCTTTTTGTCTGTATTTTGCAAGCAATACCTCAATAGGTCAACAGTAATCCTGCTGTAAACAAAGCTGAAAAACAGTTTATCTGGGGTTTAAACATGGGGGGGGGGGGGGGGGGGAAGGGGGGTAGCCTGTCTATTATGCATGTTATTCAGCATCCAATGCACAAAGGGATTCTGTGTTGCTTTTATCTTCTGTGGTATGCAAATGTATTACAAACTGAGCATTGTATGTGATGCAGACAAAAAAAAAAAGCACCTACCTTTAGCCTTCAAAAAAGGTTACAGCAGGTCTGGAGCTGTAGTATCTGCAAGTGTGCGAGCCTGTGTGCCCCGTACTTATGAAGCCAAAAAGATTGCCAGTATAATAAGATACCAAGCTTTTAAAAGCAATTTACAACTGATGTTACGACCGATGCCTAGGACTGGGATGAATCTGTTGCCTTTTCCCTGGGCACGCATACGACACTTGCTGCAAGACCGTTCCACTTGTGTGCTAGCCACTTTCCCCTACCAAGCTGCCTGAAGAATTTCCATGAGTCTCATTTGCACAAGATAATTAAAAAATATATATATCAGTAACTTCACATGGGCACATGCACTGTTTTAATGGCAACCTACCTAAGCATATACAGAGGTAACCATGCTATCTTTGAGACAATGTGTGAAACCAAGCTTAAGATGAACAAAGACTAGATACTAGTGGAAACACTAGAGGGCAGGGAGTGGCCTAGTGGTTTCAGCAGTGGACAGAGGACCAGAAAGCAAAAGACATTAACCCCTTGCTGAACTGAGATGGTGGCACTTGTTACCTCAGACTTCGATGCTGTTTAATGCATGTTTAGGATTCCTTTCACAATGAAACAAAAAATTACAAAACCAGACCATTTTTAATCATTAAGAGTGGCAGTACAGCTCTGGCTACTTCATGCATAGCCCATCCAGTCTGCCCAACATTTTTGCCATGATTTAATAAGGAATACGGAGGTGGTGGGCCATGCGCATGGCAGCCGGAGATAAAAACAGGGCACTTTGCCCTGCCCCAGGCGCACACAGCTCCCAGCTATTGCAGGGGCCACAAGGATCACTAGCATGTCATTGCTCGGTAATGGATAGAGCAAAGGGGGATAGTTAGTCCCCACCCTTTTTCCACATCTATCACATGATATGACAGGTCTGTACAGTGGTTAATGGAAGTATCAGATGATTCAGGTACTAAGTTATTTTCTTTGCATGTTACGTCCCAAAGCTCTGGCCTCATGTTTTAGCAAAAAGCTGTGTGGCTGGTCAAGCCTCTCGAGTGAAGCTATACTGTGTGTTCAGGAACACGGAACAGGTAAAAGTCAAGGGGGAGTATCACTGCTGTCATGGTTATGGAGCAGTGCATCTGCAAAGACAGATTTCTTAGAACTTACTGCTTTAGCAAGCTACCATTGCCAAGTCTGCCTTGTCAGTAATATTCACAGCACCACCTAGTGTTTTAAGTGTATGAAACGGGATTGGCTTTCAACTAGAAGGGAAGACATCTCAAGGAGGCCAGCTTTATTCTGACCCAATCCTCTACCCTAGAATGGACGTCAGGAGGAGTGCTATACGCACTCACCACTGGAGGCTCTGGCACGTCCGAGCCCCCTAGACCTTGCTTCAGCAGTATTCTTCCCCTCAGAAAAAAAAAAAAAGTTAGCATCCAACTACTAGCAGTGCGTTGGGAAGCACCGCTAGGAGTCAGTCTGCCAAATAAGGCAATGTCCCCCCCCCCCCTCAATGCAAGAGCTTACATTCTACCATTTTCCATATGGGCACCTCCCCAGGTAGGCAATGTTTTAAAACAAAAGCATCTTGAGTCCAGGAGCAAGTGATGGGGGAGGAGGGGGAAGGCGTGGCCACTGGGCCCCATGCATCCTTAGGAGTGAAGTGCTCCACTTCATACGATTAGCTTCCTCCCATGGAACATCTTTACTTCAGCACTGACCCAAGTTTCAAGGCTTAAATTCCTGCCACTTACAGATAAAGAGTATCACTGTTACAGAAGAATGGCACGGCATTCATTTTAAGCATTCTCGGGGAGGGGCAGGGGGAGTACTGCACAGTGCAGAATTCCCATGCCCACTACACTCCGCAAACTCGGAAGGTCTAAGCTGGCACAGGAAGTGACCCAATGTACAGTGGTTCACTCCTCATGCCATGTGAGCTTGGTAGGTGGGGGGAGTGAGCAGAGCAGATGCTGCTTCCTGTGGCCAAGGATAAGAAAGCACCAGAGCAAAGTAAATATACCATGATGACATACAGCAATGTGTGCCACAGGGTGGGGAGCAGCAAGCTGAACATGTACAAGGGGGAGGAGTCAAGGTGGAAATACTGCACATCAGAGACTGAAGTTGGAGTGAGTGAGGAAGGGGGCAAAAAATGGTTTCAGGTCTTATAAGCATAATTTCTATATAGTATTGTGCAGAATGACCGTTCACTTGTCTTTTAGATTGTAAGCTCTTTGAGCAGGGACTGTCCCTCTATGTAAAATTGTACAGCGCTGAGTAACCCTAGTAGCGCTTTAGAAATGTTAAACAGTAGTAGAATGTTAGGCTGGATCCGTTTTTAAAGATTTTAGTAAAGAAATACTAAGGAGAGAGGTTGAAGAAAATAGAGCTATAGACTCAAGCAGCTCACATTTCATTAGTGCTTCCTGGTAGCTAAGCATGCTTATTGGGAAGTGCACGTTTTATTGTTCCCCCACCCTTGGGGCAACATACGTAAAAGTTTGGGGTGGGCAGTGCGATCTCCAAGTAGGGCAATGGCACGAGTCCATTCTTGAGGGAATGAGACAGCCTGCCCTACATTATGAAGCAAGACCAGTATACACCATTGCTCAAAGATTGCTGAAGTAGGCTACAATGAGTAACTTTTGAAACATTTGAGGATTTACTCCTCCCACATGGTGGAATGGCAGCAGGACGTGACTGCAAGGCGGCCTTGGGGAATCCACGTCAGCGGCACTGGAGAGGAGCCCGAGGGAAAAACTGGCAACCCCTCCAAGCTTTCCCAGAACTTCAGAAATCATGCTGCCAGCCTGGGTGCCCTTTCAGACTTTAACATACTGGATTTCCCACGAGGCTACAGCTTGGGAAATAACTCACCTACAACAGATTGGACAGGAGTAGCCTAGTGGTTGGTGCGGTGGACTTTGATCCTGGGGAACTGGGTTCGATTCCCACTGCAGCTCCTTGTGACCCTGGGCAAGTCACTTAACCCTCCATTGCCCCTGGTACAAATAAGTACCTGTATATACCATGTAAACCGCTTTGAATGTAGTTGCAAAAACCTCAGAAAGGCAGTATATCAAGTCCCATTTCCCCTTCCCTTAAACCCAGAGAGCAACCAAGCCCAGTAACAGCCGACTCTGCACCCCCCATTGAGCTTTCCTAAAACCCTTGGCAAGGACATTGCAATACCCATTCTTGCCCAATGATTCAGCAGAAGCTTCCTTTGATTCGCCATGACTAGGGCGGTGTACGGCTGCTTCCATCCCCCACCCCCCCAAAAAAGTGTACACTGCTGGGTCCAGGTAAGAATCCCGAGCAGCACGGAGTGCTTGCTGTCTACTCAAAACCAGAGATTCATATCTGAAACACGCCTCTCTCAGTAGATGCAACACTGGTGATGAAAAAAGGCACAAGCAATCATACAGAGCCACATGAAAGCAGCAGAGGGCCTAGTCACAACCCTTCCCCAAGCAGCCACAGTTGCCACACGGCTAAGACCCAGCCCCCAACTTCTTGCAAGGCTGCTGCAAGCTCACATCCTGCTGCCCGCTTCAGAAACGCGAAAAAAACCAGCGGAAATGGGGGGGAGGGGGAGGAGTGAATCACCGCCCAGCCCAAAGCACCCCTCCCCCCACCCCGTAGGGCTCCGCCATGCCAATCCCCAACAGATTTCTGCTACTTTTATTTAGCAGAGGCCTCAGTTGTGCTGCCCAACACATGGTCTAAAGCCCGATTTCTTTTTTTTGGGGGGGAGGGGGGGGTTCAAATTTACAAACGCACCAAACCGATCCGGGCAATTAAGGGTTATTAGAACGCTAGAGATAAAAAAAAAAAAAAAAAGCCATTCCCTCCCAACAGGACACTTTCAAGTAGTCTGAACTGCTGTCGACCGAGTTTAACGCATTATAAACACAAATGATTCTCATCAGAGCCTGAAATACTAAAGGGTGCGGCTAGGTACTGCGTTACAGAATAACGCCCCGCTCGGAATAACGCGCAACCGTATTGCAGGCCACGTTTTCAAAGCGGGGCGAACAACACCTAGCGTTAACTTCCTAGAGCCATGGGGTGGGGCGCTAGAGACCTGCTTAGCTTCTCCGTTCTGGCTTTTGAAAGCCTGGAGAGGACGTGGGTTGGGGCCAAGCCTAGATTCACCACCACAATTCACTTCCGGGATCTACCTGCCCTTCAACTCTACGATCTGCAGCCCCGTTAAGCTCAACGATCCCAAGTAGTTTACGATTTTTAAAAAAAAAAAAATCAGACAAATCTCGAATAAGCCTACCAGAAAGGCAGAAAAGTCACCCTGATTAGGATAGTAATGTGGAAATTTCCATAATGCTTGCACTGTACTTTCATAATGCTAAAGCCAAGTCACTTCTCCCGAAACTAAATTTCGCTTTTTCTGCTACAATAGGTTCGATTTAGTTGAGATATTCATAACCACCCCGATTACACGCGCACTTAGTGTGCAAAGTTACTGTAACACGTGGAAAGTGGGGCAGAATCTGTTTACTGGCTAACGCCCCTACCTAAAAATTACACAAATTCCCGCTAGCCTAGATTCCTGGGAAACAAGTACTTCTATGGTTTAATTTGTATACTATAAGCATGCGATTTTATTCGTATAATTACGTGCTCATTTGCTAACATTAAACTTCCTCCTCTGCAGGCATGGCGGCTCCGAGTTAAGTCCCTGCCCTCCATTACTTCCATAATAAGTGTTTATGAAAAAAAAAAAAAAAAAAACTATGAACTTCAGTTAAGATTATATAAGATTTTCACCGGAAGGTGAAAACGATTATGGAACCTTGGATCTAACCCAAAAAAATAAAGTTCAGTCCAATCAAACTATGGAAAAGTTTTGCAAGTTTAGGACTCGTAGGAAGTTTTTCCTCTGCAGACATTAGCCAACTTTACCAACATCAGATAGTTAGAAAGATTCAAGTGCCTATAATAGATATTCGTTTAAAATGTATATATTTTACCGTGCAGTTGATCAGGAAGCCGTGTGGGTGCGCGGCCCACACACACGGGGTGCCCTCGATGCCTATGATCGCCGCGTCCTGGCACGAATTGGTCGCCATCAGGCTAGCAATGTATCCATCCCAGCCAGACATGCTTGAGTTAAATTTTAAATTATTCGAGCTAGGAAAGAAAAGCCTTGCTCTGCCCCAGAGGCGAGTCGGATCAACACTGGGCAAGAAGGAGAGGCAACAAAAAAACAGGAAGAGGTCAGATCTGCATGCAAGCAGAAGACAGCTTTGTAAAAAAAAAAAAAAAAGGAAGAACAAAAATCTGCAGGGCAGCAGCGCGTCCTTCTCAGTGCGCGCAGATTTAGCGACTCGATCCCCCTTTACGCGCGCGCCAGCAGCAACTCCCAGGACACCACCGTTCTTGAAACCTGCAGGACGTGGAGCTGCTTCTTCTGCTGGAAAGTGCAGATAAAGTTGTCGTGGGGGCCGCCGCCGCCTCTTAAACCCCAGGCGGGAAAAGGCAATTAGGCAAAAAAAAGGGCGGAGGAGGAAAGAAGGAGGGAGGGAGGGAGGTGTACGGCCCCGCCCCCGCCTCTGCCCTGGCCCAGGTATCCTTCCGCATGCAACTTTTCTTTTCTAATAACCTTTCAAATCACTATATTTGAGTGCGATCCTGGCATTCTAGCGCAGACATAATACAAAATTGAAGTAGCCGTCTTTTATTTTAGGCGCTGAGCCTGGGTTTTGCGGAGGGAAGCTGATAATGTTTATCCCTTTGCTTTTTTTTCATTGTTCATGATTTTTCTTTCTTGATCTCGTTGATAAGGGATTTCTCTCACCCCCCCCCCCCCCCCCCCACTTTTATAAAGTACTGTAAATAAACTGTGTTGATGTGTGCCCGGTTGGCAACTTCAGGAAAGGGGATTATTTTCTTTGGCGGAAGCATCTGTGTCGGTGACTTCAAAGTGTTATAACTTTTTTTTTTGTAAATACGTTTTCGTTTAGTTTTTTTTGCTGCATTCTTCGCTTATTTCCTTACAGGGTTAAGCGGATTCCGGATCGGCGCTTTACGCCTTTGTTTTAATTGACGCTACAAAGTTTCATCATGGGCTTTTAATATATTTCATTATTTGTGAGAATGTTCCCCTCCCCTCCCCTTTTGTTGTTTCTGTGTTCTTCACACTCTGCAAAGAAGGAAGCTGATAGGGTTTGAAACAAACGTTCAAAAAAAAGGGAAGAGACGTCAATTAAAACATAAACGTACCGTTTTCCCATTCATTTTGATTTCTTGAGAAGACTTTAGTTTTAATATAGTCTTTAGAAATCAAACAAAATAAAACATGGAAAAGAAAATAAGATGATACCTTTTTTTATTGGACATAACTTAATACATTTCTTGATTAGCTTTCGAAGGTTGCCCTTCTTCCTCAGATCGGAAATAAGCAAATGTGCTAGCTGACAGTGTATATAAGTGAAAACATTCAAGCATTACTATGACAGTAAAATAGATACCATTGGAGATTCTACATGGAATGTTGCTACTATTGGAGATTCTACATGGAATGTTGCTATTCCACTATCAACATTCCATGTAGAAGGCTGCGCAGGCTTCTGTTTCTGTGAGTCTGACGTCAGACTCACAGAAGCAGAAGCCTGCGCGGCCACATTGGTGATCTGCCAGGGCCGACTTCTACATGGAATGTTGCTAGTGGAATAGCAACATTCCATGTAGAATCTATAGAAATCAAACAAAATAAAACATGGAAAAGAAAATAAGATGATACCTTTTTTATTGGACATAACTTAATACATTTCTTGATTAGCTTTCGAAGGTTGTCCTTCTTCCTCAGATCGGAAATAAGCAAATGTGCTAGCTGACAGTGTATATAAGTGAAAACATTCAAGCATTACTATGACAGTAAAATAGATACCATTGGAGATTCTACATGGAATGTTGCTACTATTGGAGATTCTACATGGAATGTTGCTATTCCACTAGCAACATTCCATGTAGAAGGCTGCGCAGGCTTCTGTTTCTGTGAGTCTGACGTCCTGCACGTACGTGCAGGACGTCAGACTCACAGAAGCAGAAGCCTGCGCGGCCACATTGGTGATCTGCAAGGGCCGACTTCTACATGGAATGTTGCTAGTGGAATAGCAACATTCCATGTAGAATCTATAGAAATCAAACAAAATAAAACATGGAAAAGAAAATAAGATGATACCTTTTTTATTGGACATAACTTAATACATTTCTTGATAAGCTTTCGAAGGTTGCCCTTCTTCCTCAGATCGGAAATAAGCAAAACTACTTAATAATGTCTTTGAAACCTTCTCCTGCATATTGCATAACCATTTTAGTGTGTATGAGCCTAAAAAAGCAAAACAAGGGAACACTTTACTGTTGACATCAAAATCAAAAATCCTCACCGTCACCCCAATACAGGCATCGAATCAAACAGATACGTATAAACCATGAAGGTGGAGGGAATTTAGTGGAAGACTTGATTCTCAGTCAGCTATTCCGTGTCCTTTTGGCCAGGATAGGGCATGTTGTTGAGGTAGCCTAACTGTAGGAAAAAAAAAAAAAAGGATTACTGTGGGACACAATAGTTTTTGAATGAGTGCGCGCTAAGGAGGTCTTTTACTAAGCTACAGTAGCGTTCTTAGCTCACGGTAATCAGGGCCGGTCTTAGCCAGGGGTGTAGCTATGTGGGGCCACGGGGGCCTGGGCCCCCGAAGATTTGGTCCTGGACCCCCCCTGCCGACGACCCTCTCGACCCCCCCTCCCGCTGCCAACCCTCCCCCGCAGTCACCGTGGGCTACCTTTGCTGGCGGGGGACCCCAACCCCTGCCAGCTGAGGTCCTCTTGCTTCCTGCGCAAGGCTTCGTTCTGTTCGTCAGACTCACAGAAACAGAACAAAGCCTTTTGCGGGAAGCAAGAGGACCTCGGCTGACGGGGATTGGGGTCCCTCACCAGCAAAGGTAGGCGGCGGGGGAGGGTTGGCGGCGGGGGGGGGGCAGAGTTGGTGGTGGCGGTGGCTGGGGGGGGGCTAAAATGTACCCCCTCACCTGGGCTCTGGACCCCCCTCCCGCCGAAGTCTGGCTTTGCCCCTGGTCTTAGCAATTGTGGGGCTCTGTGAAGACCAGTTCAGTGGGCCCCGCCTACGCCCACCACCATAAGCCATAGTTTAAAAGGAGGTTTAGAGTTCTGTGAACCCCACCTCACCTTGATACACATCTACCACGTTTCAGTAGACAGCGGCAGCAATTTTCATATCCCATCAAATGCTGAACCCAGAGCCTCCTCGCTACCTGATGCTCTCTACTGAAATGTTGATGTACATTAAGGTACAGAACAGGGAGGTGTTCTGTGACAGGAGGACAGACGTGCCAGAGATGTGGGGCCCCTAGGAGCGTGAGGCCCTGTGCGACCGCCCCTGCCGCCCCTGCCTAAGACCAGCCCTGACGGTAATCAGCTGGCTGTAATTGCCGAGATGCCCATTTACTGCCAGCTGATTTCTACTGCGAGCTAAAAACTCTACCGTGGCGACATCCCCCCTAACAGCACTAAGAGATCCTTATACTAAGCTGTGCTAAAAAGCGGCCAGCGGTAGGGTTAGCACGTGGGTTTCCTGCACGCTCCAGCTACGTTTTAGCATTGCCCAAAAATGGCAGAATTTTATTTCTATACGTATAAATTAGAGCTCGTAGAGTATTACAATCCAACAATCAAATCTGCATACATATACTCTAACCCTACTACTATTGTGGTATATATATGGGAGGAAAAAGCCTCAAATACGGACAGATACTCCTTTGATGGAATCCAAACTTAAGGGTAACGTGATACCTAACACTCTGAATAGTAAATGTGCAGGAATCACTTATCTTGCAGCTGTTCAATCGATTTATTAACCATCCACGGCCCGACTCCGGCCGAGTTTCGACTCCTGCTTCAGGGTACCGTGGTATCTTGTAATCGATATAATGGAGCCTATCTAGTTCATTATATCGATTACAAGATACCACGGTACCCTGAAGCAGGAGTCGAAACTCGGCCGGAGTCGGGCCGTGGATGGTAAATAAGTCAATTAAACAGCTGCAAGATAAGTGATTCCTGCACATTTACTTTTCAGAGTGTTAGGTATCACGTTATTAAAGCCTGGGAGGTTTTTTCAGCCCGTGATGATTAGATAGAATTCCCTTAAGTTTGGATTCCAACAAAGGAGTATCTGTCCGTATTTGAGGTTTTTTCCTCCATATATATACCACAATACTAGTAGGGTTACAGTATATGTATGCAGAATTTTATTTCTGCCGTTAATAGCCATGCGTTAATTTCCAAACTAGCACACGGCCATAAGGGCTTACGCGCTCCTCATGTAATCAGGCAGCATGCGACAATGTGCTCACGCTGCCCGATTCCCGCTGGGAACCCCTACTCCCCACTCCCCCCCCCCCCATGCTAGAAAATACAAATTATTTTCTAGTGCAGGAAATGGCACGCGGCGAACTCAGAACTACCACGGTGTGCCTGGCAGTAGTGCCGTTTTACCGCACGCTACCCGTGCAATAGCCCCACCACTGCTTTGTAAAAGGACTCCTACATTTTTTGTACTTTTTGAGGGGACATGTTGGGCTGGAGAGTGGGCTTTCCTGCGCTAAGCAACTGGCACATCTACATCAGACTTCGGCAGGAGGGGGGGTCTAGAGCCTGAGGTGAGGGGGCACATTTTAGCCCCCCCGGCCGCCATCGCTGACACCCACCCCACCCCGCCCCGCCATTGCCGACTTTTGCCCCCCCCCCTGCTGCTGACCCTCTCGACTGCCTCCCACCGCCAACCCGCCGTCATCTACCTTTGCTAGCGGGGGACCCCAACCCCCGCCAGCCGAGGTCCTCTTCTGCTCGCAAAAGGCTTCCTTCTGTTTCTGACGTCCTGCGAGCAGAAGAGGACCTCGGCTGGCGGGGGTTGGGGTCCCCCGCCAGCAAAGGCAGGCAACGGCGGGTTGGCGGCGGGAGAGGGGGTCGGGCGGGTCGTCGGCAGGGGGTTCCAGGGCCAAATCTACGGGGGCCCTGCCCCCCTGGCCCCACGTAGCTACGCCACTGATCTACATTACTGTGTGCTAACTGGTTAGTGCACAGATAATGCAGGAGCTTTTACCACCTACAAAATGGAAAAAACGTAGAAATTCAGGGTTTTTACGGCTGCGTTAGCAATGCCCTCAGCACACAAAACAGAAGAACAAAGTGGGAAGTGGACCAATGACTCCAGGACGCCGAGACTAAAGTAATATAAAGTAGAATAAACTTTATTGTAGAAGCTACAAGCGTTTTCGTACTGCTATACCTTTGTCGGACCATCTTGGAAGTCTTTGATTAGACCCTCCAGGCGTTGGATACAAATATTTCTTTTTGTAACGTCCAAGACGAGACAGTGATTCAGAAGATTATTTACACCGCTCAAGATTCCTGAGGCAGGCCTGTGGCCGAAACACAGTACTATGTCGCGTCTACGGTTAAGTTTATTCTACTTTATAGTACTTTAGTCTCGGCGTCCTGAAGTCATTGGTCCACTTCCCACTTTGTTTTTCTGTTTCTGTACCCCGTGGGATTTTGTGTTCATCCACTTTTGTGGAGAGCCTTCCTTGATACTTAGCACACAAAACACACCTTCGTAAGGGTACACTAAGGCCTATTTTTACTGCAGCTTAGTAAAAGGAACCCTTAGTTCAATCAAAGGCAACAGCTACTGGCCAGATTTATGGTCCACATAAGATTCTGGTTTGTGGGTATCTCTCTCATGAATATTCATTGTGGGTATCCTGAAAACTTGATTGGCTGGGCTGCCTCCAGGACCAGGCTTGAGAACCACTGGAGTAGCCTAATGGTTAGTGCAGGGGGCTTTGATCCGGGCAAACTGGGTTCTTTTTTTTTTTTTTTTAATTATTTATGTTTCAATAATTTTTATTGAAGAACTTCCAAAACAACTTGTCCATCTAACATTTTGGCATTACATACCACTAACGTGATTTACTACTTTTTAATTATTTATTTATAGCATTTATATTCTATTACAAGCTTGACTTGCAGACTGAAATACAGAGATAAACTAAACACTTTGTAAAGAAAAAAACAACAACATTATTTTAAAGAAATTTACATCCAATCTCTTTCTTAGACCACTATTAGCAATAAAGAGAGGGAGAGATTAGTAGATGAGGACATCCGAAAATAAAACACAGAAACAAAATTATAGGTAAGTGGCCTGGCCTGAATATTCCCACCCTATTCTTTTTTCTTAATCGGTTATTCCAACTATTTATTTATTTGCTGCATTTGTATCCCACATTTTCCCACCTATTTGCAGGCTATCATTCCTTCAGTCTATTTGACCAGTTTCTTCATATCCAAAAATGTTCGAAGTTGTCCTGGTTCAAAGAAAACATATTTATTGCCCAAGAACCAGATTAGGCATTTACATGGATATATTGCTCCTAGTGCCCTCGTCTCTTCCAAGAGCTAGAAATAATTTGCATTGTTTTTGTTACATTTGTACCCTGCGCTTTCCCACTCATGGCAGGCTCAATGCGACTTACATATTGTATACAGGTACTTATCTGTCTTGCGTTGTCTTTGTCACATCAGGAAAAATCCATATTCTATGACCACAAAAAGTTTTTAATGAATTCTTAAAGTATAGCTTTATTACTGAACTAGTAAAAAAGGCCCGTTTCCGAAACCAATGAAACGGGCGCTAGCATGTGGCTTTTTTTGTGTGTGTGTGTATGTGTCACAGAGTTATTTTGTGTGTGTGTGTGTGTGTGTGTGTGTGTGTATGTGTGTGAGAGTGTGTGAGGGTGCGGTGTGTGTGCAGGTTGTTGATGTGTGTCTTTTTTTATTTTGTTTTTTGCTTGGGGGTTGGGGGATGTGCTGTGCTGTGCTGTGCTGGCAAAGTGGGATGGATTGGTGTGTGGCTTTGAGGGTGTGTGTCTGTTTTATTGTGTGTGTGTGGTTTTGTCTGTCAAGGAGGTTTGTGGAGGGGGGTCTTTCTGTTGGTGAAATGTAAATGTGGTTGTAGGGGGGGGTCAGCCTTTGCTGAGTGTTGTTTTTTTTCCCCAGGTTTTTTTTTTTGTGTTGTGCTGAGGCAGCAGTGTTGTTTTAGATGGGCGGAAGGTTGAGGAGCACAATCTTTGTCTGTCGGTATTTTTTGGCCATTTCAGGGCTGCTGTAGGGGAATGCTGGAAGAGAAATATGCTGTGGGAAGCAGCGCCATCTTTTTCCATTAGGCTGGGGTCTGGGCATCCTGGAGGTGGGTGACTGCTTGCCTGAGGATGGGGATGGTTGTTTTAAGTTGGCGGAAGGGAGAAGAGCACGGTCTCGGGCCGTCGGGGGGTGATCCGGTATGTTTGGTCCATTTCAGGCCGGCTGCAGGGGAATGCTGGAACATTTATGCGCTGCAGGAATCAGCGCCGTCTTTTTCCGGGTGCTCGGGGAATCCCCGAGGTGGGAGACTGCTTGCCTGAGGCTGGGGATGGTTGGGCACGTCCTTGGCCACTTCGGCAAAAGGGGAAGAGGAAGGGGGTGGGGAGTTACCTGCAGCCGCCTGAGAAACCATGTATTCTTTTTTTGTTTTGTATTATTAGTTTGCATTTCTGTTGAAGAAAGAGTGGATGCCTTTCGAATGATGGAGGTGGTGCGTCGGTGTGCGGTTGTTTCGTTAGTTTGGCAGCCAGTCTCCAGCGATTCCTAGGCAGGGAAGGAGTACTCCTCCCCCTTCCTTGGTCGCTGTTTGCTGCTGGCTGGGTCGTGGGTAATCCTTCCAGCTGGGCCGCAGCTTGTCCTGTTCGCCCGTGTCCCAGATGGTGACGGGCACGTTGTTTTCCGGCTCGTCCGACTCCATGTCAAGCGATCCCAAATATAGTCTGTGCGATAGGCCCTCTGGCACTCTTCAGTACTGGCATTAGGCATTTAAAAATGTCTCCCCCCTCCCCCCCCCCCCCCGGTCTATTTTTGCACATACCCACAGCAGGAATATTTTTCTCTCGTTCCAGCGGTGGTTCTGTGCTCTCCGTGCTGCACAGATAATGAGCCATTCTGCTGGGGAATGCTCCTCCCTTATTGTCATGTAGTTTCCTCTGATTGGTCCGTCTTACGTTGCCTAGTGTTGCCTGGGAACAGTGTTGTGATGGTCCTTTGTGTTTCAGAATGTTGAGGGTGTTTTTTCTGATTGGTCCGTCATGCGAGGGCGGGGCAGAGAGACATGGTCAGTGTTGTGGCTTCACCACCATGAATCCATGAACCCTTCAGGGAGTGACTGAGTGACTTCAGAACGTTGTCTTCAGAACGTTGAGGGTGAGTTTTATTATAGTAGATTTAGATCCTGTTCAAATACAAACGATACTATTAAAGTCCGTCGTGTTGTTACTTCTTACAAAGATTCTTCCAGTAGAGCAGAAATATCCTGAATTCCCGGCCCAGGAGCCTGAACGTGAGGCAAACTCTCAGAGCCCATTGGCTCCCCTCCAGTTCGAGGAGATAATGGAAGGTAATATATTTTGTTGAATGGAGGAACAACGGAAGAAGGATATTGAAGAATTCTTTTAAAAAATACTTAGTAGAAATTCTTCAATATCCTTCTTCTGTTGTTCCTGTCTGTCGCATTTATTCCTGTAGCCATAGGAAAATTCAGTACTCTTAAATTTAGGCGTCTGTTGTAGTTTTCTATTTGCTCTATTTTCCGACATGTCATAAGTTTTTCTTTTAACCAATACATCAGTAATAGATTTTAAATTTTCAGCCTCTGATTGCGTCTGTAAAGCTTGGTTCACTGAATCTTGTTTAACTTTTTCTAACGATAGAGTTAAAGCATCTTCTTTACTCAGGAGAAGAGATGTATCTTGAGCTGATGTAGTAACTGCAGTTGTTAATTCTTGAATTGCTCTCCAACTAGACTCCAGTGAAACCACCACGGGAGCTTCAGGCTCCAAGCTCGTTTCCTCTGCGGTTTGGGGTAGAACGCTGCCAACCAAGGCCTTGCTGCCACCGACTGGGCCTTCCTCTATACCCCTAAGGTACGCAGGGCATGCTGGTGGATTAAGGTCCGGCGAAGATAAAGATGTCTCAGTCCCCACGAGCGCCGTCGCTCCTCCGTCGGTGCTCAAAGCAGGGTTCAACACTCCGGTATTCGGTGGGATGCTCGTCGCATATCGGTCTAGCGTTTGCTGGATCGGGGAGGAGGTTCTGGCCAGTGGCAGTTGGCCCTTCACCGTCCCCTTCCTGTGGTATGAGGCGTTAGGTAATGAAACTTGTAGAAGAAACGCCAGAGAACAGCTCAGACATGCTCAGGCCGCCATCTTGACATGCCCCCTCCCTGGCAAACTGGGTTCAATTCCCAGTTCAGCTCTTTGTTACCTGCAATATGTACATCACTGTGTACATCTAGTAGTGCTATATAAATGATTAGTAGTAGTAGGATTGTCACCTGGTTTGAGGTGGAGGAGTGATATAAAATAAAGGGAAAAATCCATGGAGAGTTGTGAAGGATGGCTCATAGTACTACTACTACTACTACTACTACTTATTATTTCTAGAGCGCTACTAGACGTACGCAGCACTGTACACTTGAACATGAAGAGACAGTCCCTGCTCGACAGAGCTTACAATCTAATTAGGACAAACAAGAGATAAGGGAATATTAAAGTGAGGATGATAAAATAAGGGTTCTGAACAAGTGAATAAGGGTTAGGAGTTAAAAGCAGCATCAAAAAGGTGGGCTTTTAGCTTAGATTTGAAGACGGCCAGAGATGGAGCTTGACGTACCAGCTCAGGAATGACTAAAGGAAAGTAAATTAGCAGGTAAGCCCTAATTTCTCCTTCCTTAGAATCAGCTCCAGACCATGCCCTACAAGTGGGAAGTACCAGAGCAGTACTCACCAAGGGCGAGATACAACCAACCTCCTCAGAACTGCTGCCCCAAAGACAGCCTTCCCGCAAGCCTGGGCATCCAAATGGTAGTGCCTAAGGCATGCAGGGATGACCAGGTAGCCATCCTAAAGGAACAGAAAGAACCTCTGAGCCAAAACAAGCAGGAAAAAAAAAGCCAAAAGTAGATCTTCATCTGGGGCCAATGCAACAAAAAGTGGGAGTCAGTGCTGAGCCTAGCGTAACTAGTAGATTAAAGCTAACTAAGATTTACTGGGAGTGAGCAGTAGAGAGGTGGGTGGTAGTGTTTGAGCTGATGAGGTTTTGGACCTGGTTTGGGTAAAACAATGGACTGGGGCTTGGAGTTGGTATTTTTATATATTTCTGAAACTGAGTTTTAGACTACAATTCGGTGAGATTGAAATTGACAGTTTTTCGGTGTTAATTGCGTGCAAACCGTAAAAACAAAATTACAGGAGGACCTTGAGATACTGAAAGACAGGGCATCCAAATGGCAGATTACATTTAATGTGGACAAGTGCGAAGTGATGCACTTTGGGAAGAATAACCCACATTATTGTTCTAGTGCCCTGGTGGTCTAGCGAAATACGAAAGTGCCAAACCCCTAAGAGAAAAACTACACTGGCTTCCATTAAAAGAACAAATTGCGTTCAAAGTGTGCACCCTGGTCCACAAAATCATTTACGGGGAAGCCCCGGCCTATATGTCAAACCTTATAGACTTGCCTACTAGGAACGCAAAAAGATCATCACGCACGTTCCTCAATCTCCACTATCCTAACTGTAAAGGGCTAAAATATAAATCCACATACGCGACCAGCTTCTCATACATCTGCGCGCAGATATGGAACGCACTACCGAAGGCCATAAAAACAACGCAAGACCTAGCCATCTTCCGAAAACTACTGAAAACAGATCTTTTCAAGAAGGCATACAATAAACATCCATCTTAAATACTAAATAATAACACTATACACGATGTATACAAAACCGAAATCTTACCACATGACTGTATAACCTCTCTACTATTAATGATCAAGCACTACCACCTAAACCTTATGTCGAATAGGGTCTCTCTATAGTCGATGACTTAATGTATGTTACAATCCAAGCTATTACACAGGAACCTTCATGCAATACTATAATGTAATCTGCCTTACCATGTATGTATGCACATGGTATATATATATATATATATACCCTGTTTCCCCGAAAGTAAGACATCCCCCGAAAATAAGACCTAGTAGAGGTTTTCCTGAATTGGTAGATATAAGGCCTCCCCCGAAAGTAAGACCTAGCAAATATTTGTTTGAAAGCAGGGCCGCCGAGAGCCGGACAAGGCCGCCCCCGGGCCGCCCCCCCCCCCACCTGAGGTCGCCGGGCTCCCCTTCACCCACCCTCCGTCGCTCCCGGAACTAACCTTAAATGCCTCCTTTCACCTTCACAGCAAGCAGCAGCAGGGCAGACCTCTCCTTCCTTCCGTGCCCCGCCCTCGCGGACGTTACGTCAGGCGAGGGCGGGACACGGAAGGAAGGAGTGGCTTGCCCTGTTGCTGCTTGCTGCAAAGGTGAAAGGAGGCATTTAAGGTTAGTTCCGGGAGCAACGGAGGGCGAGTGGGCCAACCCCGATCCAACCCCGATGTTTCCCCGAAAAATAAGACAGCCCCTGAAAATAAGACCTAGCGCATTTTGGGGGGCAAAAATTAATATAAGACAGTGTCTTATTTTCGGAGAAACATGGTATATACCATGATTTCTTTTTTTGTTTCATTTGTACCCCGCGCTTTCCCACTCATGGCAGGTTCAATGCGGCTTACATATTGTATACAGGTACTTATCTGTTCCATATATTTTATGTTCCATGTATCTTACCATGTATGTCTGCACCTTAACGCAATACCATTTGTAATTCTGTTACCCGGAAATGGCAACCGCCATTACGGCAAATGTAAGCCACATTGAGCCTGCAAATCGGTGGGAAAATGTGGGCTACAAATGCTACAAATAAAAAATATGATGCTAAGTCCCACATTAAAAGTCACCACTGAGGAAAATAATGTAGATGTCATCTTGGACAATATATTGAAATCTTCTCAGTGGCGACCAATCTGTGCAGGATGCCTGTTTCTAAGACTGTAACTTTTACCATCTAATTGAAGTTCCACTGGTTAAAATAACATCTCCTCGCAGCTTTCATGTTCCCTACCTCCACCCCACAGTCAGTGACAACAGCAGCAGGGGATGGCATTTGCAGCTTAAAAGGCCTGCTTCTGAGAAGGGCCTATCCCACCAACATAGGGTTTACCATACATCCAGTTTTACCCAGACATGTCCTCTTTTTGAGAGGTTAGACGGTTTCCTAAAGGACAAGTCCATAAACCACTTCTAAATGGACTTGGGAAAAATCCACAATTCCAGGAATAACATGTATAGAATGTTTGTACGTTTTGGGAAGCTCTCCAGGTGCCCTTGGCCTGGATTGGCCGCTGTCGGGGACAGGATGCTGGGCTCGATGGACCCTTGGTCTTTTCCCAGTGTGGCATTACTTATGTACTTATGACACAGCCAGGCGACCAGATTTGCGGACGAACGAGCAGGCTGACCTCAGGGTGTCCTATCCTCCTCTCCCCTCCTTTACCTTAGTGTGGTGCCCTGGAGGTCTAGTGACATCTTCAGGGCAGGAAAGAGCCCCCTCTTTCCTCCTTGGTGTATGTGAAGACTGTCTTTCTCCCAGCGCTGATTCAAAATGTCTGCTGATAGTACTTCCGCTGCCTCTGTCCTTACATTGAGCAGGCAAATTTTATCCCAGTTGTGCATGCCATGATAACATCAAGACTGGATTACTGTAATGCGCTCTACAATGGTCTGACTACAAAGGGTCTGCACCAACTCCAATTGATTCAGAATGCTGCAGCAAGACTCATAGAAGGTTGCAAGCGGCATGACCACATCACACCATTTTTGCAAAAACTTCACTGGCTACCAGTACAATATAGGGCTAAATTTCAAACTCTTTGTCTGATCTTCAAGGCCCTTAAAGGAAATAGCCCTGAGTACCTGAAGAATAGGATGTTCCTCTACACACCGCCAAGGACACTAAGGTCCTCCCAAGGAGTATCCCTAAACACAACCTCTCCCAGGGCATCTTTTACTAAGGCACGCTCACGTTTTTAGCGCGTGCTAAAATGGTGGGTGCACTAAACGTTAGAGATGCCCATAGGAATGCATTGGTGTCTCTAACGTTTAGCGAGCACGCAATTTTAGCACGTGCTAAAAATGTGAGCGCGCCTTAGTAAAAGACCCTCCAAAAGACATTGCATGATGTGATACCCAAAAGCAAGCCTTCTCAGGAATAGCCCCCACACTCTGGGATGTACTCCCTGAAAGGCTCTGCTTAACACAAGACTACTTTAGGAAGCTGGTGAAAGCTTGGCTCTTCAACCAGGCCTTTAATGGAAGAAGTAACTAACTTGTTAGTTTCACACACACACACACACACACACACACATACACACACGAGTGACACAAGAAGTGACACGGGCTGCACATACTGTTTATCACCTCTCTGACCTCATGTGCGACTTTCTTTAAATTAGTCCCCTTATTTTCTAACTCCTCTTACACTTTGATATGTTGCATTTTTGCTTATACCCTACGCTGTCTATTAAAATGTTCTATTACATACTGTGTTGACATTGTAAGTAGTATACTATCCAGCTTATTTTCGAAAGAGAAAAACGCCTATAGTGCGACCTAAATCGGGAGATAGACATTTGTCTCGCAAAGGCACCCAAATCGGTATAATTGAAAGCCGATTTTGGGCATTTCCAACTGCACTCCATCGCGGAAACGAATAAAGCTGACGGGGCGTGTCGGAGGCGTGGTGGAGGCAGAACTGGGGGCGTGGTTATCAGCCAAGGAGAGATGGGCGTCTTTAGCTGATAATCGAAAAAAAAAAGGCATTTTTACCGTGATTTTGGGTCACTTTTTTTGGACCCTTTTTTTCACGAACAGGTCCCAAAAAAGTGCCCCAACTGCCCAGATGACCACTGAAGGGAATCGGGGATGACCTCCCCGGACTCCCCCAGTGGTCACTAACCCCCTCCCACCAAAAAAACCCCACTTTAAAAACATTTTTCCAGCTTGTATGCCAGCCTCAAATGCCTTACCCACCTCCATGACAGCAGAATGTGTTCGATCCTGTCACAGCCTTTCCCTGGGTCAGATGTGGCTCTCGGGTGCAGTACAGGGTCACATCAGCATTGCATTGTGGTGGGTGTAGGGTATTGGGCTCCGTGATTTCATTAGCTTGTGTTACAGTCTCACAATGTTGGTAGTTGGTAGGCTCTTCTCCCATGGTGCTTTTCCCCCTGCCTACTAGGTCCGAGTGTGCCCTGTTGTGTTTCCTGTTGTAGTCCATGCAGTAGTGGCCACTTTTGTAAGCCAGTTTTAGTTCCCTTTCCTGTGTTAGCCACGTTAGACAGCTTAGTTCATCCCTTGAATGTGGCTGAATGAGGGCATTGTACAGCATTCTGCCAGTTCTGACCTACTGCTCATCTCAGTACCAGGGAGACTCGTTGCCAGTGGGGCACAACCTCTGATCTGCAGTTAACAGTGAGTAAAGGCGGTTATTCCAAATAAAGGACGTTTTCGGAGAGATTAGTCTTCAGGTGTCAACTGGTGTGCCAAGGTTATATAGCAGCAACCAGTCTTAGAGGCTTGCGTGTATGCAGGTCCCTGGAGCACTTTTAGTGGGTACCGCAGTGCACTTCAGCCAGGTGGCCCCAGGCCCATCCCCCCCCCCCCCCCCACCTGTAACACTTGTGCTGGTAAATGGGAGGCCTCCAAAACCCACTGTACCCACATGTAGGTGCCCCCTTCACCCCTAAGAGCTATGGTAGTGTTGTACATTTTTGGGTTTGGGGGAGGGGGGTTGGGTGTTCAGCACCCTTGGTAAAGGAGCTATGCATGTGGGAGCTTTTTCTGAAGTCCACCGCACTGACATAGGGTGCCCAGTTGGTGTCCTGGCATATCAGGGGGGCGAGTGTACTACGAATCGTGGCACCCTCCCATGACCAAATGGCTCGTATTAGGACGTTTTTGAGCTGGGCGTTTTTAGTTTCCATTATCGCTAAAAAAAACAAATGCCCAGCTCAAAAACGTCCATTTTTTTCGAAAATACGGTTCGGCCCGCCCCTTCACGGACCCGTTCTCGGAGATAAATGCCCATGGAGATAAGGCGTTTCCGTTCGATTATGCCCTTCCTATGCTATAATTTGTATTGTTATTTGAATATTTTTACTACTGTAATTGTCTATTGCTTATGTTTGATCTATTCTTACTGTACACTGCCTTGAGCGAATTCCTTCAAAAAGGCGGTAAATAAATCCTAATAAATAAATAAATGTGAGCAAATATGCCTCGATCTTGATTACAGTGCCAGCAACTGTTTGAGACGTCCTCATAGAAGTCTAGAGAGCCCTATGAGCCAAAAATTATAAGGATTGTGTCTTCAAAGCCTTGCTCAAAGCCCACCTCTTCAATGTCGCCTTCGGCACCTAACCACCATACCTCTATTCAGGAAATCTAGGCTGCTCCAACTTGACATTTCGCCCATTAGATTGTAAGCTCTTTTGAGCAGGGATTGTCCTTTTTGTTAAACTGTACAGCGCTGCGTAACCCTAGTAGCGCTCTAGAAATGTTAAGTAGTAGTAGTAGTATTACATATAGCAGTGATTTAACCAGAGCTGAGATTGTGATGTCATAATGCCTCATTCCACCAATGCCTAAGAGCCAACCTCATCAGTGATGTCACAATGGCTTGATTGTCCTATATTTGTCTCACTCTTATCTATTAGATTGTAAGCTCTTTGAGCAGGGACTGTCTCTCTTTGTTAAACTGTACAGTGCTGCGTAACCCTAGTAGCGCTCTAGAAATGTTAAGTAGTAGTAGTAGTAGTTATGGAGGGGACAATTGTATGATAACCCGCTGATATTATTTGAGATTTATAACATTACAAAGCCTGTTCCAGCAGGATTTTGTAGGTTTTCTGCAGAAAGCTTTGCTGATTGGAAAGAAAGTAATCCTGCTCAACTGGTGAGAAGAACATGCACCCTCCAGAGACTTGTGGAGGTCAAAGATGACAGAACTATTGCACCTCGAGATGTGTGGGATAGTTAATGCTAAAGAGAAAGACTCTAGATCCTTCCAAAAAACGTGGGAGAAGTTTTGGAACACATTACAACCAAGGGCGAGAAAGAAGATACTTCAGAGACTACAGAGGAGAGAAGGGAGACCTGACCACTTGTCCACTCTGGGGAGAAAGGACTGTTTAAATAATAGAAAGAGGGGAGGGGGAAACTGGGGGAGTTAGTTAAAGCTATGTTAAAGTAAAAGATATGTTGATGTTTGGATTAGCAGCTGCCAATTGGTGCTGCGGTTGGTGCCTACTTTGTTTATTAATAAAGATGATTTAAACATAAGGATGTTGACCTGAAAATGTATACCCTGGAGGAAAGGAGAAACAGGGGTGATATGATACAGACGTTCAAATATATGAAAGGTATTAATCCGCAAACGAACCTTTTCCGGAGGTGCGAAGGCGGTAGAACGAGAGGACATGAAATGAGATTGAAAGGGGGCAGACTCAAGAAAAATGTCAGGAAGTATTTTTTCACGGAGAGAGTGGTGGATGCTTGGAATGCCCTCCCTGGGGAGGTGGTGGAGAGGAAAACGGTAACGGAATTCAAACATGCGTGGGATAAACATAAAGGAATCCTGCTCGGAAGGAAGGGATCCCCAGAAGCTTAGCCGGTGGCGGGAGGCAGGGATGGTGGTTGGGAGGCGGGGATAGTGCTGGGCAGACTTATACGGTCTGTGCCAGAGCCGGTGGTTGGGAGGCGGGGCTGGTGGTTGGTAGGCGGGGATAGTGCTGGGCAGACTTATACGGTCTGTGCCAGAGCCAATGGTGGGAGGCAGGGCTGGTGGTTGGGGGGCGGGGATAGTGCTAGGCAGACTTATACGGTCTGTGCCAGAGCCAATGGTGGGAGGTGGGGCTGGTGGTTGGGGGGGCGGGGATAGTGCTGGGCAGACTTATACGGTCTGTGCCCTGAAAAAGACAGGTACAAATCAAGGTAAGGTATACACAAAATGTGGCACATATGAATTATCTTGTTGGGCAGACTGGATGGACCATGCAGGTCTTTTTCTGCCATCATCTACTATGTTACCATGTTACTATAATATCATAAATAAAATCCACTTGGATTTTGGAAAGATGATCTCTTTAATTAAACTTTGAGCCTCCCTCATTAAACTTCCCTACTAGGAGTGAGCAAGACTAGTGCTTCCAGATGTGAGTGAAGAAGTAAGGCTGCTGCTGTCTTGAGTGAGTGCTAGCATGGAAGATGCTTAAGTAAGCTATAAAAGGTGAGAAGGGTGGGTGTAGTTAGGAAGGTGTACATAATAAGAAACATCCATTAGGACAGGGAGATAAGTTTTTAGGGCTAGGGCTCTTCAGCTTGGAGAAAAGGCGGCTGAGGGGAGATATGATAGAGGTCTATAAAATAACGAGTGGAGTTGAACGGGTAGATGTGAAGCTTTCCAAAAATACTAGGACTAGGGGGCATGTGTTAAAGCTACAATGTAGTAAATTTAAAACGAATCGGAGAAAATGTTTCTTCACTCAACGTGTAATCTGGTCTTCCACAGTCCATTTTAGACCCTCTTGCCCTTTCCCTTTTACTTCCTACCCTGTTCCTTTTACCCTATCTAATGTAATTGTAATTGATTCCTATACACTGTAAGCCACTTTGAGTCTGCTTAATGTGGAAAAAAAGTGGGGTATAAATGTTCTTAAATAAATAAACTCTGGAATTCGTTGCCAGAGAATGTGGTAAAGGCGGTTAGCTTAGCGGAGTTTAAAAAAAGGCTTGGACGGCTTCCTAAAGGAAAAGTCCATAGATGGTTTTTAAATGAACTCGGGGAAAATTCACTCTTTCTGGGATAAACAGTATAAAATGTTTTGTACTTTTTGGGGATCTTGCCGGGTATTTGTGACCTGGATTGGCCACTGTTGGAAACAGGATACTGGGCTCGATGGACCTTTGGTCTTTCCCAGTGTGGCAATACTTATGTACTTATGAGTTAGAGAGTAGGTACTCTCTGTATCTGCGGTGGAAGAAGAAAAGTAGGAAGAGAGCTTTGGTTGACAATTGGACAAAGTTCTCAGCTTCCAGAAGAAAAGCACCCTATGTAAGAAAGATTTCCAGGAAAAGAGAGAAAGTGAGATAAGTGACTCTGACAAACTGTGGAGGCAAGTCTATAAAGGGATGACTAGATGTAGGCACCCTGATGCAGTGCTGGGAGCCCAGATTATTTTATAGAATACTTGTGTAAATCCACATTGGTGCACATAGATGTAAGCACACTCACTTATACCAGGTCTATGGCTGAAGTAAATGGGTTTGCCTAAGTGCACTATGTGATATTTATTTAATTATTTAGATTTTGCTCACACCTTTTTCAGTAGTAGCTCAAGGTGAGTTACATTCAGGTACTCTGGATATTTCTCAGTCCCAGGAGGGCTCACAATCTAAGTTTGTACCTGAGGCAATGGAAGGTTAAGTGACTTGCCCAAGATCACAAGGATCAGCAGTGGGATTTGAACCAGCCACCTCTGGCTTGCAAGCGTGGTGCTCTAACCACTAGACCACTCCTCCACTAGGCCACTCCTCCACTCCAGAATCTTGCTATTCTTTGGGGTGCTACATGGAATGTCGCTACTCTTTGAGTTTCTGCTGGGAATCTTGTCACTCTTTAAGATTCCAGAATCTTATTTATTTAGATTTTGCTCACACCTTTTTCAGTAGTGGCTCAAGGTGAGTTACATTCAGGTATTCTGGATATTTCTCTGTCCCAGGAGGGCTCACAATCAAAGTTTAGACCTGAGGCAATGGAGGGTTAGGTGACGGCCAAGATCACAAGGAGCAGCAGTGGGATTTGAACCAGCCACCTCTGCATTGCAAGACCAGTGCTCTAACCACTAGGCCACTCCTCTGCTACATGTATAACATAGTAGTCTGCAAGTTATGTGCATAAGTTGGAGACAAACCCATGCTCTTCCCATGCTCCATCCACACAATAAGGCACTTTTGCACGCCATTATAAAATAGCATATAGTGCACTTATGTGTGTAAATAAAGTGCCATTTTTTTTCTCAGCACTTTCGTATGCAAGGCAAGTGTAACTGCATATGCCCAATTATAGAATTGCCCTGTATATGAAGTTTCTTAGAACTTGAGTAGAAATGTATTTGGAAGGTAGAATTCGAGATAGTTCAAGAAAATAAAACCTAGGTGTCACGGTCATCTCCGCACTCCCTTACCTCTTATTCGGAGCCCCGTGTGAAATGCCCCGCTGCCTTCCACGCTGCTCCCTCCTCGAGCCTGCTGACAGCTGTGCGTGATCTTTTGGGGGGGAGGCTGAATTCAGGTTGACACTGCTCAGGCCCATCCCTCACTGATGTCATCACCCTGGGCCGCCTTCGGCAGTTGTTGCTCTCTGCTTCTTTGCCTTGCAACAGGTTGTCCTGGTTCCAGTGTCCTGCACAGTGTCAGCTTCTTTGGCCCTCTTTTCCCAGAAATTGAGCAGTCACTAATCTCTCAACTGGTAGAGCCTCAACCTATTTGTGACATAACTATCAAGAGGTCATCAACTAGACATACACTAGTCTAGTGGAAACGATTTACTACCTGGTGTTTTGCTAATGCCACCAGCTACAGTACTTGTATCATCTCTGTCAATGAAGCCTCCAAACATCCTCCATAAGAGCACACCTTAGTGCTTTCTCTGTCTATCATGCTCAGTGGATAACCATCCAACTTCCCACTGTACTATTATTTCACATTTCGTGAAGGGGCTTCTCTATGTAAGCCTCCACTACAGAAACCCCCTGTTCCTTGAAACCTTAATCTGGTGTCAATGTCATTAATTAAACTTCCCTTTGAGTAACTGGAGTCTTCTTCTCTGAATTTCATTACTTAGAAGGTGTTCAGAGCCGGTCCTAGGTTCTCTGGCGGCCCCCTGCAGACTATGAGTTGGCACGCGCACGCACCCGCCCCGCATCTTCTTTCTCTCTTCTCCCACCCTGCCCCTGTCCAGCGATTCTCCTTCGCTTCCATCCCCCTCCCATTTATGGCTACCTGCCCGCCCTCTTCTCCCCCCAACATCCCCCTTTTTCTTCTTCCCACCCTGCGTGGTTTAAGTCTTTTTTAATTTACCTCCGTCCCAGTGGCCGCGTCATTTGAAAGCTCTGCCCCGTCTCTAGCCTTCCCTCCCTTCGTGAGTTCGTTCCCTCAGAGTCCCGCCCTCGAGGAAATGACGTCAGAAGGCGGGACTCTGCAGAACGAACTCACGAAGGGAGGGAAGGCTAGAGATGAGGCAGGGCTTTCAAATGACGCGGCTGTTGGGATGGAGGTTAATTAAAGATTTAAAGCCCCAAGGGCGGTGCGGTATGGCGGCGCAGCGCCACAGCGGTGCCCTTGAAGGCAGGTGCCCCCCTGCGGTGCTTACCCCGCTTACCGGGTTTGACCGGCCCTGAAGGTGTTTCTTCATTGCAGTAACCATGGCTAAAAGAGTGAGCAAACTTCATGTGTTGATAACTTATGAACCCTATACTCAGTTTCACCATAACAAGGTTGTTCTCCAGATACATCCTAAATACTTGCAGAAGGTAGTGTCACCTTTCCGCATTAATGAGGAAATACTTCTTCCTACCTTCATTCCAAGACCACATCAAAATCCATGTGAGAAGGCCCTTCACACTCTGGAATATAAGCACAATCTTGCACACTACCTTTAAAGGACAGAGCTGATCAGAAAGTCTTCACAACGTTCTTTTCATTTGATCCAAAAAGGGCTGGTGCACCAGTCGCAAAAAGAACCCTAGAAAACTGTCTGTCTTCCTGCACGCAATTCTGTTATCAACAAGTGGATAATCTTCTCAGCTCTAGAGTGAAGTATCATCAGATCAGAGTTACTGATTCGAGGTTCAATTTATCTGATATACCACATAATTTCAAAATAAATCTAAGTGGTTTACAATTTTTAATGCAGCCATTGTAGCCCTGCTCAAATCCGCTTTGCTTGTTACAATCTGCAAAGCATCACGATGACTCTCGCCCCATACTTTTATTTCGCTTTATTGACTGGATCAAGTTTTAGTTGCACGCCGTACCCTTTGATTAAGCAGTTCTAGTCAATCTGTCCCTTTGAGCTAGCAGCTCTTACATTCTATCAATGTGGGTTGCTCTTGAAATTTGAAAAGTACAAAAAGTTTGAGCACTCCTAAGTTGATGAGCAAATGCTTGTGTGCCTAACTCATTCCTGCTTGTGAACAGAGACAGAAAGCCACTGTTCCCTTCAGGGGCATAGCCAGACAGCAAATTTTGGGTGGGCTAGTCAAGAAGTGGATGGGCATCAAGAGTTCTCCCCCCCCCCCCCCACCCTCACCAACTTAAAAAAGATATCTCAGCTTGCGGAAAAATGCTGCTGTCCACCTTGGCAGTGTGCAGCAGGCATGCGCTGAGGCCAGTGTCGGCAGCTTTGGAAACTTAGATTGCTGGAGAGCACTGTTTCTGGCATCATCGGGGGGGCGTCTTCAGCTGGCAGAGCTTGGGATCCCCACTAGCTAGTACTAAACGTGTGGTGCTGTTGGGTGGGCCTGAGTCCTAAGTGGATGGGCCCTGGCCCACCCAGGCCCACCTTTGGCTACGCCACTGGTTCCCTTTCTGTGCCTTTGGATGAAGTATATGGAAGGCTGACTTCTAGCTGTAGTACTGCGAGACTATTAGCTAGAGCTTGTGGCAACCAGTTTTAAACATGGAGCCACTAGGGGCACCAGGGATGTAGGTAGGCCTCAAAGGGAGGCCTAGTCTCGGGGGGGGGGGGGGGGGAGGGGGCTGATCTCAATGGAAAGTTTGGGAGGTGGGTCAGAATCAGCGGGGGGGGGGGGAGTTCTGGAGGGAGGTATTGCAATTGACCAATTGACCCGGGGTGGGGGGAAGGTGAGAGAAACTGGCAGAGGCACTTATACAGGTCCCAGACAATATTCATCCAGCACCTTCATACGTATGCACACATATATAAAATTGGGATTTATTAACCACCTTTATGAAGAGATTCACCCAAGGTGGTGTACAGCAGGTACAGTTTAACATAAAACTTACACGTTTGTTAACAGTGTAAAATGAGTAAAATGACCAAATATAAAAATAAATTCAGTCAATAAAGTAATCTTGGAAGCAGCAAACTGAAACCTAATAATAGGACTAACATGAAACAGTATCAAAAATATAAACATTTAACAGCACTTCAGAACAACCATGTAACAGACATATGCACCTAGGCTGGAGAGATACATACTTAAATTACAGTATTCTGTGTGCCCCACCCAGATTCCACCCATGTGAACAGCTACCTTGCAGGGCACGCACCATCGAAGATAGGCATATACTGATATGATAAAACATAACCAGATTATTGTCATTTATGCATGTTTGCGTTCACTTATGCACATAAATTACTAGAATTTACGCATGCATTTCCTGCCTAAATCTATGCGGCTCTTATTTTAATGCATTTTGAATTTTTTTTTTTTTAGATAGGAGATTGTGAAAAATATGTAAGGGTGTAAAGACTTTTACAATTCACCGTACCTGTTTATACTTAACAGTGCATGGATGTAAAATGTAAAACCAGGACAGGCTCAGGGAAGCATTTTTTTTCAGTGGGACATTTTTACTTCATCTCCCAGCTCATGCTCCGTCCCATTTTGCCCATGCCCCACACTCACTCCATCCCCTCTATACCTCACTCCTATGTTAGCTCAGTGACCTGTAACATCTTCATATCTCACCAATGACACTTCCTTCCTGTTAATCTTGCAACAGGAAGTATCGGTTGTGAGATCTGAAGGTGTTTGTAATTGAGTGCAAGCAGAGGAAGAACTATGCAATGACCCAAGTCCCCCTCATTTCACAGGAGATTCTTAATTTTGGATGGGAAATGGCCCTCCAAGGTGGAAGATGCTCACTCGCTGCAAGACACCTAGCGGGTCTGCTGCAGGTCTCTCACATTCATCTGGGTTTCTGGAGAGTTAAGAGGGCACAGGATACTTGGCTGAATCTGCCTTTCTGAATTTTAGACAGCTGTGGAAGATCTATTGGCAAATTCCAGGCTTTTCAGTCGCAAGTCTCTGCATGCAGAAGTGTTAACTGCAGGCAGCTACATCAGTGACAAGCATCTCATCCAGGAATCTTTTAGCTGGGAGGAGTAGGAGGAGCAGAGTAGCATGAGAGCAGGATGTGGATGTTGAATAGGTAGAATTTAAAAAACACGCCTCACTATCAGGCTTATTTTCGACACAAATTGAGAGATGGGCGTCCTTTTCTCAGGGTCGCCCAAATCGGCATAATCGAAAGCCGATTTGGGCGTCCCCAACTGCTTCTCGTTGCAGGGATGACCAAAGTTCCTGGGGGCATGTCGGAGGTGTAGCGAAGGCGGGACTGGGGCGTGCCTAACAGATGGGCATCCTCAAGCGATAATGGAAAAAAGAAGGGCATCCCTGACGAACACTTGGCCGACTTTACTTGGTCCTTTTTTTTTTTATGATCAAGCCACAAAAATGTGCCCTAAATGACCAGATGACCACCAGAGGGAATCGTGGATGACCTCCCCTGACTCCCCCAGTGGTCACTAACCACCTCCCGCCCTGAAAAAAACAACTTTAGAAACTTTTGTCTTTTTTTTTTTTAGAGTATGGGTGAAGGATGTCCTTTGCTATGTCTCCGTCCCTGCAACAGCAGTTGAGGATGTCCAAAATGTGGATGTTTCTGTGAGAAGGATGTCCATGCCTGTTATACCTCTGACACCCCCTTTATTTATTTAGATTTTGGATTACAAGTAGCAGCAGTGGGATTTGAACTGGCCACCTCTAGATTGCAAGACCAGTGCTCTAACCACTAGGCCACTCCTCCACGCCACTCCCTTGAAATTTGGCCGTTCCTGTGGGGGGGGGGGGTGGCAGTATGCAGGTCCCTGGGGGGAGGTATGTGTGTGTCAGAGGAGGCATAACGAAGGCGTGGACATCCTTCTTTCAAACATTTTGGATGTCCTGAACTCCCCCCCTCCAGGGACAGGCAACTTTCAAGGGCATGGAGTGGAGTGGAGGAGTGGCCTAGTGGTTAGAGCACTGGTCTTGCTATCCAGAGGTGGACACTTGAAATCCCATTGCTGCTACTTATGATCCAAAATCCAAATAAATAAAGGGGATGTCAGAGGTATAACAGGCATGGACATCCTTCTCACAGAAACTTCACATTTTGGACTTCCTCAACTGCTGTTGCAGGGACGGAGACATAGCAATGGACGTCCTTCATCCATACTCTAAAAAAAAAAGATGTCCCTGACAAGCACTTGGATGTTTTCACCTGGACTTATACTTTTCTAAGGTTGTAGATGGCAATTTATTTAAGGTTGTAGACAGCTATTATACATGCAGCTTGTCTACTACTACTACTACTATTTAGCATTTCTATAGCGCTACAAGGCGTACGCAGCGCTGCACAAACATAGAAGAAAGACAGTCCCTGCTCAAAGAGCTTAAAATCTAATAGACAAAAAATAAATAAAGTAAGCAAATCAAATCAATTAATGTGAACGGGAAGGAAGAGAGGAGGGTAGGTGGAGGCGAGTGGTTACAAGTCAAAAGCAATGTTAAAGAGGTGGGCTTTCAGTCTAGATTTAAAGGTGGCCAAGGATGGGGCAAGACGTAGGGGCTCAGGAAGTTTATTCCAGGCGTAGGGTGCAGCGAGACAGAAGGCGCGAAGTCTGGAGTTGGCAGTAGTGGAGAAGGGAACAGATAAGAAGGATTTATCCATGGAGCGGAGTGCACGGGAAGGGGTGTAGGGAAGGACGAGTGTGGAGAGATACTGGGGAGCAGCAGAGTGAGTACATTTATAGGTTAGTAGAAGAAGTTTGAACAGGATGCGAAAACGGATAGGGAGCCAGTGAAGGGTCTTGAGGAGAGGGGTAGTATGAGTAAAGCGCATAATGCTTGGCTGCTCTGCACTGGCTTCCCCTCCTTAGGAAGGAAATCGTGTGCAAATGAGCTAACAGCGAGCAGCTCATTTGCATGCGATTTCCTTCATGCATGCCCGTTCCTTTCCGAATCTCTAAGGGATCGGTAAGGGAAGGGCTTTTTCCGTTCAGTTAGTGGGACCAGTGCACATGAATGCTGGCTCCTCCCATGACCAAATGGCTTGGATTTGGTCATTTCTGAGATGGGCATCCTCGCTTTCCATTATCGCTGAAAATCAGAAACGACCAAGTCCTGGGGACGACCATCTCTAAGGTCGACCTAAATTTGCTGATTTGGGCGTCCCCGACTGTATTATCGAAATGAAAAATAGCAGGAGACGGCAGACTGAGGGAGGAGCAGAAACAGGACGATAAGGAGGTGGGGAGGTGGCCCTAGTGTGGGGAGGGGGGTGGTCCTGCCCCAGGACGACTGTGTCCATTGGTGGCCCTGCACTGGGGTTCATTTTCAAAACACTTAGACTTACAAAGTTACAGAGGGGTCCTTTTACTAAGCTGCAGGAAAAAGGACCCTGCAGTAGCGGTGGGATTCATTTTCCCCGTGCGCCTGGGCCCTTTTCACCGCAGTGGGTAAAAAGTGCCAAAAAAATGGCCATTTGGTAGGGAGCACTGACTGCCACCCATTGAGGTGGCGGTAAGGGCTCCCGTGGTAACCCAGCTACCTGGGTGTCACTTTGGATTCTAAGTTAACATTTGAGCAACAGGTATCACATGTGGTCAAATGATGATTTCTTTCTCTGTGTAGACTTCGTTCCATTAGGATTTTTGGGGGTTTCCTTTCCCTTCACACTTCGATACACGCAACCTTGATGTCAAGGTTTGATTACTGCAACACTGTTACTCTAGAATCACAAAACCTTAATTCCAAGGGCTTCAAGTTGTTCAGAATTCCACAGCCTGTCTTATATGTAAAGCTCGGAAATATAACTGGGCCAAACTTCACTGGCTTTCAATCCATCTCCATAGCATTTTCAGAACTCACTGTCTTGCCCACAAAGCTCTTTATCTAGGTACTCCCTCTTAGCTCTCCTCAGCTCGAAACCTTGGGGTTATCTTTGACTCTTCTCTCTCCTTCTCTGCTCATATCCAGCAGATTGCCAAGACCTGTCGTTTCTTTCTTTACAACATCCGTAAAATCCGCCCCTTTCTTTCCGAGCACTCTACCAAAACCCTCATCCACACCCTTGTCACCTCTCGTTTAGACTACTGCAATCTGCTTCTTGCTGGCCTCCCACTTAGTCACCTCCCCCATCTCCAATCGATTCAAAACTCTGCTGCCCGTCTCGTCTTCTGCCAGGGTCGCTTAACTCATACTACCCCTCTCCTCAGGTCGCTTCACTGGCTCCCTATCCGTTTTCGCATCCTGTTCAAACTTCTTCTACTAACCTATAAATGTACTCACTCTGCTGCTCCCCAGTATCTCTCCACACTCGTCCTTCCCTACACCTCCGTTCCCTGGACAAATCCTTCTTATCTGTTCCCTTCTCCGCTACTGCCAACTCCAGACTTCGCTCCTTCTGTCTTGCTGCACCCTATGCCTGGAATAGACTTCCTGAGCTCCTACGTCTTGCCCCATCCTTGACCATCTTTAAATCTAGATTGAAAGCCCACCTCTTTAACATTGCGTTTGACTCGTAACCACTTGTATCCACTCGCCTCCACCCTCCTCTCCTCTTTCCTCTCGCCTCCACCTACCCTCCTCTCCTCTTTCCTCTATACATTAATTGATTTATTTGCTTTATTTTTTGTCTACTAGATTGTAAGCTCTTTGAGCAGGGACTGTCTTTCTTCTATGTTTGTGCAGCGCTGCGTACACTTTGTAGCGCAATAGAAATGCTAAATAATAGTAGTAGTAGTAGTAGTAATATACCCCAAACCATCATCTGAGATCTATTGATGCTCATCATCTCACGTTACCTTCCAGAAAAGCTTTCCTGCACTTAAGACACTGGAATGATCTCCTTCCCGTAATAAAATCTGAATTGTCCTTTTCTAGATTCAAATCTCTCTTGAAGACTCATTTTTATTGTCTATAACTCCTTCCACTAGGCTCTGGTCCCTCCCTGTCATCCGAGTTCTTGATAATTCCTTCTACTCCATCTTCTGTCCACATCTTCTATCTATCTTCCTTACTGTATGGATGAATTCTTTCCTATATTTTTATTGGCATTCTTTTCTTACTTGAGTTCAATTTTATGTTACTTTTACTTGTACACCGCTTTGATCTACAAGTTCGTAATGGCAGTATATCAAATTTTAATAACCTATAACTATAATTACATATTTAAAAGCTGATATTAAAAACCATTTAACCGGCCAGGAATGGCACCTGGCTAGTTAAATGGTGCTTAGCCAGCTATCCGGTGATATTCAGAGGGAGATAGCCAGCTGTCTTCTGCTGAATATTGTTGGTTAACGCTTAGCGGATAGCCAGCTATATCATACTAGTAAAACAGGCCCGTTTCTGAGACAAATTAAACGGGCGCTAGCAAGGTTTTCCTCAGAGTGTGTATGTTTGAGAGAGTATGTGTGAGATTGACTGTGTGTGAGAGACAGAGAGTGAATGTGCAAGTGTGTGTGTGTGACAGAGAGAGAGTGAGACTGGTGGGTGCGAGTGTGTCTCCTCTGTCCCCTCTCCAACCACCCAGCGATTCTCCTCTCTCCCCTGCTCCCCCTTCCAGCCACCCAGCAATTCTACTTTTTCCCTTGACCCCTCCAGCCACCCACCAATGCTCTTCTCTCCCCTGCCCCCCTCCAGCCACCCACCTTCTCCTCTGTCCCCTGCCCCCCTCCAGCCATCCAGCGATTCTCCTGTGTCCCCTGTCCCCCCTCCAGCCACCCAGCGATTCTCCTGTGTCCCCTGCCCCCCTCCAGCCACCCAGCAAATCTCCTCTCTCCCCTGCCCCCCTCCAGCCACCCAGCAATTCTCCAGTGTCCCCTGCTCCCCCTCCAGCCACCCAGCGATTGTCCTATCTCCCCTGCCCCCCCTCCAGCCACTCCTCCACTTCCTATATAAAAAAACGCACCTTGAATGCTCCGACCTGGGGGGGCGTGGCATTGCGGCGAGGGCGGCAAGCCGAGAAAGTGAAGCCTTGAAGCATTCATGCGCTCCGACCTGGGGGGGGCATGGCGTTGTGGCGAGGGCGGTAAGCCGAGAAAGTGAAGCCTTGAAGCATTCGTGCGCTTTGACCTGGGGGGGCGTGGCATTGCGGCGAGGGCAGCAGGGGCGGGGCCGTGTCCTGCTGTCGTGCAGTTGGTCAGTGCTGTAGGTGATGTACCCGGAACTACGTGTCGTCAGTTCAGGAAATGGAGCCTTACAGAGCGCACGAATGCTTCAAGGCTTCACTTTCTTGGCTTCAGAACGTTGGAGGTGCGTTTTATTATACAGGATAATATAACCGGCTATCTGATGATTTTCAGTGCATCGCCGGCTAAGTTTGGCAGCCAAATATGACTGTGCCAATAGATGGTAATATCTTTGGCTGGTTCAAACTTAACCGGCCAGTGCTGAATATCGGCTTGGCCAGTTAAGTTCATACCGGATAGTCAATACTGGTCACCGGAAATGACCCAGTATTGAATATCTGAGCTCAGCGTTGACTGCGCGAGGCTGCCTTGCTACCCCCCATGGTCTGGATATTGGCCCCTTAAAGTCTGCCTGGAGTTGCTGTCGAAGCCCACTTCAGCCTTGATCCTGATGTCTTCACCATTTATGGGACCCAGATCCTACAAGTCAGTTTTTCGAATGTACATCTGCCAGAATTGATGTTCGACATTGTTGGGGCTTGCGAAAAAACCTCACCCGTTGGCCTTCAATCTCAAGCACAGCGGTGGTAAATTTTCAGCTTTGGAGGGGGGCCACCCTTAGCCTCTCTGCCTGCATGCAGCGGGGACTTCCTTTGCACGTGCAGGCAGAAGAAGGCAGAGCAGCAGGCAACAGCTGGTTGGCTTTGGTGCCCACAAGAAGAGGAGGAGGTACCTAAAAAGTTGACAACCCTACTTTAGTTCAGGATATTAAGAGTTCCTGCCACCTCCCTGATTCCTGGTTTATTTATTAAACAGTCCGTCCTAGGCCAGTCATGCAAATGTAGGCTTGTGAGTCAAAACCATAGCTGCCCTATGAGTCAGTTCCTGTTTAATTACATCTCTGAGTACTTGGTGGTGGTTATAGGCCCGGCTTCTTCTATCTGTGAATTTCAGTGCTACGAGAATCATCAAAACCAGACTGGGCTGAAAATCTCCTCTAGGGAGTGGGTCACCTGCTAAATCCAAAACCTCTAGTTGTTGTGTGGAAAAAGACAGCCTTCTCCTTCATTAGCTGCATATGAGATCTTTTGTGAACTGCAACCCCACCCATTCCAACTTCACTCCAGGCTGCAGATACCAAAGAAAGTTTCCTAGAGGAGAGGGAGGCAAAGGGCAGAAAAAGAAAAAAAAGATCTCTGTGCTGTCCACACACCCTCCTGGGATTCCCCTTTTTCCTACCAGGGTGACAGAAAAGAATCTAGCTCCAGATGCATATGAAGCCATGAGGAAGGGTGGTGATGCGTGAGAGGGGAAAAACCTTAGCTCATCCAGAGAGCCTCGTTACCCTCCCCTCCCCAACCGGTGCTAAATGTTCTGTACGAGAAGTGGATCCCTTTCTGAAAGAGACACTGCCAAGCAAAACCAGACCTGAGGGATGATGCAGAGTTAGAACAGAGGAAATCCTGCTGATTCAGAGAACTTAACCTGATCAGTAGATTACAGATCAGTGACTCCTAATGATTGCTCGGGCCATGGAGCTGGGACAAGTTCTGTCAGCAACACTGAATGAACGGTGAGAGATAGCAGAAAAAAAGAATCTCTGACAGCAACATACAGGATTAGACTCGGTAAATGGCACCCAAATTTGGGCACCAAAAACAATGGGGGGGGGGGGCTTTTACAAAGGCACAGCATACAGGTTCCAGAAATAGCCTAGCGGTGGGTGCAGTGCACTGTAGAGAAGGTGACCCAGACCTTTAATCCACTCTAACTATTACACTTGTGGTGGAAAGTGTCAACCCCCCCCCCCCCCAAAAGAAAAAACCCTCAAAACCTACTGTACCCACATATAGGTGACACCTGCAGCCATAAGGGCTACTGTAGTGGTGTATAGTTGGGTACAGGTTTTTTGTGGGTTTTGAAGCAGGCGGGCTTGGGTGGGCCAGGGCCCACCCATTTATGGCTCAGGCCCACCCAACAATAGCACATGTTTAGTGGTAAGTGGTGGGAATCCCAAGCTCTGCCAGCTGAAGATTTCACCCTGACGGTAACGAACATGCTACTCTCCACAACACCGGCACCTGTGCATGCTCAGTTTTCAGTGCATGCTTGCTGCCAAGGTGGAAAGAAGCATTTTCCCACCAGCTGAGATCATTTTTTTTGGAGGGGGGGGGGGGGGGAGAACACTTGGTGCCCACCCAATTCTTGCCCAGGCCCACCCAAAATCTGTTGTCTGGCTACGCCCCTGTTTTGAAGGACTCATCGTACAATAAAAAAAGAGTAATGGTGAGATGTGTACGTAGGTCTTATTATGGCGCTTAGCTTGGCAGAATTTAAAAAGGGGTTGGACGGTTTCCTAAAGGACAAGTCCATAGACCGCTACTAAATGGACTTGGGGAAAAATCCACAATTCCAGGAATAACATGTATAGAATATTTGTACGTTTGGGAAGCTTGCCAGGTGCTCTTGGCCTGGATTGGCCGCTGTCGGGGGACAGGATGCTGGGCTCGATGGACCTTTGGTCTTTTCCCAGTATGGCATTACTTATGTACTTATATGTGAAGTCCACTGCTAGGGTGTCCCACTGCTCTGCCGGGATGCCTCTGTAGCCAGTCTACTAGGAAAGCTGGCTCCTCCTACGTCCCAATGGCTTGATTTTGTGTATTTTTCGCTTGGACTTTTTTTTTTAATGGTCCAAAAAGATAGATGTAGTAAGCACAACAACAGTTAGGAAATGATAATTTTCAAAGAAAAAAGATAGATGTTTTTCTGGTTCGAAAATGGTCATTTTCACTACTTGATTTTTGGGCATTTTCAGCAAAACGTCCAAAGTCGAATGTAGACGTCATACTGAAAATGCCCCTCTAATGAGGTAAGCTCGGAAATGGCAGATTGAAACCTAATAATAGGACTAACACGAAACAGTATAAAAAATACACACATTTAACAACCCTGTAACAAACCTGTAAGTGGAGGAGTGGCCTAGTGGTTAGGGTGGTGGACTCTGGTCCTGGGAAACTGAGCTCGATTCCCACTTCAGGCACAGGCAGCTCCTTGTGACTCTGGGCAAGTCACTTAACCTTCCATTGCCCCATGTAAGCCGCATTGAGCCTGCCATGAGTGGGAAAGCGCAGGGTAGAAATGTAACAAAAATAAAATAGATACTATTGGAGATTCTACATGGAATGTTGCTACTATTGGAGATTCTACATGGAATGTTGCTATTCCACTAGCAACATTCCATGTACAAGGCTGCGCAGGCTTCTGTTTCTGTGAGTCTGACGTCCTGCATGTACGTGCAGGACGTCAGACTCACAGAAGCAGAAGCCTGTGCGGCCACATTAATAACAACATTCCATGTAGAATCTCAAATAGTAGCAACAGTGGAGGAGTGGCCTAGTGGTTAGGGTGGTGGACTTTGGTTCTGAGGAACTGAGTTTGATTCCCGGCACAGGCAGCTCCTTGTGACTCTGGGCAAGTCACTTAACCCTCCATTGCCCCATGTAAGCTGCATTGAGCCTGCCATGAGTGGGAAAGCGTGGGGTACAAATGTAACAAAAATATAAGAGAAATATGATAAACATCAGCACAATAGAAACAATACCATAACAGATATTGACACTCAGCAGCCAGGGATACCCTGGAAAGAGCTCTGATAGTAACATGGTGGAAGGAGTTTTGACAGTGAAGGTTTCTGACTAATCAGCAGTACATCTTTTCTAGCAAAAAAGGGTGCCGGTACTCAAATGCTAGGCCACCCTTCAAGGGTGGGGTGATCACTGAGGGATCCACCCCCACAATAGCCACGCCCTCTGCAACCAGTCACAGAACCTATGACAAGGCAGAATTGGTGTGTAGAGCCTGAGCTCTTTCAATAAAACTTGGGGACCATGGGTCAATTTTAGCAGACAATGGAAAAGATGCCAGTACTCAGTACCCCCCAAGTACCCCCACCCCACAAAAAAAGCCCTGCTAATCAGCGACATCACTGAAATGAGTTTTGACAGTGACACATGGGGGGTAATTTTAGGTGCCAAGTTTAAGGGACATTTTACTAAGCTGTGATAAAAACTGGCTTGTGCTAGTGTCGGTGCGTGAAATTGGCACTCTCTAGGCCATTTTTTTTTTTTTACCGCAGCAGGTAAAAAGTCCTTTTTTTTTTTTAAACGGGGCAGTAAATGGCCATATGCTGATATTAAAAGTAATGCACAGCTATTTATTGCCTGAGCCCTTATTTATTTATTACATTTGTACCCCGCGCTTTCCCACATACGGCAGGTTCAATGCCGCTTATATAGTAAAGAAAAGCATTACAAAGTACATGTAAGAAGAATATTATAAACTGTGGTAAATATAATGGGAACAGTGCCCAAGAATAATGAATTGGAGTAGGGGAGGTAGACAAGGAAAGGATAGGATCATAGGCGTAGACTGGGGGGGGCGAGGGGGGGGCAATGCCCCCCCAACGACGATGACGTGGACTGGCGCTAGAAGTGAAAAAAAAAAAAAAAAACAAGCAGGCACGCGCTCGTCTCCGTCCGCTTTGCTGCTTCCCTGCCCTCTCTGTCTGCGTCCCGCCCGAAAGGAAATGACATCAGAGGAAGGCGGGACGCAGACAGAGAGGGCAGGGAAGCAGCGAAGCGATGGAGACGAGCGTGTCTATCTACCCCCTCTCTTCCTACCCTCCGGCGCAGGCAGCACCAATCTTCTCTAAGCCTTTCTTGTTCCTGGCAGCGGTAGCGACGTACACGCTGCCTTCAGCTCTGCCCCGAAGCCTTCTCTTCAAGTTCCTGTTCCCGGTGGGAACAGGAACTTGAAGAGAAGGCTTCCGGGGCAGACCGAAGGCAGCGTGTACGTCGCTACCGCTGCCAGGAACACTGAAAGGCTGAAGAAGACTGCTGCCTGCACCGGAGGGAGGGAGGAAGAGAGGAAGAGAGGGGGTAAACGGAGTCACGATCCTGGACCTCGCGGGGGGGGGGGCAGCAGAGGGAAGATGAATGGGACTGGGAGGGTGGAGAGCAGAGGGAAGGAGTAAGAGATGGATGGGACTGGGAGGGGTGGGTGGGGGGCAGAGGGAAGGACCAGGAATTGGATTGGACTGGACTGGGAAAGGAGGTCAGAGAGAAGGAGCAGGAGATGGATGGGACTGGGAGGGGTGGGAAGCAGAGGGAAGGAGCAAGAGATGGATGAGACTGGGAGGGGTGGTGAGCAGAGGGAAGGAGCAGGAGATGGATGGGACTGGGAGGGTGGGAAGCAGAGGGAAGGAGCAGGAGATGGATGGGACTGGGAGGGTGGGAAGCAGTGGGAAGGAGCAGGAGATGGATGGGACTGGGAGGGGTGGGAAGCAGAGGGAAGGAGCAGGAGATGGATGGGACTGGGAGGGGTGGGAAGCAGAGGGAAGGAGCAGGAGATGGATGGGACTGGGAGGGTGGGAAGCAGTGGGAAGGAGCAGGAGATGGATGGGACTGGGAGGGGTGGGAAGCAGAGGGAAGGAGCAAGAGATGGATGGGACTGGGAGGGGTGGGTGGGGAGCAGAGGGAAGGACCAGGAATTGGATGGGACTGGGAGGGTGGGAAGCAGTGGGAAGGAGCAGGAGATGGATGGGACTGGGAGGGGTGGGTGGGGAGCAGAGGGAAGGACCAGGAATTGGATTGGACTGGGAAATGAGGTGAGCAGAGGGAAGGAGCAGGAGATGGATGGGACTGGGAGGGGTGGGAAGCAGAGGGAAGGAGCAAGAGATGGATGGGACTGGGAGGGGTGGTGAGCAGAGGGAAGGAGCAGGAGATGGACGGGACTGGGAGGGTGGGGAAGCAGAGGGAAGGAGCAGGAGATGGATGGGACTGGGAGGGTGGGAAGCAGTGGGAAGGAGCAGGAGATGGATGGGACTGGGAGGAGTGGGAAGCAGAGGGAAGGAGCAAGAGATGGATGGGACTGGGAGGGGTGGGTGGGGAGCAGAGGGAAGGACCAGGAATTGGATGGGACTGGGAGGGTGGGAAGCAGTGGGAAGGAGCAGGAGATGGATGGGACTGGGAGGGGTGGGAAGCAGAGGGAAGGAGCAAGAGATGGATGGGACTGGGAGGGGTGGGTGGGGAGCAGAGGGAAGGACCAGGAATTGGATGGGACTGGGAGGGTGGGAAGCAGTGGGAAGGAGCAGGAGATGGATGGGACTGGGGGGGGTGGGAAGCAGAGGGAAGGAGCAAGAGATGGATGGGACTGGGAGGGGTGGGTGGGGAGCAGAGGGAAGGACCAGGAATTGGATTGGACTGGGAAATGAGGTGAGCAGAGGGAAGGAGCAGGAGATGGATGGGACTGGGAGGGGTGGGAAGCAGAGGGAAGGAGCAAGAGATGGATGGGACTGGGAGGAGTGGTGAGCAGAGGGAAGGAGCAGGAGATGGATGGGACTGGGAGGGTGGAAAGCAGTGGGAAGGAGCAGGAGATGGATGGGACTGGGAGGGGTGGGAAGCAGAGGGAAGGAGCAAGAGATGGATGGGACTGGGAGGGGTGGGTGGGGAGCTGAGGGAAGGACTAGGAATTGGATGGGACTGGGAGGGTGGGAAGCAGTGGGAAGGAGCAGGAGATGGATGGGACTGGAAGGGGTGGGAAGCAGAGGGAAGGAGCAAGAGATGGATGGGACTGGGAGGGGTGGTGAGCAGAGGGAAGGAGCAGGAGATGGATGGGACTGGGAGGGTGGAAGCAGAGGGAAGGAGCAGGAGATGGATGGGACTGGGAGGGGTGGGAAGCAGAGGGAAGGAGCAAGAGATGGATGGGACTGGGAGGGGTGGGTGGGGAGCAGAGGGAAGGACCAGGAATTGGATGGGACTGGAAGGGTGGGAAGCAGTGGGAAGGAGCAGGAAATGGATGGGACTGGGAGGGGTGGGAAGCAGAGGGAAGGAGCAAGAGATGGATGGGACTGGGAGGGGTGGGTGGGGAGCAGAGGGAAGGACCAGGAATTGGATTGGACTGGGAAATGAGGTGAGCAGAGGGAAGGAGCAGGAGATGGATGGGACTGGGAGGGGTGGGGAGCAGAGGGAAGGAGCAGGAGATGGATGGGACTGGGAGGGGTGGGAAGCAGAGGGAAGGAGCAAGAGATGGATGGGACTGGGAGGGGTGGGTGGGGAGCAGAGGGAAGGACCAGGAATTGGATGGGACTGGAAGGGTGGGAAGCAGTGGGAAGGAGCAGGAAATGGATGGGACTGGGAGGGGTGGGAAGCAGAGGGAAGGAGCAAGAGATGGATGGGACTGGGAGGGGTGGGAAGCAGAGGGAAGGAGCAGGAGATGAATGGGACTGGGAGGGGTGGGAAGCAGAGGGAAGGAGCAACAGATGGATGGGACTGGGAGGGGTGGGAAGCAGAGGGAAGGAGCAGGAGATGAATGGGACTGGGAGGGGTGGGAAGCAGAGGGAAGGAGCAACAGATGGATGGGACTGGGAGGGGTGGGAAGCAGAGGGAAGGAGCAGGAGATGAATGGGACTGGGAGGGGTGGGAAGCAGAGGGAAGGAGCAACAGATGGATGGGACTGGGAGGGATGGGACTGGGAGGGGTGGGAAGCAGAGGGAAGGAGCAGGAGATGAATGGGACTGGGAGGGGTGGGAAGCAGAGGGAAGGAGCAGGAATTGGATTGGACTGGGAAATGAGGTGAGCAGAGGGAAGGAGCAGGAGATGGATGGGACTGGGAGGGGTGAGGAGCAGAGGGAAGCCTACTGGAAAGAAGACACTGCATAAAACAGAAGACACTGTGACCAAAGCAAATAGAAAAACTAAATGATCAACAAAGGTAAAAAAGTATTTTATTCAGAATATATTAATTGAAATATGTCAGCTTTTTGAAATGTGCATCTGTGATATTTTGCCTGTAAATTTCAATTCCTTCCTCCATATTAGCATATTAATTTGCATATGCATATATGCAAATGAATATGCTAATATGCTCCGCCCCATCCTTTGCCCCCCCAAATGAAACAGTCAAACTACGCCTATGGATTGGATAGGTAAAGGGAAGGAGATTGGGGGGGGGGGGGAATGGTATAAAACGTAGAGAATAGAAGGGTGGAGATTGAGTATAAGGGGATTTAGAAATTAGGTCAGAGGTGTGATTGGTACCAGATTTAGTGTCATCTTCAGATCAGGGGTAGTGCAAGTGGGCTGGTAGAATTAAGAATTAAGCATTAAGGAGTGGAGGAGTGGCCTAGTGGTTAGGGTGGTAGACTTTGGTCCTGGGGAACTGAGGAACTGAGTTCGATTCCCACTTCAGGCAGCTCCTTGTGACTCTGGGCAAGTCACTTGACCCTCCATTGCCCCACGTAAGCCGCATTGAGCCTGCCATGAGTGGGAAAGCGCAGGGTACAAATGTAACAAAAATAAAATAGATACTATTGGAGATTCTACATGGAATGTTGCTACTATTGGAGATTCTACATGGAATGTTGCTACTATTGGAGATTCTACATGGAATGTTGCTATTCCACTAGCAACATTCCATGTACAAGGCTGCGCAGGCTTCTGTTTCTGTGAGTCTGACGTCCTGCACGTACGTGCAGGACGTCAGACTCACAGAAGCAGAAGCCTGCGCGGCCACGTTGGTGATCTGCAAGGGCCGACTTCTACATGGAATGTTGCTAGTGGAATAGCAACATTCCATGTAGAATCTCAAATAGTAGCAACAGTGGAGGAGTGGCCTAGTGGTTAGGGTGGTGGACTTTGGTCCTGAGGAACTGAGTTTGATTCCCGGCACAGGCAGCTCCTTGTGACTCTGGGCAAGTCACTTAACCCTCCATTGCCCCATGTAAGCCGCATTGAGCCTGGCATGAGTGGGAAAAAGTGCTGGGTAGAAATGTAACAAAAAAAAAAAGTTGGTTGGTTAGGGTAAACTTGCTTGAAGAAATGGGACTTTAACATTTTCCTGAATGGTAAATAGTTGTTAATTGCTCGGATGGGTCTAGGTAGTGCATTCCAAAGTTGACTACTATTCTTTGAGTGAAAAAAAGATTTCCTCCTATTTTTTTAAAAAGTATTTCCGTGCAATTTCATCGAGTGTCCCCCTGGTCTTTGCACTTTTTGAAAGAGTGAAAAATTGATTCACTTTTACTCGTTCTACACCATTCAGGATTTTACAGACCTCAATCATATCTCTCCTTAGCCGTCTCTTTTCCAAGCTAAAGAGCCCTAAACTCTTTAGCCTTTCCTCATATGGAAGGAGTTCCATCCCCTTTATCATTTTGGTCGCTCTTTTCTGAACCTTTTCTAATGCCGCTATATAATTTTTTTGCAGATACGGCGACACAATTGAACACAATACTCAAGATGAGGTCGCACCCTGGAGCAATACAGAGGCATTATAATATTCTTGGTCTTATTTAACATCCGTTTCCTAAGAATTCCTAGAATCACAATTATACTCTTAGGGCACCTTTTACAAAGGTGCACTAGTAATTTTAGCGCATGCTAAAAATTAGCATATGTCCATAGGAATATTATGGGTATCTACATGGTTAGCGCGTGCTAAAAACGCTAGTGCACCTTTGTAAATGACCCCTTAAGTACATACTGTTAGGTTTAACCCTGTACGTTATGCTCATATTAGCCCTCTCCTCAAGTCACTTCACTGGCTCCCTATCCGTTTCCGCATACAGTTCAAACTCTCTTATTGACCTATAAGTGCATTCACGCTGCTGCTCCTCAGTACCTCTCCACTCTCATCTCTCCCTACGTTCCTCCCCGGGAACTCCGTTCACTGGGTAAATCTCTCTTATCTGCACCCAGAAATACATCATGAGCAATTTAATGCAAGACTGAAATGCAGAAATTGGATATGTATGAACATTTCATAATGCATCTTTTCTTTCTTTGGTACCGAAATGTACATATCGTTATGACAATGTTAATATGTTCATCATTAATAGTAGAAATAGATTTTCCTTATAGGAAACTAATCAAGAAAGAGTCCGCCGATAACCACAGGCAGTAGCCAACAGATGGACAGCCTCGAAAATGCTTGATGACATTGCAGTGGCTTTCCATGACTTCCTTGATATTAACTGAACTGGTCTCTTCCCCTATAGGAAATAAAAAGAAAAAGGGATTATAAATGTCAGGGATGTTAAATGCACATGAAGGTGTTAATCAGTGGTCATACCCTGTCCTCACTTGGATTCCAGGGCTTTGTCCTTTCCTGGTTCTCTTCCTACCTCTCCCTCCGCACCTTTAGTGTTCACTCTGGTGGATCCTCTTCTACTTCTATCCCTCTGCCTGTCGGCGTACCTCAGGGTTCTGTTCTTGGTCCCCTCCTCTTTTCTATCTACACTTCTTCCCTTGGTTCATTAATCTCATCCCATGGCTTTTCCTACCATCTCTATGCTGATGACTCCCAAATCTACCTTTCTACCCCTGATATCTCACCTTGCATCCAAACCAAAGTTTCAGCGTGCTTGTCTGACATTGCTGTCTGGATGTCTCAACGCCACCTGAAATTAAATATGACCAAAACCGAGCTTCTCATTTTCCCCCCCAAACCCACCTCCCCGCTCCCCCCGTTTTCTATTTCTGTTGATGGCTCTCTCATTCTCCCTGTCTCCTCAGCTCGAAACCTTGGGGTCATCTTTGACTCTTCTCTCTCCTTCTCTGCTCATATCCAGCAGACCGCCAAGACCTGTCGTTTCTTTCTTTACAACATCCGTAAAATCCGCCCCTTTCTTTCCGAGCACTCTACCAAAACCCTCATCCACACCCTTGTCACCTCTCTTTTAGACTACTGCAATCTGCTTCTTGCTGGCCTCCCACTTAGTCACCTCTCCCCTCTCCAGTCGGTTCAAAACTCTGCTGCCCGTCTCATCTTCCGCCAGGGTTGCTTTACTCATACTACCCCTCTCCTCAAGACCCTTCACTGGCTCCCTATCCGTTTTCGCATCCTGTTCAAACTTCTACTAACCTATAAATGTACTCAGTCTGCTGCTCCCCAGTATCTCTCCACACTCGTCCTTCCCTACACCCCTTCCCGTGCACTCCGCTCCATAGATAAATCCTTCTTATCTGTTCCCTTCTCCAGACTTCGCGCCTTCTGTCTCGCTGCACCCTACGCCTGGAATAAACTTCCTGAGCCCCTACGTCTTGCCCCATCCTTGGCCATCTTTAAATCTAGACTGAAAGCCCACCTCTTATCATTGCTTTTGACTCGTAACCACTTGTAACCACTTGCCTCCACCTACCCTCCTCTCTTCCTTCCCGTTCACATTAATTGATTTGATTTGCTTACTTTATTTATTTTTTGTCTATTAGATTGTAAGCTCTTTGAGCAGGGACTGTCTTTCTTCTATGTTTGTGCAGCGATGCGTACGCCTTGTAGTGCTATAGAAATGCTAAATAGTAGTAGTAGTAATCATGGGATGCTTTAGTATCTGTAGCACAAATTTTGAATGAAGTTAGATTAAAAGGTTCAAAAGGAAATGGGGGAGGAGACAAAAACATGATGGGCCCGATATTCACCGCCAGGGCCGGTCTTAGCAAGTGCGGGGCCCTGTGCAGACCAATTTGGTGGGGCCCCATCCTAGCCCCACCCCACCCTAGCTCCGCCCCCCCACCCTAGCTCCACTCCATTGATAAGATTATTCCATTTTTAGAAATTTTTTTATTTATGAAATTTCAAGTAAAGACAAATGAAGCTAAACTTGTACAAAAAAAACTGATTGAAATAATAAGCACAATGCTATCATGAAACCTCCCCTCCCCGGAAGTGGAGTGGCCGAGCTGCGGGATCATCATGAATGATGCGGACGGTCATCCGAGGTGAGCAGAGGTCGGAGGCAGACCGGGGCCCCCTTAGGCGCGGGACCCTATGCGGCCGCCTTGGTCGCCTCTGCCTAAGACCGGCCCTGTTCACCGCTGAGCCCGATATTCAATGCCGGGCCATTTCCGGTGACCGGTGTGGAATTTATGGTTTATTCTTGGCCAGTTCCAACTTAACCGTCCAAGCCGATATTCAGCACTGGCCAGTTAAGTTGGAACCGGCTAAAGATATTCTAGGTATTGATGCGGCCAAATTTGGCTGCCAAAGATGGCCAGTGATGTGCCAAAAATTGATGGATAGACAATTATATTGGGTGATATAACTGGCTATCTGCTAACTGGTGATATTCAACTGGAGACAGCCTGCTATCTCCCACTGATTATTGCCAGATAGCCGACTAAATACCATTTAAGGAGCAAGGGAATGAGACTTGATATATCGCCTTTCTGCAGTTTTACATTCAAAGCAGTTTACATAATATTTACAGGTACTTATTTGTACCTGGGGCAATGGAGGGTTAAGTGACTTGCCCAGAATCACAAGGAGCTGCAGTGCAGGGCTGCTGAGAGGGGGGGGGCAGAGGGGACAAAATTCCCCGGGCCCTGGCCTCCAAGGGGGGCCTGGCGCCGCAGTCCCCTCCACCCGCCCCCCTCCGTCCACCACCGGGCCGGGCCCCCCTGTATTCCAATCATAGCGCCTCACCTCAACCTCGCTCCGTGTAAAAGAAGCATCAGCGGCAGTCTGCAGATTGCCTCCCTTCGGGCCTTCCCTCCCTGTGTCCCGTCCTCGTCTGATGTAACTTGCGCGAGGGCAGGACACAGGGAGGGAAGGTCCGAAGGGAGGCAATCTGCAGACTGCCGCTGCTGCGCTTCTTTCACACGGAGCAAGGTTGAGGTGAGGTGCTATGATTTGAATTCAGGGGGGCCCGGCCCGGTGGTGGACGGAGGGGGCGGGGGGCCCGGCCCAGTCTCTCAGTGGCCCTGCTGCAGTGGAAATCAAACCCAGTTTGCCAGGATCAAAGTCCGCTGCACTAACCGGCTACTCCTCCACTCCAGTCAAATCCTGTTCCTAGCCAGTTAAATGATTTTGAATATTGGGAGGGGGGGGGGGAATGATCTTATAAGGCAATTTTCCTTATAGGCCTAAAAAGATAATCACTCAGGATGACTTGCAAGAAAGCAGCAAGATACAGCTGCTAAACTAGAAAGACTAAACCTTCAACACAGGACATTTCTTCTCTGGAGGAAACCCCAGGGAATGTAGGCATCCATCTACTGGTGCTGTGCCTGGTTCCTGACTCTATGGAGAGGCTGCTACACGCTCGCTCGGAGTAGTAAAGAGAAAGGAGTAGAAGGACAAAGAAACTCAATTACCGTTAAGAAGCATGAAGAAAGAACTCAAAGGCAAGGTGACATATATTGTAACCAAGAAAGACAAAGACAAGCAACGTGACAGACACCATGCAGAGAACCCACAAACAGCTTTTCATCGCATGGAATGGAAGATGACAGCCAAGGAGCTTAGAAGTTATTTTCATAATTTAGGCCTAGATTTATCAGCCTTGCGCTGAAAATCAGTGGTAAGCTCTTAATTTCTTTTTTCTGCCCTAAAACCACCACTGTGGCCACCCGCTTTCTCTGCTCCTATATTTGAGAGTTTGCAGGTTGAGATTCAAAGCGAATTTAACTGGCCAGGAATGACGGCTGACCATTTAAAATCACCTGTTTGGGGCTAACCGTTAGTGCTGCCGAAAAGAACCAGTTAGCAGTGAGCTGAAAACTAGCTATTTTGGGGGCATTCTAAGGGCAGAGTCGGCACTTGGCTGGTTAAGTGTCGATATTCAGCAATTAACCATAAGTACATAAGTATTGCCATACTGGGAAAGATCAAAGGTCCATTGAGCCCAGCATCCTGTTTCCAACAGTGGCCAATCCAGGTCACAAATACCTGGCAAGATCCCAAAGAGTAGCAACATTCCATGTAGAACTGCAAACAATAGCAAGATTCTGGAATCCTAAAGAGTAACAAGATTCCATGTAGAACCCCAAAGAGTAGGAAGATTCCATTCAGAATCCCAAGTACATAAGTATTGCCATACTGGGAAAGACCAAAGGTCCATTGAGCCCAGCATCCTGTTTCCAACAGTGGCCAATCCAGGTCACAAATACCTGGCAAGATCCCAAAGAGTAGCAACATTCCATGTAGAACTGCAAACAATAGCAAGATTCTGGAATCCTAAAGTGTAACAAGATTCCATGTAGAACCCCAAAGAGTAGTAACATTCCATTCAGAATCCCAAGTACATAAGTATTGCCATACTGGGAAAGACCAAAGGTCTATCAAGCCCAGCATCCTGTTTCCAACAGTGGCCAATCCAGGTCACAAATACCTGGCAGATCCCCAAAAAAGTACAAAACATTTTATACTGCTTATCCCAGAAACAGTGGATTTTCCCCAAGTCCATTTATCACTTACAGTATAAGGAGAAGTGGTGTTTGTTATTGTCCTACTTTAGAGATGCTTGATGAGAAGTGTTTTTCTTTTTTCTTTTCTTCCTCTCCACTCTTTCTCTCTCTTCTGTCCTTTACATGATTTTTCCAATTTGTATGCTATTGTACTGTTACACTGAATTGTCTTCTGTTATTCTATTTTTAAATAAATACTATGAGCAAATAATGGTCTATGGACTTTTCTTTTAGGAAGCCGTCCAAACATTTTTTTTTAAACTCCGCTAAGCTAACCGCCTTTACCACATTCTCAGGCAATGAATTCCAGAGTTTAATTACACGTTGAGTGAAGAAAAATTTTCTCCGATTCGTTTTAAATTTACTACATTGTAGCTTCATCGCATGCCCTCTAGTCCTAGTATTTTTGGAAAGCGTGAACAGACGCTTCACATCTACCCGTTCAACTCCACTCATTATTTTATAGACCTCTATCATATCTCCCCTGAGCCGCCTTTTCTCCAAGCTGAAGAGCCCTAGCCGCTTTAGCCTTTCCTCATAGGGAAGTCGTCCCATCCCCTTTATCATTTTCGTCGCCCTTCTCTGCACCTTTTCTAATTCCACTATATCTTTTTTGAGATGCGGTGACCAGAATTGAACACAATATTCGAGGTGCGGTCACTGCATAAATAGGGCTGCATAAAAGCGGGGAGAAGGCCACTGGGCCTGTCTGTTTGGGGGGGGGGGGCTAGGGAGGCTGCAGGTCAACCGAACCTCCAGCCCTTTGTATGCAGGAGGGAGGGAGAGAGGTCTTTTTGTGTTTTACAGCTCACTCAAACAACTTCTGCAGAAGGATTGTGCCTTGGGCATATGCCCAGGCCTAATCCTCTTGCAGAAGTACCCCCATGATCAAAACTAATAGTGTGCATGAATTTCTATGCTATTATTTTGATCATGAGGGCTTTAATCCCCTGTGCTTTTCTGGTGCTTATTTTCCAGTGCTGTTCAGGAACAGTGCAGGGGACTTCATCAACGGGCTAGAGTGCCTTAAGAGGAAGAAGGATGGATTAGTGGAGAGATCTGATCCTGTCTCCAAAGAGGAAAATGAAGAATGAAACTACGTAAAGTTAAACTCTGGAATTCGTTGCCGGAGAAAGTGATGAAGGCGGTTAGCTTAGCAGAGTTTAAAAAGGGGTTGGACAGTTTCCTAAAGGACAAGTCCATAAACCGCTACTAAATGGACTTGGGAAAAATCCACAATTCCAGGAATAACATGTATAAAATGTTTGGGAAGCTTGCCAGGTGCCCTTGGCCTGGATTGGCCGCTGTCGTGGACAGGATGCTGGGCTCGATGGACCCTTGGTCTTTTCCCAGTATGGCATTACTTATGTACTTATGGCGTCAGTAGCAGCACACCTATGATGTGGCTGGCAGGAATCCCCAAGCCCCACCAGCCAAGAACTCCCAACAACTGCCCGTCCTGCATACCTTGTAAATAGCAGATCTTCACCTGCAGCGAGCAGCGACTGATACGTACTGTTCGCACCAACCCCACAGCCTTCCCGCCTGATGTATTCCCGCCTATGCGGAAACAGGAAGTTGCATCAGAAGGAAGGCTGTGTGTATTAGTTGCTGCTCGCTGCCGGCAAAAATCTGCTACTTAAAAGGTATGCGGGGGAGGGGGGATGTTTGAGAGATCATATGGCATGCAGGCTAGAGAGGGAGAGACAAAATCACTTGTGGGACAGGGTGGAGTTCTTCTGCCCACCCATCTTAGGCCCAGGCCCACCCAAAATTGGGTGTCTGGCTACGCCCCTGGAAACTACCATTCAGACAGGAAAGGATGGGAAGCTGGAGAGAGAGTGGTAGAACTGGTGAGTACTTGGTAATTGGAAAACCATTGTGAACAGAAGGTCAGAAGCTCAGTGGCGTAGGAAGGGGAGGCGGAGGGGTGGTCCGCCTTGGGTGCACGCCGCTGGGGGGGTGTCGGCTCCTTTGGTTCACTGCTCTCTCTGCTCCGGAACAGGTTACTTCCTGTTCCGAGGCAGAGAGAGCAGGGAACCAGCGGAGCCGACGCAGCTCCGGGGGGTGTGTGCGTGTGCCGAGGGGGGGTGCGCTGTGCTGCACCGGGGGGGGGGGTGCGTAGCGGCAAACTGCCCCGGGTGTCAGACGTCCTCGCTATGGCACTGCAGAAGCTATATAGCAGTGAGGGGGCGGTGGGGGCGGTCCACCCCGGGTGCACGCCGCTGGGGGGGTGCTGTGCGCCGGTCAGCGTCGTTGGTTTCCATGCTCCCCCTGTCCCGGAACAGGAAGTAACCTGTTCCGGGGCAGAGGGAGCATGGAAACCAACGACGCTGACCGGCGCACGGCACCCCCCCAGCGGCGTGCACCCGGGGGGGGTTCTTTTGCCGGGGTGGGGGGTGTCCCTTTGCCGGGGGGGGTCACGCTGCACGGGGGGGGGGGGGCGCTGCACCCGGGGGGGCGCATCGGCGATCCGCCCCGGGTGTCAGCGCCCCTCGGAACGCCACTGCTATATATAGAGAGAGAATAGAAAGAAATCTGATGTATTTATTTATAAACCTTTTAATACCATTTAGAACAAATACAAACAAAACTATCAATTAATAGAATTACCGTAGAAGAAAATGATCCAATACCGTTATAAGCCTGAGCAAATAAAATGTTTTCAGTCCCTTTCTGAAAGACAGCAAAGACTGTCACCTCCAGGGGTAAATGATTCCAACCTTCAGGGCTCATAAGTCTGAACATTCGCTTCCTCCAGTTTACATATTTCACTTCCTCATTACCTGGGGGAAACAATAAATTTCTTGTTTCAGAGCGCAACGATCTGTTGGGGGTTTAACAAACAGTAAGTTCTTTCAAATACTGTAGCCTTGAGTTATTGAGAAGTTGAAACAGTAGCATTAGCAGTTTAAATGGACAGCGCTCTTTTACAGGAAGTCAGTGTAGCTGAAACAGTGAAAGGTGAAGAATTTCTCACTTTCTTTTGTCAAAGCTTACAAAATGGATCCCTCATAACCATCTGACTCCTAAACTACACCTTCTGCTCAGTGTGCTGCTGCGGCTAGGAAAGCAAATAGAATGTTGGGTATTATTAGGAAAGGTTTGGAAAACAGGTGTGAGGATGTTATAATGCCGTTGTATCGCTCCATGGTGCGACCGCACCTTGAGTACTGTGTTCAATTCTGGTCGCCGCATCTCAAGAAAGATATAGTAGAATTGGAAAAGGTGCAGTGAAGGGCGACTAAAATGATAGCGGGGATGGGACGACTTCCCTATGAAGAAAGACTAAGGAGGCTAGGGCTATTCAGCTTGGAGAAGAGACGGCTGAGGGGAGACATGATAGAGGTATATAAAATAATGAGTGGAGTGGAACAGGTGGATGTGAAGCGTCTGTTCACGCTTTCCAAAAATACTAGGACTAGGGGGCATGCGATGAAACTACAGTGTAGTAAATTTAAAACAAATCGGAGAAACGTTTTCTTCACCCAACGTATAATTAAACTCTGGAATTCGTTGCCGGAGAAAGTGGTGAAGGCAGTTAGCTTAGCAGAGTTTAAAAAGGGGTTGGACGGTTTCCTAAAGGACAAGTCCATAAACCGCTACTAAATGGACTTGGGAAAATCCACAATTCCAGGAATAACATGTATAGAATGTACGGTTGGGAAGCTCGCCAGGTGCCCTTGGCCTGGATTGGCCGCTGTCGTGGACAGGATGCTGGGCTCAATGGACCCTTGGTCTTTTCCCAGTGTGGCATTACTTATGTACTTATATTGGAAGTCTTTTATTTTGCCTATTTTATTTACACCCTAATTACTGATAATCATACCCTGTCCAGATATCATTATATTTATTTATTTATTTATTTGCATTTGTATCCCACGTTCCCCCACCTATTTGCAGGCTCAATGTGGCTTACATAGATTTGAAACATTGTCATGACAGGATATCAGATACAATTATTAATGTGTAATGATTAAGAGAGTGATAAGGGTAGTTGTAGCAGGTAGGCATTCTTAATTGATTGGGTTAGTGGGGTGACTTAGTGAGGCTGTAGGTTCTCATTGTAGGCCTTGTGGAAGAAGAATGTCTTCAGGGATTTCCGAAAGACTGCTGTTTCGCTGATTGCTTTCAGGTCTGTAGGTAGTGCATTCCATATCTGCGTGCTCATGTAGGAGAAGGTAGTGGCACGCATCTGCTTGTATTTAAGTCCTTTGCAGCTGGGGTAGTGCAGGTTGAGAAATTTGCGGGATAATCTTGTGGCGTTTCTGGGAGGTAGGTCTACGAGATTTAGCATGTAGATTGGGGCGTCTGTGTGAATGATTTTGTGTACTTTTATGTTGGTATCCACTTACCCACGTCTTAGTCAACATAATTTTCGCATGAACCTTAATAGCAATAATTCTGAAATTCTTCTCCGTTAATATGATTGCCATAATATTCCTATGCACCTTATCTGTTATACTAGCCGTTAAGCCCGTAAAAACGGGCGAGTATTGCAGCCCTCCTTTCTCCCCTGGCCTCACCCCGTCCACCGATCCTCCCCCCTCCCCCCATGTCCAGCAACCCTCCTCTGTGCCCTGCTCTCACCCCGTCCAGCAACCATGGCCCCTCCCCCCCATGTCCAGCTACCCTCATCGCCACCGCTCCCTCCCCCCTCCGTGCCGGGCCCCCTGCACTGACCTGACAGTGCCTCTCACCTCCGTGTGCAAGCGCTTCAGGCAGCAGCAGATCGCTCTGCTGCTGCCTGCAGCGCTTCCACACGGAGGTGAGAGGCGCTGTCAGGTCAGTGCAGGGGGCCCGATACGGAGGGGGGCGGGAGCGGCGGCGGGGATGGGGGGGGGGGGAGGGTGGTGGTTGTTTCATGCGATGTTCCTTTCCAGGCGGCAATGGTGGCGTCCGACAATTTGACTCCGTTTCCCTCTCTGTTCCGCCCTCTGACGTCATGACGTCTTGATGCGAGGGCGGGACAGAGAGGGAAGTCTGTACTGCGCATTTGCAAGTGAGTACGGTCACTTGCCGTTTATATGTTTGATATACTCTGATTCTCTATTCCATCAATGTGATTGTAGTAGTATTATATTGTAAAGCCACATTGAGCCTGCAAATAGGTGGGAAAATGTGGGATATAAATGCAGCAAAATAAATAAATAAAAAGACCTGGCTGCCATGTTTTGAAGTACTTGTAATTGTTTTTTATATACCAGGAGTTCTAAACCCAGTCCCCGGACACAACTAGCCAGTCAGGTAATGGGAAGCAAAGCCAGTACTGTGCTGACTTCTACAGTCTGTGCCCTGATTGTGGCTGGATAGATTTGGATGGGTTGGAGTAGAGCTTTCAGGGGCTTCGATGACAACTTCAGGAGGCATGAGATGAAGCTACAAAGTTGTAAATTTAACATGAATCGGAGAAAATGTTTCTTTACTCAACATGTAGTTAAACTCTGGAATTCGTTGCCAGAGAATGTGGTAAAGGCGGTTAGCTTAGTGGGGTTTAAAAAAAAGGTTTGGATGGCTTTCTAAAGGAAAAGTCCATAGACCATTATTAAATTGACTTGGAGAAAATCCACTGCTATTTCTGGGATAAGCAGTATAGAATGTTTTGTACTTTTTCGGGATCTTGCCAGGTATTTGTGACCTGGATTGGCCACTGTTGGAAACGGGATGCTGGGCTTGATGGACCTTTGGTCTTTCCCAGTGAGGCAATAGTTATATACTTATGCACTTCTTATATTCATTATGGATATCATGAAAACCTGACTGGCTGGGTGTGTCCCAAGGACTGGGATGAGCACACTTGCTATATATAACACAATAATCTAAGAGACACATAAATAAAGCCTGCCTCACAATCCTTGACGCTTTATCCTTTAAATAAGGGTCCTACTCCAGATTATTAAAAATCCAAGTAATTATCTAAAAAGGAGTGCTGTTATTGAATTGATAAAACAGAGTGTGAAAGGAGAGAGCCTCAGGGCCAAACCTATGCCTAATGCAGTGATTCCCAAACCTGTCCTGGGGAAACCCCAGTCAGTCAGCTTTTCAGGATAGCCGCAATGCATATTCATGAGATTGATTTGCATATACTGCCTCCTTGATATGCAGATCTACCTCATGCATATTTATTGCAGATATCTGTTGGTTTAAAGATTGACTATACAGGAGGGGAGAGACGTAAATGAAAGTGATTATTAACCTCTCTGAGCCTGAGAGAGCAACTTGCAAAGGAGCAGGGGGGACGGTGTACATCACGGGGGAGGGGGGGGCTCTTCAGTAAAGAAGCGTAATCGAGGGGAAAGCCCATCTCAGAAGAAGCTGAGAGATGTTGATGCTTTGACCACTTTTGATATCTTTTTCAGGTACTTTACTTTGTTCTTATGGACAGTTTTCCTTATCATACAGTATATTTGGGAGATCCCAATAAATGGGAATTTTATTCTACTGCAGATCAGTCTCCCTCTTTTATTTGTGCAAGCGATTTTAAGGTGCCATAGAATGTGATCTAGGTGAATGCTCTCCCTTTGAGGGACTCTTTAGTTAATCTGTTCACGCTTTCCAAAAATACTAGGACTAGGGGGCATGCGATGAAACTACAGTGTAGTACATTTAAAACAAATAGGAGAAAATGTTTCTTCACCCAATGCGTAATTAAACTCTGGAATTCGTTGCCGGAGAACGTGGTGAAGGAGGTTAGCTTGGCAGAGTTTAAAAAGGGTTTGGACGGTTTCCTAAAGGACAAGTCCATAGACCACTACTAAATGGGCTTGAGACAAATTCACAATTTCGGGAATAACACGTATAAAATGTTTGTACGTTTGGGTAGCTTGCCAGCAGTGGCGTAGCAAGGGGGGCGTTGCACCCCCCCCCCCTGGGTGCAGCATGATGACATACCCCCCTCTGCGCATCGACACCCCCCCGACCCAGTGCCCACCCTCTTCTGTCCAACTAGCTCCCTACCTTTAATCCTCACGTCTACACGTAAAAGAAATGTGCACCGTCTCATCGGGCCTTCCCTCGCTCTGTCTGTCCCGCCCTCCGCTGACGCAACTTCCTATTTCCGCAAGGGCGGGACAGACAGAGCGAGGGAAGACCCGATGAGACGGTGCACATTTCTTTTACGTGCAGGCGCGAGGCACTGCGCCTCACTTCAGATTCCAATATTTTTTGAAAGGAAGGGGGAGCTGGTTGGACGGAGGAGGGTGGGCACTGGGGGGGTGTCGATGCGCTGAGGGGGGGAGCTGGTAGGGAGCACCCCCCCCGAGCTGACACCCGGGGCGGACAGCCCCTCCTGCCCCCCCCCTTGCTACGCCACTGCTTGCCAGGTGCCCTTGACCTGGATTGGCCGCTGTCGGGGACAGGATGCTGGGCTTGATGGGCCTTTGGTCTTTTCCCAGTATGGCATTACTTATGTACTTATATGGGGAAAGGTATCTTCAGGACAGCTGTACATTTTTGCTACAAACCCTCTACACTGCTTCATGCATCCGCTTATGGAGTCACCCTCAACCCCATTTAAACAAATACATGCACTGTGCAGGGCTGGTTCAAGGGCCTTAGGTACCCTAAGAAAACATTTAGCCTTGCACCTCCCTCTACCCTCCCAGGGCAGGATTAAGACAGACGCACGCTAGGCATTGCCTAGGGCCCAAACATTTAAGGGGGAGGGGCACTCTGCCAACATACTAATTTGTAGATATTTGCCCTAGTAAGGGCTTGGTAGTGAGCTGTTTCCACCTATAGAAGTGTGTCTGATCTCCACAGCACCTGGTCCTTGTCCTCCGGTCAGCAGGAGGAGTTTGTAAGCAGTACTTATCTGCTGCTTCTTCCTCTGTGGTTTTTCTTTGCAGTTGAAACCACACAGAGCTCTGTAGTCTCATCACCCTCTTTCCAGCACTCATGGCCCTCATTAAAAACTCTCCAATTACAATATTAAAGACAGGGGTCAGCAGGACAACTATTTCAGCGTCTTGAATGAACTCGAAAGCCAGATTCCCAACAGGAGCCCTGTTTCGCTTACACTGCTTCAGGAGTACCTAAAAAAGCTGCTCGTTACACAACATGCCCCATGGGAGGCAGTTCTTTTTGTGTAACAAGCAGCTTTTTTAGGTTCCCCTGTGGCAGTGTAAGCGAAACAGGGCTCCTGTTGGGAATCTGTTTTTCTAGCTGGAGTTCATTATAGTTGCCCTGCTGACCCCTGTCTTCAATATTGGAATCTGAGAGTTTGAGGACTACGAGTGTCTTTTTCATATTGTGAACGGCAGAAGTCATCCACTCCCCTGGGCAGGGAGAAAATAAGGAAGAGTGCCAAAAGGTTTCAGCTTAAACATGCTGCAACAGGAGATAGTAAGACTAGGAGCAAGGGAAAACCTAAAAGCAAGAACCCTACACAGGTCCCAACTGTAATGCAGACTGTGTTAAGGTTTGTACACACTGGGATGGGATGCCTGCTATCCTACATAAGTAATGCCACACTGGGAAAAGACCAAGGGTCCATCGAGCTCAGCATCCTGTCCATGACAGCGGCCAATCCAGGCCAAGGGCACCTGGCGAGCTTCCCAAACGTACAAACATTCTATACATGTTATTCCTGGAACTGCGGATTTTTCCCAAGTCCATTTAGTAGTGGTTTATGGACTTGTTCTTTAGGAAACTGTCTAACCCCTTTTTAAACTCTGCTAAGCTAACCGCCTTCACCACGTTCTCCGGCAACGAATTCCAGAGGCCCCATGTTATTATTATTTGTTACATTTGTATCCCACATTTTCCCACCTTTTGCAGGCTCAATGTGGCTTACATATAACCATTAACGGCGTTAGCCGATTACGGTCTGAACAATTACATGGTATGAATGAATACAAAGTGATATTGTAGTAGCATGAGGTACATGTATGGTAGGCACAGTTGGGGGAACTTAGAGAGGAAAAGGGGGAAGAAGAGTCAGGTAATGTTCATTACGGTCTTTGGTTGCATTGTGTCGCAGGTGAACAGGCATTTTTATGTTGGGTCGGTGGGGTATGCTCTTCTGAACAGGTCTGTCTTCAGTGCTTTCCGAAAATTTAGGTGGTTGAGCATAGTTATAAGTACTTAAGTAATGCCACACTGGGAAAAGACCAAGGGTCCATCGAGCTCAGCATCCTGTCCACGACAGCGGCCAATCCAAGCCAAGGGCACCTGGCAAGCTTCCCAAACGTACAAACATTCTATACATGTTATTCCTGGAATTGTGGATTTTTCCCCATTTAGTAGTGGTTTATCCTGATAGCTAAATGAATAATGTTAGGACAGCAATTTTTCTGGTCTAACTCTATCCAGATACTGGTCTCTATATTGCTGCTTTCCAGATAACTGTTGGCTTCTCCTTCCCTCTCCTCCTGAGCTCTTCCACTACCCTCCCTTCTTTCTGACAGCCTTGATTTCTTTGTCAGATACGGCAGACTAGCAAATTTTAAATTAATGATAAACAATAGACTCCGGATTCTGGAGCTGAAAGTGCAAGATCCAATGCACTAATAGTGAATATCAACTGTAAAAATCAAGTACATAAGTATTGCAACACTGGGAGAGACCAGAAAGCCCAGCATTCTAACACTGGCCAATCCAGGTCACAAATACCTGGCAAGATCCCGAAAAAGTCCAATACATTTTATGCTGCTTATTCTAGAAATAAGCAGTGGATTTGCCCCAAGTCAATTTAATAATGGTCTATGGACTTTTCCTTTAGGAAGCCGTCCAGACCTTTTTTAAACCCCGCTAAGTTAACCGCTTTTACCACATTCTCTGGCAACGAATTCAAGAGTTTAACCACACGTTGAGTGAAGAAACATTTTCTCCGATTCATAGTAAATCAAGGCTGTTAGAAGTTTTTAGCAGATTCCTAGTACATACAAGGAGTTACTTTTTCATTGCATGATGCAGTACTGACTTGTATTTAACCCCTCATATGCATATCTGGAATGCCTTGATGACTTTAGGCCATAGCACTGACTTGTGTCGTCTAAAGAATTGGCCTTTGGTTGAAGTTGAAAATATTCATGCTTGTGCTTTGCTTGTGTTTCATGACTCATCTCTGGGAAGGGAAGCTGAATCTTTACATGAAGAGCTTACTGAGGGAAATGGTATCTCACAAACCCTTTTGTCTTAAGGCAACTAAATTAATTGCCTTACTCCTGGAGGTGCTGAGAGAGTCATCAGAAGTAAGGAAGCCTGAGAAATTGGAAGTGTATTCAGATGGCCTGACTTTCCAGGAGGACTCTCAAATGGGATGTAAATAAGAGGCATGTAAGCATTGGCATAGCTGAGGTGCCAATGTGCCCGCGCTCTTCTGAGACAAGGGAAGCAGCCCAGAGTTTTGGAATGATGGCAGACAAGGCCCTGAAAGGAAATGGCCCTGAGTATCTCAAGAATAGGATGATCCTTCACACACCGCCAAGGACACTAAGGTCCTACTAAGGACTTTCACTAACCACACCCTTTCCAAAAGACATTACACAATGTGATACCCGCAAGCGCAAGTGAGCCTTATCCGAAGTAGCCCCCACACTCTGGAATGCATTGCCTGAAAGGCTCCGCTGAACCCAAGACTACCTCTACTTCAAGAAGCAGGTGAAAGCTTGGCTCTTGTACCAGGCCTTTAATGGAAGAAGTAACTAACTTGTTAGTCTCACTCACGCACACAAGGGATGACTCGGGCTGCACATACTGCAGCGGGACATGTTTATCCACTCCTACCCTAGCTGAGATAATATTTAACCATCTCTCTGATCTCATGTACAACTTCCTTTAAATCAGTCACCTTACTTTCTTACTCTCTGACCTATCTATATGTTCCATCTTTGCTTTACCCTTCACTATCAATTAAAATATTCTATTACGTACAGTGGGGGAAATAAGTATTTGATCCCTTGCTGATTTTGTAAGTTTGCCCACTGACAAAGACATGAGCAGCCCATAATTGAAGGGTAGGTTATTGGTAACAGTGAGAGATAGCACATCACAAATTAAATCCGGAAAATCACATTGTGGAAAGTATATGAATTTATTTGCATTCTGCAGAGGGAAATAAGTATTTAATCCCTCTGGCAAACAAGACCTAATACTTGGTGGCAAAACCCTTGTTGGCAAGCACAGCGGTCAGACGTCTTCTGTAGTTGATGATGAGGTTTGCACACATGTCAGGAGGAATTTTGGTCCACTCCTCTTTGCAGATCATCTCTAAATCATTAAGAGTTCTGGGCTGTCGCTTGGCAACTCGCAGCTTCAGCTCCCTCCATAAGTTTTCAATGGGATTAAGGTCTGGTGACTGGCTAGGCCACTCCATGACCCTAATGTGCTTCTTCCTGAGCCACTCCTTTGTTGCCTTGGCTGTATGTTTTGGGTCATTGTCGTGCTGGAAGACCCAGCCACGACCCATTTTTAAGGCCCTGGCGGAGGGAAGGAGGTTGTCACTCAGAATTGTACGGTACATGGCCCCATCCATTCTCCCATTGATGCGGTGAAGTAGTCCTGTGCCCTTAGCAGAGAAACACCCCCAAAACATAACATTTCCACCTCCATGCTTGACAGTGGGGACGGTGTTCTTTGGGTCATAGGCAGCATTTCTCTTCCTCCAAACACGGCGAGTTGAGTTCATGCCAAAGAGCTCAATTTTTGTCTCATCTGACCACAGCACCTTCTCCCAATCACTCTCGGCATCATCCAGGTGTTCACTGGCAAACTTCAGACGGGCCGTCACATGTGCCTTCCGGAGCAGGAGGACCTTGCGGGCACTGCAGGATTGCAATCCGTTATGTCGTAATGTGTTACCAATGGTTTTCGTGGTGACAGTGGTCCCAGCTGCCTTGAGATCATTGACAAGTTCCCCCCTTGTAGTTGTAGGCTGATTTCTAACCTTCCTCATGATCAAGGATACCCCACGAGGTGAGATTTTGCGTGGAGCCCCAGATCTTTGTCGATTGACAGTCATTTTGTACTTCTTCCATTTTCTTACTATGGCACCAACAGTTGTCTCCTTCTCGCCCAGCGTCTTACTGATGGTTTTGTAGCCCATTCCAGCCTTGTGCAGGTGTATGATCTTGTCCCTGACATCCTTAGACAGCTCCTTGCTCTTGGCCATTTTGTAGAGGTTAGAGTCTGACTGATTCACTGAGTCTGTGGACAGGTGTCTTTCATACAGGTGACCATTGCCGACAGCTGTCTGTCATGCAGGTAACGAGTTGATTTGGAGCATCTACCTGGTCTGTAGGGGCCAGATCTCTTACTGGTTGGTGGGGGATCAAATACTTATTTCCCTCTGCAGAATGCAAATAAATTCATATACTTTCCACAATGTGATTTTCCGGATTTAATTTGTGATGTGCTATCTCTCACTGTTACCAATAACCTACCCTTCAATTATGGGCTGCTCATGTCTTTGTCAGTGGGCAAACTTACAAAATCAGCAAGGGATCAAATACTTATTTCCCCCACTGTATTGTGTTGACATCGTAACTAGTATACTATGCCATACTTTGTATTGTTATTCGAATATTTTTACTGCTCTAATTGCCTACTGCTCATATTTGATCTATTCTTACTGTAAACCGCCTTGAGTGAATTCCTTCAAAAAGGCGGTAAATAAATCCTAATAATAATTATGAAACTTCTGGATCTATGTGACCTGGGCACAGATTGAGTCTGTTTTGCATAAACAAAAGGATTTTCTCCATGACCTTGAAGCCTCAAGTCAGAATTCATATTAAGCAGCTGCTATCTTAATTCTGAGAAGGCTGGAAGAAAAGAAACATCTATTCCGTGAGACTGGGCATACACTGTAACTTTTATTTCTGTTCTGTCTCAACAATATTTTGCATCTTATCACCAGCTTGAAAGACTAGGGGACACACACAATGAAATTACATGGAAAGACTTTTAAACAGCGGTTAGTGTATCTGGGTTTAAAAAAAGGGTTGGACAAGTTCCTGGAGGAAAAGTCCATAGTCTGTTATTGAGATGGGCATGGGGGAAGCCGCTGCTTGCTCCGGGGTTCATAGCATGGAGTTCCGCTACTAACTGCTAGGTGCTTGTGACCTGGATTGGCCACTCTTGGAAGCAGGATACTGGGCTAGATGGACCATTGGTCTGACCCAGTATGGCTATTCTTATGTTCTATTTCATCATTTTCAAGACCCTAGATTATACTTTAGAGGAAAGAAGGGACAGGGGAGATATGATAAGATGTATAAATACTTGAAAGGTTTTAATATAGAAACAAATCTTTTCCAGAGAAGGAGAAATGGTAAAACTAGAGGACATGAATTGAGGTTGTGGGGTGGTAGACTTAGGAATAATGTCAGGAAATTCTTATAAGTACATAAGTAATGCCATACTGGGAAAAGACCAAGGGTCCATCGAGCCCAGCATCCTGTCCACGACAGCGGCCAATCCAGGCCAAGGGCACCTGGAGAGCTACCCAAACATACAAACATTCTATACATGTTATTCCTGGAATTTTGGAGTTTTCCAAGTCCGTTTAGTAGCGGTTTATGGACTTGTCCTTTAGGAAACCGTCTAACCCCTTTTTAAACTCTGCTAAGCTAACCGCCTTCACCACTTTCTCCGGCAACGAATTCCAGAGTTTAATTACACGTTGGGTGAAGAAACATTTTCTCTGATTTGTTTTAAATTTACTACACTGTAGTTTCATCGCATGCCCCCTAGTCCTAGTATTTTTGGAAAGTGTGAACAGACGCCTCACATCCACCTGTTCCACTCCACTCATTATTTTATATACCTCTATCATGTCTCCCCTCTCTTTTTTTATGGTCAATGCCTATAATGCTCTCCCAAGGGAGGTGGGAGAGACAATAATGGTGACGGAATTCAAAGAGGTATGGGATGAACACAGATGCTCTCTAATTAGAAAATGAATGGTATTTAAAAAAAAACCAAATGGCTGCATGATTATGGAAGTGTCGAGTGGCACTTAGATGACCGCACTGGCTGTGAAAGAACTAAGGCTGGAGCCAGGCAGACTTGTATGGTCTATGTCTTGTGTGAGGACAGTGCCAGGGAGTCTTTTACGGTCTGTGTCCCACAAATGACAAGACGGATTTGGACAGGCTGGAGTGGGCTTCGACTGGAGGGCAACGCCAGTAGTTGGAACATAAGGATAGTGCCGGGCAGACTTCTACGTTTCTATGTCCCAGAAATGCCAAAGAAAGACCTTGATCAAGTATTTTATATCACATCCATTGTTGGTTTAACCATGAAGGTGATAATGCCTTTGTACAAGTCTCTGGTGAGGCCCCATTTAGAGTACTGTGTGCAATTCTGGAGACTGCACCTACAAAAAGATATAAACAGGGTGGAGTTGGTCCAGAGGGTGGCTACAAAATTGGTCAACAGTCTCTGTTATAAAGCATACAGGGACATTTATACTCTGGAAGAAAGATGAGAGAGGGGGGATATGATAGAGACGTTTAAATACCTCTGTGGCATTAAGGTGCAAGAGGTGAGCCTTTTTCAAATGAAGAAAAACTCTGGAATAAGAGGGGATGGGATGAAGTTAAGAGGAAATACGTTTAGGAGGAATCTAAGAAAATACGCTTTCACTGAAAGGGTGGATGTGTGGAATGGCCTCCCAATGGCGGTCGTGGAGACAAGGACTGTGTCAGAATTTAAGAAAGCATGGGATAGACACATGGGATCTCTTAGGAGTTAGTGATTACTGACAATGGGTAGACTAGATGGGCCATTTGGCCCTTATCTGCCGTCATGTTTCTATGTTTCTAATTGATAATGAACAGTTGGGTAGACTGGATGGACCATTCAGATCTTTATCTGCAGTCTTTTACTTTGTTAACACTTAAACAGTAATTATTATTATTATTATTATGACATTTATATCCCACATTATCCCAAACAAGTTTGAGTTCAGTGTGGCTTACAATAAACAGTATAGGATACATAACAAAGAATAATGCGTAAGAAAGTAATTTGCTGTTAAGAATCCAATTTTACAATACAGTATCATAAATATACTGGGATAGCTATGGATGTTTAACATTTAGAAAATCTATTATGAATGAGAAATTGTACATGAAGCAGAGAGAAAGTTACTGGTAAATAGAGTAATAACCAATTCAGGTAATAATTAGTTGTTTGAGATAGGGTTTGTTTGAATAGGAACGATTTGAGGATTTTGCGGAATCTAGTATATTCCTGTATATTTCTTATTTTGGGTGGTAAGGAGTTCCATCATTTGGTTCCTAGATAAGTGAGGTCTGCAGAGTGGACAGTTTAGTAGATCACTTTTTTTGCAATTTGGGAGGTGTAGCCCGAGATAGGTTCTTGCCTCATATTTAGCATTTCTTTGAGGTAAGTTTATTAATGGTACCATATAGTCTGGAGCTGTGTCATATAGTATTCGAACGATAAAGGAACATCATTTGAAGGTGATTCTTCTAATAATCCTTCTACTCTTTAACTGATATAGGGCGTGACTATATTCCTTACAAGGTGCTTTCATCACCTCCAGCTGAGACGGAAGAAGGGGGGAAGAAATAGATGTTGAGGGAGAAGGAGAGGAGGAGTGGAGACGAAAGTGGAAGATATGAAGAGTGGATAAAAGATGAGTAGGATGCAGGAGGGAATGAGGAGGGAGCATATAGGAAAAGGGCGGGAGGAAACAGGAAGGGAGGACAATGGAAGAGTGCATGAGGGGGAGGGGAAGCAAAAAAAATGCGAGGAGGAGAGGGAAAGTGGCAAGTAATGAATGAGAAGTGAGTAGTAAGGGAAGGGGTAAGAGGGAGAGGGAATGGGAAGGTAAGATAAGGAGGAGAGTATAGTCCAAACGCTGAAGCTATGGGAGCCTTACTGCTGTAAAAAACATGAGCAAAGCCTTTGTCCCAAGGGTTAAGGGAACCCACTTATATGAGTGAGGGAATGCCCTAAATATCCTTATAGATTGCCTCAGTACTACTCAGATAGTACCAAGATGGTATGTAGGCAGAGTGAGGGTGGAAGACAGCATTGAAATACAAATCAGTATCTGGAAACCCACCCGGACAGAGATAGGCCAGAAAAATTGCTGTTCTAACATTTTCTGTTTAGCTATCTGGACAGCAGGCTCAATATCGCCTCTATCCAGATAGGACTAATCACATAGTACGGATATTCATTGCCAGCTAAAATACAACAGGGGCATAGCTAAGGGTGGGCCTAGGGTTACCATATGGCTCCAGAAAAAGAGGGACAGATTGAGCCAGTCTCTGGGTTTTACTTCCATTGCTTTCAATGGAAGCAAAACCTGGACTGGATCAATGTGTCCTCCTTCTGGAGCCATCTGGTAACCCGGCCAGTGTTGTTCCCATGCTCTTCTTCTGCAGCAGCTCTGCTCTCACTGCCTGCCCCAGCGAATCAGTCTGGCACATCTTGGGTCTCTACTAGAGAGCTGCACGGTTTCCGTCCCCGCGGGAATCCCGCGGAACCCGCGGGATTCCCGCGGGGATGGAACCAGTTCTGCGGGGTTCCCGCGGGGACGGAGGCAGTTCCTGCGGGGTTCCCGCAGGGACGGAGGCAGTTCCTGCGGGGTTCCCGCGGGGACGGAGGCAGTTCCTGCGGGGTTCCCGCGGGGATGGACCCAGTTCTGTGGGCTTCCCGTGAAAGTGTAAGCTGCATCTGCACCAGCCTCTCATCTACCGAATACCAATTTATTTGAGTGCTGTCTCCTCCTCCTCCTCCTCTTCTTCCTTGCTTTAACAGCATAAATGTGGAAAGTCTTTCATTAAGGAGGTGGTAGAGTCACAAATGATGACGGAATTCAAAAAGGCATGGGATGAACACAGAGGATCTCTAATTAGAAAATGGAAGTTATATAAAACCTAACCTTAAATGGCTGCATGTGTGTGGATATGTCAAGTGACACTTAGATGGTGACTCTGGCTGTGATGAACTAGAGCTGATACCTGGCAGACTTGTATGGTCTGTGTCTCATACATGGCAATCTGGTGTAGGATGGGCTGGAAAGGGCTTAGACAGCAACTTCAGTGGCTGGAACATGAGGACAGTGCTGGACAGACTTTTACGGTCTGTGTCCCACAAATGAGAACATGAACAGGCTGGAGTGGGCTTCGATGGCAACTCCAGCAGTTGGAACATAAGGATGGGGCCAGATAGACTTCTGTGGTCTTTGTTCCAGAAACACGAAAGAAAAACCATAATCAAGTATATAATATCACATTCGTTGATTTAATGATGAATTGATCATGAGTATGACTATTGGGCAGAGTGGATGGACCGTTCAGGTCTATTTGCTGTCACTTACTATGTTACTATTAATCCTCTTTGCTCCCAGGCTGGTGCACAGACCTCAGCTCTGACACAGGCACGAGAATCAGATGTCACCTGACCTACTGGCGCGTGCATGTGGCGGCCTCTCAGCACACACTGCCAGTGAATCAGAGACAAATCTTACATGTGCGCACCAGAGTTCCAAGTTCCAACTTCCGTTCCTTCCTTGCCTACAGTGCTGTGGCTCAAATCCAGAAAGAGACTGAGGGAGCTGACTGGAACTTTCTTTTATGTACTATTAAATTCTTACGGGGATGGGTGGGGATGGGTTAAATTCTTGCGGGGATGGGTGGGGACGGGTTGGGATGGTTTAAATTTTTGCGGGGATGGGTGGGGATGGGTAAGATTCCAGTGGGGATGGGTGGGGACGGGTAAGATTCCAGCAGGGACGGGCGGGGATGGGTAAGATTTCTGTCCCCGTGCAACTCTCTAGTCTCTACTATTAGTGACCCTCCAGGACCCAGAGAAATTTGCAGCAAAGTCCAGAGCCTCGGTTTTGTATTTAAATAAGTGGGACCGACCCGTGTTGCTGGGGGGAAATCTGGGTACTCATCCAACCCCAGAAGTCAGCAGCTGCCACAGCATTGAGAGTGAAGCCTCCCCTCCCCCACTGCCGGCCAACACACTCTGCTAGGAGCCAGCTTAGGCTGCTGCCTCTCCAGCCCTACATCACATTGACATTGGTCAGGGTCTCATCCAGGGCAGTAAACTTCTGTAAGAAACATTTTTGCAGTGCCCAGGGGACACAGACTCCAGGTAAAAAATAATAAAAAAAAGTTTTATATTATACTGGGGGCTTCTGGGTGGGTTCTACAGTGTTCAGGTTAAAAAAATCTTCTATTTCATGCTGTTGGGAGGGTGTGAGCTTTGCATTACCAAGGTTAAAAAAAATGTTTTGTTATATTCTGGGAGGGGGTGGGGGATTGGGAAGGCCAAGACTGATGCCAGACTATGGGGGAGGTAGGGCAGGGCTATGCTACAGGATGATTTCAGAGATTGCAGGTTACCCAGTTCCAGGCTAGAAATCTTGGGACAGTCCTGGATTTCTGACCACCCCGTCTTGGTGCAGCATTATGGGACTTGAAGCCCTTATTTCAATGGGCAGGATCAGGCACTGCAAATCCCACACTGCTGTAGGTATGAATTCTAAAACCAGGACTGTCCCAAAATCTCCAGCCTGGAACTGCATAACCTGACATCTCTGTGACTTCTAAATTTTGGTCCTTTTTCCTGCAATTGGTCTGTGTCCTGTATGGACCAAGGTGAGAGATTCTGTGTGCATGTAGTTCATGTGGGGGTCTATATGAGTCTGGCTTTTCCAATGGGAATGGCAGTCTCAGAAGAGAGAGAAAGCAGTGGAGCCAGAGGAAAGGAAGAGACTTCAAAGCTATTTGCCTGTTTTATGAATACAGCTTAATCTGGCATTTGCATTTGTTACAAAGCAGAGTTTGAAGGATATGTTGCCATTTTCTTGTTATTTTTCAGGATACTGCGATGTGTGTTGAGATGTTTACCTTATAGTAAACATATCTGGTCAAGCTTAAGTTATGGGATAATATAACTATATGTAAAAATGTCTGTGTTTCTGTTAAGTATGTATGTGGTTTATGTTGATACAGGACAGCTGTTGGGCTGGCTATTTACTTAGAAATCCATCATAAAGTGCACTCAAGGTATTATTTAGTAGTATCCCAAGAAACATTATTCACGCCTATATACATAGCAGAGCTGCCAAGTTACCCATTTCAGGAGGGAGACTTGTTGGCCAGTCTTGGTTTTTAAACTTCTATCCCAAAGCAATGTAGTATTTGTAGTCCATGATTCTATCCACTGAAGTCAGTGCTGCAGGTCCCATAATGCACCAGGATGAGGTGGGCAGAAATCCAGGACCGGTCAAAAACTCTCCATCCTGGAATGGGTAACTTGGCAGCTCTGACATAGTGCCCACTCATGTTAGCTCTGGGCCCGCCCAAAACGTCAAGTCTGGCTATGCCACTGCAATACGTATACAGGTGCTTAATATTTGAGTGTTATTTATTTGCCACAACCAGCACTTAAAAACAATATATTAATCCAACTGTAGCCCTTACAGCTGTCTTAAACCCTAGCCAGGGCTTTTTTTGAGGGGGTACTGAGTACCGGCACCTTTTCCATTGTCTGCTAAAATTGACCCATGGTCCCCAAGTTTTAATGAAAGAGCTCAGGCTCTACACACCAATTCCGCCTTGTCATAGATTCTGTGACTGGTTGCAGGGGGCCTGGCTATTGTGGGGTGGGTCCCTCAGTGATCACTCCACCCCTGAAGGGTGGCCTGGCATTTGAGTACCGGCACCTTTTCCATTGTCTGCTAAAATTGACCCATGGTCCCCGAGTTTTAATGAAAGAGCTCAGGCTCTACACAGCAATTCTGCCTTGTCATAGATTCTGTGACTGGTTGCAGGGGGCCTGGCTATTGTGGGGTGGGTCCCTCAGTGATCACCCCACCCCTGAAGGGTGGCCTGGCATTTGAGTACCGGCACCTTTTCCATTGTCTGCTAAAATTGACCCATGGTCCCCGAGTTTTAATGAAAGAGCTCAGGCTCTACACAGCAATTCTGCCTTGTCATAGATTCTGTGACTGGTTGCAGAGGGCCTGGCTATTGTGGGGTGGGTACCTCAGTGATCACCCCACCCCTGAAGGGTGGCCTGGCATTTGAGTACCGGCACCTTTTCCATTGTCTGCTAAAATTGACCCATGGTCCCCGAGTTTTAATGAAAGAGCTCAGGCTCTACACAGCAATTCTGCCTTGTCATAGATTCTGTGACTGGTTGCAGAGGGCCTGGCTATTGTGGGGTGGGTCCCTCAGTGATCACCCCACCCCTGAAGGGTGGCCTGGCATTTGAGTACCGGCACCTTTTCCATTGTCTGCTAAAATTGACCCATGGTCCCCGAGTTTTAATGAAAGAGCTCAGGCTCTACACAGCAATTCTGCCTTGTCATAGATTCTGTGACTGGTTGCAGGGGGCCTGGCTATTGTGGGGTGGGTCCCTCAGTGATCACCCCACCCCTGAAGGGTGGCCTGGCATTTGAGTACCGGCACCTTTTCCATTGTCTGCTAAAATTGACCCATGGTCCCCGAGTTTTAATGAAAGAGCTCAGGCTCTACACACCAATTCCGCCTTGTCATAGATTCTGTGACTGGTTGCAGGGGGCCTGGCTATTGTGGGGTGGGTCCCTCAGTGATCACCCCACCCCTGAAGGGTGGCCTGGCATTTGAGTACCGGCACCTTTTCCATTGTCTGCTAAAATTGACCCATGGTCCCCGAGTTTTAATGAAAGAGCTCAGGCTCTACACACCAATTCCGCCTTGTCATAGATTCTGTGACTGGTTGCAGGGGGCCTGGCTATTGTGGGGTGGGTCCCTCAGTGATCACCCCACCCCTGAAGGGTGGCCTGGCATTTGAGTACCGGCACCTTTTCCATTGTCTGCTAAAATTGACCCATGGTCCCCGAGTTTTAATGAAAGAGCTCAGGCTCTACACAGCAATTCCGCCTTGTCATAGATTCTGTGACTGGTTGCAGGGGGCCTGGCTATTGTGGGGTGGGTCCCTCAGTGATCACCCCACCCCTGAAGGGTGGCCTGGCATTTGAGTACCGGCACCTTTTCCATTGTCTGCTAAAATTGACCCATGGTCCCCGAGTTTTAATGAAAGAGCTCAGGCTCTACACAGCAATTCCGCCTTGTCATAGATTCTGTGACTGGTTGCAGGGGGCCTGGCTATTGTGGGGTGGGTCCCTCAGTGATCACCCCACCCCTGAAGGGTGGCCTGGCATTTGAGTACCGGCACCTTTTCCATTGTCTGCTAAAATTGACCCATGGTCCCCGAGTTTTAATGAAAGAGCTCAGGCTCTACACACCAATTCCGCCTTGTCATAGATTCTATGACTGGTTGCAGGGGGCCTGGCTATTGTGGGGTGGTCCCTCAGTGATCACCCCACCCCTGAAGGGTGGCCTGGCATTTGAGTACCGGCACCTTTTCCATTGTCTGCTAAAATTGACCCATGGTCCCCGAGTTTTAATGAAAGAGCTCAGGCTCTACACACCAATTCCGCCTTGTCATAGATTCTGTGACTGGTTGCAGGGGGCCTGGCTATTGTGGGGTGGGTCCCTCAGTGATCACCCCACCCCTGAAGGGTGGCCTGGCATTTGAGTACCGGCACCTTTTCCATTGTCTGCTAAAATTGACCCATGGTCCCCGAGTTTTAATGAAAGAGCTCAGGCTCTACACACCAATTCCGCCTTGTCATAGATTCTGTGACTGGTTGCAGGGGGCCTGGCTATTGTGGGGTGGGTCCCTCAGTGATCACCCCACCCCTGAAGGGTGGCCTGGCATTTGAGTACCGGCACCTTTTCCATTGTCTGCTAAAATTGACCCATGGTCCCCGAGTTTTAATGAAAGAGCTCAGGCTCTACACACCAATTCCGCCTTGTCATAGATTCTGTGACTGGTTGCAGGGGGCCTGGCTATTGTGGGGTGGGTCCCTCAGTGATCACCCCACCCCTGAAGGGTGGCCTGGCATTTGAGTACCGGCACCTTTTCCATTGTCTGCTAAAATTGACCCATGGTCCCCAAGTTTTAATGAAAGAGCTCAGGCTCTACACACCAATTCCGCCTTGTCATAGATTCTGTGACTGGTTGCAGGGGGCCTGGCTATTGTGGGGTGGGTCACTCAGAGTGATCCTTTGAGTAACGGCACCTTTTTATGCTACAAAAAATGCACTGACCCTAGCACTCTCTGCCCCCCCTCCAGAAAAAGGAAGACAGATTGAGCCATTCCTGGTTTTATTTTCATTGAAAGCAATGGAAGTAAAACCCGGACTGGCTCAATCTGTCCTCCTTTTTCTGGAGCCGTATGGTAACCCTCCCCATCGGGGCCCCATTACAAATTCAGAGACAGAGAAGAAAATATCAAAATTTTTTTTTTTAATTTGTACCCCGCGCTTTCCCACTCATGGCAGGCTCAATGCGGCTTAGGTACTTATTTGTACCTGGGGCAATGGAGGGTTAAGTGACTTGCCCAGAGTCACAAGGAGCTGCCTGTGCCTGCAGTGGGACTCAAACCCAGTTCCCCAGGACCAAAGTCCACCACCCTAACCACTAGGCCACTCCTCCACTAGCAACATTCCATGTAGAAGTCGGCCCTTGCAGATCACCAATGTGGCCGCGCAGGCTTCTGCTTCTGTGAGTCTGACGTCCTGCACATACGTGCAGGACGTCAGACTCGCAGAAACAGAAGCCTGCGCAGCCTTCTACATGGAATGTTGCTAGTGGAATAGCAACATTCCATGTAGAATCTCCAGTAGTATCTATTTTATTTTTGTTACATTTGTACCCCGCGCTTTCCCACTCATGGCAGGCGCAATGCAGCTTACATGGGGCAATGGAGGGTTAAGTGACTTGCCCAGAGTCACAAGGAGCTGCTTGTGCCTGCAGTGGGAATCGAACCCAGTTCCCCAGGACCAAAGTCTACCACTCTATTCATCCCGCAGATGCTAAACCTGTTGAATACACAACACTTTGCCTGGACAGCCCTTTCCTTTCTGCTCAAAACAGAGATGAAAATATGTCAAATGACATGTTGTAGGAAAGTTATCGTTGACAGGCAGTGCATGCTGTCCCTTCCCAGTCCTGTTTCTGGGGGGGGGGGGGGGGGGCATGGCCCTTTATTAACAACAGATAGACCAGCCTGGACTGTGTCACAACCAGTATGAACATCTTCAGAGCTGATCTTAGTCTCTGCGGTTAACACACTGTGGGAAGCTTTCGCTATTTCAGACAGATGTTAACTCTATACCTTTCCTGAGTCTATGCAAAGAGATGTGGGGGGGGGGGGGGGGGGGGGGGGGGGAAGAAGAATGAGTCAAGGGACAAGAAACCAGAAGAGGAAGTGACAGAAAGAAATAGAGCTGGTGGAGGGATATAGAAATACTGTCTGTGTTGTATTGCTCATTCTCTAACTGCACATTGTATATTGCAAATGTGGGAATGGACTTACTGCCCTCCTTTTGGGCCTGGCTTAATTACTACTACTACTACTACTACTTAACATTTCTAGAGCGCTACTAGGGTTACGCAGCGCTGTACAAATTAACGAATAAGGACGGTCCCTGCTCAGAAGAGCTTACAATCTAAAGGACGAAATGTCAAGTTGGGGTATATGAGATTTCCTGAGAAGAGATGTAGTGATTAGGTGCCGAAGGCGACATTGAAGAGGTGGGCTTTGAGCAATGATTTGAAGATGGGTAGGGAGGGGGCCCGGCGTATGGGCTCGGGGAGTTTGTTCCAAGCATGGGAAGAGGCGAGGCAGAAAGGGCGAAGCCTAGAGTTGGCGGTGGTGTAGAAGGGTACTGAAAGGAGGGATTTGTCTTGAGAGCGGAGGTTACGGGTAGGGACGTAAGGGGAGATGAGGGTAGAGAGGTAAGGAGGGGCTGCAGATCGAGTGCATTTGTAGGTGAGTAGGAGAAGCTGGATCTGCGTAGTGTTCTCCTCCCCCCGAGTGGAAGAAACAATTTTTAGACATTTGTGACGGCTACATTCAAACACTTTTTTTTTAAAATTGCAATTTGTAACATAATCCATAATCCAGGCTCCGCCCTTTCTGCCTTGCCTCTCCCTATGCTTGGAATAAACTTCCTCAGCCCATATGCCAAGCCCCCTCCCTGCCCATCTTCAAATTCTTGCTCAAAGCCCATCTCTTCAATGTCACCTTCGGCACCTAACCATTTCAACTCTACCCAGGAATCCAGACTGCCCCAATTTGTCGGTCTGCACATACTGTCCATTAGATTGTAAGCTGACTTCACATGTTGTCCATTAGATTGTAAGCTCCTTTGAGCAGGGACTGTCCTTTTTTGTTAATCCTAGTAGCGCTGCGTAATCCTAGTAGCGCTTTAGAAATGTTAAATAGTAGTAGTAGTATAATCCAATGTATAAACACTTAGAAGGAAATACAGAAATATTGGAATTCAGACATGCGTGGGATAAACACAAAGGAATCCTGTTTAGAAGTAATGGTTCCGTGGAATCTTACCAAAGATTGGGTGGCGACCCCTGTAATTTGAAACAAAATGGGAGCTGGGCAGACTTCTACGGTCTACGCCCTGATCGGGACTGAATAGATAGGGATGAGCTGGAGTGCAAATTTTAAGGGGCTTTGATGTTAGCTTCAGAATTTAGTACAAGAACAGTACTGGACAGATTTCTACGGTCTGTGCCCTGAGAATGACAAGGACAAATCAAACTCTGGTATACGTATAAAGTATCACATACCATGTAAAATGAGTTTATCTTGTTGAGCAGACTGGATGGACCGTACAGGTTTTTATCTGCTGTCGTTTACTATGTCACTATGTTACTATCAGGCTTATTTTCGAAAGAGAAGGGTGCCCATCTTCTGACACAAATCAGGAGATGGGTGTCCTTCTCTCAGGGTCGCCCAAATCAGCATAATTGAAAGCTGATTTTGGGCGTCTTCAACTGCTTCCCATTGCGGGGACGACCAAAGTTCACGGGGGGTGTGTTGGCACTGTAGCCAAGGTGGGACTGGGGTGTGATTAAGAGATGGGCGTCCTCGGCCGATAATGGAAAAAAGAAGGGCGTCCCTGATGAGCACTTGGCCAACTTTACTTAGTCCATTTTTTTCTTGCGACCAAGCCGTGAAAAAGTGCCTGAACTGACCAAATGACCACTTGAGGGAATCAGGGATGACCTCCCCTTACTCCCCCAGTGGTCACCAACCCCCTCCCACCCTCAAAAAAAAACTTTGAATTTTTTTTTGCCAGCCTCAAATGACATACCCAGTTCCCATTTGTTTGAATATCTGAGGTCAGTGCCAACCACAGGACTTACTCAGCCGGCGGGAGGCAGCCGCATATTGGCCCCATTATCTCCCATTTGTGAGCACAAGATCTAGTATCGCTCCTCCCCTCATGGGTTCTGTCACCATTTGTCTGAGTAGCACACTTTGAAAAGCATCCACAATCTGTCTACTTCTTTCCGATTCTGCAGATTGGACCTTCCAATCCTCATCCACTCCTCTCATTTCATTCCCAACTTTTGGATATCTATGATTACTACTACTACTAATCATTTCTATAGTGCTACTAGATGTACGTAGCACTGTACATATTATATGTAGGTACGTTCTCTGTCCCTAGAGGGTTTACAATCTAAGTTGTTGTTTTTTTTGTACCTGTGGCAATGGAGGGTTAGGTGACTTGCCCAAGGTCACAAGGAGCTGCAGTGGGAATTGAACCCAGGTTGCCAGGATCAGAGCCCACTGCACTAACCATTAGGCCACTCCTCCACACCAAGTCTTTGGACAGCTTCTCTGCTTGTGTTGGAGGTCTGTAGATGACACCTGTGTGGATGTAGGTTCCATCTTCTCTTTCTTTCTGCTTCTTCTTCTCCCCAGGTCGGCTGAATTTCAGCCGCTTTAATATTGGCTTTCACATATAAAGCTACTCCGCCACCTTTCCGACCATCTCTATCTTTCCTAAACAGGATATAGTCTGGCACATTTGCATCCTACTACTACTACTACTACTACTACTATTTAGCATTTCTATAGCGCTACAAGGCGTACGCAGCGCTGCACAAACATAGAAGAAAGACAGTCCCTGCTCAAAGAGCTTACAATCTAATAGACAAAAAATAAATAAAGTAAGCAAATCAAATCAATTAATGTGAACGGGAAGGAAGAGAGGAGGGTAGGTGGAGGCAAGTGGTTACGAGTCAAAAGCAATGTTAAAGAGGTGGGCTTTCAGTCTAGATTTAAAGGTGGCCAAGGATGGGGCAAGACGTAGGGGCTCAGGAAGTTTATTCCAGGCTTAGGGTGCAGCGAGACAGAAGGCGCGAAGTCTGGAGTTGGCAGTAGTGGAGAAGGGAACAGATAAGAAGGATTTATCCATGGAGCGGAGTGCACGGGAAGGGGTGTAGGGATGGACGAGTGTGGAGAGATACTGGGGAGCAGCAGAGTGAGTACATTTATAGGTTAGTAGAAGAAGTTTGAACAGGATTTGAAAATGGATAGGAAGCCAGTGAAGCGACTTGAGGAGAGAGGTAGTATGAGTAAAGCGACCCTTTCATGGGAGTCATTGAACCACCTCTCTGTGATTGAAATAATATCCAAGTCTGCTTGTGACATCAGGGCTTGAAGATCATGAACTTTGATGCATAGACTGCAAGCGTTTCTCTGTTTATTGTTCTGCCTAGTCTCCCCATCTACTTTCTGGCTATTATGCAAGTTGGTAAGCTGGTTTATTGCAATACTTTTTCCACTACTGTCACTGTTTTGCTTTTGGTAAGGGTAACTTTCAGTGGTTCATTTGCTTCTGTTTAGCACTCCCACCTTCTAGTTTAAAATGCCTAGAAATGTATGGCCCGTACTTCTCACCAAGGATCCTTTTTCCTGCAAAGATTTTGCCCGTCATTACAAAATAGCTTTTTGTTCTCGCACACGTTGTCCCATCCTCTTATGTATCTAGAACCCTCTTTTTGGCACCAGGTTTTATACCACCTATTGCGGAACTCTGCATTGCATAGTCTTTCCTCACCTTTTCCATAGGTAGGCAGTTGTCAGGATTGCGGGAGGTCAAAATTATTGCTGGACATACTTATATTAATATGAAATCAGTTGGACATATTAAACCAGCTTCTGACCTCTGATAAACTCTCCCCCCTCCCCTTCAGGAACCACTGAGGATGGCACCAAATGGTGGTCAGAGGCCTGATAGCCCTTTAGTCTACTGTCTCTCTCTCTGTCCAGGGCACTGCTTTCTGCCCGGGGGGGGGGGGGGGGGCACTTCTTGCTCTGTCTCTTGGCAGCAGAGCACAGGCCTTTGTTTCTTCTTTTTCTTTCTCTGCACACCTCCATCTTTAGCCCTGTACTAAGTGCTGTGAGCCAATACATATATGCAAATATAATAATATACTTTATATATCCAAATCCGTGTGGATTGCGTATTCTTTGGGAACCCACTGCCTCTGTGAAGTGGACCCCGGGACCAACCCTACACAACGATAGCTGACAGCAGTATTTCAGAAAAAAGCTACAGTCCTTACCGAGGACCTCCACCCCCTCACCTAGCTTCTGGAAAGTTCTCTGTACTACGGGTATGCTATTCCTGGCCTGGTCATTTGTTTCCACACGGATTACAGCATTACTCTCTCCTCTGATCACACTCAGTAATTGGTTTTGTATTCCTTCTAGCTGAAGAACCTGGAAAGTGTATTACTTTGTTGGGGCCCATGGAGTCCGTTCCCAATTGAATGCCGTGGATAATGGAGTCCCCAAGCAGCAAAACCTTTCTATTTTTGAGATAGTTTGGTTGTGTTTTTGGAATGTGATTTCCTTTGAATTACTGTCCTGGACTCTAGCTCCACTTCAGTTCTGATTTCTTGAGTGTCATAATGTTCTAGTGCTGCAAACACATTTTGCAGGAGGATCTCCCGGTAGGGTGGATGCCTCTGTGTGATAGGTCGCAATCTACCAGAGCCTACCATAGACCATTTATATATGGACTAGCCGTTAAGCTCGTAAAAAAGGGCGAGTATTGCAGCCCTCCTCTCTCCCCTGGCCTCACTCCGTCCACCGATCATCTCCCCCATATCCAGTGACCCTCCTCTTTCCCTTGGCCTCCCCCCTCCCCCCATGTCCAGCAACCCTCCTCTGTGTCCTGCTCTCACCCCAAGTCCAGCAACCATGGCCTCTCCCTCCTGCCCTCCCCCATGTCCAGCTACCCTCATCGCTGCCGCTCCCTCCCCCCTCCATGCCGGGCTCCCTGCACTGACCTGACAGCGCCTCTCACCTCCGTGTGAAAGCGCTACAGGCAGCAGCAGATCGCTCTGCTGCTGCCTGCGGCACTTCCACATGGAGGTGAGAGGCGCTGTCAGGTCAGTGCAGGGGGCCCAATATGGAGGGGGGCCTGAGCGGCGGCGGGGAGGGTAGAGGTTGTTTTGGGCAATGTTCCTTTCCAGGCGGCAGCAGTGGCGTTTGACAATTCGACTCCGTTTCCCTCTCTGTTCCGCCCTCTGACATCATGACGTCTTGACGCGAGGGCGGGACAGAGAGGGAAGTCTGTACTGTGCATTTGCAAGTGAGTACAGTCACTTGCCTTTGCCTTTGCCACAAACATATAGTTTGATTGTTTTATTCTCTGTGGCAAAGGTGGTAAATTGCTCAGATGGTGAGTAGTCCTGAAAGCTGCTTTAACCTGTATCCAGTTCTTGTTTCAGTTTGGTGAGTTCCCCTTGTGCATAGCAGAGATTTTTAGACAGATGGAGCAAGCTCAAATTCTCCACATAGTTTGACCTAGGTTGAAGGCACCGCAGCTATGGCACTGAATGAAAATCACCAGTGTACAGACTGGTGAGCCTTGGTTCATGCACCACTGACTGGATAGAATGAACTAGCACAGCTGATCTGTGATAATGAATACCAATCAGCTTGATAATATAATTAGATCTGTTCTGTCATGAGTTAAATACAGGCTATGGGGTGGGAGAGAATTAAAGTCAGAAGACAGTCAAGCAGACTCAGGTACCAAACCTCCCAAATTAGGAAAAAAGGGGTTAGACAGTTTCCTAAAGGACAAGTCCATAAACCACTACTAAATTGACTTGGGAAAATTCCACAATTCCGGGAATAACATGTATAGAATGTTTGTACGTTTGGGAAGCTCACCAGGTGCCCTTGGCCCGGATTGGCCGCTGTCGTGGACAGGATGCTGGGCTCGATGGACCCTTGGTCTTTTCCCAGTGTGGCATTACTTATGAATATTTTTCCCCTTTTACTTTGCTAAGAGAGATTTATACCCAATTAGGAAACTCTGAGAGGCAATGTACAAAGTGAAACGGTATAGGATTTTATACTTGCCCAAGAGCAAAATCAGAAATATATAGACAGAGAATCCATGTCCAAAAACAAACATATATGGTAGGGATTAGGATTACGATGAGCGTTCTGTAATCATCAACCTGCACTGCTTTCAAGCATAGGGAGCTATTGACCAAGATATCCAAACCCAAATCACTGAGGGATGTTGGCGAAAACAGTTCACATTCTCCACTCTCCTTTGGCATGCATTAACTCAGTCCAGGCCAGAACTGGGGTTCTGAATCAAAAGGCTTGTATTGTCATACTGGGAAAGACCAAAGGTCCATCGAGCCCAGCATCTATTTCCAACAGTGGTCAATCCAGGTCACAAATACCCGGCAAGATCCCCAAAAAGTACAAAACATTCTATTCTTCTTATCCCAGAAATAGTGGATTTCCCCCAAGTCCATTTAATAATGGTCTATGGACTTTTCCTTTAGGAAGCTGTCCAAAACTTTTTAAAACTCCGCTAAGCTAACCGCCTTTACCACATTCTTTGGCAACGAATTCCAGAGTTTAATTAGACGTCGAGTGAAGAAACATTTTCTCCAATTCGTTTTAAATTTACTACATTGTAGCTTCATCGCATGCCCCTAGTCCTAGTATTTTTGGAAAGCATAAACAGACGCTTCACATCTACCCGTTCAACTCCACTCATTATTTTATAGACCTCTATACTCTTACTTACACATCACAAAAACAAGAGATTAAGCAGAGAGCAAAAACATGAGATCATGGTTGCCCAGGTCAAAAGCACAGGAAAGATCAAACAGGATAACAATTAAATTCCGACTTTGGTTTAGCAAAGATTTTCCTTGTGCAATAATAGAATCCACCACTGTCTTGATAGTATAACTCTTTCAAAAACCAGACTGTAATGGATGCAGAATGTTGTATCTATCCAGGTAATTTTCCAGCAACTTGGTAACATAGCTCTCCATAATTTTTATAAACAATGAGATAGATGCAACAGGACAATAATTACTTGTTACTTGTATACTCCCTCTGGGATTTTTAGGAATTGGTTTAAACAATGTCCCCCCAATTTGATGGGAAAAGACCCTGATCTATATAACCATTCAACCATGTGGTTAGTTCAGTTAGAAAGACGGCGCTAACATCGTTCATTAAATGAACTATGCATACGTCCAAGCTACAGTTAGATTTAGCATATCGAGCTAACAACTTTCTGGACCATCAATGGTTCAAAACTTTCCCTTATATGATTCCCCAGGGATACCAATTGATCCACTCAGTACATCAAGTTGCAAAGTGCTACTTGATTGTAGCTGTGTCCGAATAGTTTTCACCTTATTTCTAAAGTACACAGCCAATTCATCGGCTGTAGGATTGTTAAGGCCAGATTCTAACGTCAAATCATCAACCTATGTAAGGCTGTCCACTAAGCTGAACACTTAAATGAGTAGTACCCACCAATTTGAAATAATACTCCCTTCTCTTTTTAGTGATTGTATATTTGTATAAAGAAATCATTGAACGCCAACTATTTTTAAGGTCTAAGGTGGGAGATTTCCTCCAAGCCCTTTCTCGCTTCCTGCATTCCTGTGTCAATTCAAGGCAATAGGTACCCTCACCTAAGCGTGGATGGAGCTGCCCTTGCTCTCTGCCAGTGAAGCTGCTCATGTGAGTGCTCTGGTTTTCAATCTAGAAAGGCCACCAAATACTTCTCCCCTTTGACTAGTAGCATCTTTATGTCTGGGGTGCAATATGAATGGGGCAATAACGACTGGGCATGCCTTTGGCATGAACAAGGGTGCACCAGTCTATACACTGAATCTAAAGGTACACCAGGGGTTGTACTTGGAAACATTGTTGTCATTCCATCCAACCCACTGGGTCACAATTGTCTGCAATGCACTGTAGTTGTCAAAATCAGGAATTTCTCCAGAATACTTAGCAGTTGTCATCCTCTCTTCTATTCGAGCAGATATCTGATTAGGCAGTCTAGGGCCTTCTCCTTCCAAATGCTGAGCTGGGTGTTGGCAAGCAGGTTGCTCTCCTCCCTCAATTTGTTTGGTCTGCGGAATGCAGGTTCTTGAGCTAGGCAAGTCTGACATCACTGTGCACCTGATTGGTTGACTTAGTTAATATGGGGCAGTTTGCCAATCCTTCTGCAAGTCTGCTTTAGAATGAAATTTTCATGAGCTTGGGAAGGATTCCTACAAGTCGGTTCGCTATCTTATCTCTTTAAAATCTATGGGCTCTGATAAATCTTGAGAAAAATCAAACCCAAAACTACATAAAGAAAAAATGGAGCACCAAGAAACTTATTTAAAAAAAAACAAACTGAGGAAACACTTCTGGGCCTGGTTCAGGTGCCATTTTGTGTCTGCAGCTGACCAACCAAGCCCTCACAAACTCATTGCAGCTTTAACATATGATCAAACGTACTGCAACATTCCTAAATAGCCAAATATTCAAAATACAGCACCAATATAAAAAAAAGTCAGGTCTGTGCCTTTAAATCAGGGTTCTTGGGCATCCTATATAATAATTCTCACCTCCAACGTTCTGACTTGCCTGGGACCGTGGCTCATTCCGAGTTGGTCTGCTAGGTTCCGTAGATCAGGCTGACATCACCGTAGTCATTATGATGTCAACTTCAGAACCCGGGGGGGGGGGGGGGGGGGGGGAAACATGCCTCACAGCTGATCCATGTCCAGAGGAGGGTCGCTGGACATGGGTGGCTGGAGGGGGGGCAGGGGAAAGAGGAGGGTCGCTGGACATGGGTGGCTGCAGGGGGGGCACGGGGTCGCAGGACATGGGTGGCTGGAGGGGGGGCAGGGGAGAGATGAGGGTCACTGGACATGAGTGGCTGCAGTGAGCGCAGGGGGAGAGGAGGGTCGCTGGACATGGGTGGCTGCAGGGGAGCCGAGGAAAACCTTGCTAGCGCCCGTTTAATTTGTGTCAGAAACGGGCCTTTTTTACTAGTTGTGTATAATGCATAAAAGGGAGATAGCGCAAACGAAAATTCATGTAAAGCTCCAGCGATTTTTGCCTTCTGTGGTAGGGCAAAATATACAAAACAACTACTAATTTAAAGTCATTTTTCAGAGTCCCTGTTTGGGCACCATTTTTGTGATGTGTATCTCTCAGACAAGTGGGATTGAAGGCGACCTCAGAGGTGGATATACAAATTTATGTGTAGTGATATCTGTGACAAAAATTTACAACTGTCCTCAAGAAATCTTTCCCTATGCATACAGACTAACTAAAGGATCATAGTCTATGACAGGTATCTTAAAATTACTTGGACAAATAAAATAGGGATTCTGATCTGCAGTATAATAAAATTATGTTTATTGTGCTCTCCCTAAATGTACAAATACTCATATATACAGTATACAAAGGTAGGGCTATGAAAATGATAAGGTAAACTGTCCATAAGACAAAGTAAAGTAATTGAAAACGATAGCAAAATAGTCAAAGCATCAACAACTCTTGGTCTCCAAGATCACACCCTCCCTGTCTCAGACAGCCTGAAAATTCTCGGTGTCATAATAGTCTGCAACTTAACACTAGAGAGCCAAGTAAAATCCACAACAAAGAAAATGTTCTTCTCAATGTGGAAACTCAAACGTGTGAAACAATTCTTCCCGAGGGAAATATTTCGCAACCTGATCCAATCAATAGTACTAAGCCAGGTAGACTACTGCAATGGAATTTATGCAGGATGCAAAGAACAAATCTTGAGGAAACATCAGACCGCTCAAAACACGGCAGCAAGACTTAGCTTCGGAAAAACGCGATATGAAAGCGCTGCACCCCTCCGCGAAAAACTACACTGGCTCCCTATCAAAGAACGCATCGCCTTGAAAATCTGCACTATGGTTCATAAAATCATCTCAAGGCCATTTATGTACAGGAAGAGAGCCTTTTGCAACTGAAGGAGAGCTCTGGAATGAGGGGGCAAGTGGAGGAGTGGCCTAGTGGTTAGGGTGGTGGACTTTGGTTCTGGGGAACTGAGGAACTGAGTTCGATTCCCACTTCAGGCACAGGCAGCTCCTTGTGACTCTGGGCAAGTCACTTAACCCTCCATTATCCCATGTAAGCCGCATTGAGCCTGCCATAAGTGGGAAAGTGCGGGGTACAAATGTAACAAAACAAAAAAAAGTTAAGAGGGAATAGGTTTAGGAGTAATCTAAGGAAGTACTATTTCATAGAAAGGGTGGTGGAGGCATGGATGGCCTTCCGGTAGAGGTTGTGGAGTCGAGGACTGTTCCAGAATTTAAAAAGGCATGGGATAAGCATGTGGGATCGCTTAGGAAAAGGAAGAGTTAGGGCTTACAGAGGTTGGGCAGACTGGATGGGTCATATGGCCTTTATCTGCCGTCATGTTTCTAGCCGGTTTCCTCATAGGGAAGTCGTCCCATCCCCTTTATCATTTTTGTCACCCGTCTCTGTACCTTTTCTAATTCTGTTATATCTTTGCATGTTTGCCCTATTTGCCACATAGGATAATCTTGACCAACTTTGGGACCCTTTTACTAAGCTGCGTTAGGCACTAATACACGTCTAACACAGCTTAAAATGGTGTATCATGGGATGCACTCAGGCATTCTACAGCATACCAGCGGCACCTAGAAGCTATATCATTAGCGATATTTTTTTGCCATACACCACAAAAGGTCTTTCTAAAGACCACCCATTTTTTTCAAACGCTCATTTTTGAAGATATTGTCCAAAAGGATTGTTTGACACGTTGACCAAGACTCCTGAAGAAGGCACTTTTAGTGCCGAAACATGGTACCATGTTGAGTCATCCCTTTAATAAATTTTATATCTACACTGGATGCCTTTGGTCGTTTTTTTGAAGAGCCTCTATTCTGTTCCCACTCCTTTTCTGCTCCTGTGACTTTTCGTGGGACACTGTTGTTTTTTCCCACTTCTGTGGTTTTGTTTGTCCTGCGGTAAATGCCATTTTAGTGCATGTTAATCCAAGTGTTAAAAAATGTTTGTTTTTTCTGTAGAGGTGTGTCAGAGGCGTTCCTGTACTAATCAGTTAGCACAACTGCATTACTGCACAGGGCGACTAAAATGATAGCGGGGATGGGACGACTTCCCTATGAAGAAAGACTAAGGAGGCTAGGGCTTTTCAGCTTGGAGAAGAGATGGCTGAGGGGAGACATGATAGAGGTATAAAATAATGAGTGGAGTGGAACAGGTGGATGTGAAGCGTTTGTTCACGCTTTCCAAAAATACTAGGACTAGGGGGCATGCGATGAAACTACAGTGTAGTAAATTTAAAACAAATCGGAGAAAATGTTTCTTCACCCAACGCGTAATTAAACTCTGGAATTTGTTGCCGGAGAACGTGGTGGAGGCGGTTAGCTTGGCAGAGTTTAAAAGGGGGTTAGATGGTTTCCTAAAAGACAAGTCCATAGACCGCTACTAAATGGACTTGGGAAAATTCCATAATTCTAGGAATAACATGTATAGAATGTTTGTACGTTTGGGAAGCTCACCAGGTGCCCTTGGCCTGGATTGGCCGCTGTCGTGGACAGGATGCTGGGCTCGATGGACCCTTGGTCTTTTCCCAGTGTGGCATTACTTATGTACTTATGCACAGGATTACCACAGTTAAGTGCTCAGATGATAATTTTAATTAATGGCCGCTGCTAGTGGCAACATTAGTGCATGGTCATGAATACAAAAACTAGAAATTCGGCCATTTTACAGCTGCAGCAGAAATGGCCTTTCGCATGGAAAAAAAACCTGCAGAAGGGCGTGCTAAGGCCACGTTTTGCCACACCTTAGTAAAGGGCCCATTTGTGAGGTATAAATATTTTCAATAAATACAACAATTATATAAATACTTTTTCCTATGGCGAGAATCCCAGCTTCACGATTTACAGAGGCGAAATCTACAGGTACTTTTGAACCTACAAAACTTTAGTGAACGAGAAGACACCCAGCCAGTTTGCCTTTGTTAACAGGATAAAGGTACACTGTTTAGACTTTTCCACTGTATAGCATATTAATATTTAGCCCCATTATGGTTTTTGGGTTTTTTGTTTTTTAGCTGAGGAGATAGAGTTGTGACTGGATAGTCATACAGAGAGTAAAGGAGTTTTGAGACGCAAACAGCGGGACTAATTTAAACAAATGAAAAGCTTGCAGACAAAATAAACGGCATGGAAAATAGAGACCACCGCAATAACTTGCCTTTTAGAGGAGCTCAGAGCTGCTCAAGTTCAAAGGCTGTTTCTCAGCAGTAGAGGCCCCATTATGCTTATGGCTTGGTTATAGGAGATTTGCTGAGGTTTCTCCTGTTTCCGGGATTATGTGGAGAATTTCCTCCTCATTTGAAAAAAAAAAGAAAAGTTTTTTATTTTCTGTATCAGCTTTGGGAAATTTGCATCTCTTCTGTCATTGGATTTTGCACAGTACAGAAAGGAAATGCATTTCAGTTCCTGTTTCTCAAAGTTGCTCTGCATGCAGCTTCTGACATCTTGTGGTTTTTGGTTTAATTTTGTCTACTCATTTCTGTTTCTATTTCTAATGTGTGGTCCCTTATTCTATATTGGGTGATAGTGGGACGAGCTAGACTGTAGTTTCCATCTGCAGCAAGCCAGTTCATTCTGCTTTTCCAGAATGGCCTGGTGTAATATTTGCAGCGCTGCCTTTTCTTTAGTAGGGTTCTCGCAGTATGAATTCTGGGAGTTGATGTTCTTATGGTGTGATGTTAAGTGTGCTGTTTGAAGGATTTTTGTTACATCAGAATGTGTCTAGTACTGGAGGTAGTTGTATTGTAACATTTATACCCCGCGCTTTCCCACTTATTAGCAGGCTCAATGCGGCTTACATAATATACTAGTAAACAAAGGCCCGTTTCTGAGCGCAATGAAACGGGCGCTAGCAAGGGTTTCATGGCTGCATGGCTCGTCGCTGTTTTACCTGGTTCGTGGCGTGCACCGCTGCTGTTTCCGTTGTAGCTCTGTGTGGGTGGCGGTTTTCATGCCCCGCCCTCGACGTCTTTGCGTTTTGACGCGAGGGCTGAGCAGAGCTACAGTGTGGAAATCCGGAGTTTGTGGCCTGAGTAGATCGTTGGAGGTGAGAATCTGCTCCACCCTCAACGTCATAACGTTTGACGCGAGGGCGGGGCCCAGAGACTGTGATTTTCGTGGCTTCAGAGCTTCGAACATACGAACCTTGGCTTCAGTGACATTACACCCAACAGACAATAGAACGTTGAGGGTGAGTTTTATATATATATAGATAATAGGTTTACAAAATAACACAAAAGGATAAAACAGCTAAATACAGTATAAAAGAGGTGAACAATAAAAGTGGGTAAGTAAGATGGGTAAGGGAGGAAGTGGGAGGAGTGTGTAAATTGGGATAGTGTGTTATAAATTAAAGAAGAATGAATAATGATGGATGGGAGAGGGATGAATTCAAAAGGATAAATGAGGACGCATATTACAAGTTCTATCATATGATCATATCCGGGTAACTCAGATGGATTCCTAATTTGTGTCTAAATTTCCTAGTTTGTGTCTTTGTTGCTTGGGTGACACCAGAACTGAAGTGTTCTTCTTTTTTTGAATGAAGAGTAATGAGGGGAGGCATTCTTGCTCTGCACCTGTTGTTGGGGGGGGGGGGGGTAGAGTTTTTCTCTTTACGTGACATGTTTATTTCATTACATTACAGTTATGAATCATTTATTCCAAAGAGCCCCAAGCGATGTACAACATTCATAATACATAATTATAACAACCAAAACAGCAGAATCTCAATATATAACAGCACCGCCATCTGTCTGCACAGCCATTGCAGGATGCCCACCACATCCTACAGCCCCTCATATACCACATCCCTTACACACAACTTCTCATTCACCTCTTACATCTTCCCACACACTACTCTTCACTGATCACATAGCCTATAAGCCCCCACACACTTTCCATCCCTAACATCTACCCTACGCCTCTCCCACCTACTGCTGTCCATACTCCCCTCACCTATTACACACCCCAAATGCTTTTTTCTCACCTCCCCTCACCTACCACATACTGCACCCACATACTGCACCCCCTTCACCTACCAACTACACTCTCCCTAGCCACATGCTCCCTGTGTCCTGAGGCATACATACACTTTTCACCCCCAGACACACACATACTAATGCATCCCCTATGCACCATACACCCCAGACACACGCACACCAGTCCAGAAGCACACACATAGACACACACACCCAACAGCCCCCCACCCTGGTCCTACATATCCTGTAGTACTCCCAAAGATATATCTTTCCTCTCGAGGCACGTACACCCCTCACTCCCAGATAAACACAATCACACACACCCCAGATACCCATATAAACACCTTGCAATGTGCTCCCTAATCTTCAAAGCCAGCACCCTTATTTTCAAGATACTATTCGGAATGGCACCAGAATACATGCAAGACCTGATCGAATTATCTCCAAGAAACGCAAACCCGGAAACCAGAAGCTACCTACTTCTCCACCTACCCAACTGCAGAAACACAACTTACAAAACCATTTACACAGCAGGATTCAGCTACCTGGGTTCCAATTGGTGGAACTCAATACCAATAGCCATTAGAAGTATCACACCAACTATCTCCGGTTCAGAAAAGCTATGAAAACCTACCTATTCAAAACATTCTACAACTAACCACATAAATTATAGACAACCTCAGTAATGTAACTCCATCCAAGTGTAAACTGTAAGCCACTTTGAACCAAAACTTTTTTTTTTGATAACTGTCAGGCTTATTTTTGAAAGCGATCGCCAGCCATCTTCCGACATAAATTGGGAGATGGCTGGCGATTTCGCAAAAGGGGCGAAATTGGTATAATCGAAAGCCACATTTTTTTACACCATCACTGCTTTCCCGTTTGCCACGCCGGCGAAAGTGCAAGGGGGCATGTCGGCGGCGAAGCAAAGGCGGGACATGGGCGGGCATGGGCGTGGCTACCAGATGGCCGGCAGTATTTCACCGGGTTTACTCGGTCCTTTAATTTTCATGACCAAGCCTCAAAATGGTGCCCCTCAAAACCCACTACCCACAACTGTACAGCACTACCATAGCCCTTATGAGTGAAGGGGGGCACCTTGATGTGGGTACAGTGGGTTTGTGGTGGGTTTTGGAAGGCTCACATTTACCACCACAAGTGTAACAGGTAGGGGGGGATGGGCCTGGGTCAGCCTAGCTGAAGTGCACTGCACCCACTAAAACTGCTCCAGGGACCTGCATAGTGCTGTCATGGACCTGAGTATGACATTTGAGGCTGGCAAAAAATATTTTTAAAGATGTTTTTTAGGGTCGGAGGGGGTTAGTGACCACTAGGGGAGTAAGGGGAGGCCGTCCCCGATTCTCTCCGGTGGTCATCTGGTCAGTTCGTGCACCTTTTTGTTCTTTGGCCATAAAGTCATCCAAGTGCTCGTCAGGGACGCCCTTTTTTTTCCATTATGGGTCGAGAACGTCCATGTGTTAGGCACGCCCAAGTCCCGCCTTTGCTACGCCTCCAACATGCCCCCGTGAACTTTGGTCATCCCCATGACAGAAAGCAGTTGGGGACGCCCAAAATTAGCTTTCGATTATACCGATTTGGGCGACTCAGTGAGAAGGACGCCCATCTTCCGATTTGTGTCGAAAGATGGGTGTCCTTATCTTTTGAAAATGAGCCTGAATGTCCCCCACACAGAAATATACATGTCCCATCTCCTGACAAACACACACACACCTTTGTCCCTGCCCTCCCGCATATACATGCACAACCTCACCCTATCCAGAAACACACCCTGGCTTCCTATCCTCAACAACCTGTCTGTCATATGCACATGTACTCTGTTCTACCCCCAATGTCATATATACACGGTTACATTCATTTTGCATGATATCGATAGCCTTTATTTCATGTGAGATACTTCATGCTTGGTCCTGTAAACCTTATATTTTCATTTACATTATATTTCCCTTTTCTTATATTCTGCCTCTACCATTAAGTTCACGGCGGATTCCATATAAAGAAGCCAGAGACACAATTCTGGGAAATTACAAAAAAACACATCAAGCTTAAAATGTAAATTCTAAAATGATCCTGGGTAAATAAAATGTAAACGTTGACTCCAAGAGATATAGGGTAAATGTTACATGTGCCTTTTTCTCTCCAGTTCTCTTTGAGACCTGCTTTGTTTATACATCAGTCAGATATAATTGCTTACCCTATAGGTCAATTCCAGAGACCCTTGAACTTTGGGTAGTCTTCTCCTTCCTCCCCCTTTAGAGAGACTCTCCCAGGGGCAAAGCCAGACCTCATGGTGGAAGGGGGCCAGAGCCCGAGGTTGGGGGCACATTTTGAGTGCCGCCCCCCCACAAACAAATACCTTTGCTGGTCAGGGTCCCCAACTCCCGCCAGCTGAAGCCTTCTTCAGTGCGGTCTCCAGCGCAGCCGCGTTCACTGCCTGCCCCCTGCTCTTCTTTCTTCTTGCTCCTCCTGCGCACGCTGAAGCAGGGGCAGGCAGCGAACGCGGCTGTGCCGGAGACCGCGCTGAAGAAGGATTCAGCTGGTGGGGGTTGGGGACCCCCGCCAGCCAAACCAGGGGCTCGAATGAAATTTGCAGGGGCCCAGGCCCCTGCGGCCCCCTGTAGCTACGCCCCTGGACTCTCCATTTTGACTTCAGTGCAGCAAGAGTCCTATAAGCCTCTTCTCTCTCCCCACCTGACCAATCCATTACTTTATTTTACTGATTCAGTATTCATCAACTGCAGAATTCACCTCCTTTCATGCCCTCGAAAGCCATTCTACTGTTTAGCAACCCATACTGCCAGTGGATGCTGAATTGGAGCAATTAATGACAGGTTCTGTCACACTCTGGTTTCAACGATCTTCATGCACTAAAGGGGTCTTTTACTAAAGATCATCAGCTTGAGTTATCTGCAGCAAGGCCCAAAGGAATAAAACGGGCCCTGCTGCACATTACCTGTGCTAATCTTTAGTAACATACCCCCTAAGTCCGTTGTTTTACTTTTGCATTAAATAGTTGGACACTGAGAGTTTCAGTATCTTTTTTGAATACTGTTGGCTTAATTCTCTGTCCAATATTGGACTGGAGGATTGTGGTATGAGGACAGAAAACACCCTGCATGCATATTGCGCCTAAGCAGATGATAGACAAATCGTCTGGACTGCTCAGTGCCTGTCTGATCACAATAGCAAGCTGGTTCAAGCAGAAGAATGCTGAAATCCAATATTGATAGATGTGACCTATATGTATCTGGAATTTTAAGAGCAGAAATCTGCAGTGGTTTTTTTTTTGTTTTGTTACATTTGTACCCTGCGCTTTCCCACTCATGGCAGGCTCAATGCGGCTTACATGGGGCAATGGAGGGTTAAGTGACTTGCCCAGAGTCACAAGGAGCTGCCTGTGCCTGAAGTGGGAATCGAACTCAGTTCCCCAGGACCAAAGTCCACCACCCTAACCACTAGGCCACTCCTCCACCTCCTTTTAGGGGGCACTTTGATGCAAAGTCTATGGGTACTTAAGGCTATGTGTGTTCTTCCTCTTTTGAAAATGGTGCTGGAGAAAGGTACCTTCAGACATCTGCGCCTGCTTTTTCTTAGAGCAAACACACAAAGGTTTGAAAATGCATTCTTTGGCAATTCCCTCACATGAAAAAACATTCTGGGGCCTGTCTTCCGTTTATCTACTGAAAGTTCATGCTGCACTATTTCCATGTTTGTTTGTTTCTGTATGAAGTAAGGGATAGACAATTTATCAATTTATCTCATTAGTGGCTCCAGAAATTCTCTTTAACATCTCTCAGCTCCTCAGTACCTCTCCACTCTCATCTCTCCCTACATTACTCCCCGGGAACTCCGTTCACTGGGTAAATCTCTCTTATCTGCACCCTTTTCCTCCACCGCTAACTCCAGACTCCGTTCCTTTTATCTTGCTGCACCATATGCCTGGAATAGACTTCCTGAGCCGGTACGTCAAGCTCCATCTCTGGCCGTCTTCAAATCTAAGCTAAAAGCCCACCTTTTTGATGCTGCTTTTAACTCCTAACCCTTATTCACTTGTCCAGAACCCTTATTTTATCATCCTCACTTTAATATTCCCTTATCTCTTGTTTGTCCTGTTTGTCTGTCCTAATTAGATTGTAAGCTCTGTAGTGACGGCAGCTGGCCTTGCTGAGTTTAAAGGGGGTCTGGACAGATTCCCGAAGGAAAAGTCCATTGATCGTTATTAAATTCTGGGTTTTTGCCAGGTTCTTGGGGCCTGGATTGGCCGCTGTCGGAGACAGAGTGCTGGGCTTGATGGACCTTTGGTCTTTTCCCAGCGTGGCAGTGTTTATGTACTTATGTACTTACGAGCAGGGACTGTCTCTTCATGTTCAAGTGCACAGCGCCTCGTACGTCTAGTAGCCCTTTAGAAATGATAAGCAGTAGTAGTAGTAGGCTATTTGGTTCTCTCGTAAGAAGGTCCTCCCTGCTTGCATACCCAGAGTCAGTGCTGGGGAGGCAACAGGGCAGTTGCCCTGAGCCCTACAGCTCCGGGGGGATCCCTGTGGCCCAGCATCTTTTCTTCTCCTCCCCACACAGGTTTGATATCTCCCTCCCTTCCCCTCATCTTCTTGATCTACTTTAATGTGTATTTTTCTTCACACAGAGTTGCTAGTGCAGCAGCGGTTCTGATACCCTGCCTGCAGCCTCTCCAGATCTTCTGCATTCCATCCAGGCAGAAACAGGAAGTTCTATCAGAGATTGGAAAAGAAAGAGCTAGGTGTGAGGTAACATGGAAAGTTAATAGGTAGCTGAAAGGTAAAAAGGAGAAGGGTGAGAAACAGGGTGAAATCCTGAGTGGACAGTGAGACAGAAAAGAAAAAGGAAAGAGCTGAAGGGGAAAGATCCATATGTCAGAGACAGGTGTAATGAAGGAATAGAGCAAACCACGCACCTGGATAAGCAGAGAAGTGGACATTTAAACTACTGTGTTTTCAGTACAACATTATGCACAGCCGTTATAATTGCTAAAGCCGTCGGACATCAGAACATACCTATTAACGAGTCTACCGTTGTTTGGAGGTCAAATAAGCAGCCACAGAAACAAGAGTAAAATATGATAAAGGCTCTGTAAGTGAGGAGCGTGATTAGCAAAAAAGAAATAAGAAAGATGGAACAAAAATAGAAAACAAGATCTTTCTCTAACACTAAATGTCTATTTTCTAATGTATTTCCAGCACTCATGATGTATTGTAAGCCACATTGAGCCTGCAAAGAGGTGGGAAAGTGTGGGATACAAATGCAATAAATAAACAAATAAATAACATATATGTAAGGTAGGAAGGGGGAACAGTCAATGATTATAACAGTCACGAGACAGATGTAGACCTTTACGATTGGGTCAAACCTAAGTAGTGACTATATAAGACTTCCCCTGAAAGCAACGTGGAGGGGCATAATCGAACGAAAACGTCTATCTCCATGGGCGTTTATCTCCCAGAACGGGTCCGTGAAGGGGCGGACCGAACTGTATTTTGGGAAAAAATAGACGTCCATGTGTTATTCGACAATTTGTGAGCTGGGCGTTTTTGTTTTTCAACGATAATGGAAAATGAAAGCGCCCAGCTCAAAAACGAATAAATCCAAGGCATTTGTTCGTGGGAGGGGCCAGGAGTTGTAGTGCACTGGTCCCCCTCACATGCCAGGACACCAACCGGGCACCCTAGGGGGCACTTTTACAAAAACAAAAAAAAAAGGTAAAAGAGCTCCCAGGTGCATAGCACCCTTCCCTTGGGTGTTGAGCCCCCCAAATCCCCCTCAAAACCCACCGCCCACAAGTCTACACCATTACTATAGCCCTAAGGGGTGAAGGGGGGCACCTACATGTGGGTACAGTGGGTTTGGGGGGCGGTGTGGAGGGCTCCCATTTACCAGCACAAGTGTAACAGGTGGGGGGGGATGGGCCTGGGTCTACCTGCCTGACGTCCACTGCACCCCCTAATAACTGCTCCAGTGACCTGCATACTGCTGCCAGGGAGGTGGGTATGACATTTGAGGGTGAACATAAAAAGTTGTGAAACGGCATATTTTTGTGGTGGGAGGGGGTTTGTGACCACTGGGGGAGTCAGGGGAGGTCATCCCCGACTCCCTCCAGTGGTCATCTGGTCATTTAGGGCACTTTTTGGGGCCCTATTCGTGGAAAAACAGGGTCCAGGAAAAGTGCCCTAAATTCTCGCTAAAAACGCATATTTTTTTCCATTATCGGCGAAAGGCGCCTATCTCTGATCGGCCGATAACCACGCCCCAGTTCCGCCTTCACCACGCCTTTGACACGCCCCCATCAACTTTGTCCGCATCCGCGACGGAGTGCAGTTGAAAACGTCCAAATTCGGCTTTCGATTATACCGCTTTATTCGTTTTTGTGAGATAAACATCTATCTCCCGATTTGGGTCGCAATATAGGTGTTTTTCTTTTTCAATTATAAGCTGGATTGTGTTGTAAGACAGTGGCTTGAAAGCACTCGATGCTTGTTAAAAATTCTACTATTTTGTATTGAATATTAACTTGTGTTAGTAGTAAAACGCCACAAAAAGTTTACAGTATTTCCAGGATAAGCAGCATAAAATCTATTTTATTGTTTTTGCAATTTTGCCAGTTACTTGTAACCTGGATTGGCCACTGTTGGAAACAGGATACTGGGTTTGATGGACCTTCAGTCTGTCCCAGTATGGCAACACTTATGTTCTTATGTAACAGCAAAAATACTGTAAGATAAAATCTCCCCCCTCCTCCTCCCCCCTCAAAAAATAGCACATTCCAAACCTATGTAGCAAACCTGTCAAACCATAATGGCTCTAGCTCCCAGTCTTCAAACAGAAAATGCCTTACTATGAAAGACAGCAATGCAAATATTACACCAGGCCTTAGAACATAACGTACCTCTAGCTGGGAGTAAAGAGTTACGTCGCACTGCTATGAATCTTCACAGAGTTACTAAACACTAGTAAAACACCTCACCTCTGTCACACAGAACACAGTGACCCTCACCTAGAATAAAGGACCACAAATAATTAGAACTCCTGAGAAGTCAAACACTACATGAAATAAAACACTGGGGAAAAAAAGACAGAAATGCATTTTCTTCTTACTGTGTGAAATATAAATACACTAGTAAAAAAGCCCCGTTTCTGATGCAAATGAAACAGGGGCTAGCAAGGTTTTCTTCTGTGTGCATGTGGGAGTGTGTGTGTCCCTGCCCTCTGCCCTCTCTCCCTTCCCCTCTTGGAGTCGAGTCCTTCAGTGTTAAGTTTCCTGCTGTGCTGTGCTTGTGTTACAGAGATAGTGAGGGCTTCTGCCCTCTCTCCCCTCCCCCCTCTGAGTCCTTCACTGTTACAGAGAGAGCGATTTGATTTTGTGCTTTGCTGTGTTTTCCTTCACTGTTTGTGTTACAGAGAGAGCGAGGGCGGGGCAGACACTCATGGGGAAACCGGATATCTCTCCCCCTTCACATTTCCGGCTGGAGGCTTCATGTAGAACGTTGGTGGTGCCTTTTATATATAGAGATCAGCAATGCATATTCCCAAAGCTGACATATTCCATTTACTAAACTTAAAATAAAATGTTTTCTACCTTTTGGTGTCTGGCCATTTGATTTTCTACTAAATAATCATATTGGTCGTGGGGTTTTTCCTGCCTCCACTGTATTTCCTCTTTTCCGTTTTCTCCAAACTCCTTTCTCTTTCATTTTCTCTTTCTTGCCTCTCTTGTTTTGCTTCTCTTCCTCCCCCTTCATCTCATTGCCTCACCATGCATTCATACATAGATTGCACCCCTTCTTTTCTAGTTCTCTTTGCCACAGCTATTTATCTCCACAATTCACTCCGTTGGCCCATCTCAGTTCTCTTATCCCCTTCTCAGCAATCTCCAGATATCTTGTTCCCTTGTCCTTACCCCACAACCGATGCTTCACTTTTTGTTCCCCCCCCCCCCCCCCCCCCCGCTCCACAACCATCATCCTCAAGTTATCTCTCTCCAGCAACTCCCTTCAAGCTCTTCCATCCCAATCTTTTCCTCTCTCCGTCCTTGTCTTTCTCCACATTTCTATTGTCTTCTACCATTGTCCTCTTTTCCCTGTGCTGTTTCTTTACCCTTTTGTCCCTCCTAGTCCTTGCAATTTTCTGACTGCCTACTAGCTTTCTATCTCCTTCTCATGCCCTTCCTAGTCTCTCTCTCACCTCCTCCCAGTCCTCTCGTCCCCAGACTATTGTTCCCCCTGTAGTTTACTCACTCCCTAGTCCCTTATTTTAATCCTCTATACTCACCCCCTCCCTAGCCCTCATATACTTTCTCCGGCCTTTCATCCCTCACCAACTCAAGCTCCTTCTCTGTCACTCAACATTTCCCCTTACTACAGGATCTCTTCCATCTCTTACCTCCTACCAAATTTCCATTCCTTCTCACTTTTACCTTCTTCCCAGCCCATTCCCATACTCTCTCAGTCTATCCCTCTCCACTGTCTCTCATCTCCTGTTCAGTCCTCCCCAAGCCAGAGCAGGAAACCCTGGCCTGGAGACGCCAGGTAAGGGCATCACTGAATTGGACATTCAATGCAGAGAGGACCTAGACCACAGGGCCCCAGACCCAGCTAGAACCCTCCAACCAGTTATACTTATCTGGTTCAAGGAGGCATCCATAAGTGCCCCTCTCTCACTGCTGCCATCTTAAAAAATGTTAGCAACTGACCTCTAGCAGTGTATTCTGCATACCATCTGCAGTGTATTCTTCATACCATCTCCTGCCTTCTCCCCACCTTCTGTTCCCATCTCACATCCCTAGCCTTGTCTCACAGACTCCCATTTATATACCATATCATCCCCCACCCCCTCATTACCGGTTCCATGTTAAATATTCCCAACAGATGCACCTAGCTTGTGGTATCACATCCTCGAGACTCACTCTGGTTCTATCAAACCCCAGCTTACTTCAACCTCCAATTCCCACTATCATCTTTCTTCACCCCTCCCCAAGTACCCATGCCCCTCAGTTGCCATTAATTCCAATTCCTCAGTCATCACTGCCCCAGCAATTATCCAGTTGCTACTCTCCCCATCCACCCAATCTCTCAGTTGTAGGTACTTCTATATCAGATAATCACAAAATAGCAATCATTCTAGACTCGTTTGCTCAGGGATGTGAAAGTACCTAATTGGCCCTTAGGTGTAAGTTTACCCAGAAAATACCTGTGGTCCCTGATGGAGTCCCACGAAGGAAGGCACTCCCGGCGTGCGGCCCGGTCACTGGCGGATGCAGCAACAGTCTTTTCAATGTCAGCAGACAGTGCATTCCCTTGAACAGATACAACAGCCTGGGAAGACACAACTGGAATGGCTAGTCATGTCTGTTCCTCTTCTGAAGAGTTCTGAGAGACCACCTCAACAGAGTTATTACTAGGCCCTGCTACAACCTGGTGTCCATAAGAATTGTCTGTTGGCTTCTGCTGGGGACTAAGGACAGGAGCAAGCTGTTTTGCTTCAAGTTGGGTAAGCTGAGCTTACAGAGCCCTGATCTTCTCTGCAGCCCACTTCTTCTTGTTGGCGCGCTTCTTTTTAGACTGACGCTGGTCTTCACCATCTTTGAGGGTAGCTAGTTCACGAGGCTGGTGATTCTGGGGATTGCCAGCAGGTACCTGTAAAGAAGAGGCTGACGCATTATTCTCCATAGACTGTGCTGACAATCAGCACACACAGCTTGTTGGTTGTCCTTTGGCCAACTTTTAGAACCAGACTTGGTGGCAGGCTCAACAGGAAGTGTATGACAAATATAAAAAATGTCCCCAGCCTGCTTCAGAAGGCTAGAAAACTGTTGTTCCTTTCGACGAATATTTTAAATGGGTACTCCACGTAACTAAAAAGTGCTTTGGAATTCTTAAGCAATGGGCTAATCTTTCCGAAGTACAACCATAAAGTGATTTAAATACAAAATATACAATTTTAAATTTAATCCTAGATCTCACAGGCAACCAATGTAGCCTTCTCAGCAATGAAGAGGCTCTCTCAAACTTACCCATGCCAAAAGTCAGTCTTGCTGCAGTATTTTGCAATAACTGCAGTCTATCCAGCAATTTTCCGGGAATACCAAAACATAGGGATCCTTTTACAAAGCCATAGTCAAAAGTAGCCTGCGGTAGTATGGGCGCATCTTTTGGGAGCACGCTGGGCCACTTTTTTCCATGGCTGGGAAAAAGGCCGTTTTTTTAATGGGCCGGGAAATGGGCATGTGCAAAAATTAATTTTATTTATTTGTTACTTTTGTATCCCACATTTTCCCACCTTTTTGCAGGCTCAATGTGGCTTACATAGTACTGTTAACGGCGTTAACCAAATCCGGTCTGAAACAAATAACAAGGTGTGAACAATACAAGGTGATATTGTAATAGAGTGAGGTAGATGTAAGGTAGGTACAATTGGGAGGGGGGGGGGAATTAGAGAGGGGGAGGAAGAGTCCGGTAGTGTCCATTACGGTCTTTGGTTACAATTGTGTCGCAGGTATTCAGATATTTTTATGCTCTTCTGAACAGGTCTGTCTTTAGTGCTTTCCGGAAGTTTAGATGGTTGAATGTAGTTTTTACTGCTTTTGGTAGTGCGTTCCATAGTTGTGCACTTAAGTAGGAAAAGCTGGATGCGTAGGTAGATTTGTATTTAAGTCCTTTGTTGTTTGGGTAGTGGAGGTTTAGGTATGATTGTGCAGATTTTGTGGTGTTTCTAGTTGGCAGGTCGATGAGGTCTGTTATGTATCCCGGTGCCTCACCGTAAATTATTTTATGAACAGTCGTGCAGATTTTGAAAGTGATTTTGAAAGTGATTAAAACTAGTGCACGCCTATTTACGACCTGAGCCCTTACCGCCATCCATTGACTTAGTGGTAAGGGCTCACTGCTTTTGAGTATGAACAGTAAAGTGCTTCTGCCGTGAAGGTAACTTCAGCAGCCTCTCACCCAGGCCTTATACCAACTGCGATAGAGGAGATCTGGCAGCGTGTTAGCGGGAAGTATATTGGTATCCAGCTTAAGTGCAAAGGACTTTTTCACATATATGAACTGTGAGGACTTTGTAATGGTTCAAGCCATACAAAACAAGTGCTAAATCACTAGCCGTGCGAGTGGTGGAGCAGCTGCAGTGAATAGCGTGATTGATCCCAGCTACGCTTGCTAAAACATTAGTTACTGCTTTTAAGTTTATATTGGTGAATTGTGATATGAATATTATGTGATACTCTATGCCCATGTTACATGTGCATATGTTTATATTGTTTACCGATATTTGAAATTGGTAAGGGTAGGAAGTAAGGGTGAGTGGCGAATGAATGTTGATGGATGTGAGTGTAGTCAGATGACTTACGCCAACTGATTTGTAAAAACAAAGTGCTGTAACAATAAAAAGTAAGGTTTTTGGTACATTAAACCATACAGTACGCCAATGTGGCTGCACTGCCGATTACTGCTGGGAATGCCCCCATGGTAGAAAATAGAAAAATATTTTCTACCATGGGATTCGGTGAGCGCCAGACTCGGAATTACCATCGGGCACATGCGCTACCCCGGTGGTGGTGGTGGTGGTGCCAATTTGGCATATGCTACCCACATGTTAGCCCTCCCACAGCTTTGTAAAAGGGCCCCACAGTGAATTACAATAATCCAGATAAAGGAGTACAACAGATTGTTCAATAATGTGAAATCTGTGGGGGCTTAACTTAAAAAAATAATAAAATGAGAAAAAACTACAAAAATCACCGTAAACTCTAGCAAACGCTCACAAGGGCATTCATGCCCTATCGTGTCCAAATAGTTCCCCAGTACTGATCATGACAATAATACAAGACCGACACCGTTCGTGTTTCGCCCAGCAGGGCTGCTTCAGGGGATGCTCAGAGGGCTACATGCACTAAACCTTAACGACCCTCTAACAACCCTTTAACGAACGAAATTCCCAACCGTTGCATGCATTAAAGGTCTTTTTCCAACGAAGCAAGCAGCTAACGAAAACGGAGTAACTACCATTGTAATGTGGGCGATTTGGGATGCACTAACAATACCGACGATTACACCGAATCATTTTCCGCAACATATTTAACGTGTGGTCAGACCAGTCGTAAAGGCCTGAGCTGTCATCTCCCCGCTGCCCCCTGTACCAGAAAAATCAAAGCTGGCATGTTTAAACATGAAAAAGTGAGAAAAAAAAAAATAAAAACACCACAAACACTGGCTCCCCGCTTTCCCCCTGCATTACTAAAAAAATTAACATACCTTAAAAAAGGATCGGGAGGGGGCAAAGGCACTCTTCAGAAGCGTCCTGTATGGACGGCCTTGCCCCCCCCCCAGATCGCCGCTGTTCCACGCTTCCGCCCTTCACTAAATTAAAAACTGAAAATAAAAAGTTAAACTTTAGCAGCGCCGGGCCCCCCTCCCTTCCTGTATTCATCTTCTTCTTTTCCCAACACTGCTCCGCCTCCCGCCATCCTCCGCCCCTTGCTCCGCCCCCCCCCCGAGTTCGTCGCCGCCGTTCCCCCCTCCAAAGGACCCCCCCTCCGCCTTACCGGCCGTGCAGCACCTCTCACCTTTGTGTGAAGGCGCTGCACAAGATGAAACAACGGATCGTCGCTCCCTTCTGCCTCCACCGACGTCTCTCTCCTTCTTCCTCATGTGCACGCCCTCCTCTGACGTAGGAAACTTACGTCAGAGGAGGGCGTGCACATGAGGAAGAAGGAGAGAGACGTCGGTGGAGGCAGAAGGGAGCGACGATCCGTTGTTTCATCTCGTGCAGCGCCTTCACACAAAGGTGAGAGGTGCTGCACGGCCGGTAAGGCGGAGGGGGGTTCTTTGGAGGGGGGAACGGCGGCGACGAACTCGGGGGGGGGCGGAAGAAGGGGCGGAGGATGGCGGGAGGCGGAGCAGTGTTGGGAAAAGAAGAAGATGAACACAGGAAGGGAGGGGGGCCCGGCGTTGCTAAAGTTTAACTTTTTATTTTCAGTTTTTAATTTAGTAAAGGGCGGAAGCGTGGAACAGCGGCGATCTGGGGGGGGGGGCAAGGCCGTCCATACAGGACGCTTCTGAAGAGTGCCTTTGCCCCCTCCCGATCCTTTTTTAAGGTATGTTTATTTTTCAGGGATGCAGCGGGGAGCCACGTGTTTGGGGGGGTTTTGTTGTTGTTGTTGTTCTGACGGTTCTGGCATGCGCAGAGCAGCCAGCATAACGCTTGGCTGCTCTGCGCATGATTTAAGGGCCGATTACCGAACAGCATTGATACATTGTACTTTTGAAATCTGCACCGAACTTGTGCAAATTGTTTTTTTTGAGCATTGTTCGTTTTTTAAAATTCGGTTCGGACTTTAACGTTTGTAATTTTTTTACGTATGGTTGATGCATCTGGGCCTGAGTTCTAGATGCACAGCCGAGAGGAAAGGATTCCGGTGGGAACTAGACTCCTAGTGGCACAGGCTCATCCACTGTGTAGGTTGCCATCTGTTTAATTAATTTGGTCTGTGCTGTTTTTTTTTTTTTTTAACTCTGAGCATCCCCTGACGCAGCCCTGCTGGGCGAAACATGGCCTGTGTCGGGCAGTATACTCTATATACCATTTTATTAATAAAGCTTGTTTACATTTACCACTGATCTGCTTCGTTGTCTTGCAGTTCCCTTGTAATAGGCTCTTTCAGAGCACATGTCCAGCTTCCTGTGTCTTATGGGGCTCTTTCTATTGGCTTTGCCTTGTTCTCTAAACATGCTGGACAAGTAGCCCCCCTTCTGTCTCTACCAGATTTGTAAAAGTTAGTCTGCAGCATGTTTCCTCTGTGAACTGAAACTGCCTATGTTGTGTGTTTGCTGCATGATCCCTTGAAGCCATTGTGATTATCAAGACTTCCCCAGTAAAAGCATGAACAGCATTACTACTTACTGTGTAGCTGAACTCTCCCAGTCTCTCTTGCATGGAGAGAGAGCTGGTTGAGAACAGACCCCTAGTTTGCAAGGCAAAAACTCTTGTCCAGCACATCTGAACTGTAAGTTATTTTTCCTTGTTAAATTATTGCATTAAAAAAGGTTTTGGTCCGAGAGTTCTGACTCTTCTCATAGTAATATTCTATAATCTGGTTTAACTGTCCAGCCTAGTACAAGTAATACTTTGCAAGGACACAACATTAATTTTTTTTTTTTTAAAAGGCCATTAACGTGAATTAAACCCTCACTTGTCTAACTCTCTGCCCAAATCAAAACAAAACAGCCTCTGTCATGGTCGTCTTTATTTTATACTTTATTTATATCATTTTATAATTACATTCACAGCATAAATATAATGGAAATATTCAAGAAATCAGGTAACTATAGAAATAAAAATAAAAAGGAAATATTATTCTCTATACACTTCGTCCACTAAACAATGATCCAAGTACAAGGAAAAAAAAAAAGAAAATAACAAATCTTTTATCAGTGAAACTTGAAGAGCAAACTTAACCCTGTTAGCCTACTTATAGCATTTCTCACTGGGTAGCAACTAAAGGCTTATCGACACTTTCTTGTGATTGAATACATTGTAACAGTTTTAAGGGATCAAAGAAAACATAATTGTTTGCATTTAGGGATATCAAGCATCTACAAGGAAATTTTAATTGAAAAACAGCTCCTAAGTTGAGCGCTCTTGTCTTATAAGACAAGAATTCTCTTCTTTTTTGCGTATCCCTTGCCAAATCAGGAAAGATTTGTATCCTTGAGCCCATAAATCCTGCATTTGCATGGCAAAAATAAGTCCGAAAGATGTTATTTCTATCTCTAGAGCAAAGGTAGCAATTAAAGTAGTCCTTTCAGTCACAATTTCCAAGGAGCGTTCTAGAAATTCAGTCAAATTAAGTCCGATAAAGCTTGAGGTTGTCCATCAGTTGCTTTTTTAATTTCCGTTATGTACTGGGCTCTAGCAATAGGTGGGAAACCTTCTGCTGGTATTCCCAGAACTTCTCCAAAGTACTTTCTCAGCATGTCAACAGCGGAAATTAACGGAGGTTTGGGAAAATTTATGAACCTCAAGTTATTCCTACGACTTTGATTTTCAAGAAATTCTAACTTACGAGATTGAATCTCTCTCTCCTTGATTAATGTGGCTGTAATATTTTGCAATTTAGTAACTTCTCCTTTCAAAGCTGTTACCTTATCTGACTAATCTTGGACTTTCCCAGCAAATTCCTGATATTTTTGTTTCAAATCAGTAACTTCTCCCTTAAGGGAGTTTACATTTGTTTGTAAGGAAGTGTGAATACCTTGAATGGCATCCCAGAGCGTTTCTAACGTAAGCACAGCTGGTCTTACAGTTCCTCGGGTTCCTTCAGGAATAGTAGCTCGAGCCAAAGACGAAGAAACTTGTTCCTCCGTTGTTAATTTGGTCGGCGTTGAAGCACCCACGGGCCCTCCTGGTTCAGCTGGCCAGGACGAACAGACGGATGCGGAAATGTTAAAGGAAATCAGGGACGCAAACAAACTGGGCAACACAATAATAATGGGGGATTTCAATTACCCGCATATAGACTGGGTTAATGTAACATCTGTACACGCAAGGGACATAAGATTTCTTGATGAAATCAAGGACAGCTTCATGGAACAGCTAGTTCAGGAGCCGACAAGACAAGGAAAAATACTAGACTTAGTCCTTAGTGGCGCTCATGATCTAGTGCAGGGGGTAACGATACGAGGGCCGCTTGATAACAGTGATCATAATATGATCGGTTTTGATATTGGCATTGAAGGAAGTGAAACTAGGAAATCAAGTACGCTAGCGTTTAACTATAGAAAAGGTGATTACGACAAAATGAGAAAAATGGTGAAAAAAAGACTGAAAGGAGCAGCTCGCAGAGTAAAAAACTTGCATCAGGCGTGGATGCTGTTTAAAAACACCATCCTGGAGGTTCAGGACAAATATATTCCACGTATTAGAAAAAAGGGAAAAAAGACTAAACGTCAGCCGGCGTGGCTAAACAGTAAGATAAAGGAAATCATTAGAGCCAAAAAACAATCCTTCAGAAAGTGGAGAAGAGAACCAACTGAAAGTAACAGGATAGATCATAAGGAATGCCAAGCCAAATGCAAAGCGGAGATAAGGAGGGCAAAAAAGGACTTTGAGAAGAAATTAGCGTTGGAAGCAAAAATACATAGTAAAAATTTTTTTAGATACATTAAAAGCAGGAAACCGGCCAAAGAGTCGGTTGGGCCGCTGGACGAAAATGGTGTTAAAGGGGCGATCAAGGAGGACAAAGCCGTAGCGGAGAAATTAAATGAATTCTTTGCTTCGGTCTTCACCGAGGAGGATTTGGGGGGGACACCGGTGCCGGAAAGAATATTTGAAGCGGGGGAGTCGGAGAAACTAAACAAATTCTCTGTAACCTTGGAGGATGTAATGGGTCAGTTCAGCAAGCTGAAGAGTAGTAAATCACCGGGACCTGATGGTATTCATCCCAGAGTATTAATAGAACTAAAAAATGAACTTGCGGAGCTACTGTTAGAAATATGCAATCTGTCCCTAAAATCGAGTGTAGTACCGGAAGACTGGAGGGTAGCCAATGTTACTCCGATTTTTAAGAAGGGTTCCAGAGGAGATCCGGGAAATTATAGACCGGTGAGTCTGACGTCGGTGCCGGGCAAGATGGTGGAGGCTATTATTAAGAATAAAATTGCAGAGCATATACAAAAACATGGACTGATGAGACAAAGTCAGCACGGATTTAGTGAAGGGAAGTCTTGCCTCACCAATCTAATGCATTTTTTTGAGGGGGTAAGCAAACATGTGGACAATGGGGAGCCGGTTGATATTGTATATCTGGATTTTCAGAAGGCGTTTGACAAAGTGCCGCACGAAAGACTCCTGAAGAAATTGCAGAGTCATGGAATCGGAGGTAGGGTATTATTATGGATTAAGAACTGGTTGAAAGATAGGAAGCAGAGAGTAGGATTGCGTGGCCAGTATTCTCAGTGGAGGAGGGTAGTTAGTGGGGTCCCGCAGGGGTCTGTGCTGGGTCCGTTGCTTTTTAATGTATTTATAAATGACCTAGAGATGGGAATAACTAGTGAGGTAATTAAATTCGCCGATGACACAAAATTATTCAGGGTCGTCAAGTCGCAGGAGGAATGTGAACGATTACAGGAGGACCTTGCGAGACTGGGAGAATGGGCGTGCAAGTGGCAGATGAAGTTCAATGTTGACAAGTGCAAAGTGATGCATGTGGGTAAGAGGAACCCGAATTATAGCTACGTCTTGCAAGGTTCCGCGTTAGGAGTTACGGATCAAGAAAGGGATCTGGGTGTCGTCGTCGATGATACGCTGAAACCTTCTGCTCAGTGTGCTGCTGCGGCTAGGAAAGCAAATAGAATGTTGGGTGTTATTAGGAAGGGTATGGAGTCCAGGTGTGCGGATGTTATAATGCCGTTGTATCGCTCCATGGTGCGACCGCACCTGGAGTATTGTGTTCAGTACTGGTCTCCGTATCTCAAAAAAGATATAGTAGAATTGGAAAAGGTACAGCGAAGGGCGACGAAAATGATAGTGGGGATGGGACGACTTTCCTATGAAGAGAGGCTGAGAAGGCTAGGGCTTTTCAGCTTGGAGAAGAGACGGCTGAGGGGAGATATGATAGAAGTGTATAAAATAATGAGTGGAATGGATCGGGTGGATGTGAAGCGACTGTTCACGCTATCCAAAAATACTAGGACTAGAGGGCATGAGTTGAAGCTACAGTGTGGTAAATTTAAAACGAATCGGAGAAAATTTTTCTTCACCCAACGTGTAATTAGACTCTGGAATTCGTTGCCGGAGAACGTGGTACGGGCGGTTAGCTTGACGGAGTTTAAAAAGGGGTTAGATAGATTCCTAAAGGACAAGTCCATAGACCGCTATTAAATGGACTTGGAAAAATTCCGCATTTTTAGGTATAACTTGTCTGGAATGTTTTTACGTTTGGGGAGCGTGCCAGGTGCCCTTGACCTGGATTGGCCACTGTCGGTGACAGGATGCTGGGCTAGATGGACCTTTGGTCTTTCCCAGTATGGCACTACTTATGTACTTATGTACTTATGGCAGGAGCTGTATACCACCAATCGCCCCGGCCCTCTGTTCCTCCGTCAGCGTCGTATCACTTCCTGGTCACGGGGGGGGGGGGGGGGGCTGTGTTGGAGGGTGGACTAAGTGATACACCCTCGATGCTATGATCCGAGCGTCCTCACTCCGAAGGACTCCAGTACGGTTTGGCGCACAGCGGGGTTTACAGCTTGGCTCGGGGAGGTAAGAGCCTTCGCTTTCCCCTTTCTCTTCCCCATGATGTTCAATCAAGACTCTGGCGTTTTTCCTTCCTGGGTGCTTGGGAGCTCTGACGCTCACACCATTTCAGTCGCCATCTTGGATCCAAACTCATCGTTATGGTTTTCTTTAAATCTAAGAAAGCTCTCAACTGCTTTGGAAGTACATAAACATATTTCATACCCAAATATTTGATCAGACATTTACAAGGATATGCAAGAAAAAGGATGTCCCCACTTTCTTCCTTAGGGCCAAAAAGGCCTTTCTATGCTCCTGCATCTGTTTAGTCAGATCTGGATAAATCCAAACTTTTTTCCCACAAAACAAAGTCTGAGGGTTACAAAAATACATCCACATGAAAGCATTTTAAGTCCTGTTCAAAAACAAACCATTCAATAAGTGTTGCTCTCTGAATCCTCAGACAGGGATCTTTCCTAAACTGCAGATGCATTTAGAGCCTCTGGACCTGCTTTCTGAAGATCCACCAAAGCCTCTGGTTTCCTACCTGACCCTTGTTTTGAAGACTTATAATACACTTTATTCAAAGGGAGGAACAGCATCTGAAGAAAATGTTAATATCTCAACCAGATATCTTCTGAAGGCATTAGCCAGTGCTATTCCCAAAGTCTTGGGAAAATTCTCAGTTTGCTCAATCTTCCTGTTTAATATAGTTTTGCCCTTAGCTATAGACTCAGTCAACTTCTGTAACCTAGTCAGAAAATTAGTCTTTAATGGTCGCAATTTGAGTTGTGAAATCCTTTTTAGATCCCTCCAGATTCTGTGATAATTCATCAAATGTACCTACAAGATCAGGGCCGGCTCAAGAGGTTGTGGTGCCCTGGACCAATTTTTGTTTATTACACTCCTCTCTATGCTCCTACCTCCCACCTGCCCCACCTCCTACCACAGCAATTATCACAGTTCCTCCCTTGCCCCGCCCCCAAATATCAACTTCCACAATTCTACCCCCTCCCACCCCCCTAACAGTAACTTCCATGATTCCTCCCTCACCCCTACCCCAAACAGCAACTTCTATGATTCCACCTCCTCTCCCCCCCCCCCCCCCACAGCAACTTTCACGATTCCCCCCTCACTCCCACCCCCAAGCAGCAACTTCCAAAAATCTACCCCCTCCCCTTCCCCAGGACTCTACCTACTTAAATGCTGCTCTCTACTCTCTTGGGTCCAGGCAGCAGCAACAGCAGCACAGTGACAAGCAGTGGGTGATGGCAGCAGCAGCGGTGGTAGCAGCAGGCGACGGCAGTAGAGGCAGGCCAAAAAAAATAGAATGCAGTAGATATGATACAGACTTCAAGTATTAATCCGCAAATGAACCTTTTCCGGAGATGCTAAGGAGGTAGAACGAGAGGACATGAAATGAAATTGAAGGGGGGCAGACTGAAGAAAAATGTCAGGAAGTATTTTTTCACGGAGAGAGTAGTGGATGCTTGGAACGCCCTCCCGCAGGAGGTGGTGGAAATGAAAACGGTAACAGAATTCAAACACGCGTGGGATAAACATAAAGGAATCCTGTTCAGAAGGAATGGATCCTAAGGAGCTTAGCCAAGATTGGGTGGCAGAGCCGGTGGTGGGAGGCAGGGCTTGTGGTTGGGAGGCGGGGATAGTGCTGGGCAGACTTACACGGTCTGTGCCCTGAAAAGGACAGGTACAAATCAAGGTAAGGTATACACAAAAAGTAGCACATATGAGTTTATCTTGTTGGGCAGACTGGATGGACCATGCAGGTCTTTTTCTGCCGTCATCTACTATGTTACTATGTTACTATGCTGAAACAGTTTAAATGCTTCAGCATCCTGCTCCTTCCTGCAAGGCACGCTGGGATTTGATGTTGGGCATCCAATCCCTGCGTGTCGTCTGGGAGCAGGGTGGCAGGGGGCAGTTCCAAGGTGTTCTGTGCACCTATCATAGGCCAGAGAGGGCCTGGGAGGGAGAAGTGTTGGCATCAGCATCGGGTACGTCTGCAGAGAGTGGAGGGAGAAGGAAGGAGAAAGCACCCAAGCTAACGGCAGGCCCCTTTTGTTTCCAGTGGTGGGATTCAGGACCGGGGACTGCTGCTGCTGAGAAGAACGGTAAATACTAAAAAGCTAAGCTAAGAACCTATGGGCTGGTGATGTCATGGGCTCGGGTGTTTGGCGCCCTGGACCAGAGACTCACCTGGTTCATAGGTTAAGCCGGCCTTGCACAAAATGTTTATGTTTATTAAAATTCTTAATATACTGCCACTTACGCAGGAAGATCGCAGTGGTTCACAATAAAAGTAGCATTAAAACAGAAAGGAACTCCATAATCTGATTCACACAAGAACATGTGAAGTCAACGTCCCAACTGGGCAAGCAACCGGTGGCCATCACTCAGCACTAAGAGGCTGGGGGGCAAAAAACCGAAAGCAAGAGTGAAAAAAAGTGGGTTTTCAAAAGAACTTTAAAGCATGAAAAGGGCAATTCAGAGCGTAGAACAGAAGGGACATCGTTCCAAAGTTTTGGTGCCAGAAAGTAGAACGCAGTGTGACAAGTAGATTCATAGTGGGCCTGCTTTGGTAAAGGTAGAACCAGACGATGAGAATCAAGTGATCAAAAGAGCACGTGAAGGTGTGTGTATAAGGAATAGTAAGGGAAGAAAGATAGGCTGGGGAGCTGCGATAGAGAGTTTTTGTGATTGAGAATAAAGAATTTTGAACCATGAGGACTGGGTTAAGAGGAAAAGAAATGCCTTTGTGAGGGGGAGAAAGTACATAGGATCTCTAAGGGAGAGGAAGGGATGGCAGATGGCATGGATGGGCAGACTGGATAGGTTATCTGGTCTTTATCTGTCTTCATTTTTCTCGGCTTCTCTGTTTAAGGATAGGTTAGGTGGAGAGAGAAAAGTAGAAGTCAACTGGAAAACTGAGAACTCCGTTGGAAAAGGAAAATAAGAAAACATGATTTAGTTTTAGATCCACTCAACAGGCTGAAGAAATATTTAGCTTTTGGGGGGTGGGGGGTTGCATACACAGTTATATGCAAATATAATCTGAAATTGCTTCAGAATCTTGAAGACTGTGCATAATTTACCCCTGAGCTGCCACCGGAAATTGTGGGCCCTGAATGTTGTAGTAGAATTGGTTAAATAATGTGAGTAACATAGTAGATGACGGCAGAAAAAGACCTGCATGGTCCATCCAGTCTGCCCAACAAGATAAACTCACATGTGCTACTTTTTGTGCATACCCTACTTTGATTTGTACCTGTTCAGGGCAAAGACCGTATAAGTCTGCCCAACACTATCCCCGCCTCCCAACCACCAGCTCTGGCACAGATCGTATAAGTCTGCCCAGCACTATCCCCGCCTCCCAACCACCAGCCCCGCCTCCCACCACCGGCTCTGGCACAGACCGTATAAGTCTGCCCAGCACTATCCCCGCCTCCCACCACCAGCTCTGGCACAGATCGTATAAGTCTGCCCAGCACTATCCCCGCCTCCCAACCACCAGCCCCGCCTCCCAACCACCAGCTCTGGCACAGATCGTATAAGTCTGCCCAGCACTATCCCCGCCTCCCAACCACCAGCCCCGCCTCCCACCACCGGCTCTGGCACAGACCGTATAAGTCTGCCCAGCACTATCCCCGCCTCCCAACCACCAGCCCCGCCTCCCACCACCAGCTCTGGCACAGATCGTATAAGTCTGCCCAGCACTATCCCCGCCTCCCAACCACCAGCCCCGCCTCCCACCACCGGCTCTGGCACAGACCGTATAAGTCTGCCCAGCACTATCCCCACCTCCCAACCACCAGCCCCACCTCCCACCACCAGCTCTGACACAGATCGTATAAGTTTGCTCAGCACTATCCCCGCCTAAATGATGCTATGGAATAAATGCAATCAGTTTCTGAGGGTGAGAGATGGTTCTCAACCTGCCAAGGATTTCTTTACCAGAGTTGCTTGCTTTGTAACCAATTTAAAACTTCCAGATGCTCCAGGTGTCACGCCAAGTTATGCATAGTCTTGGGTGTGCTTTATTTCTCGGATATTTAAGTAAAATTTGAACTTCTTCTGGAGGACATTCTATTATTTTTTTCTGGAAAATTATAATTTCTGGCTTTTCTAGACTTATCAGCAGGACCTACTGGTTTGCAGTAAATCTGTAGTAAATGAGGTTATCTTGCAAACCATCTGAGGTAAGGGAGACAATGCCCTGATGCTCAGCATGCAGCATGTACTTGATCTCTGAGTCATTCAATGCTAGCCCTGGGGCTAGAGATCTCAATATTGTGGAGATGGAAAAAAAAAGAGGGTGGGGTGCAAAGTACATCCTTGTCTTACTCATCACTGTGGCCTGAAGCTGTCTGCAACTTGTTTCTTTTGAGCTTACAGCTGATGTATGAATGCATGGATTCAATTATATCATAACCACCCCATCCCTTCTTTCTTTGCAGTCATTTGCTGTTGAAACTGGAAAACCAAACAGTCAAATATATTTTTCTTGAGGGGTAGTTATTTCTGGAGGTAATTTTATCAAGCTTTTTCTGGGTGTAAAAGATGTTTTATTTGAAGACAAGTGCTCTTATAAAATTATGGACATGGGATCATGAGCATGCTTGCTCGTATGTGGTGTGTATGTAGATATTCCTAGGCGTGTAGTGTGGACAGAGCTGGGGCAGGGTTGTAACCTATACAGATACATATTCATACACACAAATTCACACCTTCTTTGGAGCAGGTGTAAATTTGTGCAAGAGCACTTTTGCATTACTGAAGCTGGTTCTAGGTGTCCATCCAGCTAATTTTCGAAGGAGAAGGGCGCCCATCTTCCGACACAAATCGGGAGATGGGCATCCTGCTCCTAAGGGCGCCCAAATCGGTATAATCGAAAGCCGATTTTGGCCGTCCTCAACTGCTTTCCGTCGCAGGGACGGCCAACGTTCAAGGGAGCGTGTCGGCAGTTTACCAAAGGCGGGACGGGGGCGTGGTTAAGAGATGGCCGTCCTCAGCCGATAATGCAAAAAAGAAGGGCGTCCCTGACGAGCATTTGGCCGACTTTACTTGGTCCCTTTTTGTTCACGACCAAGCCTTGAAAAGGTGCCTGAACTGACCAGATGACCACTGGAGGGAATCGGGGATGACCTCCCCTTACTCCCCCAATGGTCACCAACCCCCTCCCACCCCAAAAAAACAAATTAAAAAACATTTTTTTGCCAGCCTCTATGCCAGTCTCAAATGTTATACCCAGCTCGATCACAGCACTATGCAGGTCCCTGGAGCAGTTTTTAGTGGGTACTGCAGTGCATGTCAGGCAGGCGGACCCAGGCCCATCCCCCCCCCCCCCCCCACCTGTTACACTTGTGATGGTAAATGGGAGCCCTCCAAAACCCACCCGAAACCCACTGTACCCACATCTAGGTGCCCCCCGTTACCCTTTAAGGGCTATGGTAGTGTTGTACAGTTGTGGGTATTGGGTTTTGGGGGGCTCAGCACCCAAGGTAAGGGAGCTATGCACCTAGGAGCAATTTGTGGTCCACTGCAGTGCCCCCTAGGGTGCCCAGTTGGTGTCCTGGCATGAGAGGGGGACCAGTGCACTACAAATGCTGGCTCCTCGCACGACCAAATGGCTTGGATTTGGCCGGTTTTGAGATGGGCGTCCTTAGTTTCCATTATCGGCGAAAACCAATGTCGGCCATCTCTAAGGTCGACCCAAATGTTGAGATTTGGCCGTCCTCGACCGTATTATCGAAAGAAAAGATGGCTGCCCATCTTGTTTCGATAATAAAGTCGGGGCCGTCCTTATAGATGGGCGCCCTTATAGATGGGTGCCCCCGTTCGATTATGCCCCTCCATGCTGCCTTTATAAATTAGTACCCTTATTTTATCACCCCCACCTTAGTAATTCCCTTATCCCTTATTTGTCCTGTTTGTCTGTCCTAACTAGATTGTAAGCTCTGTCGAGCATGGACTGTCTCTTTATGTCCAGTGTATAGTGCTGTGTACATCTCATAGCGCTATAGAAATGATAAGTAGTAGTAGTAGTCTTTGGGATTCTGGAATCTTGCTACTCTTTGGGATTCCGCACAGAATCTTTCTACTGTGGGATTCTGCAAGGAATCTTGCTACTCTTTGGGATTCTGCACGGAATCTTGCTACTCTTTGGGATTCAGCACAGAATCTTTCTACTGTGGGATTCTTCAAGGAATCTTGCTACTCTTTGTCCTTATCCCTTATTTGTCCTGTTTGTCTGTCCTAATTAGATTGTAAGCTCTGTCGATCAGAGACTGACTCTTTATGTTCAAGTGTACAGCGCTGCATACATCTAGTAGCGCTATAGAAATGATAAGTAGTAGTAGGTTTGAACTAGGCACCTTTTTGACCTTTGCACCTAGGCAGCCTGTTATAAAATCAAGCCCTTTGATTACAAGTTTTGTTTGTTTAGTTTCTTTGTGAAAAATGAAGGTGGATAAAGACCACATGGCCTACAATCCCTTCCTCTCTCCCTTAGAGATCCTATGTAGTTGTCCCATGTGTTCTTGACTTCAGATACAGTTTTCATCACACGCTCCACCAGCAGGGCCGCCGAGAGGGGGGGACAGAGGGGACAAAATTCCCCGGGCCCGGGCCTCCGGGGGGGGGCCTGGCGCCACCACCGCAGTCTGGCCCGCCCGCCCTCCGTCGCTCCCTGGCGTTGAACGTAAGCGCCTCACCTTCGAAAGTGCAGCAAGCAGCGGCAGACCACTCCTTCCTTCCGTGTCCCACCCTCGCCTGATGTAACTTCCGCGAGGGCGGGACACGGAACGAAGGAGTGGTCTGCCGCTGCTTGTTGCTGCGCTTTCGAAGGTGAGGCGCTTAAGGTCAGTGCAGAGGGCCCGGCGACCTCGGGTGGGGGGGGGGGGCCCCGGGGGCGGCCTTGTCCCGGGCCTGGCCCAGTCTCTCGGAGACCCTGTCCACCAGGAGGCCGTTCCATTATTCATCATCCTTTCTGTGAAGAGGTATTTCCTCAGGTTACTTTTGAGTCTGTCCTCTTTCATCACTGTTATATTTATTTATTTATTGCATTTGTATCCCACGTTTTCCCACCTATTTGCGGGTTCAGTGTGGCTTACAATACATTGTATTGATGGAAGTACAGTTTGTTACAACTCAATTATGGTTACATTGTGAGGAGAAAAGTGAAAACCAAGTCTTTGTATCGCAAGGGGAATAGGACAATGGAACAGAACAATGGAATAGTGGAAGAACAATGGATACTGATAGGATTACAGAACAATAGCTAGAGAATGTTTGGTTGTTACATTATTACCTGTAGATTAAGGTTTGAGTGTATTAGAATTTCGGGGGATAAGAGTATAAATGAGTGTGTATTGATGCAGAATTAACAGAATGCGTGGGCTTTATGTGTTTTAATCCTTTCAATAGATTTCTTCGAAGAGATAAGTCTTCAACGATTTGCGGAAGTCGGTCAGCTCGTAAGTCGTCTTCAGGTTGCGTGGTAGTTTATTCCAGAATTGCGTGCTCATATAGGAGAAGGTTGATGCGTGTAGCACTTTGTATTTTATGCCTTTGCAATTTGGGAAGTGGAGGTTAAGGAAAGTTCGGGATGATCTTTTAGCATTTCTGGGTGGTAAGTCTATTAAGTCAGACATGTAGGCTGGGGCTTCACCGTGAATAATTTTATGAACTAGTGTGCATACTTTAAAAGTAATTCGTTCCTTGAGTGGGAGCCAGTGTAGCATCTTTCGTAAGGGTTTCGCACTTTCGTATTTTGGTTTCCCGAAGATGAGTCTGGCAGCTGTGTTCTGGGCTGTTTGAAGTTTCCTCAGTATTTGTTCTTTACAACCTGCGTACAGTGAGTTGCAGTAATCCAGATGGCTGAGTACAAGTGATTGCACTAGGCTGCGGAAGACGGATCTTGGGAAGAATGGTCTTATTCTTTTCAGTTTCCACATGCTGTAGAACATCTCCCCTCTCCTACTTCTTCTTTCAGAGTACACATATTGAGCTCCTGTTTATATATTTTTTGAAGGTGCAGTCTCCAGGACGGTACACAATATTCTAAACGAGGTCTCATCAGAGTCTTATACAAATATAAATCAATATATGCATCTAGCTTCTACGTCAGCTCGCAACTGTGGAATGCACTACCAAAGGCCTTAAAAACAATGCACGACTTAACAGCCTTCCGGAAGTTACTAAAGACCAACTTGTTCGAGAAGACATATCACATTGAGCCATCATAAATGACCTAACATCAAAACTCTATTAGAACCAGATGGAACCGTATTCTCTACACCTGATTGCATCAATCAATTTGTCACCAATGAACATTAACGCATCACCCCCTTATCTCTTATGCCTGTAATGAACTGTTTATCCAATCTACTTTATAATTTAACATTTATGAACTTTAATGTAACACTACTTTGTATTTCTCATTCCGGAAATGGCGATCGCCATTACGGTATAATGTAAGCCGCATTGAGCCTGCAAAAAGGTGGGATAATGTGCAATCTACTATAATAAAAAGCAACCTCAACATTCTGAGGACACTGACGTCACTGAAGTCAGTCAGTCTCCCAGAACGGTTCGTGGATTCATGGTGGTGAAGCCACCCCACAGACCCGTGCCCCGCCCTCGCGTCAAACGTCATGACGTCAAGGGCAGGAAAATAAAATCACCTAAACAAACGGTTGACCCCCCCCTAAAGCTGCAGCTCATCACAAGGACCTCCAGCACCCCCCCCCCACGCAACAACCCCCTCCTGAGACAGCCACCTTTGCGTTGCTTTGCCGGCGGGGGACCCGAAACACCGCCAGCACAAGCCCTGTCTGCTCACTACGGCATCATCTTCGGCGTTCCTAGCCTGTGGAGGCAGGGCTTCTGTGCGTCTGACGTCCTGCACGTGCATGACGTCAGACGCACAGAACTCTGCCCTGCACAGCTACCAACGCCGACGACGCTGTACTCAGCACACAGGACTTGTGGTGGCGAGGTTCCGGGTCCCCCGCCGCCAAACCAACGCGAAGGTGGGTGCGATGGGCATGGTGGGTCGGATGGCTGCGGCCGGATGCATCGCCGTGGGTGGGATGGTGCCAGGAGGGGGGGCATCGCACCTCACAGGCAACTGCTCAATGAGGAAAACCTTGCTAGCGCCCGTTTCATTTGGGTCAGAAACTGGCCTTTTTTACTAGTAAATAAATAAAATTCTACACGAAAGGAGAAGTCTGTGCAAATTCTGTAGTGGCACAGAATTCCCCCAGAAGTATTCTTTTTCAAACTGTAATCCAGTCTGGTGTTACATAATGATGTATACTTTGGCCTACATCTAGGAAAGGTAATCCCGGGGTGTGTTTTGAGAAGCATTGGATAACAACGCATGTTTTTCAAAGGTTTATTTTATAGGAAACATAAGTACTTAAGTATTGTCATACTGGGACAAACCAAAGGTCCTTCAAGCCCAGCATCCTGATTCCAACAGTGGCCAATCCAGGTCACAAATACCTTTCAAGATCCCAAAAATGTTCAGTACATTTTATGCTGCTTATCCCAGAAATAAGCAGTGGATTTTCCCCTAGTCATTTTAATGATGGTCCATGAACTTTTCCTTTAGAAAATCGTCCAAACCTTTTTTTAAAACCCAGCTAAGCTAACCACCTTTACCACATTCTCTGGCAACGAATTCCAGAGTTTAATTACATGTTGAGTAGAGAAATATTTTCTCCAATTCATTTTAAATTTACTACTTTGTAGCTTTAATGAATGCCCCCAAGTCCTAGTATTTTTGGAAAGAGTAAACAGACGCTTCACATCTACCCTTTCCACTCCACTCATTATTTTATAGACCTCTTATCATATCTCCCCTCAGTTGTCTTTTCTCCAAGCTGAAGAGCCCTAGCCGTTTTAGCCTTTCCTCTTAGGGAAGTCTTTCCATCCCCTTTATCATTTACTTCGCCTTTCTCTGCACCTTTTCTAATTCCACTATATCTTTTTTGAGATGCGGTGACCAGAATTGAACACAATATTCGAGGTGCGGTCGCACCATGGAGCGATACAAAGGCATTATAACGTCCTCCTTTTTAGTCACACTGGTCAGATGTAAATGTCTATGGGTATCTGGAATGTACCTTTGCTTTGAAACTTAGAGCAAAGTGTGGAGGAAGGAATACCTGCAGAGTGTCTCAGATTGGACAGGCTGAAAATTGCCCTCATATCTTCATGCTTTAAGTATTCCTAATCAGAAGCAGGTTGAGACGTCGCTGGGAGCGGAGAGTGGACTGTGCATGTGCTTGCAGGTGCGACAGACCTGCAGGACCGCGTTAAAAAGTAAGTGCCGGCACCATCAGAAGTCTGGGGGAGCAGTCGCTCCCCTGGTGACCCAGCTAGCTACGCCACTGTTCCTAATGTAACCCTGGTCTCACCACACACAGTCCCGGCACAAGCTAGCTCTTCGCAGGTCAGCACCCCAAGACCAGGGCCACAAAAACAAACAAACCAAAACCCCAAAAAATCCACAGTAGAAAGGGGAAGGATCTCTCTTAGTCACTTCTAATTCTGGTTTGCTCTACAGTGCGCTTCTGTTTCGTAACATCTTCATCTGGAGCTAAACCTTTCTTGTGCCAGTTATCTCATTTCTCTGCTAGACCACTCTGTCTCCCAGCTAGAGGATAATAATAAACACAAAACAAAAAAGAAAAGGAACTACAATAATCTATAGGAATAAAAACATTCATTTCAAGGCCATTCATTCAATAGACACAATAATAGTAAAACAAAACACGTTAACGCCATTCATCTCCCGGTATCCAGCATCACCGGGACTCCAAAAGCTTTCTGAAACTTACATTTAGGTGACCGACTGGAGAATGAGGAGGCTCGTGGAAGATAATTGAGCTTGTTTGTTACACTTTGTCCAATGGTTTTTTTTTTTTTCATTTTGGTTTTAACCTCTGAGCAAGGGCAGTTTGCTATCAGGGTTTTGTTTGCTGCTACGGCCTGTTTCAAAGATTTAAATTGTTCAAATGTTTCCAGCCTGGCTTGCCATCCCTGGATCATCAGGCCTCACTGCGGTGTGTATTTATTGTGCATATGATTTCATCAGTTCTTTGATCTGCTTGCCTTTGGTTGTTGTCCTTTTCTCTGCCAGTTTTGTGCCACTCTTCTGGGCTCTCGTGCTAGGAACAAGAGACTGCTTGTCAGTCTCGTGGTGTGCAGTCAGCAGCTCTGGGTTATGTTTTAGTCTATCTATTTTAAATGTTTTCTTTGCCTGGATAGTAATGCTTGAATGTTATCACTTATATACACTGTCAGCTAGCACATTTGCTTATTTCCGATCTGACGAAGAAGGGCAACCTTCGAAAGCTAATCAAGAAATGTATTAAGTTATGTCCAATAAAAAAAGTATCATCTTATTTTCTTTTCCAGGTTTTATTTTGTTTGATTTCTATTGATTCTACATGGAATGTTGCTATTCCACTAGCAACATTCCATGTAGAAGTCGGCCCTTGCAGATCACCAATGTGGCCGTGCAGGCTTCTGCTTCTGTGAGTCTGACGTCCTGCACATACGTGCAGGACGTCAGACTCACAGAAACAGAAGCCTGCGCAGCCTTCTACATGGAATGTTGCTAGTGGAATAGCAACATTCCATGTAGAATCTCCAATAGTAGCAACATTCCATGTAGAATCTCCAATGGTATCTATTTTACTGTCATAGTAATGCTTGAATGTTTTCACTTATATACACTGTCAGCTAGCACATTTGCTTATTTCCAATCTGACGAAGAAGGGCAACCTTCGAAAGCTAATCAAGAAATGTATTAAGTTATGTCCAATAAAAAAGGTATCATCTTATTTTCTTTTCCATGTTTTATTTTGTTTGATTTCTATAGATTCTACATGGAATGTTGCTATTCCACTAGCAACATTCTATGTAGAAGTCGGCCCTTGCAGATCACCAATGTGGCCGCGCAGGCTTCTGCTTCTGTGAGTCAGTCCTCGGGACACACCTGGCTAGCCGGGGTTTCAGGATGCCCGCGATGGGTATGCAGGAGATAGATTTGCATGACCTACCTCCTTTGTATTCAGGTCTGTCTCATGTGTGTTCATTGTGGGTGCTGTGAGGGCCTGGCTGGGTGGGTGTGTCCCGAGGACTGGGTTGAGGACCCCTGGTCTGTAGACTAATCCACATGCCTGTGGATAAAAATCTGGTTGAGTAAAAAAAGAAAATTCTAATTTTGCTGTTGTTTCTTGTGTAACAGTGTAAGTGCAGCTCATTTATTAAAAAAATGGCAAGTATTATTTTATATAGTGTGACTGAAACTCTTGTTGAATGTGCCTTTCCTGTCGTAAAATGGAGTTTTTTTTTTTTGTTACATTTGTACCCCGCGCTATCCCACTCATGGCAGGCTCAATGCGGCTTACATGGGGCAATGAAGGGTTAAGTGACTTGCCCAGAGTCACAAGGAGCTGCCTGTGCCGGGAATCGAACTCAGTTCCTCAGTTCCCCAGGACCAAAGTCCACCACCCTAACCACTAGGCCACTCCTCCACTCTTCCAGTTCTTCTCCTTGCTATGCTTTTAGTGTTGTAATTGGAAATCGCTTTGACCTTCTTTGGAAAGGCGGTATATCAAGTACCAATTAAACATTAAACAATTCAAATTTGTATTTATCCAAATTTAAAACATATACATTTGGATAACAGGAATCACATAACCCATAATCGCCAATCCCCCCATATATATATACAGACAAAAACAAGTTTCCTCGGTGATTCTTCCTAAATATTTTTAAACCTAATATAATAATTGTTAAGTTCGGATCATTTGAGCAATTTATCCAGGGGCCACGTGGAGATTTTTTTTTTTATTCTGTAGATTGGGAGATTTGTCCTCCTGAGAAAGCATTTTTGTGAAATACAGTACTGAATTGAGGACAAGCAAATAATTGGGCTGGATTCAAGAGTTTTAAAGGATATTTTTACCTCTGGAAGTAGCGCAAACAGGGACACGGCCTTGCTATGGCCGTCAGTAAAACAGATGGAAGACTGCTGTGTCAGCAGACAAGTTTGGAAAATGAGCACCTGATGTACTGTGTCCCCAAGTTCATTATTGTCATCGAATTATTAGCCAAGCATGAAGGGTATTTTCTGATCGGTAAACTTTTATCCTCAGTGACCGTCACAGATTGTGTCACATTTGGTGAGGCCTGAAGTTGAAGGCTGTTTAGACTTTATGGATCTGGACTTAAAAGTTATTACATTAGGTTTAAAAATATTTATGAAGAATCACTGAGAAACTTGGTTTTTTTTCTGTATGTGTATATGGGGGGGGGGGGGGGTGAGATTGATGAATGTGGGTTATGTGACTCCTGTTTTGCAGCTTTGTATTTATATGTTTTTAAATTTGGATGAATAAAGAGTTGAATTGATGCACTGATCCATGGAATCTTAGCGGACATTAGGTGGTGACGCCGGTAACTGGGAAGCAATTCTGGTGCTGGGCAGACTTCTATGGTCTACGCCCTGATCCCTCAACCAACCAACCCAGGCCTCCTTCTCCTCTTTTCCTGATATCACCGAGGAGGAAACCACCCACCTTCTTTCCTCCTCGAAATGCACCACCTGTTCCTCTGATCCCATCCCCACCAACTTACTAAACACCATCTTTCCTACTGTCACCCCCCCCCCCCCATCTGTCATATCCTCAACCTCTCTCTCTCCACTGCAACTGTCCCTGACACCTTCAAGCATGCTGTAGTCACACCACTTCTCAAAAAACCATCACTAGACCCTATCTATCCTTCCAACTACCGCCCCATCTCCCTCCACCCTTCCTCTCCAAGATACTTGAGCCGTTGCCTTGATTTTCTCTCCTCTCATGCCATCCTTGATCCGCTTCAATCCGGCTTTCGCCCTCTACACTCGACAGAAACGGCACTATCTAAAGTCTGTAATGACCTGTTCCTTGCCAAATCCAAAGGTCATTAATCCATCCTCATCCTCCTCGACCTATCCGCCGCTTTTGACACTGTCAATCACAACTTACTTCTTGCCACACTATCCTCATTTGGGTTCCAGGGCTCTGTCCTCTCCTGGTTCTCCTCTTATCTCTCCCACCGCACCTTCAGTGTACATTCTCAAGGATCTTCCTCCACCCTCATCCCACTCTCTGTTGGAGTTCCTCAGGGATCTGTCCTTGGACCCCTTCTTTTTTCAATCTACACCTCTTCCCTGGGTTCGCTGATCTCATCCCATGGTTTCCAATATCATCTTTATGCTGACGACACCCAGCTTTACCTCTCCACACCGGACATCACTGCGGAAACCCAGGCCAAAGTATCGGCCTGCCTATCTGACATTGCTGCCTGGATGTCCAACTGCCACCTGAAACTGAACATGGCTAAGACCGAGCTTATTGTCTTTCCACCCAAACCCACTTCTCCTCTCCCTCCTCTCTCTATCTCTGTTGATAACACCCTCATCCTCCCCGTCTCATCTGCCCGCAACTTCGGAGTCATCTTCGACTCCTCCCTCTCCTTCTCTGCGCATATCCAGCAGATAGCCAAGACCTGTCGCTTCTTTCTCTATAACATCAGCAAAATTCACCCTTTCCTCTCTGAGCATACCACCCGAACACTCGTCCACTCTCTCATTACCTCTCGCCTTGACTACTGCAACCTACTCCTCACTGGCCTCCCACTTAGCCATCTATCCCCCCTTCAATCTGTTCAGAACTCTGCTGCATGTCTTATCTTCTGTCAGGACCGATATGCCCATATCACCCCTCTCCTCAAGTCACTTCACTGACTTCCGATCAGGTACCGCATACAGTTCAAGCTTCTCCTACTTACCTACAAATGCATTCGATCTGCAGCCCCTCATTACCTCTCTACCCTCATCTCCCCTTACGCTCCTACCCGTAACCTCCGCTCACAGGACAAATCCCTCCTCTCAGTACCCTTCTCCACCACCGCCAACTCCAGACTCCGCCCTTTCTGCCTTGCCTCACCCTATGCGTGGAATAAACTCCCTGAGCCCATACGCCAAGCCCCCTCGCTGCCCATCTTCAAATTCTTACTCAAAGCCCACCTCTTCAATGTCGCCTTCGGCACATAACCATTATACCTCCATTCAGGATATCTAGACTGCCCCAACTTTACATTTCGTCCTTTAGATTGCAAGCTCCTTTGAGCAGGGACTATCCTTCTTTGTTAAACTGTACAGCGCTGCGTAACCCTAGTAGCGCTTTAGAAATGTTAAGTAGTAGTAGTAGTAGTAATAGATATGGATGGGCTTGAGTGTAAATTTTAAGGGGCTTCGAAGTTAGCTTCAGAACTTAGTACAAGAAGAGTTCTGGACATACTTCTATGGTCTGTGCCCTGAGAATGGCAAGGACAAATCAAACTCGGGTATACAAATAAAGTATCACATACCATGTACACATAGTAAACATAGTAGATGACGGCAGAAAAAGACCTGCACGGTCCATCCAGTCTGCCCAAGAAGATAAATTCATATGTGCTACTTTTTTATTTGTACTGTCCTCTTCAATGCACAGACCGTATGAGTCTGGCCAGCCCTATCCCCGCCTCCCAACCACCAGCTCTGGCACAGACCCTATAAGTCTGCCCAGCACTATCCCCGCCTCCCAACTACCAGTCCCACCTCCCACCACCAGCTCTGGCACTGACCGTATAAGTCTGCCCAGCACTGTCCCTGCCTCCCACCACCGGCTCTGGCACAGACCGTATAAGTCTGCCCAGCACTATCCCCGCCTCCCACCACCGGCTCTGGCACAGACTGTATAAGTCTGCCCAGCACTATCTCCGCCGCCCAACCACCAGCCCCGGCACAGACCGTATAAGTCTGCCCAGCACTAGTCCCGCCTCCCAACCACCAGCCCTAGCACAGACCGTATAAGTCTGCCCAGCACTAGCCCCGCCTCCCAACCACCAGCTCTGCCACCCATTCTAGGCTAAGCTCCTGAGGATCCCTTCCTTCTGCACAGGATTCCTTTATGTTTATCCCACACATGTTTGAATTCCGTTACCGTTTTCATCTCCACCACCTCCCGCGGGAGGGCATTCCAAGCATCCACCACCCTCTCCGTGAAAAAATACTTCCTGACGTTCTTCTTGAGTCTGCCCCCCTTCAATCTCATTTCATGCCCTCTCGTTCTACCGCCTTCCCATGTCTGGAAAAGGTTTGTTTGCGGATTAATACCTTTCAAATATTTGAACGTCTGTATCATATCACTCCTGTTTCTTCTTTCTTCCAGGGTATACATGTTCAGGTCTGCAAGTCTCTCCTCATACGTCTTGTAACGCAAATCCCATATCATCCTTGTAGCTTTTCTTTTTACTAAGGCAATGGGCTATATGGCATTTGGCACACACTAAATCCATCAGTGCGCCTTAGTAAAAGGACCCCTAAATGGCTAGATATTAATCAGTATAATTATAGGCCAGGTTAAAGGTGAGCAGAACGGTCTCTAAAAGTTTTCTTTTTAATGTAGATATTCATCCACTAACCCCCAGATTCTATTTAGGGCGCAGCGAGTGGTGTGTGTTAAATTATGCATGCGCCCAATTTACACAAGTTTTTCAACTGAGTAACGAGACAGTGCCGATAACAACCAATTACCACAAATTGGCAATAATTGGAATTTATGCCTAAAAAGAAGTGTGTGTATTCTAAAAAGAGGTGTGCGTAAATCTCAACGTGCATAGCTGAAAAGGAGACGCAGCCATGGAAGGAGTGTGGGCATGTCGGGGATGCTACTCAAATTTACCCGCATTATAGAATTCAGGGGAACACATTTAAAGTTAGGCACAGGTATTTATACCAGGTTTTCAGTGGCTTAAATGGCCACGACTAAATGTAGGCATATTCCACGGTCCTAGAATGAGTTTATCTTGTAGGGCAGACTGGATGGGCCATACAGGTCTTTATCTGCCGTCATTTACTACGTTACTATGCTACATATATGCAAAAAATACCAGATCTCAGATTTCTCAGGTTTAAAAATCAGGCCTTTTCTTTCTTTGCCGCTTACCTTCAGTCCGTAACACTGTAGATTTCAACTTGCTCTGTTCCCTTGTCTACGCATACATTAAAATTCACTATGAGACTACTGTAATATTGCATATGCTGGTATCACCAATCTCAAACATCTTCAGACTCTGCAGAACACTGCTGCTGGCATTTTATGTCATGTGTCCCGTCACGGTCGTGTTATGCCGCTTCTCAAATGCCTCCATTGGCTTCCTGTTGTCACTGATATCAGGAATATAAGTGAGCCCTTGTACTGATCCAGGGACCAGCAGACAGAAACCCAACTCTTCACCTGCGGTGACCACTGTTCCCCAGTCAGGCGAGAGAGAGCTCGGGCTCTGGCAGAAGGAGGCGAGGACAGAGCTATGCAGAAATCAGGTCCAGGCAGTAGTCAGGGCAGGCGGCAATCCAGCAGAGGCCAGGTCCAGGCAGTAGTCAGGTCAGGCGGCAATCCAGCAGAGGCCAGGTCCAGGCAGTAGTCAGGTCAGGCGGCGATCCAGCAGAGGCCAGGTCCAGGCAGTAGTCAGGTCAGGCAACAATCCAGCAGAGATCGGGGTCAGGCAGCAATCCAGCAGAGGTCAGGTCCAGGCAGTAGTCAGGTCAGGCGGCGATCCAGCAGAGGCCAGGTCCAGGCAGTAGTCAGGTCAGGCAACAATCCAGCAGAGATCGGGGTCAGGCAGCAATCCAGCAGAGGTCAGGTCCAGGCAGTAGTCAGGTCAGGCAGCAATTCAGCAGAGGTCAGGTCCAGGCAGTAGTCAGGTCAGGCAACAATCCAGCAGAGGTCAGGTCCAGGCAGTAGTCAGATCAGGTAAAGAACAACTGAAAGCACACCAAACTCCAAGAAGGTAGTAGCTGAGGCAATGAAGTAGCGAGAAGTTCCTGGTTTTAAAGTGAAGGCGTCTGGCGTCACAGTAGGCACGCCCAAACTGGAAATACTCTAAAGAAAGGTATTAAGTACATGGCAGGTGCGTACATCTGGCTCCATGTTTGATATTCCAGGTTCGTGTCACCTGTGGAGTCTAGGATTAAATTTAAGGTGCTTACCCTAACTCATGAGGTCCTTACTTCTGCTACCCCTCATATTTGGCATCCGTTGTGTAACCGCCAAAGCACAGATCTGGCGTATGTTCACTTGTGAGATTTAACCTCTTCACACCACCTCTGCGGTGGGGTGAAACTTACCCAATAATTCTCATACAACCAGTTGTCAATTCAGCAACTTTTCTTTATTTTTCTTTACTTCAAATACCAGACAAGATCATAGCAGAAGTAGTGCAGAAATGGCTTTCTAAAACATAAGAAAGAGAAAAGATTAGAAGTGGGGAGAGCTAGCAGTCATCTGACTTCCCAAGTGCCCACCAGACTCTCCCCCAAGGCATTCTCTCATTTAATAAGTTTTTCACCCAGCTCTGTATCCCTTCCCTCTCAACTGCCTATCTATTCTTTCTACCTATCATCTTTCCCTCAGTATTCGTCCCTCCTATGTTCCAGAATAGTCTGGAATGTTAGGAATTTAGAGAAAAAAAAACCTGCAGCTGGACAGGAAACAGGATAAAAAGCGAGAAAGACTATTCTGGAACATAGTCCATTAGCTCCTGGTACCTTCCCTTATCTCCTTAAAATACAAGCTGAGGATGCTGTAGCAATATGGCGCTGAGGTTTAAAACATATTTTAAGGCAATTCATATGTGCAAGTCCCTTGCCTGAAGAGCTTATAATGTCACCATTTTTGCCATGCTCAAAGTGCACTGAACTCCCACACACTCTCATCAGCACTGCAACACAGTTCACACACGGTTGTTAACGTTTTTAAACTATGTGACAGGTCTGCGCAGTCCCGCTATTCGATTCTTCTTTTTAGTTATTTGTCTAGGCCATTGGCCTGCTCTGACTTCCCTTCCCGACAGTAACACTTGTCACTCCTACTCTTGAAAGATCACTGACTGATAATCGATTGGTACCCCCCCCCCCAACCCACCTAAGGGAAACAGGGAATCCACTACATTCCTTTTTCTTTCCCCAGCATTATGGAACTCCCTTCCCCACCAAACCTGACTTGAGAAATCTTAAACTCAGTTTCATGCAGGGGCAGACTGACCATTCGGGCAACTGGACAGTGCCCGAAGGCCCAGAGGCTCTGCCCCCCCCCCCTGCTACGGCCCTCCCTGGTCCTACCTTTAAAGGTACGCTGCTGGTGATCTAGTAGCCTCTGTGGGAGGGAACATGTTCTCTCCTGCCCGTTGTGCTGCTGCTGTTCCCCCTGTCCAGCACTGCCGTACTTTAAAAATGGCGTCCGTGACTGTCCAAACCCGTGAGACTACCGCAGGAAGTCTCAGCCACCATTTTGAAAACACAGCAGCGCCGGCAGGCGGGGGGAATAGCGGCAGCACAGCAGACAGGAAAGAAAATGCTCACCTCTCCCCTGCAGAGACCACTAGGTAGGACCCGGGCAGCGGGGGTGTCGGTTGCAGCGGTAGGGAGGGGGCAGCAGTGTGGCGGAAGGGGTTGTGTTGGGGAGTGACTGAGTGGGGGGCCCAGATCATTCTCAGTCTGCTCCTGGTTTCATGCCTCTCTGAAGACGTACCTTTTCCAATTAGCTTTTGAACGTTCATATTTCGGATACTGATTCTGGTTTCTGTGACGGGCGAGATTGCTGGGTGCTGATTATAGGCTCTGTCTGATTGGTTGTAATTGCTGCTGCTTATGATAAGGATTATGTGGTAGGTTGTATGAATGTCTTTGCTCATTTGGTATGATTGAGTCTTTAGCTTGCGTCTTCTTTCCATTCAAATGATGGAGTTCTTTTCCTATTTCTTTTTGTCATTTGTATTGTAAACCACTTAGATATATGTTTATTTATGCCAGTTATGCTGACTGTAAGGAATCTTCCTTGAAAAAACTACAGACAGCTCAAAATACAACAGCCAGATTAGTGTACAAAGCTATGAGATTCAAAAGTGCAGCCCCTTTGCTTATAAAGTTTACATTGGCTCCCAATGTACATTTGTGTTCAAAACTCTATATGGCTTACCCTTGATTATATGCAACCTTTAATTGATCTCCCCCTTTGCAACGCTCTCCCTGGTTCAAGAGATTATCTAACCCTCTACTATCCCAGTTGCAAAAATGTGAACTACAAGTCAGTCTACATGTCTGGATTCTCTTACCTCTGTACCAAATGGTGGAATTCTCTCCCGAAATTCATCACATGGGAACCTAATTATTTGATATTCTTGAAAAACCTTAAAGCTTCTCTGTTTAAGCAATTTCTCACGGATAATCATAATTAATTTAAACCCCTAATTGTACAATTATTTAGTTTCTCAGTTCCTTTCTAATTGTTATTATACATGGGTGACTATAAATTACCTTTTTGCATCTAGCATTCATTTCCATATTATATATTACTAGTAAAAGAGGCCCGTTTCCAACAGAAAGGAAACGGGAGCTAGCAAGGTTCCAGGGCCCCAACCCTCTCTCCCTCCATCCTCAGAGCTCCAGGCGTCCCTCCCCCCTCCTCCACACACCCCCTCCCCCTGTCCGAGTTCCAGGACCCCCTCTCCCCTCCTCTTCCCCTCCTCTTCCAGGACCCCCTCCCCCCTCTGTCATTTCAGGACCCAAAGCCCCCCCTCTCTGCCTCTCCTCTTCGTAAGAGCTGGTTGTTGTTTAAAAGTTTTTACCTCCTGCACGCATGGACGCCACTTCAGACAGCCTTTGCTTTCGCTTCTATTTCAGCTGTTCCTGTGGTCCCGCCCTCATTTCCTGTTTGCGGAAGGGCGGGATCACAGGAACAGCTGAAACAGAAGCGAGAGCAAAAGAAGTGTGAGGCGGCGTCTGTGCGTGCAGGGCTTCACTGTTGGCGGCGGACTGCGGAGCAGGAGGTAAAACGTTTTTGGGCGGAGGAAATCGGAGGGGGGCGTCAGACTGGAGCTTCTGGTGGCTGCTGCTGGGTTCTCTTCCCTCTCACTTCCCATTGGTCCGCCCTGTGACGTCATCCCCAGGGTGGACCAATGGGAACTGTGTTACAAACCCAGGTGTTACGAACCCAGGCATCTAGACGGATGTGCAGAGCTGCAAATTATTATATAGGATAATTACTCAGTTCTCATTTAATTACTACTTAATGTATACTATCCTGCATCACTTTTTGTACTGTTAATCAAAATAAGTTGTTACCCACATTGAATCTGATCTATTAGGATAACGCGGGATCTAAATGAAAATAAATAAATTTAGAAGTGGTATATTAAATTAATAAATGATAAACAATAATGTACTTTGTAGTGGTTCCTAGTAACTGGTATGTATAAGGATTTGTACCTCTTTTTAATTATATGCTATTGTTATGCACATATAGGTACCACATATAGAATCTGGGGGGTTTGGATTAGCTTTCAAGGACAGAACTTTCTTTGTCATTTCTGACCGGGAGAAGGTTCCGCCTATGAAAGCTAGTCAAAAATGTATTAAGGGGCCCTTTTATAATGCCACGGTAGAGCTACTGCGGTGTTGTTACATGCCAATCCGGCACTACTGCCGGCCTTCCGCAGGAGCCACCCGTAGTGCTGCCCCCAGTGTGTGCCATTTGTAGTGCAACAGGAATTTTTGTGGGGCTGCCCGGTTACCACCGGGTTAACGCGGTAGCCCTTACTGCCTCCTGAATAGGTGACGGTAAGGTCTCCCTCAGAAATGGCTTCATGGCAAGTGTTCATTTACCGTACAGCCATGTCCTCTTTGCCTACATAAGAACATAAAAGAGTAGCCATAGACCAATGGTCCATCTAGCCAGTATCCTGTTTTCCAAACAGTGGCCAAGCCAGGTCACAAGTACATTCCATGTAGAACCCCAAAGAATAGCAAGATTCTGGAATCCTAAAGAGTGACAAGATTCCATGCAGAATCTCAAAGAGTAGCAACATTCCGTACTACCAATCCCAGAGCACACATTTGCTTCCCATGTCTGTCTCATATTTTGGACAGACTGGATGAACCATACGGGTCTTTCTTTATCTGCCATCATCTACTATTTTATTTATTTGGATTTTGCTCACACCTTTTTTTAGATGTAGCTCAACATAGGAACATAAGAGTAGCCATACTGAGTCAGACCAATGGTCCATCTAGCCCAGTATCCTGGTTTCCAAACAGTAGCCAAACCAGGTCACAAGTACCTGACAGAAACTCAATTATCAGCAACATTCCAGGTTACAAATCCTAGGGCAAGCAGTTGCATCCCCATGGCTGTCTCAATAGCAGACTATGGACTTTTCCTCCAGGAATTTTTTTTAAACCCAGGTACACCAACCACTGTTTCCACATCTTCCAGCAAAGAGTTACAGAGCTTAGCTATTCGTTGAGTGAAAAAATATTTCCTCCTATTTGTTTTAAAAGTATTTCAATGTAACTTCCTCGAGTGTCCCCTAGTCTTTGTACTTTTGGAACGAGTAAAACATTAATTTACTTCTACCCGATCTACACCACTTAGGATTTTGTAGACCTCAATCATATCTCCCTTCACCTGTCTCTTTTCCAAGCTGAAGAGCCCTAACCTCTTTAGCCTTTTACCCATTCCAATAAACAGGCCCTCAGTACGCGGTAAATTCACGCACTGACGTTACCATAGGGCCCCCTTTACCACAGCTTAGTGAAAGGGGTCCTAATAAAAATGGATCATCTTTTTTTTTGTTAGTTTGTTTTATTTCTATTTATTACCTTTAAAGTGGACGAACATGGCAACCCCACTGTTTTATCCGGCCTTCGAAAGGGGAAGCACACCTAAACTGTCCAAAATACGATGATAGTCAGGGATGCACATTTCCAAATGCTGGCAGTCAAAATCAAAGTTTTCCCCACAAAAGAATGATCAGGAGAAACTCTGATTATCCAGAGAGAAACGGGAGAAAGACCAGCTCTGGCAGTAAAATGTTGCCACCTGCCAACAATGTAATCTGACCTGGGACGTGGATTGGCAGAGGAACCTGGAACTGACCTTGTTGTTCTCCTTAATCTTTTCCTTTTTATTATAGTCACTTGGGGGTAATTTTATAAAGCTCTTTCCACATATTTTAAAAAATGGGTTCAGGGAAAGAGTGTGATTGCTTATACATGATCTGTGTGTAGATGGTCCGGTGTGTAGTTTGAGAGGTAGGGGTGCAGTTGCAATGTATACACGTCTACCCCCAGATTCTGCCTAGGTTACCCATGCAATTACGGGTGCAAACCAGTGACGTAGCTATGAAGGGTCACGGGGGCCTGGGCCCCCGTAGATTTGGCAGTGGACCCCCCTGCCGATGACCCTCTCGACCCCCCCCTCCCGCCGCCAACCCTCCCCCACCGCTGCCGCCACCATGGGCTACCTTTGCTGGCGGAGGACGTCAGACTCAGAAACAGAACGAAGCCTTGCGCCGGAAGAAGAGGGCCTCGGCTGGCGGGGGTTGGGATCCCCCGCCAGCAAAGGTAGGCGGGGAGAGGGTTAATGGCAGGAGGGGGGTCAAGAGGGTCGTCGGCAGGGGGGGTCAAAGTTGGTGGCGGCGGCAGGGGGGGTGGCGGCAGCGGGGGGGGGGGGGGGGCGGTTAAAATGTGCCCCCTTACCTCGGACTCTGACAACCACCAAACTCAATGAAACAACAGGAGGGTATGTCCTTTTGCAAGTAAGGAACACGGTCACTTTTCACATGGCCCATTTACCCACATTATTCTGGGAGGGGTGATTGTAGAGTGATCGTGTTTGTTGTGGGGAAAAGGGGCCTAAAGGTTAATTGGGGGAGGGGGGTATGAAGCTGAAGGTTTGCCTAGACGTGGGGGAAGACACTTCTTGCCCCTGGATTGGTAGCATGGAACGTTGCTTCTATTTGGGTTTGGATTGGCCACTATTGGAAAGAGGATACTGAGCTAGATGGACCATTGGTCTGACCCATTATGGCTACTCTTATGTTCTTATGAAGAAAGTGTAAATGCTCATGTGTATTCTACGAACGGATGTGCACATTTTATAAAAATGCACAAAGAGTTGCACCGGCTGAAACCGGGTGTAAATCCTGGCACACGAGTTCAGCGCAGACCCCCCGAATTCTATAACACCGTACGCATTTAAAGGGAACACCCCTGGCCTGCCCATGCCCCTCCCATGGCCACACCCCCTATGCAGATCCACCTGAAAACACGCGCTATTCTGTAAAAGGGCGCACGAGTGTGTTTTTGCACAGATCTGCCATTTTTTTTGTATTCCGCAATTTAGTTCGATCATTAGTCTCGAGCCACCTTGATTACCGCAATGGAAAGCACTGCTTCATAAAAAACTACAAACCGCCCAGAATACAGCTGCTAGACTGATCTATGGTAAATCGAGGTTTGAAAGTTCAAGACCAGTGCGTGAGAAACTGCATTGGCTTCCTATCAAGGACCGGATAAAATTCTCTACGGTGAAGCTCCAGCATATATGGATGCCCTTGTCAGCCTACCACCTAGGAACTCTTCCAGATCGTCTCGCACGTACTTGAATCTTCACTACCCAACATGTTGTGGCATCAAGTATAAAACCACCAACGCATCCACCTTTCCCTATGTTAGCGCTCAGTCGTGGAATGGTTTACCAAAATCTGTAAAATCTATTCAAGATCACCCGGCCTTCAGAAAATCTCTTAAGACCCTATAATTTGGAAAAGCTCATGCTAAAGACCCGCCTGGCATCTCTAACTTCTGAACTGCTGCAGTCGTAACGACATATTGAACTCTATTACTCGTTCTCCTTTTCCTCTCCTTTGCTGTTACTCACTAATCTCTTTAACTTCAATGTATTTGATTGTTTGCTGAATTGATGTATGTTTTTGCAGACTGATGTAAGCCACATTGAGCCTGCCCATGGGTGGGAAAATGTGGGATATGAATGCTATAAATAAATAAAATTGCCCCACTTCGGCATCTTGCATCTGTTAGAATGCTTTTTCATGCCAAAAGTTTAACGCGGAAATAGCGCCTATCGGGTGCCATAGAAAGAATTCCTCTGATAGGGAGGTAATTCTATACATAAGGGGCCTTATTCTATAAAGGTTACGCTCCTACATTACGAGTGTAATCTATGCTCCTAAATTTATGCTCCTAATTTACGGCTTACTAGGCTCATAGATTTAGCATACATTTAGTAATATAAATTTAAGAGTGTAAATTTATGAGCATAACCTTTATAGAATAAGACCAAAGATGCTAACATTTAGACAGCGAATACGTTATGAAAATGACTAGTATGCCAGCATTTTTGTACATATGTGTGCACATATGCAAGTAAATGCCAAGAATCTGCTTATATAGTATTGTGTAATGTGCACATATCTGATCTTACATTGCACATATTTTGACATGGTTGGAATCTGGGCAGGACTCACACTTATATGGGTGACTTATAAAATGCTATAAGTTATGTACATATCTCTATCATCCAGACCTATGACTGGCGTGTTTACACCTCACCGCACAACACATATATACTCCTGGTTATGCTACTCTTCTATAAAGGAAAGTAGGCACCTGCCGGTCGGTATTTAGAACCATTTAATCAGGAATATCCGCTAAATTTCAGTGGCACTTAACTGGGTATCACAATTGAAAATTAGCGGTTAGTGCCTAAGTGAAAACTGGCTATTGGGGGGGGGGGGGGGTTCCGGAAATGGAGTCAGCACTTGGCCGGTTAAGTGCCAATACTCAGCACTTAACCGGCCAGGGTAACCGCATAAAACGTAGTCCTTAGCCACTTAAGTTCTGAATGTCGACTTAACCGGCCATGTGTTAACCGGATATTCAGTGTCGAAGCCTCGGACACTCAGCACTAAACCGGCCAGGGTAACCACATAAAACGTAGTCCTTAGCCACTTAAGTTCTGAATGTCGACTTAACCGGATATTCAGTGTCGAAGCCTCGGACACGGCCTAGCATCGACTGTCCAAGAAGAACGTCACCAGCAATCAGCAAAACAGTCACCACCCTCAGCAGACTATTTACCCTCTAGTTTCCTTTAGAGCAGTGTTTCCCAAGTCTGGTCCTTGCATACCCCTTGCCAGTCAGGTTTTCAGCATATCCACAATGAATATGCATGAAAGAGATTTGCATATAATGGAAGCAGTCCTGGAGGCACCCCAGCCAGTCAGGATTTTGGGATATCCGCAATGAATATTCATGAGACTGACTTGCATGCAGTGGAGGCAATGCATGAAAATCTCTCTCATGAATATTCATTGTGGATATCCCAAAGACCTGGCTGGCTGGGGTGCCTCCAGGACCAGGTTTGAGAACCACTGGTCTAAATCTTTGGTGCACCTTTACAGAATGGCCCCCATAACTCTGGCAAATTGAAAAAATAAATGTGTGGTGTGAAGCCAATAAGTGCCTTTTGAAAACTAACTTTTCTCCTGCCATCTGGAACTGGGCAAGCCTTCCTTCCCCCACACTCATATTGAACCCTCCATGCTTGCAGAGTTCCTCATTTTAACATTTAAGATAAATAATTTCCTTAAAAGGATCTAAGTGTGTCTACATGAAATGGTGGTGGTGGGAGGGAGAGAGAATGAAAGCTCACTGTGCTAGATCCCAAGCTGGTTCTGACTGAGGCCAGTGTAATAAAGGGTGACAGGCTTAATGCAGAGGTTAAGCCCAATGTATGGTTTTTCTAAAGCTTTTAAGGGGGCTTTAGTGCATGGTCTGAGGAGAAGTAAAAAGTTAGTTCATTCTTCTGCAGCTAGCATTAGCCAAGATGTCATACCTGTTTCTTTTCGTTTGTGCAGGCATGAAAGACCTGCAACTTCCCCTTTTTTTTGTTGAAGGGGGATGGGTCAATAAAAAAATAGCTGGGAAATAAGAAGCTGAGGCGAACAGTGCAGGGTTAACGGGGATGTCCCACAGCTGTGACACGAATGGTAAAGCACTCAACCAAACCAAAGAAATGTAAATGATACCATACCAATAAGAATTATGTGCAGAATAGCATTCCAGACGTGTACATTCACATAATGAATGCCTACAGAGATGCCAAGTTACCGAATTCCAGGCTGCAGATTTCGGAACCGTCCTGGATTTCTGTTCACCCTATCCTGCTGTATTATGGGACTTGCTGTTCTGATTTAAATAGGCAAGATCGGGTACTACAAATCCCACACTGCTTTAGGATATAAGTTCAAAATCAGGACCAGCCAAAAATCTCCAGCCTGGAACTGGGTAACTTGGTGTGTGTGCGTGTGTGTGTGTGTGCGTGCGCGTGTGTGTGTGTGCGTGCACCTCCCACATGCGGCCACGTGCCGCCGGAAACTCCCCAGCATATCTCCACTTGGCCTATGGCGTCGGAGGGCGAGGGCGCGAGGAATCGCTCCCCGGACCGCGTGTGCGCTCCTAGCGGGGATGCGGGGGTCTTAAAGTCTGATTCGCCCTTGTTGGGTGTCAGTTCGGAGGCCGGTCAGTGTCCCGGGTCTTCCTCTGGTGCGGCGGTTTTTCCCGCCATAAACGCCCATCCCCCGCTGCTCGCCTCCGCCATCTTGGCCGGCCACTCTGCTCGGACGGCTTCTTCTTGGGCCGCCCTTGAGCTGGGAGACGTTCATGCCATGGCCGCCCTTGATTTGGGCGACGGCAAAAAAGCGGCTAAAGTTAAGCGCCATTCTTCCCGCGCGGCTCCTTCGCGGAGTGTCGCGCCGGATGCCATCTTGGATGCGCAGCATGTTTCTCCCCCGCTCTTGCGAGCGCCGGTTGAGGGTGCGTCTAGGGCTGTGGCCCAGGCTGCTGAAATACACAATCTGGGGGGTTTCTCCCCCGAGTTTATTTTGCTGCTGCATCAGGCCTTTCTTATGCAAAACGCTGCCCCTTCTCCCTTGTCCGATAAAGGGGTTGAGGCCCCCAGAAGTAAACGCCCTCGGGTGGATTCCCAGGCCTTAGAGGACTCTGTTTCCTCTGATGTAGATGAGGGCAGAAGTGGCCGACACAAGAGCTTCTCTATGTGTTCCCGCCCTGGCCCATGTTGGGCAGGGTACTAGACCGGGTGCGCGCACGTGTGTGTGTGTGTGCGCGTATGTGTGCGCGCATGTGTGCGCGCGTGTGTGTGTGTGCGCGTGTGTGTGTGTGCGTGCGTGTATGTGTGTGTGTGTGTGTGTGCGCGCGCAACTCAAGGGGCCGATACAATTTATTTTGTGATTCCTCTGCTAATATACACACCCATGTGTGCATGTTTGTGCATAAATTATTTGCATATAATTAGGTTACAACATTGAGCAGAAAACATTTAAGTTACCTGTTAGGAAACCCTGCACTGAGCTTCAGCACATGCCTCCAATGCAAGATTTATTACACTGGTCCCTGAGCTGAGGAGAAAAGAAGCAGGACAGAAATGCTGGGTCAAAAAAAAAAAGGGGGTGGGTGGGATAGATAACTCCTCCCTACTCTGCAAACAAGGAGAGTCCAGTCAAAGCTCAGAAAATGTTTCTGTATAGAGGTCTCAACATGACCTCTACTGGCAGAAACCACTTACTGCAATATCTAAACATTGCAAATTTGATCAAACTCAATGTGGCTTACAAACAAACAATAAAGTGAATAAAACATAATAATGTACAGAATAAAACAAAGTACATTAACTTCAAGAAGCAAATTGATACATGTGGAGTGGAGGAGTGGCCTAGTGGTTAGGTGGACTTTGGTCCTGAGGAACTGAGTTCCATTCCCACTTCAGGCACAGGCAGCTCCTTGTGACTCTGGGCAAGTCACTTAACCCTCCATTACCTCAGGTAAGCTGCATTGAGCCTGCCATGAGTGGGAAAGCGCGGGGTACAAATGTAACAACAACAACAACAACAAAAAGTAACCAGGGATTTAGACTATCTCAAGGACAAACAAATAATTAAGGGTGGATAGGACAGGTGAGAGCATAATTAGGCAGGACTAGATGGGAAACGAGATTAAGAAAAGGGTGTGGGTAAAATTCAAATAGAGTTTTGTATTGAGAAAGGACAGACTGAAGAAATTTGTTTTTAGAAGACTTCTAAAAGTTAGGTAATCATCTGTAAACTTGATTGATTGATTTATTGATTATTCATTCACACTTGTCCAACTAACAGAGCTCACAGCAGGTGTGAATTTACTTCAAAGTATACACAGTTTAAAACATACAGGTCTACATCAAGGTTCATATGAAGGCAGGCATAATGGATAGCAGCAGGGTGGGAAAAATTTCACATTTAAAGTGACAGGGATTAACATCTACTATAATAAAAAGCACCTCCAACATTCTGAAGCTGACCGTGGCACACTTGAAGTGAAGCGTTTGTAAGGTTCGTCAGTCTGTCACCATCTCTCTCTGTCCCGCCCTTGCATCAAAACGTGATGACGTCGAGGGAAGGGCATGTCACATGCATGAGGGTGTTGTCATCCCTCCCTTCCAGTTCCAGGCCCCCTCCCTCCGATTTTAAAAGTCATCTTCACTTACCAAGTCAGGGTTACGGCAGCCGGCAGCTGCGGTAAAACGCATGCAGGCTCGGCCCTTCTCTCTCTCTCAGCTGTGGTCCTGCCCTCATTTCCTGTTTCTATCTCACTGTCATGCTTCAACAAGCTACTCAACACGGTGATATAGTGAACATATGTAGTTCAAAAGAACACTTACCTTTTAAACTGCTTGCACTAGGAAATTCAATGATTCCAACTCCCCCAAGTGAGGGGAGAGAAGGAACGAGTTGGAATCGTTGAATTTCCTAGTGTAAGCTCTTAAATCTACAAATAACGCATCCCAGTCCTCTGCCATAAGCAAGACTGACCAAAGCACTATATGCTGTACCCCGGACGCTCCCACCATGCAGCAGGGTACATCCAACCCAGGTGCAGTAAACCCTTCTGCACCAAGTCATAACTTGATGAAAGGAGCACTACTCCAATCACCCAGGCTGCTTTAGCACAGCGGAAGCTCTGTCAACAGCTATGGGATCTTGCCAGGTATTTGTGACCTGGATTGGCCACTGTTGGGAACAAGATGCTGGGCTTGATGGACCTTTGGTCTTTCCCAGTATGGCAATACTTATGTACTTATGTAAAATGCTTGCTTACGTCGGTCAGTTGTGACCCCCAAAGTGCTGCCTGCCTGCTACCATTGAATGTCATAGTGGAGGGTGAGGTGAACTGCTCAAGGTGATAGGGGTGTTAGTGGGGTTTGAATCTGCCACCCCAACATTTCAAGTCAACTTTTCTAACCACTTGGCGGCCCTTCTGACACTCGCTGTAGTAAGGGAGCACTAGGACTTCAAAGATTCACCTACTAACTTTTGACAGAGACAGCTCTCGATTCTGTTGCCAACTCAAAAGGAGCTTCAAGAACAAGTAGCAAGAGAGCTTGCAAGTAGCTTGATCAAAATACACTAATGCCCTCATGATCAAAAGCCCTGCACTGTTCCAAACAGAGCCCTAAAAATAGCGCCAGGACAGCGCAGGGCTTTTCTGTATCAATGATCAAAGATAATGCATGCAAATCTAAGCAGCGCTATTATCTTTGATTATCATGTTGAAGTGCGGGAGAATTGCGCCCGAGCATGCGCTCAGCACAATCCTCCCGCACTTCTTTGACAGGTCTGGGCTGTCAAAAGCCCAAAGCTGTCAAAGTGGCCTGCCGATCCCCCAACAAAGAGGCCGCCGCTGCCGCCGGCGGCCAAACTGACTCCCACCCTCCCACCAAGCGATGGGGGGGCTGGAGGTCCGGTGGACCTCCGGTCCCCCCGACGACCCCCCCCCCCCATGTTCACGGAGGGCTGGAGATCCGGTGGTTCTCCAGCCCCCCCCACGAACCCCCAGAGGACTTGGTTGCCAAAACGCTGCCCTACCCTCCCATCTGCGATGGGGGGGGGGGGCTGGAGGATCGGTGGGTCTCCAGCCCCCCAAACCCCCAGAAATCGTTGTGATCCATCGACAGGGGGGTGGGGCCTAGAGGTCCACCGGACCTCCAGCCCACCCCAACTCCTCCCCCCCGGCGTTCTCCACAAATGCCTGGTGGTCCGTGATGACACGTAACCCCACCCTCCTCCCTCCCTCCCGGCCCCCCTACCTTTGTTGGAGGAGGGACGCAGCCTGCATGCCTCCCTCCTCTTCCTGTTAGTCGAAGTCCAAAATGGTGGCGCCCAGCCCCGCCCATTGCATCCTGGGATGCGCTGGGCGGGGCTACATACCATATAAGGGAGCGATTCCCTTACATGGTATGAAGCCCCGCCCAGTGCATCCCAGGATGCAGTGGGCGGTGCTGGGCGCTGCCATTTTGGACTTCGACTGACAGGAAGAGGAGGGAGGCAGGCAGGCTGCGTCCCTCCTCCAACACAGCCAGGGGGCCAGGACGGGGCCGGGATGGGGCCAGGGGGGTGTCACGATACCACGGACCACCAGGGAATTTAAGGAGAACGCTGGGGGGAGGATTTGGGGTGGGCTGGAGGTCCACCGGACCTCCAGCCCCCCCCCCCCCCCCCCCCCGTCGATGGAGCAACGATTTCTGGGGGTTCGGGGGCTGGAGACCCACCGGACCTCCAGCCCCCCCCCCCCCCCGTTGATGGATCAACGATTTCTGGGGGTTTTGGGGGCTGGAGACCCACCGGACCTCCAGCCCCCGTTCGCGTTTGCCTTGGGGGGGGGAAGGGGGGTCTGCCAGCATGCAACTGCAAGCTGGACAGGGCTCACCATTCCTCCCCAATGATCCGCAAAATCTAACGCCAGCTCGGAGCTGGCGTTGATTTTGCTGCGGCCAGTGACCCAATCTTTGGCGTGCTGGTCGCTGATCATTGGGGATGAATGGGTTAAGCGCCAATTAGCATGCATTTGCAAGCTAATTGTGCTAGAAGCCCTGTTTAGCATGCATTTGCATGCTACTTGCGCTGAGAGCCCTCCAGTGCGCTGTTTCAGGCGCTCGAGGGCTCTGATCATGGGTCGGCTGCAAACTCTGGTGCTAGTATGGCGTTAACAGCCTCTAGCGCCAGAGTTTGCTTTTGATCATGAGGGCCTGAGTATCTGAAGAATAGGATGATCCTTCACACACCGCCAAGGACACTAAGGTCCTCCCAAGGACTTTCACTAACTACACCCTCTCCAAAAGACATTACACAATGTGATACCTGCAAGCAAGCCTTCTCTGGAGTAGCCCCCACACTCTGGAATGCATTGCCTGAAAGGATCCATTCAACACAAGACTATCTCTACTTTAGGAAGCAGGTGAAAGCTTGGCTCTTTAACCAGGCCTTTAATGGAAGAACTTATTAGTCTCACTCACACACAAGAATTGACTCAGGCTGCACATACTGCAGCGAGACATGTTTATCCACTCATACCCTAGCTGAGATAATATTTTACCATCTCTCTGACGTCATGTGCAACTTTCTTCAAATCAGTCGCCTTACTTTCTAACTCTTCCTACTTTCTTACCCATCTATATGTTACAACTTTGCCTTACCCTTCAGTACCAATTATAATGTTCTATTACGTATTGTGTTGACATTGCAAGTAGTTGTCGGGATCGTGAGCCTTGTGCCGAGCGGAGCACAGATGAGAGGAACTCGAACCTGGGCTCTACTGGGCAGCCGAGCAACCCCGAGGCTTCACCTGTGGTGACTGCCTGTCCTCGAGGGTTGAGCCCCCAGGTGCGGGCGGCTGACAGGACTTACAGATACAGGCTGCAGGCAGAGAGTAATCTGGGTTCAGGCTGAGATCAGAGGCAGGCAGCAGGCAGAGAGTAATCCGGGTTCAGGCCGAGATCAGAGGCAGGCAGCAGGCAGAGAATAATCCGGGTTCAGGCAGGCAGCAGGCAGAGAGTAATCTGGGTTCAGGTTGAAATCAGCAACGAGGGTCAGCCGAGAAAGTACTGAGCAAAACCTACCGAAGTAGAAGCCGAAACAGAGAAGTGGAGAGAAGACGCTCCTGAAATAGCCCCCACCATCAGGAGCCAAGGAATCAGCTGGGAAGGAGAGCTTCCCATTGGCTGGTCTGCCAGAGGAGGAGGAGTCTGGCAGGAGCTCCAATCCCGCCGAGCAGGAGGCGGAACAAAAACAGCAACACTCTGTAATTTTGTTCTTAATAATAGACTCTACCATTTTGCCTGGCACTGACGTCAGACTCACCGGTCTATAATTTCCCTGATCTCCTCTGGAATCTTTTTTAAAAAATCGGCGTTACATTGGCCACCCTCCAGTCTTCTGGTACCACACTCGATTTTAAGGATAAATTTCATATTTTTAACAATAGTTCTGCAAGCTCATTTTTCAGTTCTATCAGTACTCTGGGATGAATACCATCCGGTCCAGGAGATTTGCTACTCTTCAGTTGGCTGAACTGCCCCATTACATCCTCCAGGTTTACAGAGAATTCATTAAGTTTCTCCTACTCATCAGCTTCGAATACCATTTCCGGCACTGGTATCACTCCCAAATCTTCCTCGGTGAAGACCTAAGCAAAGAATTCATTTAATCTCTCCGCTACGGCTTTGTCTTCCCTGATTGCCTCTTTTACTCCTCAGTCATCTAGCGGTCCAACCAATTCTTTTGCCGGCTTCCTGCTTTTAATATACCTGAAAAATTTTTTACTATGTGTTTTTGCCTCCAATGCAATCTTTTTTTCGAAGTCCCTCTTAGCCTTCCTTATCAGCGCTTTGCATTTGACTTGACATTCCTTATGCCGTTTCTTATTATTTTCAGTCAGTTCCTTCTTCCATTTTCTGAAGGATTTTCTTTTAGCTCTAATAACTTCCTTCACCTCACTTTTTAACCATGCCAGCTGTCGTTTGGTCTTCCGTCCTCCTTTTTTAATATGCGGAATATATTTGGCCTGGGCTTCCAGGATGGTGTTTTTGAACAGCATCCACGCCTGATGTAAAATTTTGACCCTCACAGTCGCTCCTCTAAGTTTTCTTTTCACCGTTCTTCTCATTTTATCATAGTCTCCTTTTTTAAAGTTAAACGCTAACGTATTTGATTTCCTATGTATACTTACTTCAAAGCTAATATCAAATCCGATCATATTATGATCACTGTTATCAAGCGGCCCCAGCACCATTACCTCCCGCACCAGATCATGCGCTCCACTAAGGACTAAGTCTAGAATTTTTCTTTCTCTCGTCGGCTCCTGTACCAGCTGCTCCATAAAGCTGTCCTTGATTTCGTCAAGGAATTTTACCTCCCTAGCTTGTCCCGATGTTACATTTACCCAGTCAATATCGGGGTAATTGAAATCACCCATTATTATTGTGTTGCCCAGTTTGTTTGCTTCCCTAATTTCCTTTAACATTTCAGCATCCGTCTGTTCATCCTGGCCAGGCGGACGGTAGTACACTCCCATCACTATCCTTTTCCCCTTTACACATGGAATTTCAATCCACAGTGATTCGAAGAAGTGTTTTGTTTCCTGCAGAATTTTCAATCTATTTGATTCAAGGCTTTCGTTAATATACAATGCTACTCCTCCACCAATTCGATCCACCCTATCACTACGATATAATTTGTATCCCGGTATGACAGTGTCCCACTGGTTATCCTCCTTCCACCAGGTCTCAGTGATGCCTATTATATCTAATTTTTCATTTAGTGCAATATATTCTAACTCTCCCATCTTATTTCTTAGGCTCCTGGCATTCACATATAGACATTTCAAACTGTGTTTATTGCTCCTATTTACATCATGCTTAGTACTTGACAGTATTAATTTGCAATCTTTTGTCTGATTTTTATTTAGGGACACCTGATCTACTACGATCTCTTTTGCAACCTCACTATCAGGATACCCTATCTTCCCTTTGAAAGATACCTTATTCCGAACCATGCGCTTTTGAGTGACTGTCGGCCTTCCCCCCATTTCTAGTTTAAAAGCTGCTCTATCTCCTTTTTAAATGCCAATGCCAGCAGCCTGGTCCCACCCTGGTTAAGGTGGAGCCCATCCTTTCGGAATAGGCTCCCCCTTCCCCAGAATGTTGCCCAGTTCCTAACAAATCTAAAACCCTCCTCCCTGCACCATCGTCTCATCCACGCATTGAGACTCCGGAGCTCTGCCTGTCTCTTGGGCCCTGCGTGTGGAACGGGTAGCATTTCAAAAAATGCTACCCTAGAGGATCTGGATTTGAGCTTTCTACCTAAGATCCTAAATTTGGCTTCCAGAACCTCACTCCCACATTTTCCTATGTCATTGATACCCACATGTACCAAGACAGCTGACTCCTCCCCAGCACTATCAAAAATCCTATCTAGGTGACGCATGAGGTCCACCACCTTTGCACCAAGCAGGCAAGTCACCAGGCAATCCTCACGTCCACCAGCCACCCAGCTATCTATATGCCTAATGATCGAATCACCAACTACAACAGCTGTCCTAACCGTTCCCTCCCGGGCAGCACTTGGAGACATATCCTTGGTGCGAGAGGATAGTACATCCCCTGGTGGGCAGGGCCTGGCTACAGGAGTACTTCCTACTTCACCAGGGTGATGCTCTCCTTCTAGGAGACCTCCCTCCTCCAAGGTAGCACAAAGGTTACCAGACTGGAGGTGGGACTTCTCTACAACATCCCTGTAGGTCTCCTCTATGTACCTCTCTGTCTCCCTCAGCTCCAACAAGTCTGCTACTCTAGCCTCAAGAGAACGGACACGTTCTCTGAGAGCTAGGAGCTCTTTGCATCAGGCACACACATATGACATCTCACCAACTGGGAGATAATCATACGTGACACTCAATGCAAAAGACTGGATTGCACCTCTCTTGCTTGTGTGCGTAAATTCTAATTAGTGCTAATTAGTATTGAAAATTGCTTGTTGGCCAGCCACACTGCCAAATTTGCATTCGCAACTTTAGTTGCCATATATAGAATTCCCCCCTAACCCCCAGATTCTTTATAGTGAGCTTAGATTTAGGTGCCAAAATTGGTGTGGATTCTATAACACCACACATAACATTGGCTTAACAAGCAAAAGCGTGCTGATATCAATACTTAACAAGCAATAATGAGCACTAATTGGTACTGATTAGAATTAAGGCGCACAACTCGCTAAGCATATTCTGTAATGATGTATGCTGAACTTCTTACACATGCAGGTAAAAGGGGGCATGGTTATGGGCGGGGAAATGGGAATTTCATGGGCGTTCCGAAATTTAGGCACCTAATTATAGAATATGACCCAGGGCACCCAAATCTACGCGCCGGGATTTATGCCAAATTTAGGCACTGAAATATCAACTAAGTGTATTCTATCATCGGCACCTAAATCTAATTCATCAGCACTGATTTCTGCCCCAATTTTTTAAAGGCACCATCTATAGAATCTCCTCCTAACTGGCTAACGCTGAGTTAACGCTGCAGCATTTAGCGCCCCCTAAAGAGGAGGCAGTAAGTGCTTCCCTGTTAAGTTTTTTGCAAGTCCCATGTACTAATGGAAAAATTAGTGTGAGACCTGCATCAAAAAGAACAAGAAAAAAGCCCTATTTTAGGGATGGGCTTAGCACATGGGAAAGTCCTGCGTTAATATGCGCTAAGCCCATTTCTTAGCACATCTTAGTGAAAGGACCCTTTGGTTTAATAGGAAAATTTGAATTAATTGCTTTAATTTTCTCTGGGATTATTTTGTGTGAAGCAGTGGGCAATGAGTTTAAAATGGGCTTTATGGGAAAGGGCGACGAAAATGATAAAGGGGATGGGACGACTTCCCTATGAGGAAAGGCTAAAGTGGCTGGGACTCTTCAGCTTGGAGAAAAGGCGGCTGAGGGGAGATATGATAGAGGTCTATAAAATAATGAGTGGAGTTGAACGGGTAGATGTGAAGCGTCTGTTTACGCTTTCCAGAAATACTAGGACTAGGGGGCAGGCGATGAAGCTACAATGTAGTAAATTTAAAACGAATCGGAGAAAATGTTTCTTCACTCAATGTGAAATTAAACTCTGGAATTCGTTGCCAAAGAATGTGGTAAAGGCGGTTAGCTTAGCAGAGTTTAAAAAAGGTTTGGATGGCTTCCTAAAGGAAAAGTCCATAGACTGTTATTAAACGGACTTGGGGAAAATCCACTATTTCTGGGATAAGCAGTATAAAATGTTTTGTACATTTTGGGATCTTGCCGGGTATTTGTGACCTGGATTGGCCACTGTTGGGAACAGGATGCTGGGCTCAGTGGACCTTTGGTCTTTCCCAGTATGGCAATACTTATGTACTTATTATATAGAGTATGATGTCATCTTTATCTATTGTAACTCAAGCTAATTGGTGAGGTGAGAAGTCAAATTCTGTAAAGTCATATGTTGTACACTGCTAAGGACGATAGTGGTAATATAATTTATATTTGAATAAATGTAATTAAAAAATATAGCACTTATGACATCACCTTCTTCATCTCCTCAAGTCATACAAGTCCAACATCATTCACCTTCAGAGACTTCATGATATCATCCTCTTACATATGAAAAAGATAACTGTTATAATGGTTGATGGTAGGGACACCTTGTTTCCTTAGTGATTCATTAGGCTTGAGGAGTCATTCTTAAAATAAGCACATAAAAGCTGACAAGGATTGTTGTGCAATTTGAAGAGAACCAGGTTCCGATATAGGGACCCATCCTCATTGATCTCTCTGTTCCCCTTTCCTAGCATGATATATGATTCCCCTCCTGGGCTGGGACGTGACACCACCTCTTTTCCTTGGTTGTGCCCTAGATGGCACCTTACTCCAAGGATGGGTGTGGGGGATGATCAAGTTACCACGTCCTTTAAATGTCTGCTTGGAATGGAAGGGCAAGAGATAAGGTGCTCCCTGACCTTTACTGTGTCTCTAAATATAGCAATCTCTCAGTAGGAACTGTCTGCATGTTACCATCAGCTGACTGTAGTGTAACGAGGGGAAGAGAGTCAGAAACATCATTAGCCAGGATTCTTCTATACCAACACATGAATTCTAAACTCTGAATACCCTTTCTCTCCTTCACCACCTGTACCTCTGCCATCCTTACCTCATATTTCCCCTTCTGCCTCACCATTGTGTTCCCCTCCTACCTCTATTCTGAGCACCTTTTTCCACCATGCCTTTAGACGCTGCCCCAAACCTGTACTTCACCTCCAAAACCTCACTCTTCTATTTCCTCTCTAAACCATACAATTTTTCCCACCCTTTAGTCTCCCTCCCATCCCAGCCCTGCGCACCTCCCCCACTCCTGTACTCCCCATCTGACCTCTACACACTTTTCCCTACACTCCTCCCACACCTATGCACGTCTCATCTTTGTTTTCCCTCCCTCACCCTCACCTAACTCTCCACACCCCTGTACTCCTCCTCTCCCAACTCACCTGTGTAAATTGTTTCCTACCTCTCTAATTCTACTCCCATCACACCCCTAGACATCTTTTCCTACCTCTGTACTTGGTTTCTCACTCCTCACACCTACCCCTGACCTGGACTCTCTATCCCACTCCTACAACTCCTTCTCCTCCTCCCATACTCCCCCTTCCACCCTACTTCTATGCGTCACTATGCACTCCCGTACTTTCCATCCTACTCTAACTTTACACATCAATCCTCAGTCCTGTAATCCTCCTCCAATGCCTACGCACCTCTCCCCACCCTTGCACTTCCACTTGCAACCCCTCACATCACCCCTCACCTCTATATTCTGTATTCCTCTTCCCATCCTAACTCTGTACATGATTTCCTACCCCGATATTCCTATTCCCATCTCACCCCCCACATCTGTCCCCGTCATGTACTCCCCTTCTTATCTCAATATCTACTACTACTTAACATTTCTAGAGTGCTACTAGGGTTACGCAGCGCTGTACAAATTAATAACTAAGGACGGTCCCTGCTCAGAAAAGCTTACAATCTAAATATCTCTCTTCCTATCCCTGAACTCTCTTTTCACTCTACATCTACTTACCTGTGCTCCCCCTCCCACTCCTCCCCTCCCCTTCCCTTTTCCTCTGACCTCTCCACACTTATCCCAACCCCTGAACTCCCCTTCTTACCCCTACACACCTAAAACTCCATTCTAATCCTCACATCTATATAGCTCTACAAGCTCTCACCATCTCACTACTCCCTCCCTCTACAATCCTACACCCCTCTCCCCATCCTTTAACTCCTCCCACTTCTGCCTACTCTTTCTAACCTTCCTCCAAACCCTATATCTCATCTTTTTAGCTTCCACTTACCCCTTTCCTTTCTGTATTTCATTCTAGTTTCTCCATATGTACGCATACGATCCCTGCACTCCCCTATATACCCCATATCTTGCCTTTAACTGTTCCTGCATCCCTTCTTGCCCTATTATAACCTCTAGACTGTGCTCTAATATGTGCTAGGTTTGAGGCAGTAAAGGTCAGAGTTTGACAGCTGCTGGCTCTGTCCCTGTCTCCATGACCCTTTCCTTAACACAAATGAAGGCCTGAAGAAAAATGTCACCCAAGGACACCCAGGGTCAGGACATTTAGAGGACAGTTTTCAAAGATTTATGCACCTTTTTAGTATGCTTAAGTCAGCCTTATCTGGACAAGTGGAAGCTTAGACCCCAGAAAGTCAATGTGGGTGGTGTTTCAGAGGAATGATTAAAAAATATTCTTGTACACTGAATTGAAAAAAATATTGTATGTTTGTAGAAGGCATGCTGTTGACGTCTATCTAATAAGAGTAAGTAAATGTGTAGATATATTTAGCCTTACGGCAGTCTGGTATTCAAACAGAATGTATACAGATACCTTGTTTTTGAAAAAAAAGGGGCTTGCATATATGAATGGTCTCACAGACAAGTGGGCTAACCCTCAATTTTGCCAATGTGAAGTTTTTTGTATGTGATTGAATGAGCTATCTTCATTGGCCACATGGACAACTGAGCCAACTGCCTCAGATATGAAAAATGGGTTAGTCCACATGTCTGTAAGACCATCCATATGCATTTTATAGTAGAACTTAGGATTTCTAGTTATAACCAAAATTTCCTGAAAATCAGCCTTTTTCAGATAATTCAATGAAGTTATCTGGTTGCTGCCATTGTAGCCGTATGACATCATTGGAGCAGACCTATCTCTTTCTCCCCTTCCCTCCAGCAACCCCTGCTAAAAAGAACAAGAGCACTGGGAGGGGGGGGGGATAATTATGAGGACCGGGAAGGTAGGGGAGGGTAAAGAGCTGGGCTGGACATCCAGGGGAAGAAAGGTTCATTTAAGAATGGTATCTCTAGAATGTTGCTGAACATATCTTGAAATGTAGTGGGTATAATGAGGGGGGGGGGGGGTGAAATATACCTTTTTCCAACCACAGCAGTTAAAAACCTTCTTGGATGGTAAGAAGATCACTCAAGCAGGTGTAATGGTGGGGTGCCACATAATTAGACATTTTATTTCCCTCTTTATTGACCTCCTTGTCTTTTTTTTTGGCTACTCCCCCCTCCCCCCCCAAATGTTGTGGTCTAAGAAGGATGGTTGTATATTTTTCCTATACATTTTATAGGTTTCTCGTTATTTCTTTTCTGATTTTCTGTATCAAGTGGTTTAACGTCTACTGTTATTTTAAAAACTTGAAAATAATAATAAAAAAAAAAGTTTGATAGTTCTGGGGAAAAATTGAGCCATAAGGAAGAAGAGAGTAGAAAGAGTTAAATCAAGTGATGCAATATTGTGGTCCGGTAGACATATGGGAGGAGATTCTATATATGGCACCTAAAAAAATTGGTGCCGAAATCAGTGCCAACTAAACGTATTCTATAATTGGCACCTAGGCACCGATCACAACGCAACAATGAATGAGAGAAAAACATGTGATTTATACTAAATTGAACCCGCCGATTCCAAATATGAACTCCAAATTTGCCTGACACGTCTAGATTTTAAGTTATACATGCAAAGCCTATTCACTTATAATATTAATGCTTGGGATGCATTTGTGCTAGTAGTGCAGAACTTCCTTGGGAACAGACGAGCTGAAAACTATGCTGAACTAGTAGACAACATGCTTAAAGGATATGAACAACTTGGCTGCCGAATGTCATTGAAAATGCATTTCTTACATTCCCATCTTGACTTTTTCCCACCCAATTTGGGACACGTAAGTGACGAACATGGAGAGAGGTTCCATAAAGACATTTCTACAATGGAGAACAGATGTCAAGGCCGCTGGAATCCCAACATGATGGGGGGACTACTGCTGGTTTTTGCAACGGGAAAATATGACCGGTCACAAACGCAAAAGTCAGACGCACGCACAGAAACTTGATCAGATCATTCAGCAAGCAATGCTGTGTGGCCGAGGAGAGGACTTCGGCTGGCAGGAGTTGGGGTTGGCGGCAGGAAGGGGGGGTCGAGAGGGTTGCAGCGGCAGCAGGGGGGTGAAAGTTGGCGGCGGCGGCGGCAGGCGGGGGGTGGCGGCGGCACCGGGGGGGTCTAAAATGTGCCCCCTCACCTTGGGCTCTAGACCCCCCTCCCGTCGAAGTCTGGCTACGCCCCTGGTTAAGCCAATTAAGTTATACGCAGTGTTATAGAATTCACGCCAGTTTTGGCACCTAAATCTAAGCGTACTATATATATATATATATATACATATATATATATATATATAGAATCTGGGGGATGGCAAAGAGTATCCATGTTACCCTGCAAAGAATGACTCCAGAATAGATTTTTTTTCTTTCTAGGAAAACATTCCCAGGAGCCACTGGGGAGAAGAAGGGAGATAAGCATTTACCCAATGGTAGTTTCTGATCATGCATTAATCTCAGTAGTGGTGAAGTTGAGATGTTTAGAGGGATTGAAAGCAAATAGATGCCATGTTAATGGTATCCAATCCAATCCAACCCACATATGTCCAATTAGAATCAAAACGGGTTATACTAATGCAATGTAGAAGCTACATATTTCAAAAAATATTTATCAAGCAAGAATGTTTTCAGCGCTTTTCTAAATTCCAAATATGTATCTATACTCTGTATTCGAACTGGGATAGAATTCCGTAATTTAATAGTAAGGTAGCTAAAAGAATTATCATGAAAATGCTTACAGTGGATCTTATTAACAGCAGGGTAACCTAAATTTAACAGATAATTGGACCGGTTAGACAAGCAAATTGGCAGATAGGTTATCAGAGATACATGATCCAAAGGACAGTAACCATAAAAATGTTTAAATGTCACAGGCCGCCTTAAAGATCAAGGGGTAGTGTGCTCTCCAAAAAAAGAGCAGGACTTGAATCTGGACCTAAATGATACAGAGGGGATGCAATGAAATGAATTGACTATACGCCGTATTTGGTCTTGAGGAAGCCAACCAGATGATCAATGTGGAATAATGTATTAGATGAGTATATCTGGGGATAATCAGGTTAATACCATGTTTTTCTTTTTTTTGTTTACTGTTTAATTGATCTCTTTGTCTTATTTCACTCTCCCTATTTTTCTTCACTTTGTGGTCTAAGAAAGAGAAAGATTGTATATAATCCATATATCTAGTTGGGATTGTTTTCTTCTTATATTGTATTAACTAGCCGTTAAGCCCGTAACAACGGGCTAGTTTCTTGTTTTCCTATGGCCTCCCCCCGCCCACCAACCCTGCTCTCTCCCCTGCCCTCCCCCCAGCGTCTGCTTCCCTCAGTTCCGCCCCCTCCTTCCCTCCCTGCTCCCTTCTCCTCCGATTTCCACGCCCATGTCCAAGCCCTCCTCCCTATTGGGCTGTACTGCTGGTGGAGGCGGGGCTTGGACTTCTACACTCTCAGCGTTCCGACTCTACTGCGCATTTGCAGGTGAGTCGCTTGCCATTTATATGTTTGATGTGCAATCATCTCTGTATTACTGTTTGCAAGTGACACCTTGTAAAATGAAAAAATTATAAATAAATGATTTAAATTAAATGAAACAGAGGGGATGAAACAGGGAAAGCAAGAAAAGCTTATATGAGAAGGGTCTTGATTAAGATAGCACCTCAGGTGGAAAAAAAAAAGTATAGTATAGTGAGCCTGAGATATTGCAGAAATTCCATAAGACATCTGGATGCCAAAAGGTGAGACAGAAATTACCTCAGAAAAGAAATAGGAATGATGCCTTGGAAACTGACAAGGCTCACCAAGAGGGATTTTTTGGAACAGGAAATAGTATGGGGAAACTGCCAGGATCAGGAACATTGAGGTGGTGGTAAGGACTCCTGTGATAACCCAGCAGTAACCAGGCAGTGCACGGCACTGCCCGATTACCGCCGCGTACACACCAGTGCTACAAAAATAGCGCCAGATATGAAGCATGGCGGTACTTCCCTTCTAGTGAGCGGTAAGCCCTCGTTGGACTTACCACCGCTTTGTAAATGGGGCCCTTATGTTTTTCAGCAGACGTATAACTCTCTCTGGATTTTTCTGTGGCTTGCAGCAGTTCGGCACCATACTTTCTAGAATCTATACCTTTCCTGGTCTTTAGCCTCCCCTTCAAAATATTTCTATATGCAGATGATATATTATTGTTCCTAATAAACCCCTTAACATCAGCACCTGCCCTGTTGAATGAACTGAGCACTTTCTCGGGATTTTCAAGTTACGATGTGAACAATGAAAAAGTGGAGGCTATTCTGATCTATATGATGTAGAAGGCCATCTCCTTAGCTTTCCCTTTCTGTTGACAGAGGGTGGTACAGATCATGAGACTGGTGGAAGGCTTGTTCATGCTCAATTATATCTCCTAGGTCACTAAATTCAAAGTAAGTTAGGGCAATGGGAATCGCTGACCTCAACCTGGCTGGGGAGAATCACGGCTACTGCTATGAATATAATGCCCACATTTTTAAATTTCTTTTCCCAGTTGCCTATTTGTATCTCAAGAGGCTGGTTTAAGAAATGGGATAATATGACATTATTTATTGATTTATTTATTTTTATTTATTGCATTTGTATCCCACATTTTTCCACCTCTTTGCAGGCTCAATGTGGCTTACAATACATCATGAGTGGTGGTAATATATATTAGAAAGTAGACATATAGTGTTATAGAAGGATCTTGGGCAACATGATAATGAAAAAACATACTAGTAGTATAACAAGAAGGATTTTGGGCAACATGATAGTGATAAAACGTGATAATAGTATAGCAAGCCGATATTGTAAGACAGTTCTGTATGTACGTGGAGGAGCTGTGTATATTCACGTTTGTTGATCTTTGTGGTAAGCCTTGTTAAAGAGATGGGTCTCCAGTAGTTTGCGGAAGTTCGTTAGTTCGTAGATCGTTTTTAAGTTGCGCGGCAGTGCGATCCAAAATTGTGTGCTCAAGGAGGTAAAGTTTGTCGCGTGCATTAATTTGTATTTTAGACCTTTGCAGTTGGGGAAGTGTAGATCAAGGAATGTGCGGGATGATCTTCTGGCATTCCTGGGTGGTAGGTCTATCAGGTCTGACATGTAGGCTGGTGCATCTCCGTGAATGATTTTGTGAACTAGGGAGCAAATTTTGAACGTGATGCGTTCTTTAAGTGGGAGCCAGTGTAATTTTTCTCGTAGGGGCTTAGCACTTTCATATTTTGGTTTGCCGAATATAAGTCTAGCTGCTGTGATCTGGGGTGTCTGAAGTTTTTTGATTATCTGCTCTTTATGTTTTGTATGGGGGGGGGAGGGGAGTACTCCACAATATTAGACGAAAGCAGCAAAGTAAAGATAATGGAGGTGTGGGGATCACCCTTATCTGGAGACCTAGTACAGAGCAGCCATGTTGAAGGATTTGAATGTGGTGTATAGTAGACTGAGGAAGGCCCACTGGGTCAGGATTGAAAACTGGCTGCTTCAACCCTACTCAATTTTTGATTTAGGGGGAGTAAAAGAGAGGGAAGAAAGTTGGGGAATCACCCCTTCATTCTTGCCCTAGTTTCTTTGTGCAAGCTTATGAGGAAGAGGGCTTTAGGGGTAAACTGTTTCTACATAGTCTCTTGAAGGACATTCTCCTGGTCTCATCCTCCTACCATAAGAAGTTATGCAAAAGCCTCATTAAGTTGAGATGACTTTGCTCAGGGGACTCCAATGTCCATAAAGCAGGTATTTATTATTTGTTGTATTTATATCCTACATTTTCCCACCTCTTTTTTTTTTTTTTTATTTGTACCCTGCGCTTTCCCACTCATGGCAGGCTCAATGCGGCTTAGGTACTTATTTGTACCTGGGGCAATGGAGGGTTAAGTGACTTGCCCAGAGTCACAAGGAGCTGCCTGTGTCTGCAGTGGGAATCGAATCCAGTTCCCCAGGACCAAAGTCCACCACTCTAACCACTAGGCCACTCCTCCACTCCAGGCTCAAGGTGGCTTACAATATTCCATTATGGCATTCGCCATTCCAGAGTAAAAGATACAATTGGTGATACATGGAGTACACGGATGACAATATAGAATTAAGCAGACTGATAAAGCAAGAAAATATTCAGAGTAAAGTTGCAGTGGTGTTGTGTTATAATTAAATTATTACTCGTTGTGGTATGCCTTGTTGAATAGATAGGTCTTCAAAGATTTCCGGAAATTGATTAGCTCATAATTTGTTTTTTAAGGTAAGTGAGGTCTGTTTTGAATTGGGGGGCTGATTTTATGAGGTTATTAGGGCATATGTCTAGTTTGCAGTGAGACTTGGCGTATCTGTTAAGCGTTTGGGAAATGCTAGAAGCATTCATAGATCATAGAATCCCTTTTTATCAGTACTTTCAACTGAGACACCTCCTGACATGAGCTGATGCTAGGAGCAATCTATTCCAGTAACTGTTCAGAGCTCAGACTATATTAAGAAAAAGGCTGGAATATATAGTACCCTCCACAAAATATTCATTCGGGTATCATCCCAACAAGCAGCTAAATGAGTGGTTAAATCCCCCTTTAAATGAAGAGAAGAATGCATGTATTTTCTCATTAGTGCCTCTTTGCCTTGAACTATAGGCAGTTTCAATATAAAGTTATTATTAGTAGGATGTATTTGACCCTTAGCCAGTTAGCTAAAATGGAGGACAAAGGGGGGATAGGTGTTGGAGAGAATGGGGGAAGAGGGGTCCATTCATGCATATGTTATGGGACTCTATAAAGGTGGAGAACTTTTGGAATCAAGTCGCCAACAAAATATGTCAGTGGTCGACGTCAGTCTTCCATTGGACTCCGAAATGTTTCTGCTGGTTGTTCCACCTAGTCCACAAACAGATAAATTTAAGCCACAATTGGTGATACTTCTGTTAGCAGCTAAGATAATGATCATCAGAAACTGGAAGTCAACTGGGCACCTAGATATAGCGGAGTAGAATAGGATATAGGGGGAAGTGAAGAAGTACTGATAACCTGGGCTTTATGAGAGTCTCTTCAATGTTTCCAAGATATTTTGGCCCCTTTGATTGTGCTGCCACCCCTACTGATTAAATATGATTGTGTTGATGAGCAACTCTGGAAATGTATTTATTAGGATTTATTAACCGCCTTTATGAAGAAAAATGGACACCCCCGGTCACTCCCCACAGGAGGGGGAGCACAAATTAGGTTCTGTTGGGGGGGGGGGGGGTTGGCTAATAGAGTTTAGATCACATTGCTATTCAAGTGGTATTTTGAGAGTGCTAAAAAGATATTTTTAGAGCGAGGGTAGATGACCTATATATGGGAGAGAACCTGAGGTTGGGCAGACTTCTATGGGGCTTGAACATTGTGTCAAGGCCTGGGTTCAAGAGCTCTACATGTCGTATGTGTCAGAGGTTCTAGGTGAGTTCCCACCTGGTTAATTCCCACTTGACGGTTCCCACCTACCAATTACCCTCTGGATAATTGCCATCTAGGTCAATTTTCCCCTAACCAATTCCCACCCCTCCAGCAAGGACAATTCCCCTCCATAACATTTATATTGTCAAATATACTTCTACAAAGTGTAAATCTTAGGGAAAAGATTGTTACCTATTTAAATATTGCAAACGTATATCCAATTATCAATACTCAATTATAAATAAAAATCAAGCTACAAACTAGCTCTTAGTCTAAGAATTTAACATATATACTAAAAAGCCAAGATTATGAGCTATAGTTCAGCAACTTTAATGTTAAAAAAAAAAAGAAAAGATAGGAGAAAATAAAAGTAAAAAAACAAACAAACCTGTGACCTTCTCAACAGTGAACCTATAGGAGTACCTAAGAAATACAGAAATTATGATAATTAAAAGAGCCATGAGAGAAAAAAAATAATTGAGCCATAAAAAATGTAAGCAGTATTGTGGATTTATCTATAATATTGAGTGGGAATCTACCAGGGGGAGAATTCTGCAGGTAGGAATTGACATCTCAAGGTCAGGGCCGCTGAGAGACTGGGCTGGGCCCGGGGCAAGGTCGCCGCCGCCGCTTCCCCCTCCACCACCCCCGAGGTCACCGCCGCTCCCCCCCTCCGTCCACCACCGGGCCAGGCCCCCTGCATTGAAATCGCAGTCTCACCTCCGTGAAAGCAGCGCTGCAGGCAGCAGAATGCCTCCCTTCGGCCCTCCTTCCCTCCCTGTGTCCCGCCCTCGTCTGACGTAACTTCCGTGAGGGCGGGACACAAGGAGGGAAGGAGGGCCGAAGGGAGGCGATCTGCTGCCTGCAGCGCTGCTTTCACGGAGGTGAGACTGTGATTTCAATGCAGGGGTAGACGGTCGACGACGGAGGGCGGGTGGGACTGTGGTGCCGGGCCCAGGGAATTTTGTCCCCCCTGCCCCCCCCTCTCGGCGGCTATGCTCAAGGTGGGAAATGGTCAGGGAAGGGGCCAACATTAGGTAGGACAAACAGGGCAGCTGTCCTGGGCCCGACAGCTTCAGGGGGCCCCATGGACCAGGCATCTCTTCCCCTTCTCCCTACCACAGTCAATCTCCTCCTCCCTTTCTGATCTTCTTTAAAAATGTATTTCCCTCCTCAGAGGGGCCCTGGCATGGCAGCCATTCTCACGAGCTGCTGAGGCTGCCCCGAAGGTTTCCCTCTTTGCCGCAATCCGCCCCCCTCTGATGCAAATTCCTGTTTCTGCCTGGGCAGGCGGATCGCAACAGAAGAGGAAAGCTTTGGGACAATCGGATGCAGCTTCTGAGGATGGCTGCCATGCTCAGGCCCCTCTGAGAAGAGAAATAAAAATTTTAAACAAAGACCACAAGGTGAGGGGAAGGGAGGGAGACGGACTGTGGTGGGGAGAAGGGGGAGAGATGCCCGGACCATGTAGTAGCAATGCAAGTGGGGAATTGGGGAGAAGAGGGATCAGGGGCCCCTCCTTAATTTCTGCCCTGGGCCCCACCATGTCTAAAACTGGCCCTGGGTCACAGGGGATTTGACCTAGATGGCAATTATTGAGGGGGCAATTTATTTGGATTTTGCTCACACCTTTTCTGTAATAGCTCAAGGTGAGTTACATTCAAGTACAGTGAGTATTTCTCTGTCCCTGGAGGGATCACAATCTAATTTTGTACCTGAAGCAATGGAGGATTAATCAACTTGCCCAAGATCACAAGGAGCAGCAGTGGGATTTGAACCGGCCACCTCTGGATGGGAAGTCTGGTGCTCTAACTACATTTTGATACAACCTTACACCGATAATGTTGCAGTATTTGGGCGGGTGTACCCAAGCCTGATTTGAGATAAGGTCTGCAGCTGAAACAGCTGCGTCTCAATTTGAACCCCCTTCCTGGGCGGCAGGTTGTTTGTGTGTGTGTGTGGGGGGGGGGGGGGGGTTACTCACTGGATACCATTTCGGAAAGAGGGAAAGATATTATTAATAAATAAGATTCTCCCAGAAATTGTAAAAATGTGAAGACTAAGAGGGGTTACCAACATGGGCTACTGTTAAATTGGGTTATTCTACTACATAAGAACATAAGTGTTGCCATACTGGGACAGACTGAAGGTTCATCTAGCCCAGTATCCTGTTTCCAACAGTGGCCAATCCAGGTCACAAATAGTAGCAAGATTCCATGCTACCAATCCCAGAGCTAGCAATGGCTTCTCCCAAGTCTATCTCAATAGCAGACCATGGACTTTTCCTCCAGGAACTTGTCCAAACCTTTTTTTAAACCCAAATATGCTAGCTGCTGCAACCACATCCTCTGGCAATGAGTTCCAGAGCTTAACTATTCGTTGACTGAAACAAATAGTTCCTCCTATTCATTTTAAAGTGATTACCATGTAACTTCAGTGAGTGCCCCCTAGTCTTTGTACTTTTTACATAAGTATTGCCTTACTGGGGCAGATTGAAGGTCCATCAAGTCCAGCATCCTGTTTCCAACAGTGGCCAATCCAGGTTACAAGTACCTGGCAAGATCCCAAAATGGTACAATATGTTTTATGCTATTTATCCTAGAAATAATCGAATCGTACGGCAAGATTCTACTACAACTTAATCCAATATGCAATACAACAATTAGTAGAAATTATGATGTGTATATGTACTTGCGACTTGTTGCTGTGTTTAATTCTTTTTCTTAGGGAAAGTCTCATACAGTCGTAGGGGTCTTTTCTACGCTTCGCCAATTGTGGCGTACCCCAATTTTACGACAAATATAATCACAGACGATCCCTTCCTCCACCCTCTTTTTTTTCTTACAAATTTTCTGTTTTATGACTTTTTCCCCCCTATTTTCTTCTTGTCTTATTGTTTGTGTTTACATAAGGAGGACATTATGACAGGCAGGGGCCTAGCCAGATGGTCAATTTTGGGTGGGCCTGAAATCTCCCCCCCCCCCCCCCCACCCAGTCCCCCTCTGGTTTGCTCCACTCTCCACCCCTCCCTGCCCTAAAACCCCAAATATTAAATCCTTGTGCTGACAGAGATCCCCAAACCCTGCCAGCTGAAGATTTCCTCATCCTCCTTGAGCAGCCAGCACTCTTCCAAACGGCAGCCGGCAGCACTTGCTCAGGCCGTGCATGCTCAGTGCTTTTGCATGTGCAAAAACTGAGCATGTGCAGAAGGGCTGGTCTCAGCGTCAGCTCAAAGTAAGTACTACTGGCTGACATTTGGAAGAGCTCTGGCTGCCCAAGGAGAGAAAATCTTCAGCTGGCAAAGTTTGGAGATTCCCACCAGCCACAGCAAGTGTGTAACAATTTTGGGTAGGCCTGAATCCAAAGTGGGTGGGCCCCGGCCCACCCAGGCCCACCTGTGGCTGCGCCATTGATCACAGGTTCAATGTGTACGCACTATGTACTATACACCCTAGAAATAAGCAGCGGATTTTCCCCAAGTCCATCTTAATAATGACTTAAGAACTTTTTTTTAGGAAGTTATCCAAACCACAAGGGTCTCATCACATAAAATGGGGCCTGTGGTAAAGTAACCTGACTTAACAGTAGCCCATGTTCATAACTCCCCCCCCCCCCCCCCCAAAAAAAAAGAAAAACAAATCTGTGAAATAGTATTAATATTTGATTAACTACTGAAAAAAGGTTTTAATAATGATGCAGCGGCATACCAAGGGCGCCCGGGGCGGTGGGGGCGGTCCAACCTGGGTGCACGTTACTGGGGGGGAGGCCGCGCGCCTGTCGGCTCCGCTGGTTCCCTGCTCCCTTTGCCCCGGAACAGGTTACTTCCTGTTCCGGGGCAGAGGGAGCAGGGAGCCAGCAGAGCCGAAAGCCGCGCGGCTGCTCCCCGCAGGTAAAGATGCACCCAGGGGTGTTGATGCGGTGGGGGGGGGGGGGGGAGTGTCATTTCGCCAGGGGGGGTCATGCTGCACCCCCAGGGGGGTGCGCATCGGCGATCCACCCCGGGTGGCAGCCGACCTAGGATTGTCACTGTAAAGTTGTAAAGTTTAAAAAGATAAAGAGCTGCAAAAATTTAAGATTTAAGCTTAGTCCTGGATTTCCGACAACCCCATCCTGATGGACTATGGAACCTGCAGTACACATTTCAATGGATACAATCACACACTACAGATAATTTCAGCTTTGAGATGTAAGTTCAAAATCAGGAGTGGTCATAAAGCCTTACTCCTGGAACTGGGTAGTTCTGTCATAGGAAGCAAGAGAGTCCAGAAAGAGAACTCAATGACATTTTAGGTTAAGAGAAAAATGTGGACCTGGACTGATTCCCAGGATTGACACCCCACCCCAACTTTTTTTTTTTTCTACAATCAACCAGGCTCAAGTCACAGCCAGAGCTGTCTGAGGGGAAATTATAGCTGATCCCTAGCCAGCTGCCAAGTGGGCAGGCATTTGGTATAAATGGCAGGGAGAAGCCGGTGTAGGATGTCTCCAGCTCCCTGCTCCAGACCTGCCAGAGGACCTCCAGTCGGCACAGACTAAGATCAGGTAAAGTGAAACACCCTAAGCCCTATGTGAACTGAAACTGCAATTTCAGTTAATTCAGGGATCAAAGTGCTGAAATAATTCTCAAATTTCTTTATTGGGCTTTGGTATTTTCGTATTAGCAGTAAACTCTCTCAACACTGGGGGACTGAGATAGTAGTACAACAAGGACAGCTGGTATTTAAAACCAGATACATTATCATTTCCTTTCCAACTCTGATCTGTATTTTAATTCTTTTATTTTCCACTTAATATTTCCTTATTGCAAAATTGCAACAGCTTAGAAATTGTCACCTTAACATGCTTGCAACATGTCATAACAAAACTGTTATCATGTCATTTGCCCTGGGTGTTTTTATATTTTTTCATCATTTTAATTCCTTTCCTTTCCTCCCTGCCCCCCCCCCCCCCCCCACACCCCAGCTTTTTTTCTTACTTCTCTCTGGGGTCCTTTTACTAAGCTGCGGTAAAAAGGGTCCTGCACAAGCATCAACACATGGTTTTGGCCACACAGTAAGTGAAACACTAGCCACACGGCCATTTCAGGAGGGAGCACTTACCGCCACCCATTGAGGTGACAGTAAGGGCTCCAGCGCTAACCCAGCGGTAACTCACCAGGTAAACACCAGCGCTACTAAAATAGAAACTTTTTTGGGAGCGCCGGAAATGGTGTGCGCTGGGGGGGGGTGGGAACTATCGCCGGGGTCCTGACATCCTGCGTGCACGTCCTGTAGGTAGCCCCCGTGCAGCACGTCAGGGGTCAGGATTGACAGGAACAGATCAGCGAAGGCGCCGGAGACTGGCGCTGAAGAAGACTTCAGCTGATGGGGGTTGGAGACCCCCACCAGCAAAGGTACCTGGCGGCGGCGATGAGGGAGGGGCGGTGGGGGAGGGGGGGTCGAAAGTGGCGGGGGGTGGCGGTGTCATGGGGGGTCGAAAGTAGCGGGGGGGTCGACGGCTGGGAGAGGCGGGCTAAACTGTGCCCCCCCCCCATGCAGGACTTGCAAGCAGGACGTCAGGACTGACAGAAACAGATCAGCGAAGGCGCCGGTGACCGGCGCTGAAGAAGACTTTGGCTGGCGGAGTTTGGAGACCGCCGCCAGCAAAGGTACCTGGCGGCGGCAATGGGGGAGGGTCGGCGGCGGGAAGAGGGGGTTGAAAGTGGCGGGGGTTTGGCGGCAGCAGGGGGGTCGAAAGTGGCGGGGGGTCGGCACCTGGGGGAGGTGGGCTAAACTGTGCCCCCCACCTCAAGCTCTGGACCCCCCTCCCACCAAGGTCTGCCTATGCCCCTGGGCTTTATTTAGTTCTGGATTGGCACGTGACAAGTCTGTTGCCATATGCCAACCCTTTAGTAAAAGGTCCTTCTATATATGTTGTCTATCTGACATATTTCAAGCTGCCACACCCTCAGTGAATCCCCCGATTAAACTATTCAAATCTGCCATATCTATCATTTCAGAAAAAAAGGGGGGGGGGGGAATGACGCACCAAAATAATGCAATAAATCTTGCTCCACCAGAACAAAGAACACTATGACATATCACTCAAAAAGAGGAAAAAGGACCTGGAGGCATCAGATGTCCGTCCGTGGCAAGGATATCTGGTCTCCTATAGAGCAAAGCTATTCCAAACCCCTGAGCCTACTGCATATAATCAATCATTTCCCTCCAGTGACCAAAACCTCTAAATTATTCATTAATTCTTTATTTAAATCTTTTATTATAAATATATTTCACATTGAAATAATTGTTTTTGAACCAAAAAAATAATATACATAGGTAACTTCTAGAATTACTTCATATGAGGCATTAAGCAAAAAAAAAAAAAAACCTCACTGAAGTCCCAAACAACAACTACTCATAAACGAAAATAGGGGAAATGAGCGAGTGCTTATGCTGCGTTAGCAGGGCTCAGCGCTGGCTAACGAGTTCTTGCACCTGACGCTCATATGGAATACAGCGCTTCGATCAAAAGACCTGCTCCTGGGGATTTTGAACTGTTGCTGAATAAGGATTTAAACCGTGGTGAACGACAGCTGTGAGTTTCTCCATCAAGAATACCTCCCCTCTCCCATGTCTGTTCTGCATTTTAATTCTTGGGGGATTAACTTAGGGCTCCTTTTACTAAACTTCAGTAAGCACCAGTGACGATCCTTGGTCGGCTGCCACCTGGGGCGGATCGCCGCTGCACACCCTCCCCCACCGGGTGCAGTGGCATCCGCCGTCCCCGAGTGCAGCACAGCAACCCCCCGGCGCATCACCCAAGCCACCCCCTCCGGGTGCATTCTTGCCTGCTGGGAGCAGCCGTGCAGCTGTCGGTTCCACTGGGTCCCTGCTCCCTCTGCCCCGGAACAGGAAGTAACCTGTTCTGGAGCAGAGGGAGCAGGGAACCAGCGGAGCCGACAGCCGTGTGGCTGCTTTCTGCACCCCTCCAGCGGCGTGCACCCGGGGCGGACCACCCCCACCGCCCCGCCCTCAGTACGCCACTGGTAAGCACTAGCGTGTGCATACTGCACAGGCGTCCCACGGTAAATTCTAAAATGTGTGCACACAACCACCATTCTAAAAAAATGTTCAGATTGTTTCAGCGCGTGTCCAATTTTGGCCTGAGACCTTACCACCGCCCACTGATCTAGCGGTAAGGGCTCATGCGCTACATGTGCAGTGACCGGTCAGCGCGCGCCAACTGCTGGTTAATGCCGGAAACGCCAGCCGTGGTAGGAAATTTTTAAAAAAACATAATTTGTCCAGGCATTATGGGCGTGTTCCAAATCCGAAATTACAGCCAGGAGGTGTGCTAGCCTGGCGGTAGTCTCGTTTTGGCGCATGCCGCACATGCGTAAAGCCTAGCGCGCCTTTGTAAAAGGGGCCCTTAGTGCATCTACATTGCCATGCATCAATTAGCACAGTATTAGCATTTACTACCGACAAAATAGGTGGCAGTAAGGGCTCAGGTACAACCTAGTACAGTCATTAGTAATAAGCCACTTAGACTACTGTAACGCTCTGTACGCAGGCTGCAAAGAACAGACCATTAAAAAACTCCAAACAGCCCAGAACACCACAGCCAGACTCATCTTTGGTAAACCTAAATATGAAAGTGTGAAGCCCCTAAGAGAGAAACTTCATTGGCTCCCGCTCAAGGAACAAATTGAGTTCAAGATCTGCACAACAGTACACAAAATCATTCACGCAGATGCCCCACTCTATATGCTAAACCTAGTGGACCTATCGCCCAGAAACGCCAAAAGATCGGCCCACAAATTCCTCAATCTGAATTTCCCCAGCTGTAAAGGAGTGAAATACAAACAGGCTTATGCCACAACCTTTGCGTACAAAAGTACACAGTTTTGGAATGTGTTACCCAAGACCCTGAAAACCATGAACAATCTAACCAGCTTCCGCACAACTTTGAAAACACACCTCTTCAACAAAGCTTACAAAAGTCAACCTCAATGATACAAATCATCCCTTAAACTACCCAAGCACACCAAAAACACCTCTCACCCAACCTACCTAACATCTAAATCCTCTTTCACTTCAGTCTGTGATCAACTGTACTTAAATCATGTATTGACTTTAACATAACCTTACTCTGTAAGCCACATTGAGCCTGCAAAAAGGTGGGATAATGTGGGGGTACAAATGCAATAAATAAATAAAAATAAATTAAATAAATTTTTTGATAATGACCCTGCACTAATGGTAGCATTAGCACATCCTATATAATAATTCTCACCTTCAACGTTCTATGCGTCTGCTGCCTGTGTCCATGACTTCTTCGGAATTGGTCTGCTAGGCTCCGTAGCACAGGCTGATGTCACCGTAGGCATTGTGGCCACACCCCTGGGGGGCGGCAGCAGCTAGGCCGCGGTGATCAGGAGCCACACCCGCCGCCGGCTCATCAGGCGCCCGTAGCGCAGCGGGAAGAACACTCTGAGGGAGGGAAGGAGGACCCTGAAACTCGGAGGGAGGGAGGGAGGGAGGGACTTTTTATAAACAAGGCAACCTTCAGCAAAATTGCACTTAAAGTTTCCATACAAAGCTTGAAGCTATTCGTGTTCTAACTGTCCCCTTAACACCATCCACTCAGGCAGAGCGCCATGTTAGAAGTCTAGCGTCATGAAAATTAAGTTTTGTGGGGTGTTCGGCACTTAGTCTCCTGAGGAAGCTTTAAAGTAAAGTGAAAGGGAGAGCCCTGTTGGGAATCATATTCAAAGCTAAGTGCTATGTTCAAGTACCCTTAAAAAAAAGCACTTTTTATATGATATTTTGAAACTGTGGTGATAATTCAGAAGATTATTGTTGGTATTGAAACTGAAGTGTGAAATAAAGTGTACAATAAGATGAAGATAAAACACATTTAACAAAAAAGAAGGCGGTTTTTTTAAGACCAATGAGAAAAATGGCTACTCCAAGCAATGGAGGAGTGGCCTAGTGGTTAGAGCACTGGTCTTGCAATCCAGAGGTGTCCAATTCAAATCCCGCTGGCGGCTGCTGCTCCCTGTGATCTAGGGCAAGTCACTTAACCCTCTATTGCCTCAGGTACAAACTTAGATTGTGAGCCCTCCTGGGACAGAGAAATATCCAGAGTACCTGAATATAACTTACCTTGAGCTACTACTGAAAAAGGTGTGAGCAAAATACAAATAAATAAAAATGGAGTCCAACTAATGTAAGCACTAAGAAATTCTGCTTCTTGCCACTATTAGGACATTTGGGACTCTGTTTACTAAGGTGCGCTATGTTTTTAGCATGTGCACAAAATTAGCACACGCTTACTGCGTAGGCACTAAGCGTGTGCTAATTTTGTGCACATGCTAAAAACATAGCGCACCTTAGTAAACACTAATGCACCTCTAGCGCGGCTTAGTAAACATGGCCCTCGAGGTCTTTTTCCTCCTTGCTATTACTTTTATGTTCATTTTCACTTCTATTTTTGTGAAAAGACATTCCTCTCTATATAAGGGAACAGTTAGAACACAAATAGCTTCAGTTTTGTATGGAAACATTAGCATACGGCCATTAAAAAATCGGACATTTTCTTGCTGCGGTAAAAACGGCCTTAGCATGTGAGAAAACTCGCGTAAGGGTCTGCTAAGGCTATGTTCTACTTCAGCTTTGTAAAAGGACCCCTTAGCATTTATACAGATCTTGAAAATCCATCCACCCCACTACTCATCATCAGAGCTCCCCCACTCCATGTAACGCATGAATATATCATGGACAGCTGATGTCACGCTGGCTGGTACAAATTCTCCTCTAGTTCTCTCTGCAGCTCCCTTCAAGGATCACCAAACTACTTGGTTGTCATGATGAGGACTGGGCCAGTCTTGGCTATTCTTCCAGTGCATCTCAGAGCTGCTTGTTTCTATTTTTATTAGATAATGGAGCTACTTATGGTCTGGTATGATGTAATTTTACAAATTTTTTTCTTCCACAGGTAAATCCTGTTTTACCTGTGGAAAAGAGCTTTAATAAAATTACCCCCTGAGTGTAGCCACATAATGGTACAAGCTGGGTGACCAGAAGGTTTATACTTTTATGTAGCCTGTGTGTAGGTATGTTTAGGAGAGGAGTTTCGGCAGAATATGAGTGGGCTGATAAAGTCTTATGTAGTTGTAAAATACACTTGTACTTATGGGCGTACAATCGCACCTATTATTTCCAAGTAGTGTAAATGTGTACAGGTATTTTGTAAAGACATACAAGCACCTACTTTTTGACTTTCTACCTAGGTGACCTACAGTGGCGTAGCCAGGAATTTTCAACAAGGGATGCGTCTCTAGCCCGGCCCACAAAGCTCTTACAATTTCCTTGCTCCCCCCACTTCCCCCTACCTTAATATCGCCTCCAGTATTTGCCAGGCAGCGGCAGTGCTACTCATAGGCTACCTGCCGCCTGCACCGGGGCTTTCTCTCTGAACCGTCCCAACCTACAGAAAACAGGAAGTTGCGTCAGAAGGGATGGGACGATTCAGAGAGAAAGCCCTGGTGCAGGCCACAAGCAGCCTATGAGTGCCGCTGGTGCTGCCCCCAACAAAGACCGGAGGTGATTTTAATTCACGGAGGGAGCAGAAAGAGGGAGGGAACTGTGAAAGATTTGCAGGGCTGGGAAGGGAAAAATACCAAACTGTGTGTGGAGGGCAGGAGGGAGAAGGGAGAGAAATGCAGAGTGGCACCATTAATAGTAATCGACTGACAGGGGGTGCATACGCAACATACGCATCTTGAATGGCTACACCACTGGTGATATGTTAGAAAATTTATCCTCCAGGAGGACAGTTGTTAAAGCCATTGCTATGGGAATATAAAGAATCTGTCATGTCAACTGTAGTATTGAAGAGTGAAAAAGTAGAACTTGGGGGTGGGGGGAGGGATAATATTTATATTATTTTGTATTATTTATTTTATTTGCCCTTCATTGTATTTTCCCATTTAGTTTACATTACACTGTAACTTTTCTACGTAAAATTATCAATAGAAATCAAACAAAATAAAAAAAGGAAAAGAAAATAAGATGATACCTTTTTTATTGGACATAACTTAATACATTTCTTGATTAGCTTTCGAAGGTTGCCCTTCTTCGTCAGATCGGCAACCTTCGAAAGCTAATCAAGAAATGTATTAAGTTATGTCCAATAAAAAAGGTATCATCTTATTTTCTTGTCCATGTTTTATTTTGTTTGATTTCTATTGATAACCTTAAGATTTGGACTAACACGGCTACCACACTCCTCTAGTACGTAAAATTATAAATTGCTTTAAGTTTTTTAAGAGTAAGACATTTAAAAAAAAATGAAAATATAAATAAAAACATGGAAATGGGTTATTTGAAAATTGTCCACCCTGTGCACTGATAAAAAAAAAAATATGTGGATTAATCCACAGCACACATATATTGTGTTGTTCACAGGCCAAAGTTAGGTTAGGGGGAAATCATCCATATAGTTTTGGCTTGGGAAGAGAATCCTCAAAAAAGTAGGTGCTGTAGATCTTTGTGTCTACTTTGAGGGTGCAAAATGTACTAGTAAAATAGTCACAGGCCTGCAACATTGTGGACAATGTGAAAGTTGATTCAGTGTGGTCATCCCGGATTACTGAGGTTGAAATATAGACAGAATCTGACCATAGATAAGAACGGAGCCGGTGGTGGGAGGCAGGGCTGGTGGTGGGAGGCGGGGCTGGTGGTGGGAGGCGGGGCTGGTGGTTGGGAGGCGGGGATAGTGCTGGGCAGACTTACACAGTCTGTGCCCTGAAAAGGACAGATACAAATCAAGGTAAGGTATACACAAAAAGTAGCACATGTGAGTTTATCTTGTTGGGCAGACTAGATGGACTGTGCAGGTCTTTTTCTGCCGTCATCTACTATGTTACTATGTTACATAGATAAGAACAGTAAGGCCCACCTAGTCTGCCCAATTTGTGTCCTGGTGCAATTTCACAGACCACATTACATCTCAGTTTTCCCCTCACTTTTTTGCAACTATGCATCTTCTTTGCTTATCTTAGGTTTTCTTGAATTCTGTTACTCTTTTTGCTGCCACTGTCTCCCCTCCGAGGTCATTCCATGTATCCATCACTCTTTCCATGAAGAAATTATGTTCTAGTGTTAGTCCTCAAGTTCCTCATCCATTTTGCAGCCTCATACTGTGACCTCTTGCTCAAGAGCATCCTTTCCTTTGAGAAAGCTCTGATTTTTGTGCCTGATTCATAACTTTGGGGTAATTGTCACTGGTGTGATAGCACATCACATATTAGTTCAGAGTTTTTGAGTGGAGTCATAGGCACAGCAGCTGCTTCTCCTCGTAGCGTTCTGCTGATAATCTGTGCTCTTTCAGGAAGTATTTTTTCATGGAGAGAGTTGGTGGATGCTTGGAATGCCCTCCCATGGGAGGTGGTGGAGATGAAAACGGTAACGGAATTAAAAAATGCGTGGGATAAACATAAAGGAATCCTGTTCAGAAGGAATGGATCCTCAGAAGCTTAGCAGAGATTGGGTGGCGGCGGGGCTAGTGGTTGGGAGGCGGGGCTAGAGCTGGGCAGACTTCTATGGTCTGTGCCCTGAAAATGGCAGATACAAATCAAGGTCAGGTATACATATAAAGTAGCACATATGAGTTTATCTTGTTGGGCAGACTGGATGGACCATACAGGTCTTTTTTCTGCTGTCATCTACTATGTTACTATGTTACTTTCTCCCTGCAGGCACTATGTCTATCCATCGCATCCATGCCCGGGAGATCCTGGACTCCCGTGGTAACCCCACAGTTGAGGTGGATCTCTATACTGGCAAAGGTGAGTACCAGAAGTGTGTCTGGATAGCCATAATCTAATGGTTCTCAACCCAGTCCTTGAGACACACCTAACCAGTCAGTTTTTCAGGATACCCTCAATGAATATGCAAGCGATAGCTTTGCATACAATGGAGGTAGGGGGTGTAAATCTATCTCATGCATATTCATTATGGGTATCATAGGAGCCGACTTTTTTAAATGATTGGGGGTGCTGAATTTTATTTTTACAGGTGGTGCATTCCCCCCCCCTCCGAGTTCCAGGGCCCCCCCCTCCCCTTCATCTCTCCATCCATCCAAATTTTAAAAGCCATCTTCTTACCTCGTCGGGGTGTTACGGCGGCAGCTGCACACAGTGAAAAGCGTGCAGGCTCGCGCTTCAGCCTTCCCTCATCTGTCCCTCAGCTCTGGTCCCGCCCTCATTTCCTGTTTCCGCAAGGGCGGGACCAGAACTGAGAGACAGACGAGGGAAGGCTGAAGCACGAGCCTGTAACACTTTTCACTGCGTGCAGCTGCCGCCGCCGTAACACCCCGACGAGGTAAGAAGATAGCTTTTAAAATTTGGACGGACGGAGGAATTGCGGGGCGGGGGGGCCCTGGAACTCGGAGGGAGGGAGGGACGGACAGACGGATGGACGGCCCTGGAACTCGGAGGAAGGGAGGAGGGGGGCCTGGAACTCGGAGGGGAGGGTGACCTTCCCCCGTCTTTGGGACCATTCCAATGCTGTTCCCCAAGTGATCACCAGGTGTCACTATGAACAACTTGGATTTCCCCTCTGGGAGATTGTAGGTGTCATATCTGTGAGGTGAAAGAGGCTATTAGAGCCGAAAGAACATCCTTCAAAAAATGGAAAAAGGGATCCGAATGAAGATAATAAGAAGCAACATAAGCACTGTCAAGCTAGATGCAAAGCATTGATTAAAAAAAAAGGCATGCAGATTGTGAAAAATTGCAGAAAGACCTTAGGAAACTGGAAGACTGGGCATCCAAATGGCAGATGAAATTTAATGTAGACAATTGCAAAGTGATGCACATTGGGAAGAATAATCCGAATCATAGTTATCTAATGCTAGGGTCCACTTAAGGAGTCAGCACTCAAGAAAAATACCTAGGTGTCATTGTAGACAATATGCTGAAATCTTCTGCTCAGTGTGTGGTGGCGGCCAAATAAGCAAACAGGATGCTAGGGATTATTAGGAGAGGGATGCAAAACAAGACTAAAAATATTATAATGCTCAATGGTGCGACCTCACCTTGAGTATAGTGTTCTGGTCGCCATATCTCAAAAAAGATAAAGCAGAATTAGAAAAGGTTCAACCAAAATGATAGGAGGGGATAGAACTGTTCCCATATGAGAAAAAGCAAAAAAGGTTAGGGTTCCTCAGCTTGGAAAGGAGACGGCTGAGGGGAGATATGATTGAGGTCTACAAAATCCTGAGTGGTGTGGAGCGGGTGGAGGTTCCGCGTTAGGAGTTACGGATCAAGAAAGGGATCTGGGTGTCGTCGTCGATGATACGCTGAAACCTTCTGCTCAGTGTGCTGCTGCGGCTAGGAAAGCGAATAGAATGTTGGGTGTTATTAGGAAGGGTATGGAGTCCAGGTGTGCGGATGTTATAATGCCGTTGTATCGCTCCATGGTGCGACCGCACCTGGAGTATTGTGTTCAGTACTGGTCTCCGTATCTCAAAAAAGATATAGTAGAATTGGAAAAGGTACAGCGAAGGGCGACGAAAATGATAGTGGGGATGGGACAACTTTCCTATGAAGAGAGGCTGAGAAGGCTAGGGCTTTTCAGCTTGGAGAAGAGACGGCTGAGGGGAGATATGATAGAAGTGTATAAAATAATGAGTGGAATGGATCGGGTGGATGTGAAGCGACTGTTCACGCTATCCAAAAATACTAGGACTAGAGGGCATGAGTTGAAGCTACAGTGTGGTAAATTTAAAACGAATCGGAGAAAATTTTTCTTCACCCAACGTGTAATTAGACTCTGGAATTCGTTGCCGGAGAACGTGGTACGGGCGGTTAGCTTGACGGAGTTTAAAAAGGGGTTAGATAGATTCCTAAAGGACAAATCCATAGACTGCTATTAAATGGACTTGGAAAAATTCCGCATTTTTAGGTATAACTTGTCTGGAATGTTTTTACGTTTGGGGAGCGTGCCAGGTGCCCTTGACCTGGATTGGCCACTGTCGGTGACAGGATGCTGGGCTAGATGGACCTTTGGTCTTTCCCAGTATGGCACTACTTATGTACTTATGTACTTATGTACTAATTGATTTCTCACTCGTTCAAAAAGTACAAAGACCAGGGGACACTGAATGGAAATACTGGAAATACAAATAGGAGGAAATATTTGTTTCACTCAAAGAATAATTAAGCTCTGGAATTCATTGCTGGTTAGTGTATCTGGGTTTAAAAAAAGGTTTGGACAAGTTACTAGGGAGGAAAAGTCCATAGTCTGTTATTGAGATAGACATGGGAGAAGCCACTGCTTGCCCTGGGATTGGTAGCATTGAATGGTGCTACTACTTGGTACTTGTGACCTGGATTGACTGCTCCTGGAAGCAGGATACTGGGCCAGATGGGCCATTGGTCTGACCCAGTATGGCTATTCTTATGTTATTACATTCTCTCAGTTAGGACCAAATGCAGGTGATACTTATCCTTATGGATGACCTCTAGTTTTCCAACCCTATCCTGGAGACACACATAGCCCTCTGGACTTTCAGGATGTTCATAATAAATATGCTGTAGATAAATTTGTATATAGAGACATATTATGCAATCTTGTCTCATGTATATTTGCTCAGGTAATCCTGAAAACCCAACTGGCTATGTGACTCCATGACAGGGTTGGGAAGCATGCTCTAGTTGGTGGTCAGAGAAGAGAAATGAATTTATGGGGTGTCAGGGTTTGGAATTTTACAGCTGGGCACCATCATTGATTGTGAGATCTTTACTTCTAGGCCGATTTCGTGCAGCCGTTCCCAGCGGTGCCTCTACTGGCATCTATGAGGCTCTAGAACTTCGTGATGGAGACAAGTCCAGGTACTTGGGAAAAGGTAAGAGCCAAAGAGACTTCAGCATTTAATCAAGTGTGGCTGCTGGAGGAGGGGAAAGGATTAGTATCTGGGTCTCGCTGACTTGTCTACTCTCTTTCCTCTTACAGGCGTGTTGCATGCTGTTGAACACATCAACAAGACCATTGCACCTGCGCTGATTGAAAAGGTTTCCAGTATCTGATGTATTGTCAGCATGACCCTGCCCTGCCCATTTCATCTATGTCATACACTGTATCAAAGAGCCCCTCACCCTCCTTCAGCCAACTACACTGTCGTTAAGAAAAGCCATGCTGAGTCAGAGTAAGGTCTACCAAGCTCAGCATCCTGTCTCCAATAGTGGCCAGTCCAGGTCACAAGTACCTGTCAGATCTCAAAAAGTAGATCTTTCTCATAGCTCCTGGCCAGGGACGAACAATGGCTCTCCTAAGTCTACCTGGCTAATAATTTTTTTATGAACGTTTCCTCCAGGATCTTGTCCAATCCTCTTTTGAAACCTGCTATGTTGGTCACCTTGATAAATCCCCAGTCAACAGATTCTACAGCATAATTATGCACTGCATAAAAAAATTTCTAAAATTTGATTTTGATCTGCTGGTCATTGTTTCATGGAGTGTCCTCTTATTTTCGTGTTTGATGGGTTAAACAACTAACTCTTCCCTATTTATCCTTCCACACCACTCATCAAACATATAAATGGCAAGAGGCGTACTCACTCGCAAATGCGCAGTAGAGACCCTCTCTGTCCCGCCCCCGCGTCAATACGTGATGACGGAGGCGTGACAGAAAGGGAACCCGTGCACCTGCGAGTGAGGGAACCGCCGTCGCCACCACTCCCCCCCCAGGGTTGTCGCCGCCGCCACCCACCCTCCACCCGGGCCGGGTACCTGGCTTCACTATTCAAACCGCCGGAATGCAGCACACAGCTCATCTGAGCTGCCGTCGGCCTTCCTTACCTGCCTGTGTCCCGCCCTCGCCAACGTTACGTCACATGAGGGCGGAACACACGCAGAGAAGAAGGAAGGCCGACGGCAGCTCAGATGAGCTGTGTGCTGCGTTCCGGCGGTTTGAATAGTGAAGCCAGGTACCCGGCCCGGGTGGAGGGGTGGTGGAGGGGACTCTGGGGGGAGGGGCGGCGGCGACCTATCCAGGGGGGCCTTTCAACCCCCCCCTTCCTTTACTAGCCCGTTTTTACGGGCTCAACGGCTAGTAATTTTATAAACATCTAACATAATCTCTTCTCTTCACAAGGGAAGCGTTCTATCACCTTTATTATTTTGTTGCCCTTTTTTTGAACCTTTTCTAGTTGCGTTATCTCATGCACTAGGGACCTATACAGAAGGATAATGATACTCTCACTTCTGCTCTCCATCCCTTTTTGGGTAATCCCTAACATTCTATTCACTTTCTTAGCAGCCGTAGCATACTGGGCTGAAACTTTCAACAAATTATCCATAATAAGTCCAAGATCTTTTTCTTGGGTGGTCACTCCTAACTCAGAACCCAACGTTTTATACCTGTCGTTGGGATTGTTTTGAATGTAGTTGGGGCGAAGAACTGGTTTAGCACTGGAGAACTATCTTCAGCTATTGAGAGGGCTGGCTTGATGATCATTCCATGCCCTGATATCCTGGGTAGAGGGTGTTTTCAACAAAAAGAAGTCCTACTAGTGCCTTGCCCTGATCAGTGTGGTGCTAGTACTCTAGCACTGTGCCAGTGCATTCAAGCTAGACAGGCGTCTAAAGAGTAACGCCACAAGACTACGGAGAGACAGCTCTTTAGAAAAAAAATGTGTGCTGAGTTTGGGGAGTTCTGGGAATGACCATAAGCCTCTTCTTGTTAATCTCTCCAACTCTGGTTATTTTTTTTGTAGAAACTGAGTGTGGTAGAACAGGAGAAGATTGATAAAGTGATGCTCGATCTGGATGGAACCGAGAATAAATGTAAGTCCATAATAGCACAAGCCAAGGTACAGGAAGCAGTGATGTAGCTACGGGTACGCCTGCCCACCCGTTCCTGGCTCAGGCCCACCCATTGGTAGCACCCCACATCAAAATCTCTCCTCCTCTGTGGCATCCCGGCATCTGCTCACCCCTTGCTAAACCCCGTCCCTCCCCGGTGTACCTTATAGGCATCCCTAGTGCCTGCAGTGATGCATTATTGCTGCTTACGCTGGCCCCGCAGACTTCCATCGGTCGGGTCCTGCCAGACAGGAAACAGGAAATTACATCAGCGAGGGCGGGACCCGGCCAATGGAAGCCTGCAGAGCCGGCGCAGGCAGCAATAATGAATCACTACAGACGAAGGGCACGCCGGTAAGGTACACCAGGGAGGGATGTGGTTCAGCGACAGACAGGCAGATGCCAGAGAGGAAGAGCGATGTTGATGGCGTAGGTGAAAAAAAAAAAACTATATACTTGTTTGTATCTCTGGGGGGCGTGGCATGGAAGGGCCCATCTAAGTTCACTCTGGGCCCATTCAAAATCTGGGTCTGGCTATGCCACTGGCAGGAAGATAAAAGTCTTGCAGAGGGTTAGTCAGTGCTTCTCATCCCTCCCCTGGAGGCACACCTAGCTGGTGGAGTTTTTAGGATTACCACAGTAAAATGCATGAGATAGATTTGCATACAACGGGCCTCCAACCATATAGAAATTTATCGCATGCATAAAATCTGACTGGCAAGATGTGCCTCCAGGAGAGGACTGAGAAGCACTGGGCTAGATTTACCAAAAGGTTTTAGCAAACACCAATATGTATTAACGCATGCTATGCCATTGCAATGGAATCAATTTACTAATAATCAGCTATTGCTGATTTTGTGGAAGAGTGCTATGTCAAGTTTTTAATAAACATAATATGGTGGCACGTTTTAGTAAATAAAGCCCAGAGTCAGTGGCAGAGCAGAGGATTAGAACTGAAACCTAGGGAAGTATGTGACTCAACTGGGGCCACACACACAGAACTGATGTAAATTTCTTCCTCTCTGTCTCTCTCAATAGCTAAGTTTGGAGCCAATGCCATCCTGGGGGTGTCTCTGGCGGTCTGTAAAGCTGGTGCTGCTGAGAAGGGTGTGCCCCTATATCGCCACATCGCTGACCTTGCTGGCAACAAAGAACTTATCCTGCCTGTTCCCGTGAGTGCTTTATTGCGTTTCTGTGTTCCACTCCCCAACCCACTTCAACAGGAGACACTTGCTTTCCTTTTCATGAGCTAAAGAACTGTACTGCTCTTACTTCGGGCCCTGTTTACTAGGCCACGCTGTAGGTGCACTATCGTTTTTAGTGCGTGCTTGTGCTAGAGACATAGGAACATATGGACGTCTCTAGCATTAGCACACGCTAAAAATGCTAGCGTGCCTCAGTAAACAGGACCCTTAATTTTAATTTAATTCATGAATTATATTCCATTCTATGCCCACAAAAAAACTAGGTAGATTACAAAATAGAAGCCTATGAGTTCCTTATTGCATTCCTATACGAAAGAGCAAACTACTGTGTTCCCTTGCTCCCGTACTTCCCACAAATTCTACACCATTCCCTTACTCTATCAACCAACCTCTGTATTCCTTTTCCTCTCTTCACCTGCCCTCCCCCCCCCCAGGCTTTTAACGTGATCAATGGTGGCTCACATGCTGGAAACAAGTTAGCCATGCAGGAGTTCATGATCTTGCCTGTGGGGGCCAGTTCCTTCGCGGAGGCCATGCGGATTGGAGCCGAAGTCTATCACAACCTGAAGGGCGTCATCAAAACCAAGTATGGAAAGGATGCCACAAACGTTGGTGATGAGGGGGGATTTGCACCCAACATCCTGGAGAACAATGAAGGTGAGGTAGAGGACTTTGCTGTCCAGCTGTGTATTAGTTCAAATGCCTGCTCTTCTCATTTTCCCCAATACACAACCTACACAGTGGTGATCACTGTAATACTATATCTGACTCATATAAATAAAAGTCAATAAAATATAAGGAGATTTTTTTTTGTATTGGACCAAATTCTTCACTAGCTTTCAGGAGCTCACACTCTATTCTTCGGGATGCATGGATGGGCAGACTGGATAGATCCTATGGTCTTTATCTGCCTATAGGTCAGAGAAATTGTTCTGAATTGCTAGAACAGATTTCTAAACATCTAGAGGCACTGTTTACTAAGCCATGCTGTAGGTGCACTAACGTTTTAGTGCACGCTAAAAATTAGTGTACATTAATGCTAGAGACACCAATACTACAACATTACTTAACATTTCTAAAGCGCTACTAGGGTTACGCAGCGCTGTACAGTTTAACAAAGAAGGACAGTCCCTGCTCAAAGGAGTTTACAATCTAATGGACAAAATGTGCAGTCAATCAAATTGGGGCAGTCTAGATTTCCTGAATAGAGGTATAATGGTTAGGTGCCGAAGGCGAAATTGAAGAGGTGGGCTTTGAGCAAGGATTTGAAGATGGGCGGGGGGGGGGGGGGGGGGGCTGGCATATGGGCTCAGGGAGTTTATTCCAAGCATGGGGTGAGGCGAGGCAGAAAGGGCGGAGCCTGGAATTGGCGGTGGTGGAGAAGGGTGCAGAGAGGAGGGACCCATATATTCCTATGGGTGTCTCTAGCATTAGCACGCGATAACGCTAGAGACACCCATAGTAAATAGGGCCCTAGGAATGTAAGGCCTTTAGAAATTAAAATGACTAGACACTTCAAAACGGACACATAAGGATATAACATATACTTCGATTTTTTACTTAATGTATTACCAGTCATAATTTTTTGCCTATTTGCCGCTTTCTTATCAATCTGGTAATGCATCAACCCCCTCCCCTCCCCATCTCAGTTTCTCTTCTCTCACTATCATTGTAATATAATCTATGATTCACTTACAATGTATGTTCAGGCAGTGCCATCTTTTCTTTCTCTCAGATCTGCATCTGATCTGATGAAACAAGCATCAAATCCCAAAAGTTACTCAAGAAATGTATTAAGTTAGTCGATATCATCTCGTGTCATTCTTTTTGTTTAATGACCTTTATTTTTGCACATTCAAGTGCAGTAATGCAGTGACCACATTACTGTAGCTGTCTCAGCTACTTTTAAATCCGGTTTCTAATTCTGAAGTCCTGGAGAATGACCTTTACAGACAGACCTCCTTTCCTCGGCCAGTCCTCTCTCTTTTCCCCAAAGGCCACAGCTAGAATTAGCAGGGTAATATGATCGGGTGGCGGAGAGGGGGGGGATAGGACAAGCAGCACAGCACTTTCTCAAGAGCAATGTCATGGACAGAGGAGTCCCTCGGCCTATGCAATAAGAAGTGAGGCCTCTGGGGAACGTGGAGCGGGGAGATATACAAAGTTGACCTTGATGGAGGACAGAAATCAGTCTTGATCAGTTTGTGTCCTAGTACAATCTGCGATTTGAAGTCTTTTGCTTTCCTTTTTTAAATTAATGCATCAAATTTATTTTATTACATTTGTACCCCGCGCTTTCCCACTCATGGCAGGCTCAATGCGGCTTACATGGGGCAATGGGAGGGTTAAGTGACTTGCCCAGAGTCACAAGGAGCTTCCTGTGCCTGAAGTGGGAATCGAACTCAGTTCCTCAGTTCCCCAGAACCAAAGTCCACCACCCTAACCACTAGGCCACTCCAAATGGTTTTGCATATGCTTACACTCATGTAAACCACAACTGACATTAGCTTAGCTGTTACTCTGTTTGCAGTATTGTGTGTGGGTACAAGGGCGTGAAAAGTGCCAAATGTTATGCAGGGGAAGGGTGCCTTTACTGAGTCCAGCTTTTCAGCTATCTATTTTGAGTTCCTGTCTCATGTATCCATATGACTTCTGCGTGAGGCTGTGAAGCTCTGTTCTTCAGCTCTCTGTGCTGTATTTATGGGTAAATAATCATCACTGCAGAGTGCTAATGGCAATGTCTCTATCCCCCTACAGCATTAGAACTCTTGAAGTCTGCCATTGAGAAGGCTGGATACCCTGACAAGATTGTCATTGGCATGGACGTGGCTGCCTCTGAGTTCCACCGTCAGGGCAAATATGACCTGGACTTCAAGTCTCCAGATGATCCCAATCGCTACATCACTGGACAGAAGCTGGGGGAGCTATACAAGAGTTTCATCAACCACTACCCTGGTAAGTCAGGGCCACTGCAGGAACACACCTTCAGGTCTTCTTCCCCTCTTCAGTAGGGATCCTTCCATTGCAAGGACAACTCAGGTTTATATTGCTGACTTCAGGGAGATGGAGACAACATTCATGCCTACTACCCCCACCCTACTACTGCTACTTATCATTTCTATAGGAACTGTCTCTTCCATGTTCAGCGTAAAGTGCTGCGTGTGTCTAGTACTGTACGCTGAACATGTAAGAGACAGTTCCTGCTCGACAGAGTTCACAATCTAATCATGAAAGACAAACAGGACAAATAAGGGATAAGGGAATTACTTAAGGTGGGAATTATAAAACAGACATTTTTTTTTGTTATATTTGTACCCCACACTTTCCCACTCTTGGCAGGCTCAATGTGGCTTACATGGGGCAATGGAGGGTTAAGTGACTTGCCCAGAGTCACAAGAAGCTGCCTGTGCCTGAAGTGGGAATCGAACTCAGTTCCTCAGTTCCCCAGGACCAAAGTCCACCACCCTAACCACTAATTAGGAGTTAAAAGCAGCCTCAAAAAGGTGGGCTTTTAGCCTAGATTTGAAGACGGCCAGAGCTGGAGCTTGATGTACCGATTCAGAAAGTCTATTCAAGGCATATGGGGCAGCAAGACAAAAGGAACGGAGCCTGGAGTTCACAGTGGAGGAGAAGAGTACAGATAAGAGAGATTTACCCGATGAACGGAGTTCCCGGGGAGGAGTGTAGGGAAAGATAAGAGTGGAGAGGTACTGAGAAGCTGCAGAGTGAATGCACTTGTAATTCAATAACAGCAGTTTGAATTGTACGCGGAAATGGATAGAGAGCCAATGAAGTGATTTGAGGAGAGGTCTAACATGCGCATAGTGACTCTGGTGGAATATAAGTCATGCAGCAGAGTTTTGAACACATTGAAGGGGAGAGAGATGGCTTAGTGAGAGACCTGTGAGAAGCAAGTTGCAGTAGTCTGTGAAAGGTGATAAGAATGTGCATAAGGGTTTTGGTAGTTTTGGTTGGAAGGGACAAATTTTGGTGATGTTCTAGAGAAAGAAATGACAGGTTTTAGCAGTCTGTTGGATATGTGCAGAGAAAGAGAGAGAGGAGTCAAAGATGACCCCAAGGCTACGAACTGTTGAGACAGGGAAATGAAAGTGTTATCCACAGAGATAGAGAATTGGGGAAGAGGAGAGGTGGGTTTAGGGGAAAAGATAAGAAGCTCAGTCTTGGTCATGTTTAGTTTCAGATGGCGGTGAGACATCCAGGCAGCAAGGTCAGACAGGCAGGCTGAAACTTGGGCCTGGATTCCTGCTGAAATTTCTGGTGTGGAGAAATAGATATGGGAGTCATCAGTATAAAGGTGATACTGAAAACCATGGGAGGAGATCAGAGCACCAAGGGAAGAAGTATAGATGGAGAAAAGAAGAGGTCCCAAGACAGAGCCCTGAATTACACCAACATAGTGTGTTAAGAGGCTCCACCAGAGCATACATTAAAAGTACGATGGGAGAGATAAGAAGAAAACCAAGAAAGAACAGAGCCCTGAAATCCAAGTGAGGACAGCGTATCAAGGAGTAGGTGATGATCAACAGTGTCAAAAGCAGCAGATAGATCGAGAAGGATGAGGTTAGAATACAGATCTTTGGATCTGGCCAGAAACAGTCCTTGGAGACTTTAGCAAGGGCTGTTTCAATTGAATGCAGAGGGTGAAAGCCAGATTGAAGTGAATCAAGACTAGCTTGAGAGGAAAGATAGTCAAGGCAACGGCGGTGAACAGTGTATTCAAGTATCTTGGATAGGAAAGGGAGGAGGGAGATGGGGTGATAGTTGGAAGGGCAGGTAGGGTCCAATGAAGGTTTTTTGAGGAGTGGTATAACTCATGGGCGTAACTACATGGGGCCACGGGGGCATGAGCCCCCCCAGATATGGCCCTGGCCCCCCAGCGCCAACCCTTTCGACCAACCCCCTTCCTGCCGCCTCTGCCAACCCTCCCCCGCCGCCATCAGGTACCTGTGCTGGTGGGGGTCCCCAACCCCCCGCCAGCCGGTCCTCTTCAGTGCCGGTCTCTGGGCTGGCACGTTGCTGCAGCTGATCTGGAAGGATTCTGTTCTGAGTGAATTGAGGTTGCAGGATGGTAGACTTAGGAGTAACATTAGGAAATACTTTTCACGAAGAGGGTGGTGGATGCATGGAAAGCCCTCCCAGTGGAAGTGGTGGAGACAAAAACAATGACTGAATTCAAAAAAAGTGAGAGATAAATAAAAAAATAAAAGTATCCCTAAATAAAAAAAAAAGGAGGGTATCAAAACAAAACTTAAATGACCATGGCTGTCGATGTGTTATGATGGGCAGGAGTGAGGCTTAGATGGCAACTCCAGCAATGGGGAAGTAAGGCCAGTGCTGTGCAGACTTGTATGGTCTGTGTCCCATATTTGATAGACAGTGGGATTCAGTGGCAAACTCCAGTAGCTCAGAAGTAAGACCGGTGCCGTGCAGACTTAAACGGTCTGTGGACCAAAAAATGCAAAAAGATCAGGACCAAGTATGCTATTTTATACTACATTCATATCATATGTTAGAGTGTGAGTGCTGTGTATCTCAGTGGGGGAGGGGAAGTTGAATTTAGCAAATAAAATGTTGTTAGTTAGTAATATTGTTGGATTGCTGGTTTAATCATGCATTGATAACCAATTTGACAGTTGGACAGACTAGATGGACCATGCAGGTCTTTATCTGCCATCATTTACTATGTTACTGTGTTACTATGAGCAAATCCTGGTTTTACTCTATAACACACTGAGTCTTGCAGTTACAGGATCTCTAAGAAATGTAGAAACTATAAATTTCAGCATGCAGTAGGGATAAGATCCTGGTTTGGCCCATCCTTGACACTATGGGAGCACTGGCTTTAGGCCAGATGGGTCCCTCCATTTCCTCCTTCTCTCCCTCATTCTACCTTCTCCTACTCACAGTGGTCTCCATCGAGGATCCATTCGACCAGGATGACTGGGATACTTGGACAAAGTTTCTGACTGAGGTGAAAATCCAGATTGTGGGAGACGATCTAACAGTCACCAACCCAAAGAGAATCCAAAAGGCCGTGGATGTCAAGGCCTGCAACTGCCTACTGCTGAAAGTCAATCAGATCGGCTCTGTCACAGAGTCCATCCAGGCGTGAGTTTCTAGGATGGGAACACACGTGTGAATGCTGCTCTGGGGAAGTTGGGTGAAACATCAATGGGCATACTGTCAACACCAAGTGGCATGAGAGAGAAACACATGTGTGGGGTAGGCATTTGTAGAGAAGGGATGGCACACTGAAGGTAATGCTGCAAGGGAAAGGGGCATATATGGAAAAGAAGTGGAACACCAAAAGATACACTTTAGGGGTGGGGGTGGAGAGTAAGGGGCATGTGGTGGATGGTTGGAACATTGAGGGTCATACTGGATAGGGGAGTCTCCAAGGGGTGTGTTGCCCAGGAAAGGAAGGATATGTGAAAGAGAGGCAAAGCTAAGAACCTCTTCCCTTGGCCATAAATGTCCCTCTCCATTTGGGCATGTCTTTGGAGGCGGCAGTGTGAGATCATCATGTGTGTGTTTCAGGTGTAAACTGGCACAGTCCAATGGCTGGGGTGTGATGGTCAGCCATCGTTCCGGAGAAACTGAAGATACTTTCATTGCTGACCTTGTGGTTGGACTTTGCACCGGACAGGTGAGTGATCCAGTTTCAAGATAAAGACAAGATCTGATGTTTCCATAAAACCAGTGACCCTTCTGCCCAGCCCATGCTGGTGACAACAGTTTCTTATTGTCTTAAACAAGGGATTTCCAAATGTTAAAACTATAGCATACGAACGTCATTCAGCCTGTTTCATAGCTAAATCACTGCCTTTATTAGTCTTTTTTTCGTTTCTGGCTTAATAGACAAGAGTCTTGGCACCTTGGAGCTTACAATCTAGTCAAAACAAACAGACAAAGCACATAGACAAAAACAACAGTGAGACCTTGAGATGGGTTACAGGTGGGATTTATTGAGGAGGGAATAACTTTGAGTGAAGCCTCTTAATATTTTATTTTTGTTACATTTGTACCCCGCGCTTTCCCACTCATGGCAGGCTCATTGCGGCTTACATGGGGCAATGGAGGGTTAAGTGACTTGCCTAGAGTCACAAGGAGCTGCCTGTGCCTGAAGTGGGAATCAAACTCAGTTCCTCAGGACCAAAGTCCACCATAACCACTAGGCCACTCCTCCACTGTTGCTACTATTTGAGATTCTACATGGAATGTTGCTATTCCACTAGAAGTCGGCCCTTGCAGATCACCAATGTGGCCGCGCAGGCTTCTGCTTCTGTGAGTCTGATGTCCTGCGCGTACGTGCAGGACGTCAGACTCACAGAAACAGAAGCCTGCGCAGCCTTCTTCTACATGGAATGTTGCTAGTGGAATAGCAACATTCCATGTAGAATCTCAAATAGTAGCAACATTCCACGTAGAATCTCCAATAGTAGCAACATTCCATGTAGAATCTCCAATAGTATCTATTTTATTTTTGTTACATTTGTACCCCGCACTTTCCCACTCATGGCAGGCTCAATGCGGCTTACATGGGGCAATGGAGGGTTAAGTGACTTGCCTAGAGTCACAAGGAGCTGCCTGTGCCTGAAGTGGGAATCAAACTCAGTTCCTCAGGACCAAAGTCCACCATAACCACTAGGCCACTCCTCCACTGTTGCTACTATTTGAGATTCTACATGGAATGTTGCTATTCCACTAGAAGTCGGCCCTTGCAGATCACCAATGTGGCCGCGCAGGCTTCTGCTTCTGTGAGTCTGATGTCCTGCGCGTACGTGCAGGACGTCAGACTCACAGAAACAGAAGCCTGCGCAGCCTTCTTCTACATGGAATGTTGCTAGTGGAATAGCAACATTCCACGTAGAATCTCCAATAGTAGCAACATTCCATGTAGAATCTCCAATAGTATCTATTTTATTTTTGTTACATTTGTACCCCGCGCTTTCCCACTTATGGCAGGCTCAATGCGGCTTACATGGGGCAATGGAGGGTTAAGTGACTTGCCCAGAGTCACAAGGAGCTGCCTGTGCCTGAAGTGGGAATCGAACTCAGTTCCTCAGGACCAAAGTCCACCACCCTAACCACTAGGCCACTCCTCCACATAGGGTATGATACATACCTGTAGCAGTTGTTCTCCGAGGACAGCAGGCTGATTGTTCTCACGACTGGGGTTGACGTCCGCGGCAGCCCCCACCAACCGGAAGAAGCTTCGCGGGACGGTCGGCACGCAGGCCACGCCCACCGCGCATGCGCGGCCGCCTTCCCGCCCGTGCGCAACCGCTCCCGCCAGTTGAATGACAAGCAATAAAATATGAAACACACAACTCCAAAGGGGAGGAGGGAGGGTAGGTGAGAACAATCAGCCTGCTGTCCTCGGAGAACAACTGCTACAGGTATGTATCATACCCTTTCTCCGAGGACAAGCAGGCTGCTTGTTCTCACGACTGGGGTATCCCTAGCTCTCAGGCTCACTCAAAACAATAACCCAGGTCAATTGAACCTCGCAACGGCGAGGGTACAACAGAAATTGACCTACGAAGAACAACTAACTGAGAGTGCAGCCTGACCAGAATAAATTCGGGTCCTGGAGGGTGGAGTTGGATTTACACCCCAAACAGATTCTGCAGCACCGACTGCCCGAACCGACTGTCGCGTCGGGTATCCTGCTGGAGGCAGTAATGAGATGTGAATGTGTGGACAGATGACCACGTCGCAGCCTTGCAGATCTCTTCAATAGTGGCTGACTTCAAGTGGGCCACCGACGCTGCCATGGCTCTGACACTATGAGCCGTGACATGACCCTCAAGAGCCAGCCCAGCCTGGGCGTAAGTGAAGGAAATGCAATCTGCTAGCCAATTGGAGATGGTGCGTTTCCCGACAGCGACCCCTAGCCTGTTAGGGTCGAAAGAAATAAACAATTGGGCGGACTGTCTGTTGGGCTGCGTCCGCTCCAAGTAGAAGGCCAATGCTCTCTTGCAGTCCAATGTGTGCAACTGACGTTCAGCAGGGCGGGTATGCGGCCTGGGGAAGAATGTTGGCAAGACAATTGACTGGTTAAGATGGAACTCCGACACCACCTTCGGCAGGAACTTTGGGTGAGTGCGGAGCACTACTCTGTTGTGATGAAATTTAGTATATGGAGCATGAGCTACTAGGGCTTGAAGCTCACTGACCCTACGAGCTGAAGTAACTGCCACCAAGAAAATGACCTTCCAGGTCAAGTACTTCAGATGGCAGGTATTCAGTGGCTCAAAAGGAGGTTTCATCAGCTGGGTGAGGACGACATTGAGATCCCTTGACACAGTAGGAGGCTTGATAGGGGGCTTTGACAAAAGCAAGCCTCTCATGAATCGAACGACTAAAGGCTCTCCAGAGATGGCTTTACCTTCCACACGATAATGGTAAGCACTAATCGCACTAAGGTGATTCCTTACTGAGTTGGTCTTGAGGCCAGACTCTGATAAGTGCAGAAGGTATTCAAGCAGGTTCTGTGCAGGGCAAGAACGAGGTTCTAGGGCCTTGCTCTCACACCAAACGACAAACCTCCTCCACTTGAAAAAGTAACTCTTTTTAGTGGAATCCTTCCTAGAGGCAAGCAAGACCTGGGAGACACCCTCAGACAGACCCAACGCAGCGAAGTCTACGCCCTCAACATCCAGGCCGTGAGAGCCAGGGATTGAAGGTTGGGGTGCAGCAACGCTCCGTCGTTCTGCGAAATGAGAGTCGGAAAACACTCCAATCTCCACGGTTCTTCGGAGGACAACTCCAGAAGAAGAGGGAACCAGATCTGACGGGGCCAAAAGGGCGCTATCAGAATCATGGTGCCGTGGTCTTGCTTGAGCTTCAGTAAGGTCTTCCCCACCAAAGGTATGGGAGAATAAGCATACAGGAGGCCGGTCCCCCAATGAAGGAGAAAGGCATCTGACGCTAGCCTGCCGTGTGTCTGAAGTCTGGAACAGAACAGAGGCAGCTTGTGGTTGGTCTGAGAGGCGAAAAGATCCACCGAGGGGGTGCCCCACTCTCGGAAGATCTTGCGTACCACTCTGGAATGGAGCGACCACTCGTGCGGTTGCATGACTCTGCTCAGTCTGTCGGCCAGACTGTTGTTTACGCCTGCCAGGTACGTGGCTTGGAGAAGCATGCCGAACCGACACGCCCAACGCCACATACCGACGGCTTCCTGACACAGGGGGCGAGATCCGGTGCCCCCCTGCTTGTTGACGTAATACATTGCAACCTGATTGTCTGTCCGAATTTGGATAATTTGGCAGGACAGCCGATCTCTGAAAGCCTTCAGTGCGTTCCAGATCGCTCGGAGCTCCAGGAGGTTGATCTGCAGATCCTTTTCCTGGAGGGACCACAGACCCTGGGTGTGAAGCCCATCGACATGGGCTCCCCACCCCAGGCGAGATGCATCCGTCGTCAGCACTTTCGTGGGCTGCGGAATTTGGAATGGACGTCCCAGGGTCAAATTGGTCCGTATGGTCCACCAGAGCAGTGAAGTGCGGCAACTGGTGGAGAGGCGGATGACATCCTCTAGATTCCCGGTGGCTTGGAACCACTGGGAAGCTAGGGTCCATTGAGCAGATCTCATGTGAAGACGAGCCATGGGAGTCACATGAACTGTGGAGGCCATATGACCCAGAAGTCTCAACATCTGCCGAGCTGTGATCTGCTGAGACGCTCTGGTCTGCGAAGCCAGGGCCAAGAGATTGGTGGCCCTCGCTTCGGGAAGGTAGGCCTGAGCCGTCTGGGAATTCAGCAGCGCTCCTATGAATTCCAGAGACTGAGTTGGCTGGAGATGGGACTTTGGGTAATTTATCACAAACCCCAGCAGCTCCAGAAGTTGAATAGTGCACTGCATGGACCGGAGGGCTCCGGCCTCCGAGGTGTTCTTGACCAGCCAATCGTCGAGATATGGGAACACGTGCACTCCCAGCTTGCGTAGGTAGGCCGCTACCACCACGAGGCACTTTGTAAACACTCGTGGGGCAGAGGCGAGCCCAAAGGGCAGCACACAATACTGAAAGTGCCGTGCGCCCAGGCGGAATCTGAGATACTGTCTGTGAGCTGGCAGTATCGGGATGTGAGTGTATGCGTCCTTTAAATCCAGGGAACATAGCCAATCGTTTTTCTGAATCATTGGCAGAAGGGTGCCCAAGGAAAGCATCCTGAACTTTTCTTTGACCAGGAATTTGTTCAGGCCTCTCAGGTCTAGGATGGGACGCATCCCCCCTGTTTTCTTTTCCACAAGGAAGTACCTGGAATAGAATCCCTGCCCTTCCTGCCCGGGTGGTACGGGCTCGACCGCATTGGCGCTGAGAAGGGCGGAGAGTTCCTCTGCAAGTACCTGCTTGTGATGGGAGCTGAAAGACTGAGCTCCCGGAGGACAATTTGGAGGCAGGGAGGCCAAATTCAGGGCGTATCCGTACCGCACTATTTGGAGAACCCACTGGTCGGAGGTTATGAGAGGCCACCTTTGGTGAAAGAATTTTAACCTCCCTCCGACCGGCAGGTCGTCCGGTACGGACACTTGTAGGGCGGCTATGTTCCCATGGATCCAGTCAAAAGCCCGTCCCCGGCTTTTGCTGTGGAGGCGCAGGGGGCTGCTTAGGCGCACGCTGTTGATGGGAACGAGCGCGCTGGGGCTGTCCCTGTGCCTGACGAGGCCTTCGGGCCGGCTGGTTGTACCTACGCTTCGCAAAAGAATAGGGTGCAGCCTGCCGAGCCCGGGAAAAACGCCCGCCCGCGGGGGCGGGTGCTGAAGGCGCCCGGTGGGAGAGCTTGTCGAGAGCGGTTTCCCGCTGATGCAGTTGGTCAACCATCTGCTCGACCTTCTCGCCAAAAATATTATCCCCCCGGCAAGGGACGTCAGCCAGTCTCTGCTGGGTGCGGTTGTCCAGGTCAGAGGCACGCAGCCATGAGAGCCTGCGCATCACTATACCTTGGGCCGCAGCACGAGATGCTACGTCACAGGTGTCAAAAATCCCCCTGGACAGGAACTTTCTGCACGCCTTCAGCTGCCTGACCACCTCCTGATAAGGCCTGGACTGCTCCGGCGGGAGCTTATCGACCAGGTCCGCCAGCTGTTGCACATTGGTCCGCATGTGGATGCTCATATAGAGCAGGTAAGATTGGATGCGGGTCACGAGCATGGAGGATTGGTAGGCCTTCCTCCCAAATGAGTCCAGAGTGCGAGACTCCCGCCCCGGGGGCGCCGAGGCGGTATCCCTCGAACTCCGTGCCCTCTTGAGAGCAGAATCCACGACCGCTGAGTCATGGGGCAACTGGGGCCGCATGAGCTCTGGGTCAGAGTGGATCCTGTACTGGGACTCTGCTTTCTTGGGAATGGTGGGGTTAGTTAGTGGTCGCACCCAGTTCCGAAGCAGCGTCTCCTTCAGGACATTGTGCAGCGGTACCGTGGAGGACTCTCTAGGTGGTGATGGATAGTCGAGGACCTCGAGCATCTCGGCCCTCGGCTCTTCCACAGAGACCACGGGAAAGGGAATGCTTATAGACATATCCCGCACAAAGGAGGCAAAGGAGAGACTCTCAGGAGGTGAGAGCTTCCTCTCTGGTGACGGCGTGGGGTCCGAGGGAAGGCCCGTAGACTCCTCTGAGGAGAAATATCTCGGGTCCTCCTCTTCCCCCCACGAGTCCTCATCCTCGGTATCGGACATTAGCTCATGTAGCTGAGTCCGGTACCGGGCCCGGCTCGACGTCGAGGCACCAAGGTCTCGGTGTCGTCGAGCGGTGGACTCCCGCGCCGGCGGGGACGGAGCTCCCTCCATCGACGTCGACGGGGACTCCACCTGCGTGGCGGTCGAGACCGGCACCGCAAGCGGCGGCGGTGTCGACAGCCCCGGCGCCGGGCTAGAGCTCGCCGGCGCCACAGTCATCGGCCCTTCCAGGATCCCCGGAAGGATGGCTCTGAGGCACTCGTCCAGGCCCGCTGCCGGGAAAGGCGGTGGGGCCGGTAAGGGTGTCGGTGCCAGAAGCTGCTGGGGGCCAGGAGACGGCACCGAGGTGCCGGAACCCCGACGCGTCGGTACCTCCACCACCGACGGAGATCTCTCCTCTCTGCGATGACGCTTCGGCGTCGACTCCTCTTCAGGGTGCACCGAGGGCTCCCGGTGACGGCGCTTCTTATCTTTTTTCCGGTGCACGTCACCGGCGCCGGAGGGCATGGAGGAGGAGGAGGTCGATCCCCCTCGGTCTCGAGGTACCGGGTCCGACAGGGTTCGGTCCCGTGGCTCACGAGTTGAGGGAGTGACCGGGGCCGACTGCCCACGCGGCCTCTCAACCCCACTCTCACCGGCGGGCCGACGGGACCTGTTCTCCTGGGGTCGCTGCCATCGGTGCCGATGTCTCGGGCATCGATACCGGTACCGAAGAACCGGCCTTCGATACCGATGCCGTCGAGGTCGACGTCGAGGGGCCGGCGCAAGTTCCAAAAAGACGGTCCCGCAGAACTTGCCTCGCAACCTGAGTCCGTTTCCGGAGACCGAGACACAAAGCGCACGACTTGAAATTGTGCTCCGGCCCGAGGCACTGGAGGCACCAAGCGTGGGTGTCGGTCTGCGAGATCGGCCGGCCGCAGCGACCACACTTTTTAAATCCACTCGGGACCTTCGAGGACATCGACGGAAAAATCGCGTCGGCGAAGTCAAAGTCGGCAATGGTGGCTAAAATCACACCACGAAAAAATCAACCGACCGAGCGGCCACTAGGCCGCAACGTGGCGTCCCCGCTAGAAAGCGAGGGAAAAAGGGGAGCGCGTGCTCCACACGCGCAAAAAATTTCTTTTTTTTTTTTTTTTTTTTCTTTAAAACAATACAAACAAAAACAGAGGAAACCGAACGGTCCAAGCGACGATCCGCGTAAACGCGGTCGAAAATCCGGCGGCTGAACAGAGAGAGAGGCAAACGCACCACTCTCTCAGTCGCGGAAAAAAAGTAACTGGCGGGAGCGGTCGCGCACGGGCGGGAAGGCGGCCGCGCATGCGCGGTGGGCATGGCCTGCGTGCTGACCGTCCCGCGAAGCTTCTTCCGGTTGGTGGGGGCTGCCGCGGACGTCAACCCCAGTCGTGAGAACAAGCAGCCTGCTTGTCCTCGGAGAAAATAGTCTACGTGGGTGACAATAGTCCCTTCCATCTTCCTCCTCCCAAATACACTTGCCATCCCAACCTTGGCTGGCTCATCCAACATAAGCTGGCAGCACCTCCTGCAGCTGCCTGATTCGAATTATGTTTGAATAATATGAAGGCTGCAGGGTTAAAACAGGGCCCAATATTTTTAAAAAGCTGGGCTCCTAAATTTATGATTCTAAATGTGACTGAAAGTAGGAGCCTAACTTAGAAGCCTAAGATTTTAGCTGAAAATTCATCTTAATGTAGGAATTTAAAAATTTGTGCTTATAGATTTAGGCCTTCTGTTCATTTATCGACGTGTATGAGTTCAGTTTATGAACCTGGAGGGTAATTCTATTAAGTCCTAGATGCCAAGAAGCCATGTAAATCACCAAAATACTGGTATATACAGGTGTGTTTTGCACATAAATGCTAACATTCTTGCTACACACTATTATTTATTTATTTTACAAATTCTTGATCTACTGCAATATGACCTATGTAAGGCTTCAATGTGGTTTACAATAAAATATGAGTTGGGTGTGGAGGTCAAAGAAATATAGGGCAAAAGCAAGGTTAAAAGGCTAAGAAAGATCAGAGGCAGAATGGAAAGTGCATTGAAAGAGATGGGTTTTGAGGAGAGACTTGAATTTGGTGGATGAGGTTTATGTGCTGGGAGAGAGTTCCTAAATATGATGGTATGGAGTTTGATGGCGGGCATACAAACAGCAGAGTCTGGATGGCACACACAGTTATATAAGGGCTAAATTAACATATGCATCCAGCTTCCCCTACATAAGCACGCAGCTATGGAATGCATTACCACTTGCCATGAGAAAAATCCGCGACCTAACTAACTTTCGGAGATCACTGAAGACCAGCCTGTTCAAAAAGGCATACCACAACGATACAGCCTAACTACCAGACAACGAAACTCAAGCCTGAACTAGATAAAACCCAACTCTCTATACTTGACTACCAAAGTCTACTCTACCACGAAGGAACTCTAACGCAACACCACTCTATCTCTATTCCGAATATGAACTCTTTATACTTGACTGTTTAATCTACTCTGCCAATCATGACCTCTAATGTAATACCACCTGTATCTCTCAGTCCGGAAATGTTGATCGCCATGACGGAACAATGTAAGCCACATTGAGCCTGCAAATAGGTGGGAAAATGTGGGCTACAAATGCAACAAATAAATAAATAAATATGTACAATATAGAGCATACATTGCTTGACCATCTAGGCCTAAGCATTTTCACCAACTCTATGCAGGGTTGCCAGGTGGAAAATTTTTTTCCCACCCAAACGAGCCCAAATCCAGCCCAAACCCCGCCCCCGCCGTCATCGGCCCCGCCCAAAACGTCACTAACCCCGCCCCCCGCGGCCGAAAAAAAGGCTCAAAAAACCGCCCAAAAGACACAAAACAAGCCCAAAAAACCACAACCCGCCGCGGGCAAAAATTTCCTGCGGCGGGTCGTGGAAAACCGCCCACCTGGCAACACTGACTCTATGGTGGCTGGAGTGGTTGTACCTAAAATATAGGCTCCTATGAAACCTGTTTAAGGTTACTAGGTGGCAGGGAAAAAAAGCCTGCTGTGGGGTAACACCACCACCTACTGGGCACTAAACAAACTACAGCAGTATCATGTGGCAATAGTCACGGCCTCTGTTGGAACTCCTGTATATTCAAAGGAAAAAAACAAGTTAACAGCCATCTTCTTTCTACTCACTATTTTTCCATTCTCTCTCTCCTCAGATTAAGACTGGTGCACCCTGCAGATCTGAGCGCTTGGCCAAATACAACCAACTGATGAGGTAAGAAAGTGGTGCATGGTGGGAGTTGTGATTTGATAAAAGGTTATTTCAGTAGCTTTGGTGTGCCCAACAGTATCACCAAGTTAAAAGTTGCATTTTAACAAAGCTTTGAGGGCTTGGAAGCAATTCCATCTTATAGTCAGTTTTTGCATTCAAAAAAAGATGGGGCTCTTCAGCTTGGAAAAGAAATGGATGAGGGGAGATATGATTGAGGTCTACATCATCCTGAGTGGTGCAGAACGCGTAGAAGTAAATCAACTTTTTACTCGCAACAAAAGTACAAAGACTAGGGGACACCCAAGAAAGTTACATGGAAATACTTTTAAAACAAATAGTAGGAAATATTTTTTCACTCAATGAACAGTTAAGCTCTGGAACTCTTCACCAGAGGTCGTAGTAAACAGCGGTTAGTGTGTTTGGCTTTAAAAAAGTTTGGACAAATTCCTGGAGGAAAAGTCCATAGCCTGCTATTGAGACAGATATGGGAAGCAACTGCTTGCCCTGGGATTTGTAGTATGGAGTGTTGCCATGATTTGGGTTTCTGCCAGGTACTTGTGACCTGGCTTGGCCACTGTTTGGAAAACAGGAAACAGGGCTAGATGGACCATTGGTCTGACCCAGTATGGCTGTTCTTATGGGCCAATACTAAGCTGCATCAAAAAGTGGCCTTAGTGCGCCCTTGAGTCTTTCCCTGGGGATCACTCCTGCCCATGCTGGCTTCAATCTCAAAATGGCTGCCACGACCTCCAGTGACAAGTACTACTACTACTACTTAACATTTCTAGAGCGCTACTAGGGTTACGCAGCGCTGTACAAATTAACAAATAAGGACAGTCCCTGCTCAGAAGAGCTTACAATCTAAAGGACGAAATGTCAAGTTGGGGTAGTTAAGATTTCCTGAGAAGAGGTGTAGTGATTAGGCGCCGAAGGCGACATTGAAGAGAGTCTGACGAGACTGTCGCTAGAGATCATGGCAGCCATTTTTGCAGTGGAGAGGACATAGGCAGGAGTGAGTACAGAGTTGCTCCTTCCCCGACTACCCACAATACCACCATGGAATGGATGACAGGCTTGAGGGGTGGGGTTCATTCTGTGCGCAGAGGGAGGGAGGAATCTTGTTCTGTGAAAGAGGGGCTAGGGAGAGAGGGAGTGGGGGCTTGTTCCATGCAGAAGCCAGGTTAGGCTGAGCCCTAGCAGCCAGTATCAGTTTTGGCTTCGGCCACAACTGAGCGGCAGATTCTGTTTCGGTCACCCTGTACACTGTATGAATATTCAGCGTCGGCTGTAATCTGGATACTGGCGCTAAATATCTGAATGCTTCCATCTGCCTTCTCCTCCATTCTGGCTTCTGTCAGGGACATAATGCCGGCCATAAATACCTACCTTCTCTGCTCCATCTCTAAAAACCTCGGTGAGGGAGAGGGTAAGGGGTCTTCTCCAGCTGGACACTGATTCAGAAAGTTTTATTTTGTTCCTGGGAACTCTTGAAGATCATCAACAAATGGACTTTAATCACACACACAGAAGACATTGAAATATACTATCCTATATCAGTTTGATTTAACCAACTGTGTACTTGAGACTAATTTATAAGGTGCCTAGCTTTAAACACACGGGGCCAGTTCTATAAAGGTCACCCAAATTTGTGTGCTAAAATGCAAGGCGCCGAGTGTGAATTCTGTAATGGCATCTGAGTGCAAGTCAGCGTTTGTACATCACTATTTAGGAAGTATCAATAACACCGTGTCAAAGGCAGGCATTAATGTTAGTGCATATATGTTGTACTTGTGTGTAGCTTATAGTATTTTATAAGTTACATGTGTACATGTGGAGCTTGTCCGTATTCTTCCCACTTGTAATAGGGAAAGGAAAAGGGGATGGGATTTGATATGCTGCCTTTCTGTGGTTGCAATAAGAACTTAAGAATAACCATACTGGGTCATCTAACTCTTTTATTTATTTATTTATTGTTTGCATTTGTATCCCACATTTTCCCACCTCTTTGCGGGCTCAGTGTGGCTTACAATAAGATATGAATACAGAGAATACAGTTGATACCAATTGGTTATGGGTTACATTGTACAAGTTATGATAATCAAATTATCATTAGGAATATCACAATGGGACATCAACAGGGAGACTTTGGGAGGAGATAATAGGAAGTTTAAGGGTAGTGTTAAGACATTTAGGCACATGGTTTACCTATTCCTGTAAGTATATGTATGAGTAATGTGGAATTGGGGGGAATGAGAGATCTTGAGTGGATGTGTGATGCATTGATGTAAGTGAGTGTAGACTCTATGTGTTTTGGTTTTTTCCGTAGATTGACTCAAACAAGTGGGTCTTCAGTAATCTGCGGAAGGATGCTTGTTCGTGGATCGCTCTTAAGTTGCATGGCAGTGAGTTCCAAAGCTGCGTGCTCGTGTGAGAAAAGGTTGACGCGTGTAGCGTCTTGTATTTCACGCCCTTGAAAGTAGGGAAATGGAGGTTGAGGTATGTTCGGGAAGATCTCCTAGCATTTCTGGGTGGTAGGTCAATCAACTCGGACATGTAGGCTGGGGCTTCGCCGTAGATGATCTTGTGGACTAGTGTGCATACCTTGAAGGTGATGCGTTCCTTCAGTGGAAGCCAGTGTAGTTTCTCTCGTAGTGGTGTTGCCCTTTCATATTTTGGTTTTCCGAAGATGAGTCTGGCTGCTGTGTTCTGGGCTGTTTGAAGTTTCCTCAGTGTTTGCTCTTTGCCGCCTGCGTATAATGAGTTGCAGTAATCCAGATGGCTGAGGACGAGGGATTGCACGAGGTTACGAAAGACGAATCTTGGGAAGAGTGGTCTTATCCTTTTCAGTTTCCACATGCAGTAGAACATCTTCTTAGTTGTGTTGTTTGCGTGGGTTTCCAGTGTTATGTGGCGGTCGATAGTGACTCCAAGAATTTTTAGCGTTTCTGAGATTGGAAGGTTTAGGTTTGGTGTGTTTATCGCGTTGAATTCATTGGTGTTGTGTTGGGAGGTGAGTACCAGGCATTGAGTTTTTTCTGCATTTAATTTCAGACGGAATGTGTCTGCCCATGTGTTCATGATGTGTAGGCTTTGATTGATTTCGTTGGAGATTTCTTTGATGTCATGTTTGAAGGGGATATATATTGTCACATCATCAGCGTATATATGTGGATTGAGGTTATGGTTTGATAGGAGTTTTGCTAGGGGGATCATCATTAGGTTGAAAATAGTTGGTGAGAGGGGTGATCCTTGTGGAACTCCACATTCCGGTATCCATGCCTTGGACGTGGTTGAGTGTGATGTAACTTGATACGAGCGCAGGGTTAGGAACCCCTTGAACCAGCTTAGGACATTTCCTCCAATGCCGAAGTATTCAAGTATGTGTAGTAGGATTTCATGGTCGACCATGTCAAAGGCGCTTGACATGTCAAATTGTAGGAGGAGTATATTGTTCCCGGTTGCTATTATTTGCTTAAATTTGTTCATAAGGGTGACTAGTACTGTTTCTGTGCTATGGTTCGACCGGAATCCGGATTGGGCATCATGTAGTATTGAGTGTTTGTTTAGATAGTTTGTGAGTTGTTTGGTTACCATCCCTTCGGTTAACTTGGTTATTAGTGGTATGGATGCTACTGGTCTGTAGTTGGTAATTTCGCTCAGGTTTTTCTTTGTATCTTTTGGAATTGGGGTGAGTAAGATTTTTCCTTTTTCTTTTGGGAAGAGTCCATTTTGTAGCATGTAATTTACATGATTCGTTAGGTCAATTGTGAATTGTTGAGGGGCTGATTTCATGAGGCTGTTTGGGCATGCGTCTAGTTTGCAGTTGGATTTGGCATATTTTTTGAGAGCTTTAGAGATGAGGTCTTCTGGTAGTGGTTCGAACTCGGTCCAGGTTCTGTCTGCTGGGTGTGCTCCTTCTTCTGGGTCCAGACAGTCTAGAAGAGTGGCGTATTCTATGGGACTGGCGGGTATTTTGTGTCGTAATAGTATGATTTTCTCCTTGAAGTACTTCGCAAGGTTGTCGACGTCTGGTATATTTTCACCGTTATTTGTAACTGGTGTGGTATCTAGCAGTTTGTTCACAAGGCTGAAGAGTTTATGTGTGTCTTTGTAATTTGGTCCTATTATTGTTTTGTAGTGTTGTCTTTTTGTTTGTTTTATGGCGTATTTGTATTTTCTCCGAAGTAGTTTCCAGTCGTTTAGTGTTTGTTCGTCTTTCTTTTTGTTCCAAGCTCGTTCTAGTTTCCTGACTTGTGTTTTAAGTTTTTTCAGCTCTTCGGTGAACCATGGGTTTGTTTTTTTCCTGTGTGATGTTCTAGTTTGGGTTGGGGCGATTTTGTCTAATGTTGTTGTACATAGCTCATCCCATTCTTGGAGGAATTGGATGGTGTCAGCGTTTGTTGTCCACTCGTACTGATAGATCTGTTGCCAGAATGTCGCGGAGTCTATTTTTCCTCTCGTTGTGTATGTTGTTCGCTCGGGTTTATTGGTCGTGTTTAAGTGTGTTTTTCGCCAGCAGAGAGTGACATTTGCTTTATGGTGGTCTGACCATAGTGTAGGTGTCCAACTTGTGTCCGTGATCATGATGGTTGAATCCGATTCGAATTTGTTCGTTATGATATCTAGTGTGTGTCCTTTTTTGTGAGTCGGTTGCATGTAAGGTGCTTGTAGATCCCAAAGTTTTAGGAATTCTTTGAACTCTCGTGTGCTTAATGAGGTGTCATCTTCTAGGTGTAAGTTGATGTCTCCTAGTATGAGGATGTTTGAGGAAGATACGCAGGAATTTGAGATGAAATCCATGAGTTGTGTTTGGGAGTCTTGCCATTTCCCTGGGGGTCTGTAGAATAGGATTGTGTTGAGGTGGCCTGTTAGATTTGGATGGTTTATTCTTGTCGATGCAATTTCGAGTTGTGGGGAGGTAGATTCACCCGTGATTGTGATGTCCATCTCAAAAACAGACTATGGACTTTTCCTCCAGGAACTTGTCCAAACCTTTTTTAAACCCAGATACACTGTCCATAACTTGACTGTTCTTTGAGTGAAAAAAAAATATTTCCTCCTATTTGTTTTAAAAGTATTTCCAAGCAATTTCATTGAGTGCCCCCTGGTCTTTGTGAATGAAAAACTGATTCACTTCCACCTGCTCCAAACCACTCAGCTGAAGAGCCCTAACCTTTATAGCCTTTCCTCATACGGGAGCAGTTCCACCCTTCTATCATTTTGGTTGCTCTTCTTTGAAACTTTTCTAATTCTGCTATATCTTTTTTGAGATATGGTGACTAGAATTGAATGCAATCAAAGTGGGTGTTTATTTATTATTTTTTTTTTACCTGGGGCAATGGAGGGTTAAGTGACTTGTCCAGAGTCCCAGGGAGCTGCAGTGGGAACTGAACTCGGCTCCCCTGATTCTCAGGCCAGTGCGCTAACCATTAGGCTACTCCTCCACTATTGCACTACGTTGTGGTAAGCACTAATGCGTGCGTGCCGCTGCACAACAGGGCTTACCGTGGGGCACTCTCCGGTGTCCCATGGTAGTTTTGGGATTGCCGTGTGTAGGTCACGTGCTACAAAACAGAATTTATTTTTTAGCGCTGGGGGCGGAGAGTAGACATGTTCCGCTCTAATCGCTTAGTGCAGCTATATTGCCATGTGCTAACCAATCAGTGCGCAACACCTCACCGCTTACAAAAGAGGTGGCAGTAGGAGCTCACGCACTAAAGAGCACATGCTCATTAATAGAGGAAATAGAAAATGCTGCCATTTTACCCCTAAGGGAAAAATGGCCTTAGCGAACAGGAATGACCCAGGTAAGGGCACACTAAGACCACCTTTTACCTAGGGTTACCATTACTACTACTACTACTACTATTTAACATTTCTAAAGCGCTACTAGGGTTACGCAGCGCTGTACAATTTAACATAGAAGGACAGTCGCTGCTCAAAGAGCTTACAATCTAAAGGACAAATGTACAGTCAGACAAGTAGGGGTCGGTTAGGTGCCGAAAGCAACATTGAAGAGGTGGGTTTTGAGTAAGGATTTGAAGATGGGTAGGGAGGGGGCTTGGCGTAAGGGCTCTTTTTGAGGACATGTCCGGGCAACCGGGCGGGTTTTGCCAATCGGCCTGCCTGCCAGCCTGCCCATTTGTCCAGAAATCCAGACAAACGGGCAGATTGCTAGCTTCCCCTCCCCTTACTTACTACTGCCCTGGTGGTCTAGTGACCTCTTCCGCCTTCGGGGCAGGAAAGAGCCCCCTCTTTCCTGGCCGGAGCATTGCCCTGCATGCATCCTTCCTGTTGGTGATCTTGGCGCTGATTCAAAATGGCCACCGAGAGTTGAAGTGACCTCGCGAGACTTCAAAGCTCGGCAGCCATTTTGAATCGGCGCCAAGATCACGAACAGGAAAGATGCATGCAGGGCAGCGCTCCAGGCAGGAAAGAGGGGGCTCTTTCCTTCCCCAAAGAGGTCACTAGACCACCAGGGCAGTAGTAAGGTAAGGGGAGGGGGGTGATGGGGAGGAGTGATGGGGTGTGTGACAGGGGGGAGGGGAAAATGTAATGGGGCGGAGCGAGGGTGTGAAAGGGGGCGGAGCGGGGGCGTGAAAAGGGGTGGGTGTGAAAGGGGTGGGACATGAAAGGGGCGGGGCATGTGTCCTCCTTTTGGGGGGGGACAAAATATGGTAACCCTACCTTTTACCACAGTTTGGTAAAAGGGCCCCTCTGCTTGTAGAATCCTGCTTAGTGCCCAACCGGCACTTCACTCTTGAATGACCCATTCGCATGCTGAAATGCTAGCATTCTTATCATTTCAGTGCACAAGTGGTTCTTCTATTTAGGTGCTAAGAGTTTAGAATTTCCCTTTTACCCCCTAATTCTGTAAAGGATGCATGTGGGACATTTGCGAAGTGCTTGGGACATGAGAATAAAATCTCAGTGCAATAGTGTGGGGGCTAGAGGGGCAGTAAGGGTGGTGGTACCCCCTGTAACCTCACTCTCATTTTCCATCTTTTTTCCACCAGGATTGAGGAAGAACTGGGGCCAAAGGCTCACTTTGCTGGACGCCATTTCAGGAACCCCCGTGCCAAGTAAAAGGGAGTTTCAGCTGGGCTGTGTGGCTGTGAAGGGAACAAAATCTCTCCACAATGCAAGAAAAGAAAAAAAAAAAAACATTTTCCCTGTTCTGTGTTTGGTCATGGAAGGGCTGGAGCCCCCTTTTCCTCTGACTTAAAAGCTGATGCTCCCTGGTGGAAATTTTGCTCCTGGCACCATAGCAGCTCATGGACAGTAACTGTGACCTCTTCCAACCCTCCCATCATTTCAAACAGATAATATATTCTTGTTTTTTTCAGAATACAATTTCCTCAGGACCAAGCTAGCTGTGGAAGCCAAAGCTGTGTTCTAGCTCTATTCCACCCACCCCCACCATCAAGGCAGCTGTTATACAACACAGCCAATACCTTTTTTTCCAGCTGAAGCTTAAATATACTGAGTTTCAAAACAAATGGGACAAAGCATGAAAGGGAGATTTATTGCTGGTTACAAGTACTATTACAACCAGCAGCTAATACCCACTAAAGAAAAGTTACTGACATTAATAACCTGGCCCAGAGATAAGAAAGGAGAAACCAGGGTTAGCAAAGAGCTCTCCCACATTCCACCCAAGCCAGCCCAGGCTCTCTTCAGCAATTTTCACACAAGGGCGTCTTAACAGAACCTGCATTCATCAGGACCGTGGAAAAGACAGCGACAGCTGACAATGCTGCAGAGGAAACCAGATCCTGTTCCTGAAAGATGTCAGGATGTCAGAGCTCAAGGGTGCAAATGACCTTTAATGGATATCACAATAAAATCAACTAGGAATGGAGCAGAGAAAATGGCTGATGTGTGTATTACTGTCTCTTTATTACTGGTACAACGGTTTAGAAATGGGAAGTTGCCATCCCGTTCTCCAAAACACACATCCACTGCCTCACCACAGAACGGCTGTAAGACAGGAGCAGTACAAGTTTCACACTTTAACTCTCACGCCATAGAGAAGGTACCACATGGACAGCAACAGAGAAGCCAAGGCTGTCCCTATTCCAAAGAGTGAGATTTTTCAGGCTGTGTGGCCGAGATATAAATCTGGAAAAAATATCAGTATTATGTTGCTTTGTAAATGAAAAGGGCTTCACAAAATAATGATAATGTTTCCCTTATTTTAATTGGCTGTAGGCTGCCCATAGTGCACTGCTTGTCCAGGTTACTTTTGGTTCAGCTATCAATGGTGTGCCTGCAATACTAGGGGGGGGCTAGACCAAAGGGGAAAGGCAATCAAGTCAGGTAGGGAGTCAGAAGGGTAACTAAACTGGCACCAGAGCCAGGTAACCTACCATTCTCATCAACTTCTAACATGGCAGCCCCACCATCCAGACAGTTTGGGACACCCTAAAACCTTGGCCTTTCCAGTTATTGTTAGGCAAACATTGCTACAGGTTGAAGCGTGTCTCAGGCCTACGTGCAAACCTCAGCCTGATTAAGAAAAATAATAAGTTTCAAAAAGTTCTCCCAATCTGTCCCCGACACCCTGAAGCATTCCCTGAATCCAACTCACAGTCGTGTGAATGGAGGCAGCTAGTCTCTCTCCCGTTCATGGTTCAGTTGACTCAGTGATTCTCCTTCTCTTGCTGCTTTCCCCCAGGCTCAACAAGCCAAGTTCAGCAGGCTTTGCTCCAGTCATGGATGGTAGGAGAGGGGATCCTTCTGATCTCCCATCAGGATGCCAGTGCTGCTGCTGAGAGGTGGCTGGCTTCAGACCTCATGGCCCGGGCTGCTGCTGCCTTAAATTATAATTGCCAATAAAGAACCACCTGCAATTTCTGGCTGCCTGGGAACCACTTGGGAAGCTTCTGCCAGGTGGTGACTTTGCTTGGAGTCACAGTGGCTTTTACCCTTCAGGCCCCTCCACAATGACTCTCCTGCCTGACCCCGGCCTGCAGCTCTAACCTTGCACAGATGGTGGCCAACCCAGAAGGTTAAGGCAAAGCATGTAAGATTCATCTCAAAAGCATGAGCTGCCAGGGCAGCAGAGGGGAAGGGAAAGGAAATGGGACTTGAAATACTGCCTTTCTGAGGTTTTTGCAACTACATTCAAAGCGGTTTACATATTATATACAGGTACTTATTTGTACCTGGGACAATGGAGGGTTAAGTGACTTGCCCAGAGTCACAAGGAGCTGCAGTGGGAATTGAACTCAGTTCCCCAGGATCAAAGTCCACTGCACTAACCGCTAGGCTACTCCTCCACAGCAAAAGGTGAGCTGAAAGAGGTGTGGGTTGTTTTTTTTTTTTTTATTCATTTGCACCTTTCACCTTTACTCTGTGGTTGGGTGACTGCTGAATGCATGAGAGAAGGGTCCCTTACGTGTGAATATGAAGTCATCCAACTGCGTCTCACGTGCCTCATCTGTAGGACATGCAGTCTCTACAATAGCAGTGTAAAGCCCCACCCAAAGCACACAGCCCCATCACTGCACAGGTATAAGACAGACAGGAACAGTGCAAACAAAATATACATACACTCTACCTGCCATACAGCTATGGTTGTTCATCTTTTTTCAATCACAACACATCTAACAAATGGTTCTCGTCGTGGTGTATAAAAAAACACAACCATGGAGCTCCCCTTCCCCCAAACATCAAGGGGTACAAAGCAGAACTAGGACAGTTCCCCATAATCAAATGAAAAAATTCTGGATTATTCAAAAAGTTTTATAACTCACACCATCCACAGTACTAGGCAGGGAACAAATTCACATACATAAATCTTTAAAAAGATAAGACACAGACCAATACAGTCAACATAATGCATTTCTCGTCCTCTCCTAAAGAAATACTTAACATTCCAAGCCTGGTTTAATTCTCTTGCAAAGCTGTTCATTCATATCACAACATAAATACCTCTTGAGACAATCCTGTCTTCAGCTTTTTTCCTGAAATCAGTGGTACTTCTCAGTCTTCCTGAATTTCCGTGAAAACAAAATTCCATTCAACTGGGCCGCCAATAGTGCAGGCACACATCGCAACCAAACGGCATTGTTGACTAGATGGAATGCGCAGCTGGTGAGAGCTCTCAGATCTTGACAGACATGCTAGTCTGTAAATTCACAGTACTGTATTGATGTACAACAGGATATCACCATACCATTCAATGCCTGACGAATTAAAGATAAGATTTTAAATTTCACCCTCCAAAGCTACCTGAAGCCACAGTGATGCAATCAAATGAGGAGAAATATGTTCAAAGTGAAATGCACCTGACAGGAATGAGGCAATTTTGTAAACTTGGTCCTAACATTTACACACACAAATGGTTAGAATACTAGCATAGACACCCATATGTATACATTTAAATGTGTTTATATGCCAGCATGCCACCTAGGTGCTATTCTGCAAATACCCACTTCAACTTCATGTGTGCAGTGGTGGCCCCCTCAGGTGGCACTCTTTTGAAGCAGCATCCACCCCCATGCTCGCTGTGCTCTGGCATCGCCTTCCTTCCCCAAATTGACCTTCTTTTCTTGCTTTCCAAAAGTCAGGGCAGCAGCATTTCCCATATGTTGCCATGCCACCGACTCTCTTATGGACCACCTCTCTGACATACTTCCTGTTTCCATCGGAGGCGGGGCGGACCGCAGTACGGAGAAGGAACCGGGGCCAGCGGCAGGGCAGCATATGGGAAACTCTGCTGCCCCAACTTTTGGAAAGCCAGAAAAGAAGGTAAATTCAGGGAAGGAAGGGGGGAGATGTCAGACTGGGGAGGGGGAGGTAGAGTGGAGCCCTAGGGCACAGCGGAGCCCGGGCAGCGAACATCCCCTCACTTCAGGCAGCAGACTGTCTTGGGCTGCCCTTGATAGTGTGTATTTGGAAAAGGGCATTATGATAGCATGACTAGCAGACAGGCCTGGGTCCTTAATAAACTACAGCCACACAGAGGGTTAAAAGTAAAACAAGGCACATTATTGAGGCACAGGGGGGAGTAGGCTGTTCTTTTCACAGGGGAGGAGGAATAAACAAGCAAAACTCAGAAGAAATTCTTGGTTTAACTTTCCATGGGAGCGTCTTTGCTCCAGAACCAGCTTCTCTTGTGGTTTCACTCCAAGGCAGAGTTTGTTTGTTGCACCACAGTATTGCAGCACTCTTCAACCCCCAACCCAGAAAAGAAAAATCCTGCTTGTCCAGCATTTACTAGCCTTTTTTCCCCCCTCTCTGTCTAAGGCAGAGTTAACCTCTTTAGCCTTTATACAAAAACCCTACTCTACTGTGCTGAGGCCCCAAGCCCTGAAGATACGTGGACTGTCCTCTTCTACAGAGAAACATTTAACCCACCACTGCCACAATGTGATAGCATGACTAGCGGCCAGGCCTTGGACCTTAAAAAAACTACAGCCGCGCAGAGGATTAAAAGTAAAATAAGGAACTTTGAGGAACAGGGAAGGGTAGCATGTTCTTTTCATAGGTGAGGAGAAATAAAGAAACACAAACCAGGCCTTGTTCCCAAGTATTTTTCCCGTGGTCTGCTCTGCTCCTGTAGCTCCACAGCATGCACTAGGTCTGTCTTTTAAACAGACTGCATAAACAGTTGGTCTCTGACCTGGAATCCCAGAGATATTTTATGCTTCAAACAGTCAGGCCTAACCTAGCCCTAAAGTTCAAAACAAATTTATAAGCAGGATTCCAAGATAAACTGGGCCTTCACACATAAACACACACAGCTTCAACACAGAACAGCGACAGCATGAACTGTAGCAGTGTCAGCAGTCCTGAGATGAAACCTTTATGACCCCTGAACTGTAACCTTTCACCCCCCCTCCTCCAGTACCACCATGACGGGATTGTAATAGTAATATAGTAACAGAGGACGGACGATAAAGACCTGTACGGTCCATTCAGTCTGCCCAACAAGATAAAATCGTAGCATAAGGCATGATGTGATACTAGCTATGCATACTTGATCTTGATTTGCCATTTTCAGGGCACAGACTAGAAGTCGGCCTGGCACTTATTCTCCATCTACTGAAGCCGACATCAAAGCCCCACTCCCACCCATCCAAATCTGTCCAGCCATGATCAGGGCACAGACCACAGAAATCTGCTCAGCACTGACTTTGCTTCTCAATTACTGGTGTTGCCATCTAATCCCTGCTAAGCTTGTTTGGGTCCATGCCTTCTACGCAAGATTCCTTTGTGTTTATCCCACACATTTTGTAATTCTGTTACTGTTTTCATCTCTACCTCCCCTCACTGGAAGGCATTCCAGATATCTACCACCCTCTCCGTTAAAAAATACTTCCTGAGTCGGCCACCCTGCAATCTAAATTCAAGTCCTCTAGTTCTGCCACCTTCTCGTTTCTGGAAAAAGCTTGTATATTAATACCTTTCAAATATTTGAATGCTTGTATCCTATCACTCCTGTCTCTCCTTTTCTCCAGGGTATACATCTTCAGGTCATTAAGTCTTTCCTCATACATCTTGTGGTACAAATCTGCTTTTCTTTGATCCAATTCAAGTTTTTTTTTTTAAATGACCTTAGCAAGGTATGGCCTCCAAAACTGAGCACAGCACTCCAAATGGAGCCTCACCAATGATTTGTACAGGGCATCAACACCTCCTTTCTTCTTTTGGTTATGCCCCTTCCCATCCAGCCTAGCATCCTTCTGGCCATGGCCACCACCTTGTCGCATTGTTTCGTAACCTTGATTTCCTCAGACACCATTACCCCAAGGTACCTCTCTGAAGCTGTGCTTATGAATCTCTCTCCTCCTATCTCATACATCTCCTTTGAATTTCTGCACCCCAGTGTATTACTCTGCACTTCTTGGCATTAAAGTTTAACTGCTAGACCTTTGACCATTCTTCTAAATTTTGAAGATATCTTCTCATGGTTTCTACTCCCTCTGGAATATCCACTTTATTGGCTATCTTCACATCATCTTCAAAGAGGCAAAACATTTGCTGCTAACCCTTCAACAAGGTCTCTCACAAATATATTAAACAGAATCGGTCCCAGTGCCAACCCCTGAGGCACCCCACTTCTCATCATACTTTCCTCAATGCAAATTCCATTAACCACCATCCTCTGTTGCTTGCTGGTCAACTAGTTTCCAATCCAGTTCACCACATGGGGTCCTAAATTCAACCCTCTCAGCTTCTTCATGAGTCTTCTATGAGGAACCCTATCAAAGTATTTGATGAAAACCAAGTAGATGCCCTTTATCCAGTTCTTTGGTCACCGATCAGATTCCGTTGGCAGGATTTTCCTTTGGTAAAGCCATGTTGTCTCCGATCCTGCAACCCGTTGGATTATAGAAAGTTAACTATCTTTTCCTTCAGCAGTGACTCCATTATTTTTCCAATCACCAACATGAGGCTTACCAGCCTGTAGTTTCCTACTTCCCTGTTCCCGCTTTTGTGAAGAGGGACTAAATCTGCTCGTCTTCAATCCCGTGGAACCTCTCTCATCTCTAAAGATTAAATAAATCCTTAAGATTTTCAAGTTGTTTATACTTTCTTCTGTGAACGATGCAATATACACTCCATTTCCATACATCCTCGGTAGCCAACCATGGTCCTTCTGCAGGATTTTGTTTAGCACACTCTCCACATAGCTGTTCTCAGCATCTTTCAGTCTTACAATTCCATTCCTAGTTTTTCTCTTTTCCTTAATATATCTGAAAATGGTCTTGTCACCTCTCTTTACATCTTTAGCCATTTTTCTTCCACCTGTGCTTTCATTATCTGTATTTCCCTCTTTGCTTATTCGAGTTTAATCCGGTAATCTTTTCCATGATCCTTTTGTTGCATTCTTCTGTATTTCTTGAAAGCAGCTTCTTTTGCCCTTGTTTTTTTAAGTCACTTGTTTGGAGAACCATATAGGCTTTCTGTTTCTCTTTTTTGTTTATATATTCAGCAAGAGGACAAAAATATAACAAAATATAGGCGCAAGCAACTCTGCAAGTGAGAGGAAAGAAAGCATCCCCCTCCCTTTTTTTCTCTCCCGTATAGGATAGATGGAGGTAAAGTCGGCAAATTTTCTAGGAAGAAATTAAGAGAGGGACACAGGTAAGAGAGCAGTTCAGAATCTATGAGTCAAACCAAACACAAAAATCTGAAAATATATAAATTCTGAAAAGCTTAGCTTTCAGGATTGTAGTGCTGCAAAACACAAAGTGTGTGTTTCTCAGGAGTTACTAACTCTCTAGGAATAGCAATGGATGAAGGCTAATAGTAGCCTTCGTAAAACAGCACAAAAGCATTCAGGGCCAAATTTAAGATTTTGGTAAGCAAGAGCCGATAGCAAATTCCAAAGTGTAGGGGGAGGAGAGATTATGATGTTAAAGATCCCAAATATTGGAGAGCCAGAAGAAGAGCAGAGAAAGGCTGTAGTACCACAGTTGTCCCTCTTTGAAGCAGATTTGTTTTTGTTCAAAGACAAGAGTAATACAGGCGTTTACCTTTTATATTGTGGCTGTCTGCTTCGACAGGAAGACTTCCTCTATTCATTCTTAGAGGCATTGGACGCATATATATATCTATATATATAAAACTCACCCTCAACGTTCTATTGTTGGATGACGTCACTGAAGCCAAGGTTCGTAAGTTCGAAGCTCTGAAGCCAAGAAAATCACAGCCTCGGGGCCCCGCCCTCGCGTCAAACGTTGTGACGTTGAGGGCGGAGGTGGAGCAATTCACCCACATCGACGACGGGTGGGGGGGGGGCCACAGGAAAGCCTTGCTAGCGCCCGTTTCATTGGCTCCAGAAACGGGCCTTTTTTTTACTAGTATATATATATATACATATATATATATACATACATTTTTTTGCAACTAAAACCAGACCCCTGAGGCAGGCGTTGTTCTACACCGAAACACGGCCCGTGTCGGGTCATTTGTCAATAAAATACTCCTGTTGCCCCAGTCTTGAAGGCCCAGTGTTGCTTTTTTTGTTTGTATACTTTCTGTGTATGCTGTATACCCTCTCTTTTTGTTCTCTTCTCCCCCCCTCTTTGAAGCAGCACATGCCTGTGGCCCTGAGGAAGCAGGAGCAGGTGAGCAGCTGCAGGCTAGGCTATTGAACGAGGTGCTTCTATGAAGAAGCAGTACTAATTTAAGTGATAGTTTCTTAGGATGGGATTTATGAGTGGCTAATAAATTTTCCAAACTGACTTGAGACTTTGACATCCCCACTACTTATTTTTATGAACTAAAGTGCACGCATTGAAGGATTCCCTCCCTTCTCTTTCTCTCCTGTGTCTAGCATGGATACCCCATTGACCAAAATTCCTGATCTTTTGCCATTAAAGTCTTTGACAAGATTTTATTCTGGCTCTTTCAGATGGGATGGCCTTGAACCCTTTGGATCTCACAATGGTTCTTCTATTCCCCTCCACAATTGCATAACATTCTTAAGATTTATGTCATTTCACTTTCAACTCCCAAATGTCTTTCATTCTCAAAAAGCTTTGTACGTTGTACTTAGATATGTTCCTATAAAACCTTATTTCAACCTCTCCAATTTAAAGATTCTTGCCTTTAGTTTGATACTTAGCAAACTTGACTATTGTAATTCTCTATATCACAGCCTCCTCCAACATTCTACCTCTCACCTAAAGCTCATCCTGAATTCCACAGCATGTTTACTTAGCAAACGATTTGACCATACATCTCCAGTTCAAGAGCGTCTCTGGCTCCCCATAAAACTCTATTCAATAAAAAAAATCCTTCATTTGGTTCATAAGGCACTCCAGACAGGTTTCCTATTAATACTTTCCTAGTATGCACACCCCATCAACTCTTCATGTTCTACACATCTTATAAGGACCATTTTTTTCTCTCTGTCTTCACATATCATTTGGAGTGTACTAGAGACTTGTTTCTCTTACCGTGGCCCCTACTATTGAACTCCCTTCCTCTAGAGTTGAGATGCGAAGGGAATCACAGTTGATTTTAAAGCACATGGAAGGACTGTGTATACCCACGCTTATGGTCATCATAGCATTCGGGTTAAACTGAGACTGGTACAAGCTGGTGATATTATCTCTTCCATCCTTCCTTTTAACCCCATTCCCCTCTCTCCTCTGATTTGCTTTTTGAAGACTGTATATTTCTTTTCTGCTTTGAACTGTATTGTTAACTGCTTTGTGGTACATCAAAGAAATTAACTAAACTCTATGGCCAACAGATGATGCCAACGCTACACAATTAACTTGGATTACTACATTAAATAAACAACCACAGACAGCAAATCAAAGGTACTGGGTTTTACTTAACATCCAGCATTTTATTACAGTTCTTTAAAATACACAGTATTTAAGCCAAACAAGGTTGGAATTCTTTTTTTTTTTGGCTCTTATTTTTATAGCTCCCCTCCTGTTCTAGAAACCATTTTGTAGAATAAAAGACAGCATTGAGGTTACCTACGAGTGGTTTCTCTGTGCTTTCTAAAGGTCAAGCTTGCTGAAGAATAATTTTTTTGTTATCTTTCAGGGTTTTCTCTCATCACCCGACATGGGTATTTTGGGTGAACTGCACCCATTCACTGCCTCAGGGACCAAAGGCTTAGCCAAGTCCAATCTTTCCCTAAAGTTTCCTGTACTGCACCAGCCTCTGACTGTTCAGCTTCGTAATTAAAAGTTTTGCATTTTAATAATCACTTTACAGCCTTAACAGTTGCTGCACAGTGATGACAGTTTAGGAACCTAAGAAAGAAGTTGACATCACTGGGCAATCTCTGACAGCATTAACCACCATATGCCCTGTTTATATGTGAGCTTTCAAAATCACATCCTGAGCTTTGCATTTTATTGTCATCTGAAAGGAAGACATGCTTTTGCTTTTATTCCTTTGAAACCAGCAAACCAAGGCATGTGTAAGCTGGAAGTCACAGAGCAATGAGACACACAAAAATACATAGGCCCTTTCTGAGTACAGGAGTAGCCCGCTGGTAGGAGCAGGAGGCTGAGAGCCAGAGAAGCCAGGTTCAAATCCCAGTGTGGTTCCTTGTGATCTTGGCAACTCTCCTTTGCAAACTGTACAAACTTAGAGGGTCTTTTACTAAAGTGCGCTAGCTTTTTTAGCGCACATTAATAATCAACAGGCGCTATGCGCCGAGATGCCCATTATATTCCTATCGGCGTCTCAGCGTTTAGCGCAAGCTAAACACCCTAGCGCTGCTTAGTAAAAGGACCCCTTAAATTATGAGCCTAAAAGGAACAGGAAAATACCTAATTTACCCAAATATAACTCACCTTGATCTACAACTTTAAAAAAACCCCAAAATAATTGTGGATCAAATATAGCACAAAATCTCTGAATTCAATCTGGAGGGGTTGAATAGACCTAGTTGTGCTCATAAAACTTTGTCACCAAATCTCTCCATTCCCTTCGCTCCACACCTACTGATAACATGACAAGTATGCCCTACCCACAATTCGAAAAAAAAAAAAAAAAGGAACACAACTGCAATATTTGTTTTGGCGAAGGGGCATTAAAGATTTATAAAAATGTGAACAGTACGGTTAAGACAAAACTCTGTGAGCTCCCTCAGAGCTGTATTGGGAGGCTAAAATGTTTACCTTATAGGTCAATTTTCCAGATCTTAATTTAAAAATGTGTTCTAACCCCCCCCCCTCCCTCCCGACCCAAAATAAAAATAAATGCAAACTAAGGAAATCAGTTTTACATGGAAAAATAAACAAAATTGGTTCCAGGACTGTCCCGGAGCTGAATTCAAACTTTGAAGATTCCTCACAAGATGATATAACAAATATTGAAAAAGGAAGTGGGGCCACAAGAATTATCAGTTTGGCGGGAAATAGGTTCTTCCTCAGCCCTTCCTCACAGATCTACTATCCACATCATCTGCAGCTTTTGGTGAGACCTTCACTATTTTTCAAGCAGGGGTCAGTTTTTCAAAAAGTGTTTGATGCGAGAGCCAAGATCACCAGACAACATTCCAGACACCCTGTCAGCCTCCACCATACTGTCTCTCTCTCCCTCCCCCCCCCCCCCCCCCCACACACACACATTTTTAATCTTTCACTGTACTTTCTCTGGAGGTATGTTTGTGGGGCTGAACTTAAACCAACTATTCAGCTTTCTTCTAGCACCACAGTAGGTTTGACCTGCATGGCATTCTCTGCCTTCTGAAAACAGAGTGGGATTTTGGGAGGCCTATAGCTCAAACTCACTGACAGCTGAATAGTACAGAACAACAGTTATGGAGGTATGCGAGTAGCAGAAAAAGGAGAGGAGAGGCTGTGTACTGGAGAACTAGTCAGGGGGCCAAACCTGGGGTCAACAATGGCTGCCACTGGCACCCGGGCCTTGCAGTGAAGGACACTGGGTAAGGGGTTGTTGTCCATGATTCCACAATCATGAATCCACCATGGTGTCTGGGTCTGTAGTAGTTTAGTAGCTAGTCTTCCCTGGTGGTCTCCCTTGACCCTGCTAAGTATCTAAGATCTAACAAGGCCAGGCACACCCAAGTCCATGTCGCTGGGGAGTAGAAATTGAAAATTATTCTAAATACTCCAAAGGTATGTGAGCTTAGCAGGGGTGTGCTGGTAAATTTTTAACAACAGGCTCTTTCTCCGGACGTAGCCAGCTCTGCAGGTGGAAGGTCCAGGGGTGGGGTGGGGAAGCAACACTTGACTCTCGCTCCTCCCTCCCTTCGTGCGGGCACACTAGGCATACCTTTGCTGGCAGCCAATAAATGGACTGCCACCACTCCCAATGTCTTGCTCTGAGCAGCATGCTGGAACTTCTCTCACATGCTCAAGAAGTCCCAGCCTGTTGCCCAGAGCTGGAAACAAGGAGCGGGGAGCAGCAGTAGTCTATTTACTTGGCTGGCAGGGCCCAGCATCTCCTCCAGCAAAGTAAAATATAATTCAGCAGGGGGCCCAAGCTCACATTTCGGACGCCAGTTGTTAAAGTAGCCATGGAGGGCCCTACTTTAACAACCAGCTCCCAAAATTCTTAAAAACTTAACAACCGGCTCTTGCGAGCCTGTGAGAGCCTGCTCCAGCACACCACTGGAGCTTAGAGTTCTAGATGCTTTCAGACCTTGAGCAGGGGTCACAGTAAAGGCTCCATTCTCAAAGTTTCAGGAAAAAACAAACAAACCAACCACAAAACAGATTCAATTCTGTCTCCTCTCCTTTCTTCTCTTCATTGGCTTGCCATTAAATTCCATTCCTGGTTCTACAATTCTGTGTCTTACTCACAAAACACTTCATTCTGGTTCACCTGCTTATTTGTCTTCCCTTGTTATTCCTTATATACCTTCGTGTACCCTCCTTTCTCTAGACTCGATGCGCCTGGTCTTACCTTCACTGAAGCAAGCTCATTATGAAAACTACCATTCTGCTTTCTTTTTTTGGTTCAGAAGCTCTGGCACAACTTGCCTCCTGTCTTGTGGTCTGAACTTTCTTTCTCACGGTTCAAAACGCTGCTTAAAACTCACTTTTGTTTACCCTGGTTTTGGATTTTTCCCTCTTGTAACCTGGTGGTTGCGCTGGCTGACCTGACCAGTGACAGAGTATTCTGTGTTTCATTTTGCTTTTTAATTCATTATGTTATGGTATGTGTGTTCTTGTCAGATTGAGTCTTTCTTATCTGTATTTGGAGTTCCTTTTATCTTTTGATTTTGTAAACCACTGCGATCTTCTGCGTATATTAAGCACCACAATAAACAAAGGAAGAGGATGAAATCATTTTTGTCTTGTTTAAAGGAAGAGGCATCCCACTGGACATGGAGCAGTACAAAACAGACTCTAGCCATTAAACATTTACAAGCTAATGTTACGCCCACAGCTGTCAACTGTTACAGAGATGCTGACCACTACGTACACACTTTGACCCAGATATTTCAACGGCAGGCCTAATTTGCCCACTAGCACTGAATATCCAGCTCTTTGGATGCTGCCTGGTTCAAGTTAGAATAGCATTTTTGCTGTCCTGATTTCATCCAGGCACTTGCCTGGTTAGTGGACTGAAAAATCCCCAGGTCCACCTCAGCAGTAACAGGACAGTGCTATGGTGGTCTTTGCTGATATTCACGTCTTACCTCATTGGGAAAGGAGACTGGTATTTGAAATACTGAATGGGTTTATTATCTCACAGAGAGAGGCCTGTTCGATATATGAAGCCATGTATTTCTCTGCCAGTACGTTTTTCAGCGCTTTTTCAAAGTAGATATACAGCACTGCAAAGAAAGGCTGTTTTCTATTTCAAATCTCAATCCCCATCAAACTTCACTCAATTTCCACTAAAACCATCGGCTCTCCTCTACCCAGACCCTCCACTTCAAAGGATCTATAAACCACACAATGCGAATGGGTGCCAAAGCTAAAAGTTGAGATATTAAAAGCAAACGTCCGCTCCTCTCCTCCAACAATAAAATATATATCATTCACAAACTCCCTCTTTTTTCTTACAAACTAATTCCCACTCTCCCCCCTCCCAAGCTTATAATCCACCAATCCCCAAATACAAACTGTAATTGCTAAAGTTTGAGTCCATGACCAACATCCTAGCAAGAGATCACAAGTTCTTCCATTCATGAGTCAGATTAGTTAAAACATCAGCAGCTTTTTGCACAGAACAGAAAGGTCCAGTGGTTTGCCAGCAATTTTCCCATCCACCAAAAGTTAGAACTATTCAGTTTGACACCGATCATCTAATCAGCCCTTCGTTTTCACTCAGTATTGAAAGCACTCGCTAATTATGCAATTGTAAACATCATTTTCAGGATGTGCACCTGACAATAGCCTTTTGTGCTTGAAAATACACCATCAGTTTTCCCAAAGTGTACCGGAGAAGATCAGTGACAAAGCCAAGGGATTCTGCTCGCTCTTTCATTAAGAACCGACTTCTAGAACCTCAGGAACAGAAAGGACACTTGAACGGAAGCCCTTTGCTTTCCTGCTCAAAACAGTTTTGCTGGTGGTGAGGGAGGCTGAGAGACAAAATAGCACAGCAAAGGGAGGGGGACTTCAGCCCTTCTCTCGGGTTCTTTGGGCCTATGAATTACTGGATCCAGGACCATCATCCTCTGACTGTTTCAGTCGCTTTTTGGCACGGATTTCGTTCATAGCTTCTTCAATGGAGCGCGTGTCCCGCTTGTTTGCGACAGGAACTGCATGAGGAAAGACAGGGGAAATAAAACCATTCAGTTAAGGAACTGAAAGATTCTTTGTACAAGAGTTAAAGGTTGTAATTGGTTTTGTGAGTAATAATTCCAACTGGCCACAGCTAAAAGGGGCAGAATATATTCTTTTTCCAAAGCAGATAACAAAATGCTTGAGCTCATCCTAGAGGCAATAAATAGACCATCCCTATGCCTATTTCCTGGCATCCCTAGCCCCAGAGTTAAAAGGATTGGGGTCTCCGTGTCAGTGACCCGAGCCATCCCAGTCCTATAAATTAGGTCGAGTATGGGGGGGGCAGAGGCCACAGATGAAGGGCTTACCACAGCCGTAAGCCTTGTTTGCCTCCAGTGTATGAGCTGCATCCTTAGCTGCGACCTTGCCAATGAGGTGACTGTATTTGTCCTTGTAGTTGGTGTTGGGATTGACTTTCATGGGACCTTTTAAGGCTTCTTCCTCAGCCTCCTTCTGGGCCAACTCCTACTCCGTGATAACAAAAAAAATACAATCAGTATGCATTACTGACAGAGGATTATCTATATACAAAGCCTCAAACCAATATACGTATTGCGAACCGCCTAGATCCTCTTATGTTGCAATTCGCAATATAGCAAGTTTTTTATTAAACGTAAACAACATTTATTCTGTATGTTAAACATTAACCAATAAGGCGTGGAAAATTCTTTTTTTAGATAACTGTTTACACAATACACTTTTTCCCACTAGACTGAAAATGATATGAATGGTGTTGCTTGTATCTTTTTTTTTTTTTAGGTTTAAATATTTTATGTGTCAACATTTTTATTGATGATTCCACCTGGTAACACATCCATTAGAGTACATACACAACAAATTGTAAAGCTATCGTTCTTATGTACATTAATCTTAAGTTGCTATCATCAGTTTTTGTTTTATAACAGTACCCTCTCTTATCCCCCTCCCCCCTTACTACCTTCACTTTTGCCATGCACACTGAAAGAAATAGTCAGCATGTTACATTAAACTGAAACCGTAATTCCAATAGTAACACCTTACATTATTCCGTGATTGAACCCCTTATTACTATTACTAGCCGTTGAGCCCGTAAAAACGGGCTGGTATTGAGGTTTTCCTCCCCCGCGGTCACCACCGCTCCCCTCCCCCCCGCGAAGTCGTCGCCGCCGCCACCCCTCCACCTGGCCCGGGCCCTCTCTTCACTTCTGAACTTACAGATCCATTCGCCGAACGCAGCAACGCACATCAGCTGAGCTGCCCCTTCCTTCTCTGCCTGTGTGTGTCCCGCCCTCGCTGACGTTACGTCACAGGAGGGCGGGGCCACAGGCAAAGAAGGAAGGGCTCACTGCAGCTCAGCTGATGTGCGTTGCTGCGTTCGGCGAATGGATGTGTAAGTTCAGAAGGGAAGAGAGGGCCCGGGCCGGGTGGAGGGGTGGCGGCGGCGACTCCTAGTGGGGAGGGGAGCGGCAGCAACCTCGGCGGCGCAGTTTCCCTCTCTGTCCCGCCACCCCCCCCCCCCCCGTCATCACGTATTGACGCGGGGGCGGGACAGAGAGGGAAGTCTCTACTGCGCATTTGCGAGTGAGTACGGTCACTCGCCGTTTATATGTTTGATTCCCCCCTCCCCTCCCCGTCTTTTTAAATACTCCATGCTCATTCGTAATCCTTTCATGGTCTAGTCAAAGCCATCCTCTTCATTTTCCTATATTTAATGTGTTGGTAAAGGTTCACTGCCTTACTGGTGCTGGTGTTGCTTGTATCTTTAACAATCCACCTTCTTAAAAAGGAGGAAAAAGAGCCTCACCGAGCTCCTAGACCAAAATAGCGTCTATTGGAGCTTGAGCGGATGCAATGCTATCCTCTGTTCATCATAGGCTCAGAAAAAACCTCCTAAAAATTAGTTTAGTTTTGCACCTCAAACCAGCGAAATTTATTGAAAGAACACTTTATCTTTCACGCTGAAAATGAGATCTACTACTACTACTACTACTTAACATTTCTAAAGCGCTACTAGGGTTACGCAGCGCTGTACAATTTAACATAGAAGGACAGTCCCTGCTCAAAGGAGCTTACAATCTAAAGGACAAATGTACAGTCTGTCAAATTGGGGCAGTCTAGATTTCCTGTAAGGTATAAAGGTTAGGTGCCGAAAGCAACATTGAAGAGGTGGGCTTTGAGCAAAGATTTGAAGATGGGTAGGGAGGGGGCTTGGCGTAAGGGCTCAGGAAGTTGATTCCAAGCATAGGGTGAGGCGAGGCAGAATGAGCGGTGGTGGAGAAGGGTACTGAGAGGAGGGATTTGTCCTGTGAGCGGAGGTTACAGGCGGGAACGTAAGGGGAAATGAGGGTAGAGAGGTAATGAGGGGCTGCAGACTGAGTGCATTTGTAGGTAAGAAGGAGAAGCTTGAACTGTATGCGGTATCTGATTGGAAGCCAGTGAAGTGACCTGAGAAGAGGGGTGATATGAGTATATCGGTTCAGGCGGAATATAAGACGTGCAGCAGAGTTCTGAACAGATTGAAGGGGGGATAGATGGCTAAGTGGGAGGCCAGTAAGGAGTAGGTTGCAGTAGTCAAGGCGAGAGGTAATGAGAGATCTTGTCCCTCTTCTGCCACACCAAGCCAACGGTGGCCAGCGTTTCGAAAAAAACTGCTTCAGGGTCTTGGTGGCGCAAGACTGGGACAATCCATCACAAAGTTGTGGTGCTCACATCATTACAAACATTGGGCTGACAACTGGGGATACTCGGTTCAAATCCTGCTGCTGCTCCTTGTGAGCTTGGGCAAGCCACTTTCAAAAAGTGCAAAGACCAGGGGACACTCGATGAAATTACATGGAAATACTTTTAAAAACAAACAGGAGGAAATATTTTTTTCACGCAAAGAATAGTTAAGCTCCGGAACTCGCTGCTGGAGGATGTGGTAATGGCGGTTAACACATCTGGGTTTAAAAAAGGTTTGAAAAAGTTCCTGGAGGAAAAGTCCATAGTCCGCTATAGAGACAGACATGGGGGAAGCCACTGCTTGCCCTGGGATTGGTAGCATGGAATGTTGCTGCTATTTGGGTTTCTGCCAGGTATGTGTGACCTGGACTGAATTTAAACTCTGCACCTTAGCTTTTCAGATTTTTGTAAGGTAGTGCTCCATTTTGAACAAGATCGAAATTCAATCTTGAAATTATTCTTCAAAAACTCTACAAAGCCTTTCTTGGGAGATAGAATTTGGATCTATCCAG